>NC_133659.1:136157790-136773099 GCF_037893015.1 Macrotis lagotis | reverse complement strand
TGCCGGAGCTAGAAGGAAACTCAAATGTTAACCTTTTACCAACTTTGCTAAGTAGGGTTCTTACCAAGAATCTTCAACAATTCAAACAATTGGTAATGTA
This sequence comes from Macrotis lagotis, assembly GCF_037893015.1. Lineage (NCBI taxonomy): Eukaryota > Metazoa > Chordata > Mammalia > Peramelemorphia > Peramelidae > Macrotis > Macrotis lagotis. Next base: position 136,772,999 of record NC_133659.1, on the reverse strand, counting down.
ACTTTCCCTGAAGAATCGTCAAGTGAGAAGAAACCCTCCTGAGTTAAGCTATTTTTGGATAAGTCTAATTGATAGCAAAATTTTCCTTAAATTGTCTCTGAATCTGCCACTTTAAAACTTTTCACCATTGTTTCTTTTTCTATCCTTTGAAGACAAATAGAGCAAATTTAAACATTCTTCCCCAGGTCAATCCTTTAAATAGCTGAAGAAAGTTATCATGTTCTCTCCTAAGTCGTCTTTTTTTCCAAGCTATATCTCTTGTGGTTCCTTCAACCATTCCTTACATATCTATATATTCTGAATAGGACAAAGAAATTGTGCCCGTCAATGTAGCTTTAGATTACATTAAAACTATATATTAGAGTACATGTTGGGTTAAGCTCAATTTTCCTCTCTAATATGAATCTGAAGACTGACTGGCCAGAATCAGGTTCAGGATAGTACTTTTATTTGTCACTTCTTTTATATTTTGGAGGAAATTTTCATTGAGGTAAGCCAAACATTTATTATCCCTTTTGTTTTAGTAATCAACCAACAAGCAATTATAAAGCACCTATTATGTGTCAAATACTGTGCTAAGCACTGGGAATAAAAAGAAAGTTAAAAGATAGTCTCTGCTGATAAGGAGCTCACAGTCTAATTGGGAAGTCTACATTAAAACATAGTGGTAGAGAGTTTTGATAGATGTTCTAGTAATTGAAACTCCCACTTATTTTTCTGTCATGTTGCTATGTCAGGTTTATGATTTCTTTCTTGAACTTTTCATCTGTTACTTTCTTCTATATTGATAGTCTAGAGTATACTTTTTTGTTGTTATTTAATAATTTTTCAGTTATGTCTAACATTGTGACTCCATTTGGAGTATTCTTAGCAAAGGTTCTAGGGACGTTTACCATTTCCTTCTCCAGCTCATTTTATAGAAGAGGAAATCAAAACAAATGGGAAAAAGTGATTTTGTTCAAGGTCAGACAGTGTCTGGAGGCTGAATTTGAATTCAGGAAAATGAACCTGGTACTTTATCCACTGTATAATGCTTGAAACTTCCCTATTTCCCCATTGCTCCAGTTAGGATGTTAGGATATCTTGTTTGTTATCAATACTTTGTACAATCATATATAGCCCTGTAAGGTTATAGGTTTTATTGCTGGTTTTCCATCAGAATTATGTCTCCTGCCAATTTATAGGTGTCTCTACTGTTATTAGTTTTATTCTCTAGATATTGTTCTATGATAACTAGCTTGGAAGGCACTTTTCTCCATCCCTTCCATTATTTTAGCTTAAATTTCATGAGATTTGAAATATTGATAAATCTTAAATATTTTGCTTATAATTTGTTTTCTTCAAAACTCAACTCAAGTTGTACCTCCTACATGAGGCCCTTCATAATTTCCCCATCCCTCAAATTATCCTGTTACTTTGAATATATTTTATGACTACTCTTACATGAACCATCTCCCTTCCCTCCAAAAATACAAACTCCTTCAAAACAAGATAGGTTGCATTTTTGTCTTTGTATTCTTGGTATCTGGTGCAAAGTAGGCACTTAATAAATACTTAAATTTTTTTATTCTGTAGAAACCATGTCACATACAGTTGTTAGTTTTTAGTACTCTTTTAGTTAATATTTAGTACTCTTATAAAGATATATATGTATATGTATATATATATATATATATATATATATAGAGAGAGAGAGAGAGAGAGAGAGAGTTAGAGAGTTAGTATTTAGTACTCTTAGAAAGATATATTACAGTTTAAATAGACATGTATATTCACAATAGGGAGATGTATTATAGATTCTAAACCAACCAAATTTCTTTTAATGGTAGGGATTTCTAGACTATACCCTCTTCTTAAATTGGAACTTCCCTATATTTACTATCTTGACAACAAAGAAAATATTACTAAACTTGGATCACACTAGTTTCCTCAGCATTTTATGAAGTGTATATGTAGGTGGAGGGAACCAAACAGCTTTGAGACTGTACTAGAAATGATTACAAGAATTACAGTGGGAAAGACAAGAAATAATGTTTCAGTGTGAGTATAAAAGAGACAATAAAAGTTATGTTTTGAATGATCCTTCTCTTTAGGTAGTTTGTCAGTAGTTGAAAAGGAAGAATGTTTTCTTTTTTTAAAAAATGTGTTGTTTATTTTTTAACATACTTTAAAACTTTTTTGAATTCCTAATTTTCTCCCTCCCTCCTGCCCATTGGGAAAACAAGCAATGTGATGTCATATGATATGATATACATTATGCATGTGAAATCATGTAGAATATATTAGTCATATCTCATTTTTTCATCATAACTTTCTTGGAATTGTCTTGGATCATTTTATTAATCAAAATTGCTAAATTTTTCAGTAGATCATCATTATAATATTCCTGTTATGTTTATAATGATCTGATTCTGTTCACTTCGTTTTGTATCAGTTCATGTGGATCTTCCCATGTTTTTCTGAAACCACTCCCTTCATCATTTCTTATAATATGCTAATACTCATCACAATCATATGATATAACTCCTTAAATCATTTTCCAATTTATAATTTTTATAAACAAACAAGAATATTTTCTAAATTCACAGTCTGTGAATGATGATAATGTTTGTCCTTCATTCTTGAAGAAGACCTTGACATCATGGAGGTGATGGCAAGACAAGTACTTTAATTGTGTTTGAGTAATGGGATGCTGTGTGATCACCATCTTCACTTTCTCCTCCTGAGTCATCTCAGCCTAAGGGTCAGCTATGGATCAGTACAATTGAAAATATTCCTGGACTCAAGGCAATAAGAATTAAATAACTTACCCAAGGTCACACAGTTAGTGTCAAGTGTCTGAGGCCAGTTTGAATTCAGGTTCTATTGACTCTCGGACTCTAGGACCCCTAGCTTTCTGAAAGATGGATAGTTTAATACAAAGGATGATTATTGTTTTATTTTTTGTTATGAAATATACATTTTGGGCCACCGAACAGATGAAGTAAACGGGTTCAGTAAACAAAGAACAGCTGTGCTAAAGTGATGAATAAACCTATATGAAACTGGATATAATGACTGGATTTTAACCAAAGTCAGACTGAAGTAATTCTCCAAATGAGATATCTTTTATTGGCAGGGGCAGATAGCCTGGTAATGAAGGGGTCTTATGACTGACCTCCATTTGTGCTGACAGACCCAGGGACCTATTGATCCTTTATACCTGGGTATATCTTCTAATTGTCCCGACAGTACATCATTTGAACTTTTCCTGGCAAACCTAAGGCTATCCTGATCAGTGAACATTTTAATGAGTAGGTGGACTAAAATATCTCAGTTCCTCCTTATTGCTTCATCATTGGAAGGGGACAGGTTAGGAAAAGCAAGGACAAAGGAACATATCCTTTGGGGACAATATAATTTAGGTTGACTTCTGTTTTTAGAGTTATAGAAATAGCTTCCTCAGTTATGTCCTTCAGAAACTGCCTGATCTCCAGTTAAAGATATGAAGATGGATGGATTCACACAGAAATGTTAGTAATAAATAATATAATCCAACATTAATTTTCTTTGCTGTGAAATAGGAGAAATACTGTCTGGAGTACCACATCACAACTTTGTGCAGTCTATCTTCTCTCTTCAATTTATCTGAAATATTCATTGAGCCCCTATATAATGTAAGACATTTGGTATTTGAGGGAATTAGAGGCAATTTTGTTGTAATATACTACAGCCCACCAGGAGGAAGAAGATAATAGATGAGAAGTTCAGGAGACAGATTAAAAACCTGACATGGAAATATGATAGAAAAGAATAATTGGGAATGTCAACGATCTAAACTCTGCCAAAACTCTGTTAAAAATAGAAAAATTTAATAAATTTTTGACTTGCCTCAATGACAATTTCATTCTTCAAAATATGGAAATGACAAAGGAAGCTTCTATTCTGGACAAGAAGCTGAGGAAAGAGTAGAAATTTTTTCAAAGGAAAAATGTGGGAACATTGAGAAGTAATTGAATTTATAGTGTAATATGAAAGTAAAAAAATGATAATTTGATGTTAGCTTTCATTAAGAGACATAGCATTTAGGTATAGGGATTTAATAATTTTGATATATTCTGTCCTAATCAAATCATGTGTGGAACTGGGTTTAGTTGTGTGTGTTACATTTTAGGAATATATTGATAAAATGGGAAAACATCTAGAAGTCAGTGATATGGATGACAAAGGAACCTGAAATCATGCCATGTGAAGATGAGTTCAAAGAAATGTGAATGTTTATGAGGCATAGTGATTAGAGGGTTAACTCTAGAGTCAGGAGGATCTGAGTTCAAATTCAACCCTAATTTAATGATTGCCTCAGTTTCCTCATCTATAAAATAAGCTGGAGAAGGAAATGGCAAACCACTCCAGTATCTTTGCCAAGAAACCTCAAATAGGATCACAAAGAGTTGGGCAAAACTAATTTACTGAACAGCAACAGCAAAGCATCAAATCAGGTTTTGAGTTAAAATACATTTTGGGGGCAGCTAGATGGTGAAATGGATAGAATTCCAGGCCTGAAAGACACATCTTTTTGAGTTCAGATCTGATCTCAGATACTTACTGTGTAAGCCCAAGCAAGTCACTTAACTTTTTTAGCCACTATTTCCTCATTGTAAAATAAACTGTAGAAGAAAATACCAAACTACTCTAGTATCTTTGCCAAGAAAATCCCAAATGAGGTCATGAAAAGTGAGACATGATTGAAAAACATCTGAAAAAAAGCCTATAAGGAGAAAAGATCTATTTATCTATCTAAACACACTTACACACACATATACCTACATAAAATATGTATGCACACACATGAAGACCTATATGTATATATATAAAATTTGGTGGAGGATGGGATGTACATGATAGATGTTTTCAATTGTTTTTATATCAGAAGGACTTTTTCTGCCTAGGCCAAGAGGGCAAAACTGGGAGCAAGTGGTGGAAGTTGAAAAAAGGGATAATTTTTGGATAGATGAATGAAGAAAATTTCTATTAATTATAACTATCAACAAATGGAATAGGCTACCTTGGGAAATAGTGAGTTCTCTCTTGTTGGAGAGCTTCAAGCAAAGGAAAAATAACTACTTGCAGGGATGTTATAGATTGATCTCTTGTTCATATATGGGATGGACTAGGTAGCTCTGAGAGATTGTAATTATGTTATAATGAACTTATTTTTTCAGTTCCTTGAAAAATCTATTAGTTTGGTAATCTTCACAAATTTTTCTAAAGTAAAGTTGCACATTTATTTAATAGCATACTATGACCTTTAGTGAAAAGTTGGAAGTTTCATTAACAAGATGAATGTGAAGATTACATCCGAGTTATGGCAGCGTAGGTAAGTGAAGTAGATGTGATGGTCAATGATGTTAAGGTTGTTGAGAAGGCAGGAAGATGATGTGTTGGAAAATTCTTCTGCAAAGATTCTGAAACTTTCAGATAATATTGGGAGATGGGGTGAAAAAGACAACAGTGATTTGGTGGTAAAATAATTTTGGAAATTAAGAGCTCTAGAGTTCAATAGATAATGTGGATAGAAATGGGGAGGGCATAGAATAAGGATAGGATAGTTTTCAAAAGAAGAGATGTTATTGGAAGTTGCAGTAGGGAGCAAGGATTATACCTTTTTAGTTAAGATGTGTCTTCTGGAGTTGGAATATATAGAGTATATACTGGAAACCAGATGCTGAAGACAATAAAAAAGACAAGAGAATGACCTGGATAGAACTGGCATTAAATAATTTTTAAGGTTGGGAAAGTATTATTATTGGTATTATTATTCTTTTCAGGGTATTTGTTTCTTCAAATATGGGAAAAATTCTAGAATAAAAATGAGAGCATCCTTACTCATTTCCTCATGTTGTTCTCCTTGTCCAAGGGATCCTCACTGAACTACTTCACTGGACTCTGTCCTTGCCTAGGTGACATTATATGCTTCATCCAAACTTAACTTGCTATTTCTCCATTATGAATTTGTGAGATGACTGCCTTATTAATTTCTAATATGAGGGGATTTACTTAACTTTGAAGTCACTTTTATTTCTAGTGTTTGACATACTATTTTGTTCTATGATATCGCCATTTCCACTTTTCTTGGAGAGTTGATAAAATAATACCTTTAGAATAAGAAGTCCCTGGGCTTAAATTCAATATCCACTGCTAACTTGCTGTGTGACTGTGGACAAATCAATTAATATTTGTCTATTTCCACATCTGGAAAATATACATACTTGTACTACTTACTTCAAAGTGTTGTGAGATTCATATGAGATAATATTTTGCAAACTATTATACTGAATTGATCATGTTAATGCTGAAGATTACTCCCAGTAGATTTGCTACTAAGTTAGGCTGACACCTACTCTACACTTATGGTTGGTTACCCGAGGTTCTGAGAGGTTTAATGAATTTCCTAGATTCACAGAGTGGGGCTTAGGTCCATGTTTTCCTGATTATATGGTCAGCTCTCTAGTCACTATGCCACATTATTTGTTTTATAAATACCTATTTTAGTCATCACAATGATTATTATTAGTTTTAGTATTATTATTCTTTTCAGGGTATTTGTTTCTTCAAATATGGGAATTCCATAATTCAAAGAAATGACTAATGGTGACAGTTTCAGGCACTTTGGCAGTATGGCAAGAGATATATTTAAGGGCAGGGAACTTTAGAATGCCCTCTCTAATCATACCATGTAGGCAGGTCCCTACTCTATCTACATATTAGGCCAGCTTAGCCAGTTGTACAGATATAGTTTTCTCGTGGGAAGATAGAAGAGGTGTTATGATATTTTGGTTCTTTGATATTTTAACTTGCAAGAAGTTGATTTGACAATATGAAGTGCTAATTAAGGTTTATATGTTTTAAATTCAATCAGTTAACTTTATGCAGCTATGTCTACTAGCATAGTGGCTCATCTTTTTGGGAAGGAGGGAAGAATCTTGAGTCTTCGCAATTCCTAGTATTTAGTAATGAAAATAAAATTTATTTAGAAAACAATAGATTTGGAATCTAATCCTAGATTTTCCATTAAATGGGTGAATGACCTTGAAGAAGTTAATTGACTTTTTTTGGACCTCAGTATCATGATCTATAAAATTGGGAGGCTGAACTGGATTAAATTTAAAGGCACAGTGGAAAGGGTGCCAAACTTGGAGTCAGAAAGACTCATCTTTCAAAGATCAAATATGACCTCAAACACTTACTAGCTATGTAACTCTGGGCAAGTCATTTAATCCCCTTTGACTCAGTTTCCATATCTGTAAAATGAGTTAGAGAAGAAATGGGAAATCACTCCAGTATCTTTACCAAGAAAACTCCAAGTTGGGTCATGAAGAGTCAGAAACATCTGTTAACTGGGCAACGAAGACTTAGAAGAAAGGATCTTTCAATACCATCTAATGCAACTTTCTCCTTTTATACATGAGATAAGAAAGATTGTGACTTGATCAACATTACACAGATAGTAAATGGTATAACTTGGACTTGAATCTTTGACTCCCAAACTACAACTCTTTCCACAGAACCATACTCTTCTTAAGGCCCTTTCCAAATATGAAATTTTATATATAATAGAATATGTTAAGTCAATTTATAGAATCTCAGGAAAAGGGAGAGTACTCATCATAGTGGGATATAAGATCAGCAGTAAGAAGATCTGGCTTCAAATGCCAGCATTATTTGCGACCTAAAATATCTTGGTAACTCACTGGGCCCATTTCCTCAAGTATAAAATAATGGAGTTGAACTGGATGATTTCTAAGGTTCTCTATAAATCTAAATCCTGTGATCCCATGAACCCATGTTCCTGTTGTCCTGGCTTGAATGTAGACCACAATTTTACCCTACAAAATCTGACTTGTACATACATTTTTCATGTAGAGTGCCTAGCACACTCTATAGGCATTCAGAAAATCAATGAGCTATAAATTTACCTCCAGGAAGAACAGGAATTTGGCTCTGCATGTCATGTTTCTATGATGGGAATCTTGCAAGTGGGGAACGACTAGTGTTCTACCAAAGTGCTAACGACAGTCACTGCCAATATCAAGTCATTTGGGGCTCAAAGAACTGTTTTTATTTCAGTGTTCATGTCTTAGCACAATTATCTGCTGAACCACTACCATATGGTGTTGCTGTCCTTGTAAGTCTTCATCACTCCAATTTGCATGTTTGAGTCACATGTAAAAGGTTCAAAATAAAATCAAGCAATGCTCATAAACATGTTCAGAAATTGAGCCTTTTAATTCTTCCAAGCACATTTTAAAATTAAAATGAAAACCCCCTTCAATTATGGTCAAGTCTAAGAGCTTTGTTTAGGGCAGTCTCCTTGTAGACTTTCCAAGGAAAGCCTCCAAATTGTATCATTTTGATTTGTTAGAAGTATCCCTGATGACTACTATAGTTCATTCAATTTCAGAAAAATACTTGTCTGTATTTCTTAAGAATTCTAGAATAAAAATGAGAGCATTTGTATCTTTATTACAGAAAGAAAAAAAGATATCTTAGGTTTTCCTTCTCTCTGCCCCCCCCCCCAATCATAACTTCTTTCTTATAGTCAAAAGATTTAGGGCTGAAGGGATCTTAGAGATTTAGTTCAATCATCTTATTTTACAGAAGTGAAAGCTAAAACCCCAAAAGACTAGTCTGTAGTTACACAGGTAATAAATAATGGAAATGAGATTCAAATCTGTGTTCTCAACTCCATTAACAATTCTTTCCAAAATATCATGTGGACTCCATTGATAACTAAATATAATATTTGCTTTGTAAATAATTTGTCTAATTTCTAGGCAGTGTACAATTAATGATAAAAACTTCTGGACTCATTATTTCCACAGAATTCTTTAGGAGAATCTGTGACTAACTATTCAGGGTAGAAAATCTTAAATTCATCATTCTACTTTTAAGATACCCAACACAGGAAAAAGCAAAGCAAGATAACTCAGATAGGTTATCATGGAAGGTTCAGACCATCATTAAATTGTCCTTTTAAATTGCTAATCACTTATGTATTCTCCCAGTGTGAGAAGGCTAATGCTCTTGAGATGCTACTAAATGTCTGAATTCAATTAAGTGGTGGCCACAAGAGCTGTCTGATTTATTTTCAACAATTATTCTCTGGAGAAAACTGAATATAGCATCTATTCACTGAAACTGGTTAAGGAGCTTTTGAGGTTATCAGTGTATATCACTTATAATTACAATGTACAAGTTTATACTTCAAGCAGTTAGTGGTTTTCCCTTTAGGTATTTTTCCTACAACTAGAGCAAGATGTATGTAACTGAAGATGACTTGATCTTTTGGTTCAAATTGTAAACTATATAATTTGCCATAAGTATGTATGCATATATATGTATATATACATATGCATGTATGTATGCATGTATATATGAATGCAGTGTAGAGAGCATTGGGCCAGGATTCAGGAAATGCAAGTTCAAATATAGCCTTGGACATTTATTAGCTGTGTACCCCATGCAAATCACTTCCCTCTATTTACCTCAAATTCCTCATCCATAAAATGGAAGTAATAATAGTTCCTACCTCTTAAAGTTGTTATGAGGATAAAATTAGGTAATCATTGTACCACTTCACACAGTGTCTGGCACATAATAAGTACTATGTATGGCTATTTATTAGTTATTATTATTATTATTATTATACAATGGAGCTTTGATGCATGTAAATAAATACACACCATATATGAATGTATAAAAAATGAAAAATTTTACAAATAAAAAACTCAATGAAATAAGCTATATCAACTAGAATATTATTACCTTTGAAAAATATCATTTACAGGAGATTTTGTTCATTTTCAGGAATATAGTACAGTATGAAATAAATATGTATATGTATGTGGGGATTTTCTAGCATTAAAATATGTAATTTATAAAGTATAATATTTTAAAATGCCCCTTATTGTACTCTATTGTGTGTTGCCCAATAGACAGCTATCTACATTTACTACTCCTAATCCTGGCTATGGTACTCACATTAAAAAACATTAACATGAAGCATATGTAAAGAAAGGGATACTAGAAAAACTTAATTTTTTTCACATATCCTTAATTTTTTATATTTCATCTCTTAATTCTATTCTATAATTGCCAGTGGCACCACAACATAAGTCAATTTGTCCAACTGATCACTTTCAAATCTGTACACCAGATGTTTTTAGCATGAGAATGACACATTTGTTTCCCTCATCTCTGTAATAGATATTTGATCTATTGGTCTATTGAAGCTAATTAAAAGAATATCCTGATTCAACCTTCAAGAATTCTGAGCCACTGGAAAAATCTGTAATATTCCTTGTAACTCTTTTTTTATAGGAGAAAGAAATAATAACCAATATTAATTATGTCTCAATTTCAGAAGCATATAATTCATTTCATGACATAGTCCTCCCTAATCAGACATAGTTTTCTATTTTACTTCGAGGTGCTAAACATTCTCCCTACTATGAAAGTATTTTCAGCAGTAACTGAACTAAGCTAGAAAGATTCATATATTAAGACTAGAGCTGTAGCTTCCTTAATTTTTTACAAGCTGTTTTTGAATACTAAGCCTTCCAGAAATTTTAAAATAAGAGTTTATATTCTCTCAGTAGCACATGCTAAGTGAAAATTAAACAAATTTTCAAAGACAAAACATATGTCAGTTTTTTGACAAGACCTATACCTCTTCTCAAGGAATAGGGCATAAGGTGAGGAAAGTCTAACATCAAAATCAGTCAGTAAAAGTAAAAAAAATCCAATCTATCAATCAACTAATTCATTCATAAAGAGTTTATGAACAATTAGCATTTGCATACCACAGTGATGAGGCCTCAAAAAAAATAGATGTGAAATCTGCTTTCTATGTTTGATACTTTTCCAGGAATCATGGGATCACAGGTCTAAAGTTAAAAAGGATCTCTGTGGCCATTCAGTCCATCATTTTGATGAAGAAACTAAAGCCTAAGGAGATTAAGGGACTTGCTTCAGGTCAAAATCTAACTATCATTTAGAACACAACTGATTGTAAACAGGTAAAAACCAAGTTTAATGTGGACTTGATTAAAATGAGTGACTAAATGCACTAGTTTGCATTATATATAACTTTAAAGTTAACTGTGCAATTTCCTTTTTTATTTTTATTTTTTGTTTTACCATGGAAAACAAGGATAAACAAATACCAAAGCAAAGCAAGTACAAAATATACTTCAAACAGTTAAGCAATTAACACAAAAGAGCAATTGTACATGACCACATAGCCTTATACAATTTACTATTAATTAGAGGAAAGGAAGACAGGGTTTTAACTTGAGTTATGTGGTACAAATTGAATTTAACTGAATTTTGTTGTTAATTATTGATTTCATTTATGCGCTTATAGTATATGTCTACATTATTCTTTTGAATCTTCTTTCTTCACTGTGTTTCTTTATATGTACTTTCCTATATTTATTTAAGTCATTTGTACATTCCTCAGTGAACATTAATACTGTATTAAATTAATATGCCACAAGTTATATAGTAAATGCATAGTTTTGAGCACATAGTATCTTTCCAGCATTTCTTTTACAAATAATACAAGCACATTCTCCATAATAACTGTGGATGGCAGACAGCACAAGTATTTTTTCCATTTTATAGATGAGGACACTGAGATTCAGAGAGATTAGAAAATCTGCCTATAGAAAAATAGTGCCAGATCTAGCCTTTGAACCAAAGTATCTTGACTTCAAATCCAGTGTTCCTAATCCACAATGCTAACTCTTATACAGTATCAATTATGACAGCAAAGGTCTTATAGTGGGTAAAGTTAGCTAGTTTTAGGTGTATTCAAAATTAAGAGGAGAAGGTTTAAGGTAGATAACTGTAGTCAGCTACAAAGGTACAAAGTTGTTAGACAATTACAGCAATTTAGTACCTTGGTACCTTGGATAGCTCCCCAAGAGAGAAATTGCTCCAACACTCAACTTCACTGAATCTTTTCTTTGTACACTGACTTGCACAAATGTTATTGTCTTCTTGTGGAAGCAATGCTTAAATGAAAAAAGCACTTAATAAACACCTACCTCATTCTAGGTGCTTGGGATACAAATACAAAAGTGAAACTATTCCTTCCCTCCAAGGAACTTGCATTCTAACAGCTAGAGAAGGGAAGTTTGAGACTGTGAGTGAATTCATAAGATAGTTGATGTAAAAATATGGAATTTATTAGATTACTTTTATTATAGCAAGGGCAGTAGATAGAAAGGGAAGGAAGTTATACCGTGGCATAGCAGGCCAGATTCCTCAGATGGTCTTTATTTCTGATTTAATGGTTAAATGGATGGTGAAGCATGAACTAGGACCAATTAGCATAGTGGAATAGGTAAGATTATACTTACCAAAAAGAACTGACCCACTCTGGGGTAAAGTTCTGAACCTGAACTGAGTACTCTGATTGTCTTACCCCAGCATCCTAGGTAATGATCACCCTGAAATATGATTGAATGAACAAAAAGTATTACCAGCAAACTCCTTAAGGGATTGGGAAAAAACAAAAACAAAAACAAAAATAATGTAGACTGCAATAGTTGGGAAAAGCTTCATGAGCCTAGAATAACTATAATATCTGGAAATGCATTTGGAAATAGGAAAAGGACAAGAATTCTAAGCAGGCAGAATAGTATGAACAAAGTTTAAAGTCATTATTAATTCAATAAGTAAGAAAAAACATATTAGGTATTGGAGAATAATGAGAAAATTATATTGGTTAAATTAGAGGATATGTATTGAAGAATAAGGTTAGATAAGGGCATTGGATCTGGATTGGGATCTTGAATGAGAAGTAAGTTTAAGTTTTATCCTCTGACAATTGTCCATAACCTTTTTATGCTTTCAATGACAAAAATGAAATTGTAGGAATATGAATCTGTTGGCTTTGTATGGATTTAGGATGGGGTGGTGGTAGGGATCAAAGGCAGTAAGGCCAGGTATTTCGTCTGTACTTCGCTTCATAAAAAAATGTTGTGAATTTCTTTGATGTATCATAAATATATCCTTGGTATGTTGAGTTGTCCTTAGTTTCCTCATTTTTGCTGGACAATCTTAACTAGGTGGTATAAAGTGGAAATCATGGAAATCAAGGGAGAGGATAGCGTGTCTGTGTGTGTGTGTGTGTGTGTGTGTGTGTGTGTGTTTGTGTGATATGGAGTGAGAGCACAGATGGCTAGATTAATGGATAACTGGTTGAGACTGAATCCTCTTCCATTGTCCTCATTTATAGCAACAATTTCATAAGTGTGTCTTAAACAATTCAAAGGCATGTGGCAAACAAAAAAAAAGGTACACTTGATGCCAGACAACTGGTTTGAATAACATTTGGATTGGTTGTTTTGGTATCATGTAAACACAATCCATGTCTTGCTACTTTACTGGAAAAGGTGAATTATATAATTCCATTAACCCTTCTCTAATTTCCCTCATTAGTAAGGCCTATGCCCTTTCAGACCTCATATAAAACTTTGACCTGAGTTCTCTTAGATCCTTAGTACATGCACATGTACTGATGGAACACTGAACAGTGTGCTGTCCCTGGAATTAAGAAGGTTAGAATTCAAATAAGGCCTCAGACATTTACTAGGTTAAAGACCTTAGACAAATTATCTAATTTTAGTTTCCTCATCTACAAAATGGGATAATATTAGCATCTCCTCTCAGGGTTGTTGTGAGGATCAAATGAGATAATATTTATAAAAGCACTTATGACAATGCCTAGAAAATTTTAGATATTATATCAATGCTTATACCCTTCCTCTTTGTTTATCTGAATATGTATCACATTTTTTGTTAAAGAGTAACATCCTTGGAGGCAGGTAACAATCTTATCTAATATTTCTATCTCCCCCAGAGTTCTGAAAATAAGATAAATTTTATCATAAGGAATTTCAGAAGGTTGATAAGACATAAAAATTCTAACAGCTAAAGAGATGAATAAAACCTTTACTATGTAGATATTGTGTGTCAGGCACTAAGCTACACAGTGAGGATGCAGATATAATCAAACAAATACAATCCCTGTCCTCAAGGAGTTTGCATTCTAGTGGAGGAAGACAACATATTAAGGGGAACTGGAAAGAAGAGGACAAGAGGGACACATGTAGCAGCATGGTGTGGAGATGTCCAAGAAATGGCATGTAGGTCTTCCAGAAAAATAAGTCACCTGTCAGAGCCCAATGTCTTGAGGGTGATGCATAAGGTTCTGATTGGAGGAGGGAGAAAGTTAGAGTCATGGTGCATTCCCTCTTGTTACATTGGTCGAAGAATGTCTTTCACATCTATACAATATGCCTCAAATCAGATCTCAGATCTGTAGTTTAAAAAAATTGGAGAAAGTGAATAATAGTATGGATGGGATAGCACAGAGAGGGCTATGTATCTTTTTTAGGGTTTTTTTGCAAGGCAATGGGGTTAAGTGACTTGCCCAAGGCCACACAGCTAGGTAATTATTAAGTGTCTGAGGCCGGATTTGAACTCAGGTACTCCTGACTTCAGGGTCAGTGCTCTATCCACTATGCCACCTAGCCACCCCCAAGGGCTACATATCTTTATAGAATTCTGGTATGATGCCCTTGTGAAATTCAGCTGCTTTAGAACTGGGTGGTTCTAACAGTGAGAACATATTTATTAGTGATAGTCCATACAATATCCTTTTATCATCAAATCAAGTTGGATGGTGACACTCATTGTCTCAGTGCAGGTGCAATATTTTTGACTGAATTAGATAAAAATCTGACTCCAGATTAAGGTGCTGAGGCCAGGAGGAATGGAGTTATCTAGAATTAAAGGAGGAGGGTATCTCTTTCCCCCCCATAAGTTGTAGGAAAGCATGGAAAATGAAAATTAGACTTGCCTCCTCCTCTACCTTACAAAACTTATAGGGAAAATGAAAGAGAATTATTGGCTCACTCCTATTTCTCACCTGTCCTTGTGAAAAAAGAACAATATTGCCCTGGAATTAGTACCCACCCTGGCTTTTTGGACATATACTGTAGTCCTAATCAGCATAACTAAAGAAATCCCTTGATGTAATTCAGATACCATGATTGAGATTTGTTCATGCTTGAATATATTTCTATTTTATTGTCCATGACTGAAAAGCTCTGCAAATAAATGGGGCATGTGATAATTAGGGCATTCATGGGAGTAAGGAAGTTCATGACGCAGGCACATTGGGAGACATGGCAGTGTCAGTTTCTCCACATGGTCCTGTCACCAGGTCTCACTTCTCTTCTCAAGAGCTACAAAAGAGACTTTGAGCAAGCTTAATGAGCAGAAATGAGTACCTTATTCACACACACATATGTATATATATATATATATATATATATATATATACACATACATATATAAACAAAATAAATAGATTAAAATTTATTATAGATAAAATATTCATAGATAAAACATTCTATATTTTGTATGCATGTGTATTCACACACACACACATGCACACATACAAACACACATACCCACACCCAGATTAGTTTAATCCTTGGCCTCTATTGAATACAGAGATGTTAATTATAATTATCTTTGAATGATACTATTATATTTTTACTGTGGGTTCCTTTAAGGACTGATGGAATATCAATTTTATTTCTATTTGAGTAACAGTTTTATAATTGGTCTTGAATCACAAGTGCATTTTACTTTGATCACCAGAAAATTCCCCATTAAGAAGCTGCTTTTGTGTTGGCCTTAAAATTTTAGCTGGGATTTATGAACTTGAGTGTTGATATAAGTTTATTATTGAAAGTATAATTGTTGAAAGGATGCCTATTCAGTCACAAGACAGAAAACTATGGCCTACAGATTCTCTTTTTAGGGATTTCATTGATTAGAAGACTAATTCTCCTGGAAAACATCTTTATTTTTTAAATTCTATTTAATTCAGCAAATATTTATTTAATACCTACTGTGTGTCCATTATTGTCTAAGCCCTGAAGAAACAAAGGTAAATGAAACACTTGCTGCCTTTAAGGAATTTAAATTCTACTGGTGAAACAATATGCATGAATTAAATTAATGTAAAATATATAAATGATCAATTCAAAATAATTTTAGGGAAGAGAAGATCACTGATAATTGGGCAGAATGAGGAACAGTCTTATGTGAGAAGAACTCTAATTGAGCCTTGGAGGAGTTGGAAAGTAAAATAAGAAGTGAGGAAGAAGCTGGGCAAAAGCTTGAAAGCAGGACATGTTGACTGTTGGAAACAATGTGTAGGTCAGTTTTATAGGCAAGTAGAGGGTTCAATAGGGAGAGATGAAATACACCTGGAAATAAAAATTGGAAGTAGATCATGAATAGTTCCAAATGCTGACACTTTAGAGTAGTTAATACTTTTCATAGAGGCAATAGGGAGCCACTGAGCCTACTTATCTTTATATTCTAACTCAATGACTCTCTTGATTTTAATAGTTATTTACTGCTTAAAATGTTCCAAGTTTCCTGGTTTAAAGATATTATTTACCATCTATTCAATACTTCAAAAAAATGTATAGTTTCATGTATGGATCTTCTCTTCAGTGACCTGGTTTGTAGCCTTTTACATCTTTATAGGTAATCGTCAGAATTTTTGCAGTAAAATTCAGCATTTGATACACAGTTTCTCAATGTTAAACCTGTGAACTTAAGCTAAGTTGAGTCTTAGGGCAGGTATCACCATCATCAGATTTACTTCAGTAGACCCTATCATAACATGTAGTAGACCGAACTGGGAGCCCAGGATCACCTCTGAATCACAAAGATACATTAGAATAGCACTTATATTCAAAATACTATTAATTTAGGGGTGGCTAGGTGGTGCAGTGGATAAAGCACAAGCCCTGGAGTCAGGAGTACCTGGGTTCAAATCCGGTCTCAGACACTTAATTACCTAGCTGTGTGGCCTTGGGCAAGCCACTTAACCCCATTTGCCTTGCAAAAAACCCTAAAAAAATGCTATTAATTTTTCAAAACTCAGAAGGTAATAATGAAGTCCTGTCTACTCACAAAGTGCTGTGCTATCCCTAGGGGATAAAAAGATGAATAAGGTATATATTTTCACTCTCTCAAGCAGATTGCAAACCATTTGGAGAGATACTTCAAGTATATAAATAGTTAGATTATAAATAAGAATATAATAGATGTATTGATATAATTACATACTATGTTAATTATTTTTATTATATTGTGAATGACGGTTCTGTCACAAATTTTTATCTGATTCTTCTTTATTGTGTGGAAGGGATCCCATATCTTAACAAGAGTTGCATCAGTGGAGGTTAAGCTCTGGCAAGTATAACCATTCAACAAAACCTGTGAGTAAAGTCAGTAATAAACTGAGTCTGCTTTCTGAGAACCAGCATAACTAAGTATGCTAAGTTCCTCACTACTTGGTTGTCCAAGTGATGATGAATTCTTTAGTCATGGCAACCCATAAAGCATAGAAAAATACAAAATGGCCCTAAGGTTTGTTCATCCTCCTTTTCCTTCTACATCAGAGTACAGAAAAGGAGACAGAAGGTACTTAAAAATCTAGACAGGCCATACACTTTAACTTGAATGCATACTAAAGAATGAAATCCTCGTCCAATGAACAATGAGTGAACACACTCCCAGAAGAGTTGCATCTGATTAAAATTAGTAAAAAGTAAGAAAAGGAATCTTAATGAGAGATGTATGGGTATGCAATTAAAAATCAATTCTGAACTATTTTAACAAGCAATTGATCATGAAACTTGGTAAGACAACATAAGTGATATCTTCATTTATTAATTTTGCATAGAAATTTAATTGACATGTCATTTCCATATAAGTAAACCACAAGAGTTTAAAGAGTAGATTAGTCACCTTGTCTTACTTCCTAAATGAAGAGAGGATGCAGTCAGTCACATAATTGAAAAGTTGGAAGCAACCTCAGCGTCAACCTTGTCCAACCTATACATGAACAGAATTTCCTCTATAATGTACTGGCAACTGTTCATCTAGTTTCTGGTTGAGGATCATCAAGGAGGGGAGCCCATTACATCTTGAAGAAGCTTATCCTACTTTTGCACAACTTTCATTTTTCATGATCTTTTGTTTTTATATTTTATCTCTAGCAGTAACTTAGAAATCCCCTCTGTAAGTTTTTCCAGGACCTGAGATGCAGTTTATTTGGACTAAAGTTATTGCCCATTTAGAATATATACTCATTTGCTAAAACTTATGAAGAAGGATTATAGAAGGAACCCATTAATGATTAACAACTGATGTACTTAGTTTCTCATCTCTACAAACCTTTTTTTTACCAGATTTATCTATATATGAATTCAGGCTTCTTTGATGAGGATACTACTAGGGAACAGCAAGACATTCATCAGTTAGATTCTATAATATACTTCATCTTGATAAAAGATCTCATTGTACTTATCCTTTATGATTATGAGTAAGTAATTGATTTTTACTAGCAAAACACTTCTTAAGGGATCTCTTCTAATGTTGTTTGTCTCATCCATAAATCAAAATTATTCAATATTTCTTAAAAGGTTTAAATATAGAAGCAACCCTATTCAATGACCTTCTGGTGACAAACATTAGAAGAGGTATAAAATAGGGAGATATATGTTCACCAAAGGCTTAGTAGTAGTCATCTAAATCCAGGGCAGCATCCAATTTATGTGATCTTTCCAAGATTTAGTCTAACAGATGCTATCTCTTGTAGATAGATATGTCCTGAGACATTTCAAAGCCACCTGGAAGAGACTAAGAACCATGCAAAATTCCTGATCATTCAAACAGGGAAGACCAAGTGGATGGAAAATGTCTATTGCCAAAATTATGAAATATGGCTGCATAGTAGTTCAGCTACTATGTAGTTGAAACCTATAGTATGTCAGTATCAAATCTGGGATAAATTATACAAATGCACAAGTTAGAGTCAGAAGTGAGATTGCAAGAGGAGAGCCTTACAGAAATTACAGAATTCTTTTAATGTTTCCATACTTTTCCTTGAATGAAAGTCCCATTTTTTTCAGAGCACTAATTTTCTACTTATATTGCCTGGCTGTAAGACATGAAACACTATAATCTAAAGAATTAAAAATTTATATTGCTAATAAATCAAGAGGTGCATGGGAATGAGAAGGCTGAAATATACAACCAAAGAAGAACTTTCAAAAAATAAAAGGAATAAAGAATATCACCAAGGAAATGTATGATAGGGAGAAAAAAAGGCAAGAGCAAAAGATGACAAGTAGTTAGACTTATAAGTGGATAGCAGTCCTTTGGAATCCTGCTTTGTCCAAATAAGGTGAGGTAGATAAACTTTGTGAGAGGAGCATATGAACTAGAGTTATATGGGTAGACATGCTTTCATTTTTGGAAGGTACAAACAAGTCAATGAGGTCACAGGCAACATATATATATATAATATTATATATAATATATATATATGAATGAGATTTAAGCATTAAAAGTATATTCATAATGAAGATACAAGGGACTAAAAGTATAATGGGATGACACGTTTCAGTTTATTTCTCTGTGATGATGGATGCAGAATGAAGTTGTTAGGTTTAGGAAGACAGATATTCCCTCTTGGATGATCCTCCCTCCCATCCCACTTTTTTTTCTAACTCCTCTTCCAGGTGTCTCCAGAGAGAGACTTTTCCCTTTAGTAAACCCTCTCATTTTGCCCTTCATGGTTTGAAAGAGGGAAGAGAACTTGTGGCCAACTGCCATAGAACAGTGTAGGAAGAAAGTACCTCCTTATCAAGCCTCTATTCCTATCTAATATCACTACATGGATTATTCTTTTCCTGGGGGAATCCATGAAAACCCAGATTTAGGTAGTTTAATGTTTTTCTGATTTGGGGAGGAGTTATAGTATCATTTTTCAATAAAAATCTTTTTGATTGACCATGAACTCCAAGCTGTATGCAAATCCCAATGATTTAGAAAGAGAATTTCCTTCTCTCTAGAAAAACCACTCAGTTGTAAAATTTATATTCCTAAAACAAAGATCTAACCATGATGCTCCCTTGCTAAAAGAAATTTTAGTAATTTTATTACCTCTAGGATAATAATAATAATGATAATAATAATAAATATATTAAATAAGTATAAAAATAAAAAAGTGACAGACTCCTCTGTCACTTAAAACCCTTCTCAACTTGTCTTTCACCTATTTTCCTCGAATGATTTTGTATTACCACCCTTCACATGGTTTATGTTCTAATGAAAATGGCCTTTTTGTTCATGAAACACAACATTGTATCTATCACCTCTGTGCTTTTGCATAACGGGCACCCCTGATTGGATTACTCATCCTTCTTACTATAATCTCTTGAAATCCCTTGCTCCCTTTGAAGTTTTCTATATTAGTCCTTCATGATACACACACATACAAACATTTGCATACACATTTGCATACATATATATGTATACTGCATTAAATTTTCTGTGTCATTTTCTCCATATAGAGTACAAGATTCTTGAAGATAGGGAATGCTTTTTTGTGAATGTTTGTTCATATATCATGACCTGAACATATTTCCTGATGCACAGTAGATACTTAATAAATATTCACTAAACTGAATGTTTAAGTTCCTTATTTTACTTGTTTTGTTTAATTAAAATGACTCCTTATTTTCATTGATTTATATTATTGACTAGATGAGCATCTGTTCCTTTTTGTCTTACTTTTTAAAAAAACTGACCCGACTTCCTTTTTTTCTCTAAACTCATCTCCACCTTTATACATTTCATTTCTGCATCTAGGTGCTTCTTTTCTTAGGAGTTGTCAATTTTATTAAATCTGTATAGGTATGTGGTGTAAAAAAAATACCTTATCTACATATGTCAGCATTAAAGCTTTGGGTATAGCCATTTTGAAACAAAATCTATCTTAGGAATTTGCGAGAGGAACATCAGCATGTCAAATAATGTTATTTGTCTGAGACTGTTAGTGTTCTGGAAAAAAACACATTTTCTATGTAAAAGATATTGTAAAATGGAAGCCACAGTAACTGAAAGAAGTGATAGACAGTTTAAGTCATTTCATTTTGTATCTTCAATTCTGAGATATTGGAACAGCAATATATATATATTAATATATGCAATATAACAGATTGAGGACATTTATTAATAATTCCAATAATTCAGTTTGTAACAACAACTATGTCCTGCATCTGAAAATGTGGGAAATAGTTATAGGTAAATAGGAAGAAAGATACCCTGGACATTACTTCTGTTACTTGGGCACTAAAGGATGAAATTACTATGTATGCCATGAAAAGCATTGATATTCAAATCCTACTCTGTCATTTTCTTTTAGACCCTCTTTTTACCTCTGTTTCCTCAACTGTAAAATGAGATATTTGGCCTCAGTGACTTCTAAAATCCCTTCTAGTTCTAAATCTATGATTCTCAAATTATATGTCTCTTTCTATTTTTGGACAGTGATGAAACCAGTTTTGCAAATCCTTTTATTTAATTCTCTGAGGAGAGTCATCCTTCTATTCTGCCCCAACTACTTTATATCTTCCAATTGAACTATTTGCAAATATATGCATCCTCATGTAATTCAAAAATTATGATAACTATTAGAGCAATATTTGGACAAATATTGCCTGTTAAGAATATCAGTTAAATAAATGTTAGCAGACAAAGTAAAAACTCTATGATTCTTATAACCTACTGCCTTAGTACCCACCTTTGGTGCTCAAAACTACGATCATCTTGGAAACAGAAGGAAGACACATAGATCTAAATTTCATATTAATTTTTTGTCCTTTTCATGAATGTCTGTGGCAAAACAAACAAAAAACATTACCTGATATGTACCCTCTTGGAGATTATTCAGTAAAGGTATGGATGTCTCCTTTAATGCCAAAATGTCTATAGAGTAACTCAAGAAGTCAATCTGTTACTCTCAATTGTAATAATGTTTGTATATAAAACTTCACAATTGAGAGGGCATTCATATGCATTAATTCATTTTTTTCACACAACAGACCTATGGTAGGGATAATGCCAGTATCATTTCCATCTTCAAGTTAAAGAGTATATACATGGCTACTTAGGGAGCAAGTGGCAGAACCAGAACTCAGGCAATTCTCCTAATCCTTAGTTCTCTACTCTTCCCATGATGCCATTCTGAGCCAATATTTGGGCACTTCAGTCAAAAGAATTCTTCAAGATGGCATATTTTGGTGAGCCAAAATTCAGATATGTTCTGGTCTTTTTCTCTGCTTGATCACTGATTGTGCCATAGGATCAGCCTGACCTCTGGATATTTATCAATAACTTACATTAAAAATACAACAAAAACAGTGAAAAGCAATCAAGAAAATACATGAACATCTGGCATCTTGGTCTCTCAATCTTTTATTTTCCATGACACTATGAAGTATGGATTCCTGAGAGTCTTTAAGTGACTCATAGGAATGAAGGCGGTGATAGATTGGACCAAAACACTATTGGAAACATCTTTGTCAGCAGGGAGCAGAAGTTACATTAATTAAAATGTTCTAAGAAGGTACGGGGTGCACTCCAACTAGTGTCATAGCTATTTTCATCCTAATTAAGTGGTTATTTCCTTACATCATATGGAGTAGAGAGGCAGCATTATACAGTGTGGTATTTCCCAAAGTGGGATTTACAGGCTCCTTAGAGATTGCAATGATTCATAGAGGGCTTCTGAAACTAGAACTTGGTACTTGAGAAAACTATTTTTATTATTCAGGAATGTTTATTTGGCACTCTCTCTACTCTCTCCCCCATTCAGTTTGTATGGAATATTCCTTAGAGGGGTGCAATAAAAGTAAGGATTTAGAAAAAAAGATAAAAAGATTTGATGGGTATTTTGAGATGGGAAGAATTAAGAATTGGAGATGAGTAGGAAGATGAGAAAAGTGAAAGAGTGGTTATTGGGAAATCTGTGCCAGTTATAGTAAGGATGGGTATGATTTAGTGGGCATTATTCTTCCCATTCAGGAGGACTGAAGGCTATAGTAAGAGTGTTGCAGTCATGGAAGGGAGTTGAGATCCTGGAAGATATACTATTATTCTAGAGAGAGCTGAGGACTGCAGACTTCTACAATTCCTAGACAGAGATCCAAACGAGCCCATTATTGTCCTAGTTTTAGGGTAATTTAGTGACTCACTAGGGAAGCTTATTATTTTCTCTTTGGGCTCTGAAAACCTAATAAAGCTGCTGAGCCATCTCCTCACTGTGCCCTACTCAGAGAGCTCGAGTCCAAATCAATGGAATCAAGTGCTAGTTGAATTGACATGTTGCCTTTAGGAGTCAGTCTAGCAAGAGTTATAGAATCATTCATTTAGCTTTTGGCTCTAGAGTCATGTTAATGAGTAACCATGATTTTCATTACTGGACAGGACAAGGTAAATTGGAAAAGGTTGGGGGAAAGGAGTACAGACTGAGCTTCTCTTTATCTCATATATTTCTTAAGCTCTAGACATCCAAAGATGAATGCTTGTATTATCTACTACATGTGTTTCCTAATTAGAATGAAATAAATTCATTTTGGTGAAAATGAAGGGTATCCTTTCTGAGTTAGTATCTCTAAAAGACATTTCTTTGAGAAGAAAATAAAACTAAAATAACTGATTTGAAAGATTTTAGGTATGATGGAATATTAATATTGGGAAAATGAAATGATTTCTGAAAAATAGATGATCACAAAAGTAGGAAGGGTTTATATTAGTGCAGGCAGAATGAACATTCAAAAGAGGAGAAGAAAGCCTTAGAAGCACTTTCCCAAGTTAGGTAGGAAGCTTATTGAGCTCTATGAGAAAGCAGTAAGTTTCACTAAGGCCTTGCTCTACCATCCTTATGTATAGTTAGTTAATACTCTCTAGAGCAGAACATAGAAAATGGGAATATGTTATACACATTAATTTGGATGTGTAATTCTATCAATTAAAAGACCAATAAATAGGTAGCTTAATAGAAAACTATAGCATAGATTAATCAGTTCATATTGATCTCTGAGCTTTCTCAATTTGTTAATTTTAGCAAAGTTTATTCTTTTTGTAAATTACTTTGCCAATTTATGGTCTATGTTCCATGGCTTTTGCTTTAGTCATTTATCTGTAACCTCCCACTGCAGAAAAATTCCTTCTGTCATTAAGGCTGAATTGGATATCATGCATGTTTTAATATGATCAAAATTAATGTTGACCTACTTCTTGTTGTCAGATAAAGTTGCGGTTATGGATAGTGGATAAAGAGATACAAAACAGTTATAAGGGAGATTTTGCCTGAATTCTATCTAAATACGTCTAAAAAATTGTGAAATAGAATCTACCAGCTCAAACTAATGAGCACAAAACTGCATTGATTTGGCCCAGGGTGGACAAATAGAACATCTGGCATATTTGGCACCAATGACACAGCTGGCATTGTTGGAACCGTTTCTGCAGAAGGTACAGATGCAGAAATGGGAGAATTGGTACAAACAGTGCAGATGGAACAGTTGGAACAGATGACAGTGGGCAGAGCTGGCGATGCTGGCACAGGTGTCATAACCTCAACAGCTGGCACAAGTTGTGACAATCCTGGGATTTCTTAGTACAAGGCACATGTTCATTTTGGCTTTGGCTGCAGAGAGATAAGAGCATTTTATAATTAGTAAATGTGCCATTTAAAAAAGAACTTTTTCCCCCCCATCCTTAAGGACATCTACCTCCAACTGTTAAAGCTTGGAATATAGAACATTTTTGCAAATTATAATTTCCCTGAGAAAGTCACAATTGATAAATATAGATTTAATAAAAGGTAATTAGACATTTTATTCTCATATATGTAATCATCATGAATAGGATTTCTTCATACAAAAGTTATTTTTAAAGGGTCAGATCTTTAGACTAATTGTGAAGATGAAAATTATTTTGTCTTTAAACTGTATCTTTTTTAATCAACAAATTAATGAGCTATATTTTTTAAAAGTATAATTAGTGCTTCCCAATTATATTAAATATTTGGTAGCTTCATACTTGCAGAAAATGCAGAATTGGAAAAGTGTCTTCATAACTCATTAACTCTGATTGGAAAGAGATAGTGAATGCTGAAAGACAAAATATGGAAAACCATATTGGTGTGTCAACTTCAAATACAGTAGTATTTGGGTTTTGACAAATTTAATTTTTTTAATGTTATAATATAGATTTTATGGAAGAATTCTATTCTTTTTGTAATTCATTTTCATGTGATTTTTCCATTAAAGTAACTCTTTTTGACCACTATCTTTAATATGAAGGTAGACATCTATGTTTTTAGCAGAACTGATAAAACAATAAAAATAATTTCAATCTTAGAGGTCTGAACAGGAATTTGGTCCTGTTTCCTGAGATTATTATTATATTTAGAATATATACACAATATACAATTATCTTGTACTAACTTGAATCATTTATGAGCTGGTTGAAAAAGAACTATACCATAACAAAACTCAAAATGACAGAAACAATAGCTGTAAGCTCATCATCTTGAATTAAAACTAACATTCTTCAGCTTGGAAAACATGAATAAATACCACACACCCCCAGATTTTTTTCACCTTCTTGCATTAACCAACTCTTTCCTATCCAAGGAGAAATAAAAAAAAAATTAAATTTTTTTTTAATAAAAATTTAGCTTGCAGGGGCGGCTAGGTGGCACAGTGGATAAAGCACCGGCCCTGGAGTCAGGAGTACTTGGGTTCAAATTTGGTCTGACACTTAATAATTACCTAGCTGTGTGGCCTTGGGCAAGCCACTTAACCCCATTTGCCTTGCCAAAATCTAAAAAAAAAAATTAGCTTGCCTTCAACAAGCCATGAACTGAGGTATGTTTGTGACGTAATTTCCTTTCACTAGTGAGAGCAGAGTAAAAATATGTAGATGAGAAAGAATAGGATGGAATCCTCAATATTATTGCCTTTCACCAAAATATGACTTCAGAAGATCAAAACTCATCTGATTTTCAATTTCCACTAAACGGGGGGGGGGGATATGTCAGCTTCAGCTCAAAGGAATTGTAATGTGGTAAAATATTTTAAACATTCTTTGTATAGAATTGTGGTTAAGTGTAAAGAGCTATGAATTTTTTTTAAGAGGATGAGAGTTCAAATCCTCATCCTGCTCCTGTTCATATGTGTGACTTCAGTTATTTTTATCTTCTTTTGACCTCAAGTTTTCTAGATTATAAAAGAAAGCATTTTGATTCCAGCTCTGAGCTTAGCTTAAGAAAATTCTCCATAAAGATGATTTATTTCTTAGGGCTTCTATAAGTACATATTTTTTTTTAATAGGGAGTCCTCTGTATAGAGAATTCTCCAAGATCCCAAATGATAGGTAAGTTACCAATCTATGTCACTATTGTTAGAGGGAATGTCAAACTAGGAATTTCTTATCCTATGAAAAATACAGACTAAAATAAATGAATAAATGTCTCTCTCTCTCTCTCTCTATATATATATATATATTATATATATGTATATATATGCATACATATACACACACATAAATATGAATATATTAGAAAGAATGATGACTTTGGAAGGAGGAGGGAAGACTTGAATTCAGTTCCTGACTCTGCCAGTTACTTCCTCTCTGTAGGTCTCAGTTTCCTCCTCTGTAAAATGAAAGGATAGAGCTTAGATAAACTCTTTGGTCTCTTCCAGCACTAAATCTATAATCTTATGAATTATATTGATTATTGTTTTGAAAGTTGAATCTCTTAGTATATATTTTTACCTCACATTTTAATAAGAGCAATTGCTTTAAATAAATATTTCTCTTTAAAAAATTCTATTTTATTATAATCTGGTGTCATTATCTTATCTTTGGTTATTCAGCACTTCATTTATGTCCCATGACTGTTCTTTACCTCTCAATTGAACTGGCAAAAACTGCTTCTGTCTTAAACAGATAAAACACCTTAATTTGTTATCTGTAGCTTTAAGACCCAGGGGGACTAAGAGCCAGAAGAGTTGGGAAGAGGGCTTATTGTTGCTTTTGGGTACAGCCTTGATGACAGATGTCTCTGTTTAGGTGAGCAGACGAGAAATTTCTGCCCCTCTCTTCTTTCTATTTGGTTGAAAGTACATTTCCCCAACTGACATTCACAAAGTAACTTCTGATTGACACCTGCCCTCTGCAAATGATCAATCCAGAATAGATATAATGAGGACAAGTTGACATTGGAGGGGTGGCACAAATTTTTGCCTGTAGTGAGGGAGGGGTCTGAGTTACATTGGTACCCTTTTCAGTCTCTGCCTTCATCAGGAATTAAAAAAATCTAAACACTAAAGATGCAATCTGCTGCAGTGATTTGATTCCTCTGTCATTGTCTCTGCCTATGCTGATTGCTAAACACATTGAACTTTCCAATTTATTGGCGGCTCATCTTATGTAAATATTCTTTTCCTTCTCTTTGCTCCAAGACACCATGATGTGCTTTAATTCCACCCTTCAAACAGTTGTTCCCCATTATGCCTTTCTGCAGTCCCTGGAGAACTTTGGAATGATATGTGAGCTGGAGTTTAGGGGGATGAGGGGTGTGGGCAGGGAATTCTTTCATGTGGGGCAGCTTATCCTCTGTGCATATGGCAACCTGGGATACATTTTTCCCCCTAAGCTTTTAAAATAAATCTGTCATTTTTGGAGAGGTGGTGAACAGAAATAAAGCATATGCCTTCTAAAGCAGTTTTAAGATGCAAAAACAAGGCAGTAAACTGTATATTTGGTTCAAGGACTGAGAATAATTTGCATTTAGATTGCACCTCCCTCTACCTTCTTCCACATTCACATTCTCTCTTTTACTCAGACCTTGGGCTCTTGGTTGATGGACACTAAGACTACTTTGC
This sequence comes from Macrotis lagotis, assembly GCF_037893015.1. NCBI lineage: Eukaryota > Metazoa > Chordata > Mammalia > Peramelemorphia > Peramelidae > Macrotis > Macrotis lagotis. The sequence goes on along the minus strand of NC_133659.1, from coordinate 136,745,106 downwards.
ACTATGTTTTCTTTGAGAGGTTGTATGTGCATGTCAGTAATAAGATGTAGAGGAATTGAGTGTGGATGAATGCAGATAATAATTTTTCTTCCCTAGACCCCATTATATAAGATTAAGACCAAATGATATGGCTTTAAAAGCTTATTCTTTGTGGTGGGGAAGCAGAAAGGCAGGAAGTAAAAATAGAGGCAGGGAGAGAAGGAAGAAAGGGAAACTAGGTGGAGGATAAGAATTAAGTTGTGCAACCTTTTCTTTTTTTCACGAAAACCCTGGGTTCAAAATCCTCAGATACTAGCATTCTTTCAGCCTTAGTTTCCACAACTGTAAAAGAAGAGGAGTTAGATTATATGACCTCTAAGATTCTTTTTCAGTTCTACATCTGCAATCTTGTATTTATGGAGATAATTTAACCACTTTTTCATTAATATTTAGAAACAGTCAGGATGAATCACTTTGAATGTAGTACAAAGGAAAGGCTTGGAGTCAGGAGATACCTACTTTTGAATCTTGTCTCTATCACCTACCAAGTGATTAACTATGTGCAAGACAAAATTCCCTAAATCTCAATTTCTTCATCTTTAAAATGGGGCTAGTACTTGTACCACATTCATCACAAGGGTTTTGTGAGTAATGAATGAAAGAATGTATATACAAAGTTCTTTGTAAGACTGATGATGTTATAAAAGTGTTATTATCATAGTACTATTTACCGAATTTTTACTGAGCTAATCTGGGTGGGACAAAACAGATCAATGATTGAGTTCCAGGAAACTAGTAATGATTTACTATTTACTTTCTTTTGGAAATCGTGGGATTACTCCTTCCTTGGAGATCTGCATTGCATCTTAATAACATCTATACATGATCCTAAAATGGAAAAGGAGGGTCAAGGTGGATAATAGAATAATCAGTTTGGGCGGTTTTAGTGATTTTTCCCCAGGACAAGCCCATCATGCAGGACAACATAACAGTTATATCACTTGTGACTATCCAAGGAACAACACAGGTGTTCTTGAGTACTATGGAAATGACTAAGTTAATATATAGTCCTGGAGGTACATTATTATTGACAATACAGATTATACCAATCATTTCACTTTACACAGGCAAAAGTATACAGAACTTGTCAGTATTAAAATAAATTTACCTGGCTTCTTTTTTTTCACTGTTTTCCCAGACCCAGAGTCTGAAATGAAAAGGATCTCTAGAAACTAAATCATTATTATTATTAAATTCATTATACATATCATATTAAAGACTTAGAAAGTTATTATCTTCTGACAGTGTATTATTTCATTTGATCTTCACAAAATGTGTTTTTATGCCTATTTTAAAGATAGAAAAACTAAGGCAACATGAAAACATGCAACTATTACATTGCAGACTCAAAACTTGAACCTGGGTCCTCTGGTGAAAATTCAGTGCTTTTCCCATTATTATCATACAGTGCTTTGCTATGCTAAACAATGTCCAAGTGACAAAACTTATTCCTCTAATAACCTATATTTATATGAAACTTGCATTTAACCAAAAAACCCACTTTCTAAAGTTACAGGTCTGATAGTTAACTTTACTTATGTTAGCAAGCACTTAGATTAAGAATATTCACATTTACTTTTGAATTAAAGAAACATATTAAAAGATAACACCAGAAATGACCTCACTTGTCAGTCTCCATTATATCACTTTTGAAGCACCCATTTATACATGAGGACTTCTCATTCTTTCCTGATTTTCTATAGAATCATCAAAGGATTATTAATTTTTCTCTATATATTTTCTGATATAGTTCTGAAGTCAGAATCCTAAGCTGGAAAAGGAGGGGAAAGGTGGATAATAGAACAATCAGTTGGGGTTTTTTAATGATTTTGTGACTATCCAAGGACTGTGGACTTTATTTCCCTGATTGCAGGCTGATATCCATCTGTCTGAGTTGTGTTCTCCTTAGCACTTAGGATTGATTCTCTTCCATTCCATAGGACCCGTGAGAGTAAATCCAGCTTTCAACACTGTTTTGCTTCATACCTGCACTGATTGTCTGTGGTTTGGTTTATAATTGGTCATAGAAAATAATTTAAATAGCTAAATTAACTATTTGTAGCCTGATTACTTCAAGTCTTCTTCACAACCCAATTGTATCAGTAGGTTGGCAGGATCCACCCAGACTGATCTGGGTATTTCAGGCATCTTAACAACCAATAGAATCCACTGTTTTACTATCTGATCAAATTCACAGTTGTGATTATCCTATAATGACTGATTTTTGATTGATTCATGTGTCTTGTAGACATGGCCTAGGTCCCTACTTCAGATCACTAGTAAAATAATGGGATGAATGAAAATGAAACAAAATATCTGTAGACTCTTAGAGACTAGAATAATCCTCAAATTTGAATTCTGATAGAAGGCTGCCAGAATAAAACATGCTAAACCTGGTTGAGTTTGTCAATAAATACTTATAAATTAAGGATGATGAAAAGATTTTTGTGTACCTAGATATTTTATGGACTTTCCATATTATTTATTTATATATTATATATAATTATATTCCATATAATTTCCAAATTATTCTTTATATCAAATCATTTATTTAATTCTGGTTGTGCAATCTATAAGTTATATATGATTAATGGCTACAAAACAGCATTCAGTTTATGATATATCTCTGGTCCCAATTAATAATAACAAAAACATTCTCAATATTAAAATATCTAGTTATCTTTTAAAATCATCCTTGCCTAATTCATTCATTTTTGTATTGATTTGCATGGTATATTACTTCACTTCTTGGACTTTAGTTTTCTCATTTAGAAAATGAGATGGTTAGACTAAATGATATTGAATGCCCATTCTAAGTCTGTCTATAAGCTTATGACCCTTTTGTGGATTGAAGAATGCTTAAATGTCTAAAAACCAAAGATCTACTGGGAAAAGTCCCTTCCATAGATTTCTTTTTTTTTAGATTTTTGCAAGGCAAACAGGGTTAAGTGGCTTGCCCAAGACCACACAAATAGGTAATTATTAAGTGTCTGAGACCAGATTTGAACCCAGGTACTCCTGACTCCAGGGCTGGTGCTTTACCCACTATGCCACCTAACTGCCCCCCTTCCATAGGTTTCTTGAATGATTTTGTATAGCCTCACATCCCATAAAGAACAGAAAAACATGGCAATCTGGTGGTCTTGGTAACTGAAAACCACCTCACATCCAAGTATTTTAAACAATGATAAAAGTATATATACATACATACATATATATATATATATATATATATATATATATATATATTAGGAGCAGTATGCGTGCTATATTTAAATTTGAAGAACTTGAGTTAAAGGTGATTTTCCAAGTATTATCTGTGTGATTTTGAACAAGGCACTTGGACCTTGTGAATGCATTTGTAAAATAACTTGCTTGCTTGTTCATCCTTCATTTTTAAAAGGACTGATGACATCATGGGTGATGCCTTGGCTTGTGTGTGAATTGGATTTAAGTGAGGCAGGTTTGCACAAAGCCTCGCTGACTCCGAGAGTCATTGAAGTCAAGTACTCCATGGTGCCTACTTCAGCTGTCTTCATGGTCATTGGAAAAAATTGTTCTTATCTGCCCATTCTATCAGAATAAGTCTTCCTATACTTGGGGTAGATATCCCTCATCAGACTAGATGACCTCTAAAGTGCCTTCTAACACTAAATCTATGATTCTATGACCATTGTGATTATAATAAATGGGCTAAAGTGTCATTAGAACTTTCTAGTTTTGTTATTTAGGTTCCAAATGCTAACTTATTAGTAATTTATTAGTAGCATTATCAAGTAATGGAATGGTACTGGTTTTTTATTAGAGCATTCCAGAAGAGAAGGAGGGATATACAGATAGAGAAAAGCTAGAATGACTTAGCAGTATTCGTGAGTGAAATCATAGGAATTCCACCAACTCACTGTATTCAGTTTTGTCTGGCCTACTCATGATGTGATTATCCAGAGGCAGGGGAGGTTGATTCACCATAGGCTAGTAAATAAATGTCAAAAACTCTCATCTTAGGAGTATGGGGCTGATACAACTCCTTAGTGATCAGAATTAGATTAGACTATAATTAGGAAATGTTTAACAAAAGAAATAAAAATACAATATGGACAATATTAATTTGTGATTTTCCAAGTCAGTATTCATTTTTTGAATTTGACACCACTGATATACTGACTTCAAATTCATTCACTTACCTTGTATAGATCCCAAAGCCCCCTACCATTGGGTCATTCAGAACCAGCCAGTTGCTTGGACTGACAGATTCAGCTACATGAACAAATACAGCTTCACATACCCAGACAAATACTGGCTGTAGGAATAGCAGTGAGAGTCAGTGTACGTAGCTTATGTACTTTGTTTATGAAATAGTATTTCAGGAGTGATTTGTATACTATCAAAATATCTTATAGTTAAAACAATGAAGTCTGAAGTTTTTTCTATATTCCTTGAAATCCCTAATCATGACTATCATAAGTATTATAAAAGAGAAGAATTAAAAAATGGAAAAAACAATGGATAGGTTGCAATCTACAGTGGTGAAGGGAGTAAAAATGTTGATAAAATCATATGTGTTGAAACACCAAAGAAAGTATCATTTTCTCTGTTTAACTTTGAAAAAAAATTAGACACATAGCAAATTAAGGCAAAATTAGAACTTTCTTTTGCAACATATAATTTATTGCATAGAAATTATCTAATGAGATATATATGTATATATATATATATATATATATATATATATATATATACATACATACACTATTCACATTACCTAAGAAGGTAGAATTCTTGATTGTATGGCATAACATACTATAACAGGAGGAAGGAGACCCAGGGGAGTTTCAGCCCTGTAATTAATTAGCTAATGTGCCCATAGTCACACAGTTAATAAGTTGTTGGGAGCTACTACTTGAACCCAAAGCCACTGCAAGTCCTATGTTGTTATCACTTCTCTGGTTTGATTTTAATGTGTTAATTAGTTATTATATCTCTATTGATGAATTTGTGATTTGTTATCAAGAGAGCATTAATTTTTCTCTTTGCACTCTTTCTTGATAGTTAAGAATAAAACACTGGAAATCAGATTCCTACAAAGGAAAGAGCACAATCATGAAGTTAGGGAGCTAGATTGGAATCTTGCCTCTGATGCTTATGTCCTTTGTGACTTTGGGCAAGTCAGTTGGACTTGGACACCTCAGTTTCTTCACTTATAAAATAACTGCATTGCACTAGATTACCCTGGAGACTCTTCTAGCTCTAAACCTGTGAACATAATTCTTGAAACTGTCCTGCCATTATTATAATAATTATAATAAATATAAATATAAATAAATATAAATATAAATAAATATAAAATATAATAATTATAATAATAATAAATTAATAATAATAAAAAAAACTCTTGTTTTTTCATGAATGAAATTGACTTTGCTCTTCATACAACTTTTCATTAAGAATCATATCAGAAAAATATGGAAAAAGACTAAAATATATGATTTAGGAATTATAATCTATACAAAATTCACCAAGAAAATATTTTCCAGTTGGAAACAAATTTCCTTTGGTGATTATCTTTTTTTAACATACTTAATTTTCCTCTCCCTTCAAAAGGGTTTTTTCACCCAATTCTGTCATTTTATAATCTTTCCCCTCAGAGATATATGTTTTTAAAGGTAATTTACCTCTTGTATTTTCCCTGGTCATTCAAAATCATAATAAACTGGACAAATTTTAGAACAAAGATAATTCAGGAAAACCTGAAGATATTAGGATATTAGGAAAATAGGATATTAGGAAGATATTAGGAAAAAGAAAGTTGATAAGGTTGATAAAGAAATGAATTCAGAGATGATAAATGGAGTTTAGTGGCTCAGTAAATATAAGGTTAATCTAGTGTTAGGTTGATCTGAGTTAATATTTGGCCTCAGACACTTCATGACCCTGAATAAGTTATATAACCCTTTTGTCTTCATTTCCTCATATGTAAAAAATGGGTTTAATTAATAGAATCTAAATTCCAGGGTTGTTGTGAATATGAGATCATAATGAGATATGATTTGTATAGGTTTTGCAAAACTTAAATATGTATTATAGATAACTATAATTATTATAAGGAAAATTGAAAAATGACTAGAAGTTGGGTTTCTGCATGGGACTTCCCCCCCCTTGGTTTTTTCAGGGTAATTTGACTTACCCAAGTTTCAGAGCTAGGTAAAAATTAAGTGTTTGGGGCTATATTTGAACTCAGGTCCTCCTGACTCTAGGGCTGGTGCTCTATCCACTGCACCACCTGGCTGCCCCTACATGAGACTTTCTTATAGACTTCAGCAAAGGATTTTTTAAGCATTATCAGGAATCAGATAATGGTAGATCAATTATACTTGAGCACATGATTGTTATAACATAGGAAATATAAGAAAGCCCCAGAAGTAAGCAGGAAATTGTACTACAAATAAAATCCTATTTTATAAATTAATCATCTTTATAGAAAAGACATCTGGATGATAGGATTAGATGAATTTGGAACTGTTTGAATGACAGAGAAGAAATTTGGATGAATATTTGGACTTGGGAATCATTCATATAGAGATAATAACTGAATAAATAAAAGAGAAACAGTGTAGACTAAAGAAATAAGAAGAAAGAACCTTAAGGCATGGCCATATGTTAAGGAAGTAAAGGAAAAGAAGAGGGCACAGAAAAGGAATTATCACGGAAGAAGGTAAAAACTAGGAGATCATATTCATAAGTGGGAATAGCATGATATATAATGTCAAATGTCTTGAGGAGGTAAATAGAAATTAGGAAAAACCTCTGGAATTTATTGTTAAGAGATTATTGGGAAGATGGAAGAACAGTTTCAGGAGGGTGGTTGGGTATGGAAAGACAGCAAGGATTTAAGAGTGGATGAGGGAGAAAAATTGTAAAACTCAAATAAAATCTTTAATAAAAGAAAAAAAAAGAAAGATAGTTACCCCTCCATGATTCTCACCTTTCTCATGGTTGTGGACCTGAAGCTGGAGTGCTCTTATTGGCTTCTGTTAGCCAGGTTTATTTACAGTCACCCAGAGTTGGATGGTCACCATTAAAAATAAAAACAAAAACAAAAAAAAGAGTGGATGAGCAGTGTGGTAAAGTTAGTTAAAAGGAGTTAGGATATATAATATATATATATATATGTATATATATATATATACATATATATATATATGTATATAGCTGAGGTAGTTTGAAAAGGATAACAGAGTCAAGGGAAATTTTATTTCCTTAAGGATAGGGAATACCAGACTATATTTATAGACAGAAAATGGATAAAGAGAATTTGAAGATGAAAGAAGGAAAAGTATGATAAAAATGAGGTTCCAGAAAAGACAAGAGGGGAATTGGACCAAGAGGATTGAGGAAAGCTATTTCTTCTATTGAAAAGAGAAAGGAACAGGAAAGAACAGAGAAATCTATGATTTTTGTAGAGCCATCCTTCTTTGGATCCTTGTTGGAATGTTTTTGATAAAAAAATATTGTTTTTAAGGTTTTAGTTTTGATGGACTATCTAAACTCTGACCATTTCTATGGCCTATTAGTCTCCCTTCCTCTTCTCATTCTTTTCACAATGACAAGCTGACTTTGTTAACTGCTGTCTTTTTAAATTGTTCCATCTCCAAATTGGCTGGATTAGGAAGAGACACAGCTGTCCATCAAAATAGCTTAAAGTGACTGAAATAGTTATCTGTTCTCTGTCCCCTCTCCCTCTTATCTCCCCCAGCAATCCAATTGGAGAAAGTTAAATAATTATAGATTCTGAGTCTATTGGGCTAGGAGAGGTGTACAGAAAGGCCATGGGAATCGCTGTGAGTATTATTGACTCTGAACTTACCCATTTATAACCTGGAAAAGAGGAGTAAACAGCATGTTAATTAGATTTGCAAATTATATGGAATCAGTAAGTGTTACAAACACAAGTGAATAAAGAGAAATGATGTACAGAGTTTCTGAGGTTAAAAATATGGAAAGAATCAAGCAAAATGAGAACTGGGCAGATGTAATCAAATACTTTCAGGAGAGAAAAGAATTTGTAAAAATGAGCATCAAGAGAGGAGAATCCAGGAATCAGCAATGCCAGAGAAACCTGGGATGTAATGGGCAACAATTGGATGTGTTTACAACATGGCAAGGCAGTTAATATAATTTGGGTCTGTAAGTATATTGACTCTGTATTCTATAGGAGAGGTGGTAGTAATTTAGTTGAGTAGGCAGAGGCACACCTGGATAATTGTGCTCAGGACTTAGTACTTTGGGAGAAAAAAAAGATGTAGAATAACTGGAAGGAGAGAGACATAAAACTACCAAAATGATTAAGAGGAAGTGGACTGATTTATGAGAAAAAAATGATTGTGTGTCTTGGCATCCAAACAGAATACAAGTAGGACACAGAAATCCACCTAGGAGATTTTCCTGATCTGACATCCATGTTTGAGTTGGAATATGCTTGTCACAAAGTTACATGGTTTTGAATGATGGCTAAACAAAAATGAGAGGTAGTTTAATCACATAGCATGGAAAACTTGAGACAAATTAAAGCTTTGAGATTGTAAAAGTGTGTTTCTTGGAGGAGTGAAATGATAGAATGAATGCCATTCAGTGCAATTCAACAATGTACTAAGTACTTATTAGGAGTTAGGGATACAAAAAACAAAATGAACATGCCTCCCTTTAAGGAGCTTACATTCTACTTACTTTGTTTGTTATCATGTTTTTTCTTCCCGACACACTTTTCATTCCCCAAATTTTCAAACTGTGTATTTTTATGACAGCTTAAATGTAAACAATGAGCTTTGGAAGGGAATAAAGTTTGATGTGATTTTTTTTTTATCAAGAACACCAACCCCCCCCTCTTTATTCTTCATATATGAAATATGAATTATAAATTAGTATACACTTTTCTTATGCATTGATACTTAAAATTATCTTATTATTTAGTGTGGTCACCTTTTGATTTATATACTTCTAATCTCCCTTCCCTTCTCTGCAGAAGGTGCTTTTTCTGAAATTGTGGAAGGATATGAAGCCACATTACTAAGTTGTCATAGAGTTCAAACCCAAAAGGATATAAAGCTCTTTAAACTTTATAGCATTATTAAATGCCAGTTATTATACTTTGCAAAAGCATAAACATTCATGATTCATACAAATCAAACAAAAGTACAAGAATCATTCCATGTTCCCTACTTCCTTACAGTATGTCCCTCAGACCTGGACATCTGGCATAGCTTCCTTCCTAAGATGGAAATTTTTATTTCAGAAGGCTATTTTTATTTGAATTTAGTACACAGTCCTAGATGTATGCTTGTGTTAGACAGTTTATTTTTTTTTAATTTCTTTGGAGGAAATTCTGGAAAAAAATAGTGGCCAAAGGCATATATTGATTTGTTAAATTGTGGATATTTATGAGTTGTGGATGTCATTTAATTCTAGTATTCATCTTTAGGTCTGATGAAAAAAAAATCTTGAAACAATAAAGGAGATGCAGCATCTTGTCTTAGCTAATGAGGTTAATTTGTTCTTAAAATAAAAGTTGCTGAGATTCCTAAATTAAAATGCATTTTTTCTTGATATAAATACAGAAGATATAAATACAGAAAAGATGTGTGCTCTAGCTGTCTGTGTCTTATATTTCATTTCAGAATACATTCTTGGATGAGCTGTTTAGAGAGATAACTATTCAGTAAATTCAGATAATCTTATTTCCTGAATTTAAGTGCATGTGTCACCTTATGGAAAATACCGAAGAAAGACTAATAATAATAATTGTGTTTGTTTCACTGGAAGAAAAGAAGGTGAGATAGTTTTCTTTTGGACTGGAGGTCACAGCATTCATTGTTTTAGACTATTCATTGAGCCTTGTTAACCCTCATTTTTTTTAAACTAGAAAATGAAAGAGAGTGATAGGGGTAAAGTTCTTAGATATTAGATTGATATATTTCTTATTAATTAATTCATGTATGGCATTGGAGCATTTCCATTTTCTATTTGGGTTCTTTTCTATGACAGCCCCCACCCCCCAAAAAAATTTCTGTCCTGAATTCATGGAGTTGATAGGTAAACATTCATGCAAACATTGCAACAAAGAAACCCTATTCAGGCAGAAGACAATTAGTTAAAAGTCAAGATATTTTATGAAAAAATAATAATGATACCTAGTATTTACATAGCGCTTTAAGGTTTTCAAAATACTTTGCAAATGTATTATCTTGTTATAATTTAATAATCCTCACAACAATAGGTGGATGCTATTACAGAGGAGGAAACCGAGGTGACAGATGTTAAATAACTTGTTTAAGGTCTTGTAAGTAATACTGAGATTGAACTGATCCCAGACCTTCCTGATGCTAAATCTAGCTCTATCAATGGCTCCTCTTAGCTACCTAAATAGCATAGAAAGAAAGGCAGCACTAGAACATTATAACACCTAAGCCTTGGGTACTTTCTGTATAACTGCACACAATACATAAAGCACATTTGGAGGGAAATGGGTGTTATAGCTATTTAATGAAATTTAACCAAGGTCAACCCATTATTCCTACAAAAGTTTAGTTTGGAATGAAAATTATCTTCTAATTTCTATTATCTTAGAGAGAGAGAGAGAGAGAGAGAGAGAGAGAGAGAGAGAGAGAGAGAGAGAGAGAGAGAGAGAGACATTTGTCATTAGTTTTTATTCTGAAAGTCATCTTTATCATTCTTACTCTGAATGTAACAAATATCAGAGGACATATTTCAGACAAATTAAAGGGAAAAACAGCTTAAATGTATAACTAATTTTTTAAGTTTGAAAAAGTTTGTAATATAGCCATCTTAATAGTTATAGAAGAAATTACTATCTTTAATAGGACAATAACTTTTAAAATCTTAAAATAATAGATTATACAAAACAATCACATAAAGAACAATTTATTGACCAATTTATTTAAGAAATTTGTGATATTCCTTTATTATACACTTTGTACCCTAATATTGAGTTATGTTTTAGCTTATAAAAGAGAGAAATTATATTTTTAGTTGATCTTTTCAAATTTATATCTTTTTTTACAAGACAAGTTCAAATACAGAACCGAATATGCCATGTTGGGCATAGGATGATTAATGCTAAATGACATCTTGGATTAAGAATTAATCCTTAACTGCTAATAAATTTTTCTATTTCTAATAGTAATAACTATCAATGACTTGTAGCTGTCTGATTAATTTTTGACTTGTAAAGATGTCACCAGTTGATAAACATCTCTGCTTTCTAAATTTAGACTCTCCATAAGCAAGCAAACTTGCTTTCTCTAAGCTCCTTTCTTCATTCATTTTTTTCCTTTCTCTCTTCCACCCTTCATTCCATGCTTTCTGAGTTTCTATTTCTTCCTGTAATATTTTCTAGGTCTTATATTCATTAAATTTATTGTTAGTGTGTCCTCTCCAAAAAAAGGAAGATTTTCTGTATATCTATTACCTAGTAAAGAGTAGAAGGTGCTCAACCACTTTCAAATTCATGTTCATCACATGCAGTAAGACATTTTAAAAAGAAGTTTCTCAGTTCACGTTTCAAAAATGTTCCTACTTGTGGGAAAAATTAGATTCAGGCATATTTCTTAACTACAGCTGCACAAAACTGCTAGGATATAATAAACATTGTCACCTGCAGTGATGTCTTCAGATTTCACATATAGCTAGAGCTACTAGGAACTTAAATCATATTAAAAGAAAAATAGTCAACACTTTGAGATTTTAATTGAAGCAAATGAAATTGGGAAAATCATAAAGGGAAAATATGTCAGATTTTTTGAGGGCAGAGTATGTGACTAACACATGAATTGATTCTCTTTCTTGGTGTGTAGAAAATAGAAGTCTCTTTTTAATTTGAATTGAATTTGTCTAGGTTACATGAAGGAGAAAGTAATAAGAATTCTTGGGGACTAGAACAGGAAGGAATTTTTAAAGTCATCTAATTCAACTTCCTCATTTTACAGTTGAGGAAATTAAAGCCCATGGGGGGATAACAAACTTTCTCAGGGCTTACTAACAAAGACATGGCTTCAAATCAGGTCCTACAACTCCAATTTCAGTATTAAATCTACTGAACCATCATACTTCCAAGGTGATTACCATTCTTTAGTACAAAGTACTTTGAACTACAAAATACCATAAATTGTCAGGTTCATTTAGCAATGAATAATAGCTCAAACTATCTCTGCTTTCCTGTTTGGCTTTTTTTCATCTATTCCCAACTCTATGCAAATGATTTCTACATCTATATATCCAGTTCATTTTTATTATAAAATATAGTCACTGATCACCAAATGCCATTGGAATTTCTTGAAGTAGAGAATTTGAAGGTATCTCAAATTTAACAAGTCCAAAATTCAACCCATTCCCCTCCCCAAACCATCCCTCCTGCCAGCTTCCCTGTTATTGTTAAGAGCATAACTGTCTTCCCAGTTACTCTGATTTGAAACCTCAATGTCATATTCAAATCCTCTCTTATACTTACTCCACATGTACAGTTGGTTTCAGAATGCTGATATTTCTAGCTTCATATCTTTGATATACACTTGTTTCTCTCTGTCCAGAGTTGCTTAGTAAAAGTTCTCATTGCTTCATTATTATTGCATTTCAGTCTTATTTCTTTTGAAGTGACCCCATTTAAAATTGACAAAGATACTATAATAGTTTGCCATTCTCTTCCATTTTACAGATGAAGAAATGGAGACAAAGGGAATTAAAGTGTCTTCTCTAAGGTCACACCGTTATTAAGTGTCTGAGGCTTGATTTGAACTCGGAAAGATTAGTCTTCCTGACTCCAGACCTGACAATCTTTCCATCCATCTTATAGATGCATAGCTGCTTTTCATCACTTCATGCTTCAACTATTATAATAGCTTTGTGATTGGCCGCCCTGTCTCAAAGCCTCTCCCCACTCCAAACCATCCTCCATTTAGCTGCCAAAGTAATTTTTTTGAAGTTTAGATCTGATTACTTAACAGTTCTCTCCACCTTCTCAAAATCAGAAATTCTCTCTTATCTCCAGGACTGAATATATTGAAGGCCTTCACAATTTTACTCTTTGATCATTTGGTCTTCTTATACTTTACTTCTTTCCAGATACTCCAATCTGGATACTCTGATTATTCCTCACACAAGACACTGTCTCTCAACACTGTGATGCTCTCCCTCATGTCTACTCACTCAGTCCCACCTTCTGTAGAAGTCTTTCTTGTACAAAAATATTCATAGTGATCCTGTTTGTGGTGGCAAAGAATTGGAAATTAAGTAAATGTCCTTCAACTGGGAAATGGCTTAGCAGACTGTGGTATATGTATGTCATGGAACATTATTGTTCTATTAGAAACCAGGAAGGATGGGAATTCAGGGAATCCTGGAAGGATTTGCATGAACTAATGCTCAGTGAGATGAGCAGAACCAGAAAAACATTGTGCATCCTAACAGCAACATAGGGGTGATGATCAACCTTGATGGACTTGCTCATTCCATCAGTGCAACAATCAGGGACAATTTTAGACTATCTGCAATGGAGAATACCATTTGTATCCTGAGAAAGAATTGTGGAGTTTGAGAAAAGACCAAAGACTATTACCTTTAATTTAGGAGAAAAAAACCTGTTATCTTACTATGTAATTCTGCTATCTCTTATACTTTACTTTTCTTACTTACATTCAACTTAGATCAATGCATATCATGGAAACATTGTGAAGACTAACAAATTACCTTCTGGGGGGTGGGGAATGGAAAAAGATTGGGGAAAAACTGTAAAACTCAAGATAAATAAAATAAAAAAATAAAAAAGTCTTTCCTTGACCCTTACACTTCTAATGCCTTCTCTTTAAGATGAACTTACTTTGACTTTATGTATCTTGGTATATATATATATATATAACTGATTGCATTTTGTTTCCTGCATTATAATGACCTTTTTGAGTAAAAAGACCATGTTTTTGTCTTTCTTTTTATCCCTGGCTCTTAACACACTGTCACATAGTAAGCTTGTAATATTATTAACTAATATAATCATAGACACAAAGAAGAGAAATTATGTGCATTTCAAAGATTTATTATACTGGAAACAAAATATCCTTTTAAAGTACAGTTTTTTTTAAAACAAAGCAAAAGACTACTATAAGAAGACATTATGCTATCATGCCAGTTCTGTTCTTAACTTTTAAAAGGTTAGAGTTTTTAATCAGTTATACTATTTATCAAAAGAGGCAAATTGGAAAAATTTAAGTGGAACTTCACAGTCTAGAATTGCCATGATTTTTCTGGGAAAACTTCACAGAGTACTCACTTTGTACACCAATATATAGCATCTGTTCCTGAAGAAGTTTGGATATTTAAAAAGGTCCAGTAAATATTACTGCATTATATATAGGTCAGAATTTTAGCAAAAATAATTATGACAACTTATTTCATTAGTACTTTAAGGTTTACACCTGTGTGAGTCAGAAAAAAATGTTATTTAACTTCCAGAGTGTACACCAAATTGTTCTTTTCTTTTCTTCTTTGTTCAACATTCAAAATGTGGCTTTAGAACCAGTTGGGCTAGAACTGTATTAGATTGCAATCTCACTGATAAAGATTTGTTGTCACTTATATGGACCTTCTGTCTATTAAGTCAGAGTGATCAGAGTGAAATTTTCCATTAAGTATGTGAAAAGGGCCAAATACTGCCACCAGATTGCATTTAACTGATGTGGCTCCAATGGGATGGTAGTGCCAGACTTTGAACACCATTTCAATTTCAAGTTACTAGGGTCAACTCCAATTTTATTTCCTCTGGTGTTGTCTTAGTGTTATGATTTGAATACCTGCTGACCAAATCATTGAATTAGAGGCGATGGAGAACAAATGCATATCCTCAACAGCAAATGCCAAGTTGAGTCAATTAAGCTTGCTTTTTCCCCTCCAGAGTCCAACAGTTGTTTCCCAAAGTACTGTGAATTTCAGTGATAGTACAAAATGTACTGATAATGAAAATAACTCTGTGAACAGCAAGGAAGTAAGTTGGGGCTACTTCCACCCACACAGAGATGAATTTTATGTGCAAAAGCCCAGTGGAATATAAATGAACTGCTGTATATGAGGAAAGAAATAAGAAGAGCCTGAGGATCTGAGGATCTTGGGCCATAGCCCAAGAAGGAGCATGCATGCTTTTGCTCTCCTCCTTTTCTTCTCTATTTTTGATGTAAGGTCATGGATATGAATATCCTTGTCCTACAGGGTAACAGCTGGTTGTAATAAAATGCCATGTGCAGTGTAGGTAAGAGCTTGATGTCTGAACACACTCACTATCAAGATCCTCTGGTCCTTGTCACAAACTGTTTGGATCCTCTTAGCTGCGTCCTTATTCAGGGCACGATTCACTGGCAGCAGGTGTTTGTTCATTTTGATAAATGTCAGCTTCTTAACATTCGCTTTGGAGAGGAAAGTGTGACAGACACTGATAATGCCCTTGCTGAACTGAAGGTACCCTCGCCGAGCATGCTAGAGGGCAACCAGCTTACAAACTTTATAGCCACATGCGTTTGATCTGGACCCAATCTTCACTTTCCTTGCCAATATCAGAATGGCTCTGTATCTGCAGACATACCCCAGATGTCCTGCAATCATCTAACTGATCTAGACTCTGGGGAGTCTATAGCCTCCAGTGATGTAAAATTAGACAGGAAGCCAAAGTCTTCCAAGCAGTACCCCTGGGGATTTCTTAAGTGCACTAATGTACTAATTGAGTATTGTTGCTATGTTTCCAGTCATCTTCCTGCATTTGCAACCAATCCCCTCTTTCTTAATCATGTTGCTTTCCTCAGGCTAACTTAATAAAAACTCCCACAAAGTCAATATAAGAACTGGTGGGGCATATGTGAAGAGCTAGTGGGACAGAACTGTCCAAGGTACTGGATCCTACTATGACTAGAAGCAGAGTGACAGGGACAAGAATAGAGAACTTGATATTTACTACAGTGGATCAGAGTCTAATGTTGGCTCTTTGAAACTCATTCTTTGTAAATACCATGCCTCAGGAAAAGATGCTTGAAATAAAACATGTCATTGTGTGTCTTGTGTAAATCTTATTGTTCTCTGAAGGTTCAGATTACTAAGTACTACTGCCACAAACATGACCACCACCACCACCACCACCACCTTCATCACCTCCACCAACAATATCTTTCTATTTATATAATGCTTGAATGTTTTCTTCACAAACCTTCTAAGATAGATTTTGAAAATATTATTATAAATATGAACTATGTAAAATCAAAAAGATTTATGGTATAGTAGAACCCATGTTATAGAATTGATGGAGTGATGGATTTGAAGTCAATGGTTCTAGGTCTGGATCCTGTTTTTGCTATTTACTGTGTGTGTAAACTGATGGAATACTCCAATGGATTAGATCAGCTGATCAATAGCAAACTTTTATTAAGTCCCTACTTTGTGCTCAGTATACTTTTAGACAAGAAAGACAAAGAAATAGTTTGAAGAATCAGAAGTAAAAGAAGAACCAAAAAAGGGAGTACATATTAAAGTACTAAATTTTGTATAGGAACAAAGAGGAGAGAAAGAAGGAAAGAGAGAGGGGTGAGAGGAAGGGAGAGAGAGTGGGGAGGGAGGGAGGGAGAGAGAGAGAGAGATCACAAAGTTTTAGGGAGTAGGTGGGATAAACCTTGACACTAAGGAAGATAGATAGAATGTGGAGGCATGATAGTGAAAGGGGTTAACATTCTAGCTAAACAGTTATGAGTGCATTTTATCTGTAAAAAACTGAGACTAGTTTACATATAGGTTTCTAGATTGGAAGCAGGGAAATGATTACTTTTCATCCATTCTTTGTGAATATAATTTAAATAGGGAATCATGAAGCAAAAAAGAAAGTTTGAATAGGAAAGGACCATATCAATTGAAAAAAACCATGAAATTTTAGAGTGGAAAATCTTAGTTAAAAATCATGAACCTGGGGGTGGCTAGGTGGCACAGTGGATAGAGCACTGGCCCTGGAGTCAGGAGTACCTGAGTTCAAATCTGGTCTCAGACACTTAATAATTACCTAGCTGTGTGGCCTTGGGCAAGTCACTTACCCCAATGCCTTGCAAAAAAAAACTAAAAAAAAAATCATGAACCTAAAGATTACTTAATAATCTGATTACTGTTCTCATTACCAAGAACCAATCTTTTAAGTATAATTTATTAAATATTGTATTAAACAAAAAGTTGCTTTAGTTCTGCCTTTTCAGTTATGTATTAAATCACATTGATTAAATAATTATCCATTAGAACCTGCTATGGGCAAGAAAGACATAATGAAAAATAGCACCAAACCTCCAGGAGCTTATATTCTAATAGTGAAATTTATTCATTAACACCAAAGGTGGGGGTATATTTTTCTGTCAACGGTCATCTAGATATTTAAAACATCATTCATCTGCTATATCTGGTCTAATATTTAATTAATTCACCCCTTAAAAAGCACCTAGATTTATTGAATTTCAAATCCTGCCTGTGGTTACCATGGCAGTATCAGACCAAATGATTTCATAGGCTTTATATAACTGAGTTGCAGACTGGATGTTTACTGCTCCTGATTTACACAAATAAGTAAATTCTCTTGAGGAGAGAGAAACATTTACAACTACAGGGATCAGTAAAGTTTCTCTAAAGATGTGATAACTGAGTTGTCTAGAAGAAAGCTAAGAATTCTAAGAATCAAGGCAAGTAATTAATCCTAGGCATACAGGGCCATCTGTATAAAGGTCCTGAATTTGGGAAGTGGAAGGCTTAGTTTGGGGAACAGTAAAAAAAACTAAACAAAATCAGCTTGTTTGACTGGAAAGCAGACAGCAAGAGGAGGAGAAATTATAATAAGCCTAAAAATATAGGTTGGAACCATATCATGAAAGGCTTTAAATTCTAATTCTAAGTCAAGGAGTTTATATTTTATTTTAGAAGAAAGAAAGAAAGAACTACTGAAGGTTTTGAATATATAAGTAACATGGACAAGAATATTTGTGATATTAGGAAAATCATTTCAACAAGCAAATGGGAAAGGGGATTATAAAAGGAAATTTCTGCCTGACCTAGAGTGGTAGATATATGTGAGTGGAAAAATGGGAAAGTGTGAGAGATATTGTAGATATAGACTTGGCAAGACTTGGAAAAAAAGGTTGGATATGGGGAAGAAGGAAAAGAAAAGGAGAAATTGAGGAAGACACTGAGGTTATGAACCTGAATGATTGAAAGGATAGCAATGTACTCAGTGGAAGTAAGAGAGCTTGAAAGAAAAGTAAGTTTAGTGGAAAAGATAAATTATGGTTTGTTCAGTTGGAAGTATTTATGCAATATTATGTAGAAATAATTGCTATATTTTCTGGATATTTACATTACATTAGAAAACTATTCAAATTTATTTTTTTTTCAAATTAAAACTCTACCCAATAGATTCCAGGGATAACGAAGTCAATTGTCCTTGAGGCAACTGATTCTACTTGTGGATAATTATTTCTGAACAACTGAGTGTTTGTGTATGTATGCATATGTGTATATAGGTATGTACATATATTCTTCAATCTTTCAAAAAATTCCAATGAGAGTGAAGTACAAGAATTGACTGTAACCCCTCTTCCCACATTTCCCCCTCCATTTTAAAAGTTGTTCTTCGTATGCCTCTTTAATATGCAATAATTGTCTCTATTCTACCAATCTCTTCTCCCTTTTCCCAGTGCATTTTTTTAACTCCTTAAATTTTTTGGAGATCATTGCAACATAATCAACTCAATCTTGTGTTCTCTGACTAGGCAAATCCTTTAAATTGCTCTAACAATGACACAGTTCTTAGGAGTTACATATATCATCTTATCATATAGAAATATAAGTAGTTAATTTTATCAAACCCCTTATTATTACTCTTGCATGTTTAGTATTTTGTGCTTCTTTTGAGTTTTCCATTCAAATATCAAATTTTCTATTCATTTCTGGTCTTTTCATCAGGAATGCTTGAAAGTTCTCTAATTCTTTGAATATCCATTTTCCCCATGAAGAATTATACTCAGTTTTTCTGGATGGATTTTTCTTGGGTGTAATCCTAGCTTCTTTGCCTTCCAGGATATCATATTCCAAACCTCCTACCTCTTTAATGGTATAGGTTCTAAATCTTGTGTGATCATAATTCAATAATTCTCAAATTATCATTTATTAATTTGTTTTCCAGGTTAATTGTGATTATGATATCAATAGCATTTTCTTCTAGTTTTCATTTTCTTCTGACTTCATTTTATTGTTATTTGATCAATTTTAATTTTAAAGGAATGATTTTATTTAGTGTGATTTTTACCTCTTTTTCCATTGACCAATTCTGCTTTTTAAAGAACTCTTCTCTTCAGTAGATTTTTGTGACTCTTTTGACATTTAGTCATTTCTGTTTTTTAAGGTATTATTTTCTTCAGTATTTTTATACTTTTTTTCCAAGCTGTTAATTTTCTTTTCACAATTTCTTTATATTGCTCACATTTCTTTTTACCATTTTGTTTACATTACAACTCATTTCTTTATTTCTTCCATGAGGTTTTGTTGGGTTTGGGAACAATTAAAATTTTTCTTTTAGTTTTTTGCCTTGGTCTACATTACCACCATAGTATCTTTTTTATGGTCAATTAATTTTTTTGTTTACTCAATTTTTCTAGCCTGTTTCTTGAATTTGAACTTTATGTTAAAGTTGAGCTCAGCTCACTTTGGGATTGTGAGGCACTGTGCCAACTTTGAGACTTTTTTGTGTTGCTTTTTTTTCAAAGTTAGTTTTGAGTCTGCATGTTTGGTGCCTCCAGGTGGTGTGATCCTGTGATAGGTATGGTCACTGCTCTCCTGGTCTGCTTTCTATTCTTTACCCAAGAAGGTCTCTTGCTATCATGCAACCATAAATGCTAGTATTTCTCTTTGCTTTGGAACTGTGTTCTGGGCCCCTGCTCCCTTGTGAGCAACCATCAGTGCTCCTTTCTGCCCTGAATCTGCAACACAGAATTTCATATGGGCATTACAGTTGCCAATTAGCAACAGTTTTACCCAGTGCCAGCAAAGAATCTCTTGTAATATTTTTCTGAACAGTTGTTCCATCTCCTTACAATCTCTGGGCTGAGAGTGTCTAAAGTAGCATCTATTGTTGATGCCACCCTCCCTGTAAGTTCTGGACAGGCTTTCATCCTGTTGTCACATACTTCTATTTATCTATCATATTTTCTTAGGCTGAAAAAATATCTCACCCCAACTTCTTTTTTGGCTCTACCACTCCAAAATTTGATTTGAGGCTTTATTTTAAAGTTTTTTGGAGGTGAATGTTAGGAGAGTTCAGTTCTTGGTTTCTCCACCCATGGATAATTTTAATTGTTAGGCAGATTTTCCCTTGTCATCAGTTCCAAACCTCCAAATCTGTCATTTTCATCTTTGGCTTCTTCTCTTATACTCTAGGGGCCAGTGGGGAATTTGGATTGAAGACATTATTATTCCAAGGAAATTTCTGAAAACAAGTCTCATCAGCATACTTCATAGCTTTGATGATATTTTAATAAAAGGACACAAAGTGAATGAAGTGTGTCCTGAAATATTGATGGACCATATAAAGAATCTGAAAGGGTCAGCCTAAGTGCAATTGGATTACCATAAGGGGTAGTAGCAAGAGCAGTGAACTTAGAAGATAGATTTAAACACCAGTTTCAAAATTTACTGTGGACCTGAGTTTCCTTATCTGCAAACTGGGGATAATATTATTTATACTAATTACCATATAGGATTATTTTAACAGGATTATTATCAAGATAACATCAGCAAAATATTTTAAAATGGTAAAGCACTATATATAAATGTGAATTATTATTAAGATGAGAGCATTAGCCACAATTCTGAACACAATTCAATAGCCTTCACCTATATGACTTCTGATCCTTTGACTTTTCAAATGAACTTGGTTAATATCCATTGACATAAATGTTAATTGACTATCTTCCAGTACCTCCCCTATATATAAATGCCACTTGGATGGCATTTAGGTTGTATGGAACAATTTGTGTTTTCAAGAGGGGAAATTTTACAAATTGTGCTTCTCTTTTCTTTCAGCTTGAGCTGTTTTCTCCTGGGAAAACAGCTTTTTGCTTGGCAAAAATGGATGTGAAGCATTGGCGAAAACGAAAGGCCGTTTTCATTGCAAAGAAAACTGCCTTTTGCTTTTGCCAAAAAAAGCAAAACATATGAGACAAAACCACAAATATTTCCCTGTTTGCAAACCCTGTGAAAACGTGATTTTTCACCAGCGGTGAGAATATTTTCCCACACAACTCTTCCAACTTCTAAAAATTATCCTTTCATATGGTAAAATTCATAATTTACACCTGCTGTACCTCATAACTCTCATCAAGTGTTATTAATATTGTCATTAAACATTTTTGAGGAACATTTGTATTATCTAGAACACCAGAACTCTTACCTAGGTGCTTCAAATCTTAGTAACCTAAAAATGATAGAACTACTAAGGACTGATGATTGGCTGACCACAGTAGCAAAACTAACAAAAGGAAGAAGTTAAGGTGTTGAATTTCAGATAGTATACAACAGTCAATTGATATAAAGTTAGTGTAGTGTGATTAAAAATGGTATCTGTAGTCAGGAGATTGGATTCAAATTCTAGTTCTAATATGTGTATATTTGTTCATGATCCTAATCACTAAATAAGGAAAATAATTCTTGTGAGTTATTGTTATGGAGAGATACAGTGTACTGTAGTAACAGGACAACTGGTCAGGAAGACTTAAATTCATTGTAGTGTGTCCCTGGGAAATTAATCTGTAAAATGGGTACGTTTTTATCCTGGGGTACATGGATGAATTTCAAAGGGTGTTGCATGAGAAAATTTAAAGCTCTATTTTCACTAGCCTCTAATTGAAATTAAGCATTACCTTCAATTATTTAAACCATTTTTTGAGGCACCTTAGAATTATCTAGAACACTAGGTCTCCTACCTAGGGTGCTTCTAATCTTTTTTTAAGATTTTTATTTATTTTGAATTTTACAATTTTCCCCCTAATCTTACTTCCCTTCCCCACCTCCTGCAGAAGGCAATTTGCCAGTCTTTACATTGTTTTCATGGTATACATTGATCCAATGAATGTCATGAGAGAGAAATCATATCCTTAAGGAAGAAACATAAAGTATAAGAGATAGTAAGATCAGACAATACGTATTTTTTTTTTCTAAATTAAAGGTAATAGTCCTTGGTCTTTGTTCAAACTCCACAGTTCTTTCTCTGGATGCAGATAATATTCTCCATCACAGATAACCCCCAAATTGTCCCTGATTGTTGCACTGATGGAATGAGCAAGTCCATCAAGGTTAATCATTGCCCCCATGTTGCTGTTAGGGTGTACAATGTTTTTCTGGTTCTGCTCATCTCACTCAGCATCAGTTCATGTAAATTCATCCAGGCTTCCCTGAATTCCTATCCCTCCTGATTTCGAATAGAACAATAGCATTCCATGACATACATATACCACAGTCTGCTAAGCCATTCCCCAGTTGAAGGACATTTACTTGATTTCCAATTCTTTGCCACCACAAACAGGGCCACTATGAATATTTTTGTACAAGTGATGTTTTTACCCTTTATCATAATCTCTTCAGGGTATAGACCCAGTAGTGATATTGCTGGATCAAAAGGTATGGTGCTTCTAATCTTAGTAACTCAAAGATGATAAAACTACTAAGGAGTTGATGACATCATTATTCTGAGAAGAGGTTCATAGGTTCACCTAATTGCCAGTGTGAACTATGACACACAAAAGGCAACCAAGAATGCTTAATATTAGGCTTTAAAATATAAAGAATATGATCAGCTTCTTTACCAGGGAGTTCTTTAAACCATTGAAATCACAGATCCAGTCCCTATCCCTGTCTAATTCTTTGGATAATAGTAATTGTTCTGTTTATCTCCTGGGCCTATTATGAGGAAAGCATTTTGTAAACCCTGAAATCACACACACACACACACACACACACACACACACACACACACACACACACTCTCTCTCTCTCTCTCTCTCTCTCTCTCGCATATATGTAAATTATTCTTCATCAATTAAGAATAACTCAAAAGGAAAAGTTTAACAAAGAGGAATGAAGTCAAAGCATGGAGATAATGGTTAATAATATCATGAAAGATCAATGATCAGAAGTGGACCATAGAGGTCTTTGTATAGGTCCCTACATTAAAAAAAAATTGTGATCTTGGAAAAGTCACTTGACATATATGTTCATCAGTTTCCTTATCTGTAAAGTAAGGGGTTTGGGTTAGATATTCTCTTAGGTCTTGTTCATCTCTTCAATGCTGTAAGAAAATTAGAGATACATCTTGAAATATAGAAATAATGGGGCAACAAAGAACTAATCCTTCCTCTGCTGATTATAAGCAATTTCACTTCCACCATTATAAATCAATAGATATATGCTATACTTTGTGATGTGTAACTTTACCAATTTTCTTCTCATTGTTATTCAAGGGTAAGCCTTTAAAAGATATGTCAGTAGATCAAGAACTCTGACAGAGCCGACCAATCTGGTTCATTGACAAAAGGTTGGCAATAGAAAGTGAATTTTTAGTTACAACTCATGAAGCATATACTAAAATCTTGAGGGAACAGAATTTATATCCATGCCAAGAGAACCTACACAGATGAAATCAAAGATTATTTTATAATATTGAAGTGATAATGTACAATTTAAATGTTTTCCCAATTTCCCTTGTTAAAATGTTCCATTTTGTAATTACTCTATTTGACTTCATGTTTTTCCTTATACCCCAAATGACCCTCTCTTCTGTGATGTAAGTTAATTTCTTCTCATTCTGCCCTTTGAAAGTGGAGGTTAGTTGTTCATCTTTTATTATAAAATGTCAAAATAAAAAAATAGGTGCACCTTATTGTATGCAATAGATATGTCTCTGATAGCTATATGAATCAAATTTACATTTTGATTTATTTGAAACAGAAAATTGAACTGAATGACCTCTAAGGAACTGACTTCAGGAACTGACTAAAGAAAATGTATGATGAGCATTTTACAAAGTAGAGTCCTTTTACAAAGGATTCCTTTATGAAAAGTCTTACTTGTTATATATAATACCAGACTTTTATACATTGAATTTGCTAAAAATGAATGGCACCAATAATTTTCAGAATTTTTTTGATATATTCGTGGTTTGTGTACCTATAATGCTTTTTTTTTAAGTTCTTTTTCAGCTTTTGGGGTTACTTCTCTAAATTGTAAAGATGTCATTATGGGAGGCAATTACTATGTTCTAAGTGATTTTTGATACCAATTCATAGATTAGGGTTTACAAAGCTAACTGCTTGCAATCTATTTATCTTTTACTAGACATTATGCCTGTGATTTAGATAGCTGCTACTAGCTGGTAAATCATGTCTGGATGGGGTTACATAGTTCAAATAGCTAGAAGCCAGGGGCAGCTAGGTGGCACAGTGGATAGAGCACCAGCCCTGGAGTCAGGAAGACCTGAGTTCAAATATGACCTCAGACACTTAATAATTACCTAGCTGTATGACTTTAGGCAAGTCACTTAACCCCATTGTCTTGCAAAAAAACTAAAAACAAAACAAAACAAATACCTAGATGCCCAATAAGAATTGGGGAACATGCAGTGACTAGGTGGTGCAGTGGATAGAGCACCGGCCCTGGAGTCAGGAGTACCTGAGTTCAAATCTGGCCTCAGATACTTAATAATTACCTAGCTGGGTGGCCTTTAGCAAGTCACTTAACCCTATTTGCCTTGCAAAAACCTAAAAAAAAAGAATTGGGGAACACAACATGGAATCTCATCAATTATACTCGTCTATAAAATTTCAACTATCAAATTATAAAGCACAATTGTGAACTAATAATTATGTATAAGAAAGTAAACATTCTTTCTTATATATTCTTTATAGTAAAATTTAGGCACATGAAAATATCAATATTCTATTTGAACACCTCTTTAATTTAAGTGTTCAATTAGCATAAATTTATTTCCCCCCCCAATTTTTCCCATTGGGGATATAAAGAAGAATAAAACTCTTTTTTACAATATGCATAGTTAAGCATACATATTCTTACATTGTCCATGTCCAAAAATATATGACTTGACTTCTGGGGCAGGGCCAAGATGGTGTGTGAAGCTAGGAAACTCCCAGAACTTTTCCTGAAACAACTTAAAATGAAGCCTCTATACAGACCTTAAAGTTATAGATCCCACCAAAAAGAAAACCAAACAAAATAAGTTCTCAATTCAAGATACTGTAAAGGATCTTCAGTGAAGGTCTGGTTCTTGAGGTAAAGGGGAAATATATCCTACCATAGGTGGGAGAGTGGGGAAGCCATTGGTAGCCTGTTAGCCACAAAGCAGCTCAGGTCCCAACTCAGCAAACCAGCTTGATAGCAGGCCAGCAGGGAGGGTCCCAACCCCAGACAAAGTCTGAGCCCTGGGAACACTATGGCCATGGTTGGGAACAAACTTCTGAAGAGGCAATGCCTGGGCATAGAGGAAAGAACAAATCTCTGTTTAGCTAACACCTGGGCTGCACAGGCATGACCTTAGCAAGCAATAAGCTAGGGATCAGTTCTTGACCCAACTACAAAAAACTTGAGACTATACTCCCTGAACCCCAGGATCAAAGCTCAATTATCAAAATGAACAAAAAACCAAAACTAGACATAGAGCACTAACCATAGAAAGCTATTCAGAGAGGAATGATAAAAATGCCATCTCATAAGAAGGTAGTGACACATTACATACATATGAAGCCTCAAAGGAGTTTATGAATTGATCTGAAATCTAAAACCTCATGGAAGAACTCAAAAAGAATTTATTTTTAGGTTTTTTTTGCAAGGCAGATGGGGTTAAGTGGCTTGCCCAAGGCCACATGGCTAAGTAATTGTTAAGTGCCTGAGGCCAGATCCGAACACAGGTACTCTTGACTCCGGGGCTGGTGGTCTATCCACTGTGCCACCTAGCCGCCCTCAAAAAAGAATTTTTAAAACCAAAGAGGAAAAGTAAAAGAAAAATGAAAAAAAAAAAAGAAATTATAACCATGTGGGAAATTGTGAAAAATTGACTAAAGTAATCAACTCCAAGTAAAAATGACCAACTGGAAAACCAATGTAACTCATAAAAAATTAAATTGACCAATTGGAAAATGAAAACAACTCATTTATAACTAAAATTGGTCAACTGGAAAAGGAAACACAAAAGCTAACTGAAGAAAATAATCTTAAAAATCAGAATTGGACATATGGAAACCAATGACTCTATGAGACATCAAGATTATATCAAACAAAACCAAAAGTCTTAAAAAATAGAAGATGATGTAAATGCCTTTTAGGGAAAACCAAACTAGTTGGAAAAATAGATCCAGAAGAGATAATTTATGAATTATTGGTCTACCTGAAAGCCTCAATTTAAAAAAAAGAGTCTAGAAAAATTCTTTTTGGAATTTATCCTAATATCCTAGAACAGGGTTGTCCAATCTTATGTTATCTTAGGGTCACATTAAAATAAAATAATTTTTGAGGGCCGCACCCAGAATAAAAAATGCAGTACACTTATATAATAGTTAATTTGTAGTCTTATCTTAGATTTAGTAAATGCTAAGAAAAAGTCATGGCATTTTTAGCTTCTTAAAAAAGTGGGGAACACATGTTATCAACACGACAGAAAGCAAAGTCAAAACAGCAAAGTGACAGCACAACCGTATAAAGATAGATGCATACTGACTAGTCTGTATTGCACAGAGAGAACACATCCCACAGAGAATAAAAATTCCATATGATATGTTCCATCCATAATACTGCTCAAAATACCAAAGAAAAATCATATCAACAAGATTTTTTATTAGTGATGTAATTAAAAATCTAATATGCAGTTCATACAAATTAGTTTATTTTTTTCACTTGTGAAAATTAAAACTGGGTTTTACCACATAAAATCAGACTGTGGGAAGCATGTGACCTATGGGCCATATTTTGGACAGCCCTGTCCTAGAACAAGAAGAAAAAAAATCTTTGAAAGAATCTACCAGTCACCTCCAGAAAGAGACTCCAGAATAAAAACTCCAGAGGCAACTAGGTGGGAGAGTAGATACAGCACCAGCCCTGGAGTCAGTAGGACCTGAGTTCAAATCTGGTCTCAGGCACTTAATACTTGATTAGCTGTGTGAACTTCTCAAGTCACTTAATCCCATTGCCTTGCAACTCCCCCTCCAAAACAGAATAAAAACTCCAAGAATATTACAGCCAAATTCTAGAATTCTCAGCTCAAGGAGAACATACTGCAAGTAGACAAAAAGAAGCAATTTAAATAACAAGAAACGATAATCAGAATTACAAGGATTTTTCAGCTTCAACATTAAAGGATTGGAGGGACCAGAATATGATAATCCAGAGGACAAAAGAACTTGGATTACAACAAAGAATTAAATACCCTATAAAATTCAGCTTATTCTTTCATGGGAATAGATAGATTCTCAATGAAATAGTGGACTTCCAAAAAATTTTTGAACAGAAAATTCAATATTTAAATACAAGATTCAAGAAGTGTGTTAAAAGGTAAATGGAAAAGGAGGAAATGCTAGTCAATCACATTAAACTGTATATGTCCCTACAAGGGAAGATAATACTTGTAACTCTTGAGAATTGTCTGCAGTACCTGGCACCTAATACAAAAATTTATCATGTGCTAGGACATAAATCTCACATACTAATGCAAAAATATTAAATGAATGCTTTTAAGATCATGATTCAAAAATTGCATGTAATAAAGAATCATGGAAAGATAAACAAAAAACTGAGTGGTGCAGTGAATAGAGCACCAGCCTTGGAGTCAGGAGTACCTGAGTTCAAATCTGACCTCACACACCTAATAATTACCTAACCATGTGGCCTTGGGCAAGACATGTAACCCAATTGCCTTGAAAAATCTAAAAAAATAGATAAATAAAAAAATCAAATTGGAAACTAAATAACCTAATTTTAAAGATTGAGTGGATCAAACAACAAATCATAAAAATTATAAAGAACTTCATCCAAGACAATGACAACAATGAGACATCATACTAAAATTTATGGGATGTACTCAAAGCAGATTTAGGGAATATTTCAATGCTTATATGAATAAAATAGAGAAAGAAGAGATCAATGAATTGGGCATGCAACTCAAAATAGCTAGAAAAAGAATGAATTAAAAATCCCTAATTAAATAACAAATTAGAAATTGTGAAAATCAAAGGAGACATTAAACAATTGAAAGTAAGAAAATCATTGAACTAATAAATGAAACTGAGTTGATTTTGTGAAAAAAAATCCAATAATATAAATAGATGTTTAGTTAATCTGATTTAAAAGAAAGATGAAAATCAACAATGAAAAGGCGGTACTCACCATCAATGACTAGGAAATTAAAATGATAATTCAGAGCTATTTTGCCCAACTGCATGCCAATAAATTTGACAATCTAGGTGAAATGGATGAATATTTTCAAAAATATAAACTACCCAGATAACCAGAAGAGGAAAAAATACTTAATCCCTTTTCAGAAAAAGAAAGTGAAGAAACCATCAATAAACTCCCTAACAAAAAAACTCCAGGCCTAGATGGATTTACAAATAAATTCTACCAAACATTTAAGGAACAATTAATTCCAATTCTATATAAACTATTTTAAAAAATAGGAGTTCTGCCAAATTCCTTTTATGACACCAATATGGTGATGATACCTAAACCAGGAGCAGTCAAAACAGACAAAATTCTGGAACAAATACTGTAATGAACAATGATGCAAAAATATAAAAAAGTATGTCTCATTCTGCAACATGAATCCATCACCTGTAAGGAGATATGCAACATACTTCATCATTGATTCTCTGGAATTGTGAATGATTACTTAATTGAGCAGAATTTTCAAAATTTCAAAGTTCTCTGTCTTTGAATATTTTTTTTCCTCTCTTGATGCTACTCAATTCATTCTGCATCAGTTCATACAATTCTTCCCATATTTTACTGGAACCATTCTTTTTCATCATTTCTTTTAGCACAATACTATATAATTACATTCAACTATATTTTAATTGATAGGTAGCCTTTCTTCTTTCTATTTCTTTGCAACTGCAAAATAGCTGCCACAATTATTCATATATATATATATATATACATATATACACATAAAGTTTTATATTTATATATGGGTCCTTTCCCTCTTTCTTTGCTCTCTTTGGAGTATATATGCCTAGTAGTAGTAGTAGTAGTAGTAGTAGTAGTATTGGGTAACATGGTATGTATAGTTTGGTAAAATTTTGGTCATAGTTCCAACAGGCATTCCAGAATGGCTGAACCAATTTATATCTCCAAGAACAATATAACAGTTTTTCTGTTTTCCTACAATGTCAAACAACAATGTCATTATTCTTTTTTGTCAACTATGTCAATCTGATGGGTATGAATTGAGATGCTCCTCCTCAGAATTGTTTTAGTTTGCATTTCTCTAAGCTTGAGTGATTTGAAGGCATTTTCCTATGTGACTACTGATTTGAAAATTGCCTTTCATAGAATTTTACTAATAAAAATTTTAACTTAATTTCAAAACCCACCATTGAATCCATTGAATGAACTAGAGTATACTGGAAGAATGTTCAAGTAGACTAAGAAAACTTGTATTTGGTGACATCTAGGATCATTTCCATAGTAGGAGTTACTCTAAAGTTATGGACTGAGTACAAGTAGAACCCAATTTGTAACTGTTGAATACAAGTAGAACCCAATATATAATGTTGAATGCAAGTAGAATCCAATTTATAAATGTATTATGTTCTAAACATATATTCCTATGCTTATATACACATATATTTCTATGTTTTTCAGTTATTTGTACTGTATAGATTATATAATTGAATTCGGACCATATTTAACCTTGGGGGAAAAAAGACGAAATTTTTTTGACTTGGGAAATTCCTCCTCTACAATCCAAAATTGTCATAATTTCAATATCACACTTCCTTGCCTTTCATGGCCTTTCTTTTTGTCTCCCAAACATCTGTTATTCCTCTGTTGCTGCTCCTCTGTACATTTTTCTTCTGACTAGGTCTTCAGGTAAAGGGTTACATGCCTGGCCTCTTTGGTCTTTTCTAAGGTCCTCTAGGGATCTGTTTCTAGTGTTGCAAATGGCAAACTTAAAACAAATTTCAAAAAAAAAAGCAAAGCTCAACAAGGAATAACTTAAGTGAAAATGGATGATTCTGTGAAGCAGTCCAAGAACTTTTTCCAGGTTAGGTCACTTGGGGGACACTCAGGGCATTTGCCTAGTTATCTGCATTCTTTTGGTAATTTTTCAGAGGAAGAAAAGAGGAAAGGGGTAGCAATGGTATATCTATTAGTCCTGGAATCATTAGTCTATCATTTGGCTTTATTGGAACATTTTGTATCACCATAGAAATTCCCTCAGAGTCTGCAGCCTGCCCTTTTTGGAACATTGCTCTGCTCCTGTGTACTCTTCTTATTGGTGAGTTCTTTAAGGAACCTCTATTTTGTGGAAAGGCCCAGGCCAGTCATCTTTCATTTCCTCTTTGCTCTCTGCATTCTGATTGCCACCATGCCTCTTCATGGATACTTTCTCCTTCCCCTCTTCTAACTTCCTTTTATATTTTGTCTTCCACCATTGGAATGTAAGCTCTCGAAGGGTGAGAATTGTATTTCATTTTTTGCTTGCATTTGTATACCCAGTGTTTAGAACATTGTTTGGCACATATTAAGCACCAATAAATGTTTTATGATTGACTGACTGATTTACTGATAGCTATTAGAATAGGACTCCAGATTTGGGTCTTTCAATTTCCTCCTCTTGGATCAGATTTTCATGCTTTTCCTCCAATTATGACTGTTCTACAGAAAGTCACAAGTTACTCTGGGAGAACAATGTCTAAACTCATTTTTCTCCATTTCAAGGTATAGCACTGAAGATTGGGAAGAAGAGAGGGTGCTAACTTCAAAACAAATTAAAACTTTTTGCACTCCACAGCCTATTGGGGCAAGAATCTTATCAGCAATGACTAAAAAAGAAATATTCCTTGTCACAGGACAATCTATTCTTTTTTTCCTTTTTTTTAAGTTTTTGCAAGGCAATGGGTTTAAGTTGCTTGCCCAAGGCCACACATCTAGATAATTATTACATATCTGAGACCAGATACTCCTGACTCCAGGGCCAGTGCTCTATCCACTGCACCACCTAGACACCCCAGGACAATCTATTCCCTTTACCTCTTTTAGAGCTGGATAATTAAAGCATCCTTGAATTCTAGGGGGAATAACTTCTTTATACCATATAACCTGGAAAATTTTAGTCATTTTTGGATGAGCAACGGACCCCCACCTTGTAGATCTCAATTGTAAGAGAATTAGCACCAGGTGCTTTGCCACTTTGAAATACCACTACTGACATTCAAAACCTCTTCTTCAGTTGGAGCTTCAGCTAGGGACTGATTGATTTCAACTTGAGGTAAATGGTCAATGGCTTCTGCATCAATTGATGATGGTCTGTTAAAAACACAATGGAAGTGTTCAGCCCATCTGTCTAGGATCATGTCCCTCTCATTAACTGATATGGATCCAACAGCACTGAGTAATTGAGATGCTCCATATGCCTTTGGTCCATAAGTAACCTTCAGGGCATTATAAAGGCATTTTTGTTTGTTATTGTCAGCATAAAATTGGTTTCATCTGCCTTCTCACTGAGCCAAGAGTCCTGCATCTCTCTAAGCTTCACTTGTCCTTTATTTTTTATGGAATTAAATGTGGCCTTAGAAATAGATGAATTATTCTGCTGGTAAACCCTGTGGAGTTCATGTTTTTAATTTAGCAGCTTCTGTATTTCTCCATCATCTTCATCAAACTAGTCTTGGTGTTTGTGAGTGTTCTGGCCTAGATGATGCAGTACTGTACATCAGATCTCTGAAAACTCTTTTTCTGCTTAACTGTTGCCAACTGTGGGTTGGCTCAGTTTTCCCTCCAATTTAGCAACAAACTGTTCCCACTCAGAGAGGCATTCTAATCTCTTGACATTAATTCTTCTAGTAGTCATTTTGCCTTGGGACCACCACTTTGGTTTAATGTGAATATTTAGTTTAGAGAGGATAAGTCTATGATCAGTCCAGCACTAAGAACCATGTGATTCTCACATTCTGTCTCTGTCTCTTCTCCTTACAATCACATAGACTAATAGATGCCAATGTGCATCCAGGAAGTTACATTGAGTTTAGGTAAATGAAAGACAATTTTTGTGATGAGAAGATCATGTGATGTGAAAGTCTTCAGTAGTAGGTGACCATTGCTGTTGCTGCTTCCAACTCCATTCTTCCCAAGGATTTGCTGCCATGTCTGGTAATGAGCCTACTCTAGCATCAAAGTTACCCAGAATTATAAGCTTATGCTCTTTTGGAGCATTGATGATAAGGGTCTCCAGGTCTTCATAAAATTTTTCTTTAACTTCATCACCTAGAAGATGGTCACCTCCCTGAGAGTCAGTGTGGCTTCAGGAAAGATCAAGGAACAGTGTTTTCTGCTTGACAACTCCAGGAAAAAATGCCAGGAACAAAACAGAGGTTTGTATACAACATTTGTGGACCTAACCAAGGCCTTAGATACTATCAGTTGTGAGGGTTATAGAAAATTATGTCAAAAATTGGTTGCCCAGAGAAGTTCATCAGTATTGTATGTAAGTTTCATGATAGCATGCATGTCTGGGTTCTGGATAGTGGATGATGCTCTCGAGAATTCCTGTTCATCAATGGAGTGAAACAAGGATGTGTCCTTGCTCCTATACGTTTTAGCATGATGTTTCAGTCATATTATCAAATGTCATCACTGAGGATGAATGTGGTCCCAAGGTCAGCTGCCACACTGATGACAAATTCTTCAACTTATAAAGGCTATAAGCCAAGACCAAAGTGGAGGGAGTGTTGGTACATGATCCTCTGTTTGCAGATGATTGTGCTCTCAATGCAGCATCTGAAGCTGAGATGCAACAAAGTATGAATTGATTCTCTGCTGCTTATGTTAATTTTGGTTTAACAATTAACACCAAGAAAGCACAGGTGTTCCATCAGCCAGCACCACACTAACCATATGTGGAACTATTAATTACAGCAAATGGAGAACTTTTGAGCAATAGGGACAAATGCACTTACCTTGGCAGTGTCCTTTCCAAGGAGGTACACATCGACAGTGAATCTGACATACACTTTCTCAGAGCTATCTCAGTATTTGGGGGGCTCCAAAAGAAAGTGTGGGAGAGAAGAGGTATTAGACTGACTACCAAACTAAAGATCTCCAGAGCCATTGTGCTGACCTTAAAACCTGGACAGTCTATCAGCATGATATCAGGAAACTGAATTGCTTCCATTTAAATTGTCTTAAGAAGATTCTGAAGATTATCTGCCAGGAGAAGTTACCAGACTCTGAGGGTCTTGAGCTAAACTGCCAAACATTCCAATATTACTAGAGAATGCAACTAAGATGGGCTGGAAATGTTAGAATGCGAAAAAAATTATTTTATGGAGAACTTATGAAGGGCAAGTGCTCTCAAAGGGGTAAGAAGAAGTAATGTCAAGACACCTTGAAGGTCTCACTAGGGAACTTTAGAATTGATTGTACAGCATGGGAGACACTGGCACAGGATTGCCCAACATGGCATGCCCTCATCACTGAGGGTTCTGCTCTCTATGAGGAAGGTAGAATTGAAACATCTAGAAAGAAACATGACATACATAAGTTTAGAGTACCCATCCAAGCTGTTCACATGGATTGTTTGTGCCCAACGTGGTAGAGTATTCTGAGCTCATATTGGTCTGATCAGCCACAGTCAGACTTGCTGAAATTTGTCTCAAACACAGTGATGCCATTTTGGTCTTCTTTGATAGCAAAAGACAAGAATCAAATTTCCAGCCAAGATGGTGGAGAGAAGACAGCCACAGTTCTAAAATCTTCTGGTCTTCCTTCCCCCATATATGATATGAAACAAACCTCTTAACAGAAATCCAATCAACAAAACCCAGAAAGAAAAGCCAGGAGAAAGAACATCTACCTTAGGATTTGTCTTCCACAATCATGGGTGAGTCTGGGTGCAGAGGGTGGACTCTGCCTGGAGCATGGACCAGTGAGCCTGGGAGCCTGGATTAGCCCCAGATTAGCCTGATTAGCAGAGGGGCTGGAGCCCAGGAGCCTGAGGGCCAGAGAACCTGACCTGTTTGATCAGCAGCTGGGCTAGAGCCTAGTTGACCTCGAGGGCCTGGGTCAACTAGGGAGCAGAGGCATTGGTGTTGGTGTTGACTCTTAGGAGTCGGCAGGGCTGGGGGGGGGGGGGTAGAGTTCCAAGTGGGAGAGCTGCACACATCATCCTTGGGCTCCTCTGGTCAGGAGGAACTCAGAGCCCATTTCTCCATTTCAGCTGAGGCCTCTTCCCAGAACAAACACAATTGTAGACTACCTCTGCCCCAGGCTAAGGCCCAGCAGCAGAACCACTTCAGCTGACAATAGGGAGAGCAATCACGTCACCTCAGGGTAGATAGCCCACCACTGACCAAAGACAAAAGTATTTAACAGCTTCAATCACTCCCTCCAGGCCAAGGGAGAGGGCCTCAATCAAGGTCACAGACACTCCCGAGAAAGCAACCAGCACCCCCTACTGGCCAGCTGGAGACATTACACTCAGTGAGCAAATACTTTAGCACCCCCTACTGGCCAGCTGGAGATATTGCACTCAGTGAGTAAAGCCTCTAGGGATCCCCAAACCAAACCTTTGTGAACCAGCCCCTCCCCAACTCAAAGTCTTAGTAAAATGAAGAAAGGCCAGCAGAAAGGAGGGTCCATAGAAAAATTCTTGGAAGGAAAAGACCATAACTCAGAGAGACCTTGAACCTCTGAGGAAAATATGATCTGGTCTCCAGCACAGAAAGACTTCCTTGAAGAAATAAGTCAGGAGTTTAAAAATCAATTGGAAAATTTGGGAAAACAAACCCAAGAGAAGATTAACACCTTGCAACAAGAAAACAAATCACTGGAAAATATAATTGGACAAATGCAAAATGAGAATTATTTTCTCAGATCCTCAATTGGACAAATACAAAATGTGAATAATTCTCTCAGATCTTGGATTGGGCAAATGCAAAAAGAAAATAATTCTCTCAAAACCTCAATTGGTCAAATGGAAAGCTCTTTCAAAAATAGAATTGATCAATTGGAAAAAGGAGTTGCAAAAGCTAAATGAAGAAAACTCTTCTCTAAAAAAATGAATAGTCTGTGGAAACTATTGACTTCATGAGACAGCAAGAGCCTGTTAAACAAAACCAAAAAATAGAAAAAAATAGAAGAAAATGTAAACTACCTCATCAGCAAAACCACTGACCTCGAGAATAGATCGAGGAGGGACACCCTGAGAGTTATAGGCCTTCCTGAAAACATTGAAGAGAAAAAAAAGCCTAGTCTTAATATTACAGGATTTAGTGATGGAACATTGCCCTGATATCATGGAACCAGAGGGCAAAATAGTTATTGAAAGAATACATTGACTTCCAGCCAAGATGGCAGAGAGAAGACAGGCACAGTTCTAAAGTCTCCTGGCCTCTTCCCCATCTATCACATGAAACAAACCTCTTAAATCCGAGGGGCAGCTAGGTGGTGTAGTGGATAAAGCACAGGCCTTGGAGTCAGGAGTACTTGGGTTCAAATCTGGTCTCAGACACTTAATAATTACCTAGCTGTGTGGCCTCGGGCAAGCCACTTAACCCTGTTTGCCATGCAAAAACCTAAAAAAATAAAACAAAACAAAACAAAAGAAATTCGACCCACAAAACCCAGAAAGAAAAGCCAGGAGAAAGAACATCTACCTCAGGATTTGTCTCCAGCAGCAGCACTGGCCAAATTTGGGCGGGTGAGTCTGGGCTCAGAGGGAGGATCAGCCCCGATCAACCAGATTAACAGCTGAATTGGAATCAGGAGTCTGAGGGTCTGAGAGCAGGCCCTGCTGCTTCAGTGGTGGGGCTAGATGGCAGGGGCTTGAGTCAACTAGGGAGTAGAGGCACTAGTGTTGGTGCTGTCCTCCGGGAGCTTGCAGACAGGGCTGGGGGGAGAGTTCCGGTGCAGGAAAGCTGTGGACACCATCCCTGGGCAACTCTGGTCTGAGGAACTCAGAGTCACATTACAGCTCAGACCTCTTCCCAAACAAACAAATGTAAACTAATTCTGCCTCAGGCCCAGGTGTGTGAGCAGAAGAACCAGCCCAGCTGAGGAATGACCTCAGGCCAGGGTAAAGAGCACCACTGATTGAAGGCAAAAGAATTAAATAGCTCCAATTCCTCCCTTCAAGGAAAGGGAGAAGGACTCAATCAAGGTCACAGACACTCCAGAGAAAGCAACTAACACCTCCTTCTGGCCAGCCAGAGAAACTGCTCTCACTGAGTAAAGCCTTTAGCAATCCCAAGCCCCTGGGAACCAGCCCCTCCCCAACTCAAGGTCTTAGCAAAATGAAGAAGGGTCAGTGGAAAGGTGAATCCATAGAAAAATTCTTGGAAGGGAAAGGCCCTAACTCAGAGAGACCTGGAACCTCTGAGGAGAATATGATCTGGTCTTCAGCATGGAAGAAGAAGAAGAAGAAATAAGGAAGGAGCTTAAAAATCAACTGGAAAATTTGGGAGAGACAATACCTTGCAACAAGAAAAGAACACCTTAGAAAGTACAATTGGACAAATACAAAAGGAGAATAAATCTCTCAGATCATCAATTGGACAATTACAAAATGAGAATAAATCTCTCATATCATCAATTGGAAAAATACAAAATGAGAATAATTCTCTCAGATCCTCAATTGGGCAAATGCAAAAGGAAAATAAGTCTCTCAAAACCTCAATTGGTCAAATGGAAAGCTCTTTCAAAAGTAGAATTGACCAATTGGAAAAGGAGTTGCAAAAAGGTTAATGAAGAAAATTCCTCCCCCCCCAAAAGAATGGGGTCTACAGAAACAAATGACTCCATGAGACAGCAAGAATCAGTTAAACAAAATCAAAATATAGAAAAAATAGAAATGTAAAATACCTCATCATCAAAACCACTGACCTCGAGAATATATCGAGGAGGGGCAACCTGAAAATTTTAGGACTTCCTGAAAACATTGAAGAGAAAAAAAGCCTGGACTTAATATTACAAGATCTAGTGATGGAAAACTGCCCTGATATCATGGAATTGGAGGGCAAAGTAGTTATTGAAATAGTACATCGATGCCCACCAGAAAAAGATCCTAAAAGGAAAACACCAAGGAATGTTATGGCCAAACTCCAGAACTATCAGATAAAAGAGAAAATCCTGCAAGCAGCCAGAAAGAAACAATTTAAATATCAAGGAGTTACAATAAGGATCACGCAGGACCTGGCTGCATCAACATTAAGGGATCAAAGGGCCTGGAATGAGATATTTTGAAGAGCAAGAGAGCTTGGATTTCAGCTAAGAATCTACTTTCCCACAAAGCTGAGCCTTCTCTTCCAGGGAAAAAAAGATGGACATTTAATGAAATGGAAGAATTCCAAAAATTTCTGATGAAAAGAGCAGAGCTAAACAGAAAATTTGGACATCAAACAGGAGGTTCAAGAGACACATGAAAAGGTTAAAAGGGGGTGGGTAAAAGGAAAAAAAACCCTGCTATCCAGTAAATTGAAACTGGCTATATCCCAGCATTGGGGGAAAAGATTCTCATAAATCTTGAGAATTGTAACTCTAACAGAAAGAATATACCTAGCCAGAAATGATGGACATTCATGACCTATCCATGAGACTGCTATCTAAAGAGATGTAACTGACTTTAACCCCACTTGGGAGAAAGACTCTAATAACTCTCAAGAATTCTGACTCTTTTCAATAGAATATACTGAACTAGAAGGGACAGACACTCAGAATTTTCTATGACTTAGACAGAATGATCTAAAAAACACTACCTCCTTAAAAAGGGGGACAGGAAAGAGACGGGAGGAGGGAGGGGATTGAATGGGGTAAATCTCATTACACTAAGAGGTACAAAAAACCTATGGTAATAGAGGGGAAGGAAGGGAGCAGATGAGAAACACCTGAATCTTCTTCTCATCAGACTTGGCTTAAAGTCAACTTACACATACTCAGTTAACTTATAAAACACCTAATCTTTCAAGTACTAAAAGGGGAAAAGGGGAGGGGGTGATGGAGAAAGGGAAGGGGAGTGGGGGGAAAAAGGGGAAATAACAAAAGGAAGGGAAGGGGAAAGGGAAAAAGGGAAAGGGGAAAGAAAGGGGAGGGTGTGATATAGGAGGGCAAACACACTGAAGGGGGTGGTATTCAGAAACAACATACTGGGGAATATGGATAAGGGGGGGAAATACAAACAGAGGGAAGATAGCACAGAGGGCAATAAAGAATTAGTAATCATAACCTTGAATGTGAATGGGATGAACTCTCCCTTAAATGTAAGCAAATAGTAGAGTAGATTAAAAACCAGAATCCTACAATATGCTGCTTACAAGAAACTCATTTGAAGCAGAGAGATACATATAGAGTAAAGGTAAAAGGTTGGAGCAAAATATATTTTGCTTCAGCTGAAGTAAAAAAAAGCAGGGGGTAGCAATCCTTATCTCAGACAAAGCAGCAGCAAAAATAGATAGCATTAAAAGAGATAAGGAAGGAAACTTTATCCTCCTTAAAGGTACCATAGACAATAAAGTCATTTCAATACTATATGCACCCAGTGGGACAGCACCCAAATTCTTAAAGGAGAAGCTGAAAGAACTACAGGAAGACATAGACAGCAAAACTCTACCAGTGGGAGACCTCAACCTCCCACTCTCAGATCTAGATAAATAGAATCATAAAATAAACAAGAAAGAAGTTAAGGAGGTAAATAGACTGTTAGAAAAATTAGATATGGTAGACTTATGGAGGAAACTGAACAGGGATAGAAAGGAATATACCTTTTTCTCTGCAGTACATGGAACTTATACAAAAACTGACCATGTACTAGGACATAAAAACCGAATTATCAACTGCAGAAAGGCAGAAATAGTGAATACATCTTTCTCAGATCACAATGCAATAAAAGTCATATGCAATACTGGGCCAAGGAGATTTAGACCCAGAACAAATTGGAAACTGAATAACCTCATTTTAAAAAATGAGTGGACCAAAAAACAAATTATAGAAAGAATTAACCATTTTATCCTAGATAATGATAATAATGAAACAACATACCAGAATCTATGGGATTAATTCAAAGAGACTCTCAGGGGATATATTATAGCTCTAAATGCTTACATGAATAAATTGGAGAAAGAGGAAATGAACTAAACATGCAACTAAAAAAATAGAGAAAGAACAAATCAAAAATCCCCAATTAAATACCAAATTAGAAAGTCTAAAAATTAAAGGAGAAATTAATAAAATCGAAAGAAAAAAACTATTGAATAAAACCAAAAGTTGGTATTATGCAAAAAAGCAATAAAATTGATAAACCTCTGGTCAATTTGATTAAAAAAAAGAAAGAAGAAAACCAAATTGCTAGTATAAATGAAAAAGGTGAACTCACCACCAATGAGGAGGAAATTAAAGTAATAATTCTAAATTATTTTGCCCAACTCTATGCTAATAAATTTGATAATCTAAGTGAAATGGATGAATATTTACAAAAATATAAGTTGCCCAGGTTAAATGAAGAAGAGATTAAATACCTAAACAACCCTATCTCATAAAAAGAAATTCAACAAGCCATCACTGAACTCCCTAAAAAAAAAATCTCCAGGGCCTGATAGATTCACAAGTGAATTCTACCAAACATTTAAGGAATAATTGGTTCCAATTCTATATAAACTCTTTGGAAAAATAGGGAAAGATGGAACTCTGCCTAACTCATTCTATGAAACCAATATAGTGCTGTTACCTAAACCAGGAAGAGTTAAATCAGAGAAAGAAAATTATAGACCTATTTCCCTGATGAATATAGATGCAAAAATCTTAAAATAAAATCTTAGCAAAACAATTACAACAAGTTATCACCAGGATAATACATTGTGATCAAGTAGGATTTATTCCAGGAATGCAGGGTTGGTTCAATATTAGGAAAACTGTTAGTATACTCAATTATATCAACAACATATCTATCACAAATCATATGATCATATCAATAGATGCTGAAAAAGCTTTTGACAAAATATAGCATTCATTCCTATTAAAAACACTAGATAGTGTAGGAATAAATGTACTGTTCCTTAAAATAATTAGCAGTATTTATCTGAAACCATCAACAAGCATTATATTCAAAGGAGAGAGGCTAGAGGCATTTCCAGTAAGAACAGGGGTGAAACAAGTGTGCCCATTATCACCACTACTATTCAATATCGTATTAGAAATGTTAGACTCAGCAATTAGAGAAGAAAAAAGAAATTGAAGGAATTAGAACTGGGAAGTAAGATTGGGGGGAAAACTGTAAAATTGAAATAATATCTTTAATAAAAATTAATAAATAAAGAAAAAATAAATAAAAAACCCAAAATTATAGAATGGAAAAAAAAAGAAAGAATTCATTGCACTTCCGGCCACCTCAAGCAGGGAAGAGGAGATACAGACAAAGGAAGCTACTGGAGTGGAGGGGTTGAGTGGTCTTGGAACAGAGAGCTAGGGAAGACTATTGAGGCTGCCATTGTTGGGGGAGGTATTGGCTCCCCTGTAACTGGAGGAAATTGTGTTGCTGACGATGATCACCCGGGTGGCAGATGGGCTTCCACTGGCAGCCTACATACAGGAAGACGAGCAGTCCGGCCAGGACCTTCAACAGTACCAGAGCCAGGCCAAGCAACTTTTTCACAAATTGAATGAACAGTCCCCTACAAGATATACATTGGAAGCAGGAACCATGACTTTTCATTATATTATTGCACAGGGAATGTGTTACCTGGTTTTGTGTGAAGCTGCTTTCCCTAAAAAGCTGACATTTGTCTACCTTGAAGATCTGCACTCTGAATTTGATGAACAACATGGAAAGAAGATGCCCACTGTCTCCAGACCCTACTCCTTCATTGAATTTGATGTCTACATTCAGAAAACCAAAAAACTGTACATTGACAGCTGTACACGAAGAAACCTAGGCTCCATCAACACTGAATTACAGAGAATCATGGTAGTTAATTGAAGAAGTATTACAGTGAGGGGAAACACTCTCAGCATTGGATTCCAAAGCCAACAATCTGTCTAATTTGTCTAAGAAATACCACCAGGATGCGAAGTATTTGAACATGCATTCCACCTATGCCAAACTTGTGGTGGTTGTCGTGTTTTTTTATCATGTTGATAGTCTACATACGGTTCTGGTGGCTCTGAGCCAGTGAATGCTGTCCCTGACAGGGAAAAGCCTGAACCACGGTAGGCATCTGTTTGCAGGACGCTGAGGCCCAGGTACATTAGGATCCAAATGGGCCTTGTGACTCCGGAGGCCTTGAAAGAATGTTGTCCTGAATGACACAAGCCACCCCTTATTTAGTGAAGCTTAACCCTCTGATGAAGGTCTTGTTGAGGACTGAAGACTTTCTTGGGTGGCAAACCATTTATGGTAGGAAACAGTAGGACCCCCCCCCCTCCCCTTTTCTTCTGAACCCATTGACAAGGGCATTCCCTTTATGGAATGGATCCTTTTAGTGAAGGCAGCTCAAATGGAAACTGTTGAGTGCCAGTGAACATTCCTGATGTGGGTAATGCTTGGTTTTTTCCTGGAATCTGGATCTTCAATGGCCACTCAAACAAGAATCCTGTATGTGAAGTCTGATATCTATCCATATCTTTTTTTTTAGGTTTTTGCAAGGCAAATGGGCTTAAGTGGTTTGCCCAAGACCGGATTTGAACCCAGGTACTCCTGACTCCAGGGCTGGTGCTTTATCCACTGCACCACCTAGCCACCCCAATATGTCCATATCTTAATGTCTTTTTCTTCCTATGATAAGTTAACTTTGTTGTTTTCCTTTTCTGATATTTTTGCTTATTGCACAATGGCTTTGGGATTAAATGAATATTAAATTGAACTGCCTTGAAATTATACCATATCCCCTCCCTGATTAGGAAAGTAACAGACTTTCTATAACTTAATTCTTAAACATAAAAGTTAAACTATTTCGGAAGATCTTAATTTTCTTCCTTAAAACCTGCTTCATATAACACAGAGAAGAGAGCAAATGTGACTGAATAATGATACTGGGTAGAGGCTCAGCACTTACCCCAGCTCCTCTCTCATTTCCACTTATTCATTTTTTTGCTTCTTTTGTTTTTCCCCACTTTTATTTCTGTGATGGGCACTTGAGGGAGCAAAGACAGAAAAGGTCACTTTGATCAACAATCTTAAGCTTCATGACCAACGTTTTCAGTTATAATTCAGAATAGAAAATAGAAAATTTTCATATATGTAGAGAATCATTTTTTGATTTCAGTTTTTCTGTGCATTTTATTACAAATATTTTTAACCAAGGAAGTCTGTCAAAATTACCAATGTTCCTCCTTGTGTATACTCTCTAAAAAAGTTATATTTCTAAGGACAGAAATCTCATTTGCTATATTTTTAATACCTAATTGAATGAAATATGACCTCATATCTACTCTTTTCCCTCACCTGTTTGCTCTTTCTTAAGCACTTGACTCTCTTGTTTTTCCTTACCCTAGGGTGATAGAAATTTTCTTTTACTTTTGGAGGTGGAGTTTTTGAAATGGAGAGAACTGACACATAAGGACTGAGGCAAGGTGAAGAAAGATCTTGCACAACCTATCTATCTCCTACCCAGAGGAAAAAAAGATACTGTTGAAGAAACAGCTTAATCCTCAGCACTTTAAAAATTTCTTTAGTTCGAGGGGTTATCCAAGATCCAATTCCTGTATCCTGATTAGGAGTTGAGAGGGACTGTTTCCCATATAATATTACATGAAAAGAGATTTGATTTACTTAGAAACTTTCTCTGAAAACTTGGTATAGTAGCAACTATTCTGACCTCAGCATGGATAGGAATCTGCAAACCTCCTCAGAATAAATGGTGTGACTACAGTTCATCAGAAACTAGTCCAAGATCAAAACAATTTGTGATTGTATTTTTTGGTAATCAAAAGTTGCTCTTTGTAGATAGAAATAGTCCCCCCAAATCTTGTCTCTACACAAAGCTGAATGTTCCTGTTCTATAGGTCTGTGAAAGACTGAAGATTGAACCCAATATGGTGCCCTAAGATTTGGTGCCATTTGGCAATGGAGAATGTGGCAGTATGATAAAAGTCAAATGCTGCCACTTGAGAGTCATCAATGAAATAAATTTCTTCTAAGAATAAAAAAAAAAGAAAGAATACATCACTCCTCTCCAGAAAGTGAACCTAAGGCGAAAACACCAAGGAATGTTGAGGCCAAATTCCAGAACTACAAGCTGCCAGAAAGAAACAATTTAGATACCAAGGAGTCACAGGAAGGATTATGCAGGACCTGGCTGCATCAACATTAAGAATTAATTATTTCATCCTAGATAATGACAGTAGTGAAACAACATACCAAAACCTATGGGATACACTCAAGGAGTCTGTCAGAGGATATATTATATCTTTAAATACTTACATGAATAAATTAGAGAAAGAAGAAATCAATGAACTAAATATGCAACTAAAAAATTTAGAGAAAGAACAAATTAAAACCACCAATTAAATACCAAATTAAAAATTAAAGGAGAAATTAATTAAATTGAAAGCAAAAAAGCTATTAATTAATAAATAAAACAGCCATTTTTATGAAAAAACAATAAAATTGATAAACTTCTGTTCCATTTGAATAAAAAAAGAAAGAAAACCAGATTGCTAGTATCATAAATGAATATATTTTGCTCCAATATTTTACTTTTACTCTATTTGTATCTCTCTGCTTCAAGTGAGTTTCTTGTAAGCAGCATATTGTAGGATTCTGATT
Organism: Macrotis lagotis; assembly: GCF_037893015.1. Taxonomy (NCBI): domain Eukaryota; kingdom Metazoa; phylum Chordata; class Mammalia; order Peramelemorphia; family Peramelidae; genus Macrotis; species Macrotis lagotis. Next base: position 136,700,981 of record NC_133659.1, on the reverse strand, counting down.
TTTAATCCACTCTACAATTTTCTCACATTATAAGGGAGAGTTCATCCCCACATTCAAAGTTATGATTATTAAGTCTTTATTGTCCTCCATGCTGTCTTCCTTCTGTTTTCATTTTTCCCCTTTTTTCTCTTCATTCATATTCCCCAGTGTTTCGTTTCTGAATACCACCCCCTTCAGTGTCTTTGCCCTCTTATATCAACCCCCTCCCCTTTCTTTCCCCCTTCCATTTTCCCCTTCTTTTCTTCCTTCCTTCTGTTAGTTTCCCCTTTTCTCCCCCTCCCTGTCCCCTCCCTCCCCTTTCCCCCTTTTAATACTTGAAAGGCAAGATAAGGTTCTTAACTTAACTGAGTATTTGTGTAAATTAACTTTAAGCCAAGTCTGATGAGAGGAAGATTCAGGTGGTTCTCAGCTCCCCGCTTCTTCCCCTCTATTACAATGGGTCTTTGTATCTCTTAATGTAATGAGATTTAGCCCATTCAATCTCCATCCTTCTGTTTCCTTACTGTACCCCTCTTTAAGGAGGTATTGTTTTTAAATCATTCTGAATCACAAAATGTCATGAGTATCTTTCACTTCTGGTTAAGTATATTCTCTCTAATAGAGTTACAATTCGCAAGAGTTACAAAAATCTTTCTCCCCAGAGGGGATAAAGTCAGTTTCGTCTTATTGAACAGCAGGTTTTTTCCCTTTACCCCCCCCCCCCTTTAACCTTTCTTATAGCTCTTGAGCCTCCTGTTTGAAGTCCAAATTTTCTATTAAGCTCTGGTCTTTTCATCAGGAAATGTTGGTAATCTTCCATTTAATTAAATGTCCATCTTTTCCCCCTGGAAGAGAAATCTTAGCTTTTCCAGGTAGTGGATTCTTGGCTGCATTCCAAGTTCCCTTGCTCTTCGGAATATCATTCCAGTCCTTTCTATCCCTTAATGTAGATGCAGCCAAGTCCTGTGTAATGCTTACTGTGACTTCTTGGTATTTAAATTGTTTCTTTCTGGCTGCTTGCAGGATTTTCTCTTTTATCTGATAGTTCTGGAATTCGGCTACAACATTCCTTGGTGTTTTCATTTTAGGATCTCTTTCTGGAGGGGATCAATGTATTCTTTCAATAATGATTTTGCCCTCTGGTTCCATTATATCAGGGCAGTTTTCCATCACTAAATCTGTAATATTAAGTCTAGGTTTTTTTTCCTCTTCAATATTTTCAGGAAAACCTATAATTCTCAGGTTGTCTCTTTTAGATTGGTTCTCATGGTCAGTGGTTTTGCTGATGAGGTATTTTACATTTTCTTCTATTTTTTCAAGTTTTTGGTTTTGTTTAATAGACTCTTGCTGTCTCATGAAGTTATTAGTTTCCCCAGACTCCATTTTTTTTTAGAGAAGAATTTTCTTCATTTACCTTTTGCAACTCCTTTCCTGATTGATCAGTCCTATTTTTTAAAGAGTTTTCCATTTGACCAATTGAGGTTTTGAGAGAATTATTTTCTTTTTGCATTTGTATAGTTGTATTTTTCCAATGATTTGTTCTCTTGTTGCAAGTTATTAATTGTTTCTCCCAAATTTTCCAATTGATTTTTAAACTCTTTCCTGATTTCTTCAATGAAGTCTTTCTGTGCTGGAGATCAGGTCATATTCTCCTCAGAGGTTCTTTTCTCTGACCCTTCTTCATTTTTTGAAGGCCTTATGTTGGTGAGGGGCTGATTCACAGAGGTTTGATGTTGAGATCCCTAGAGGCTTTACTCACTGGCTTTAGCAACTCCAAGTTGGCTGGCTAGTAGGCTGTGTTGGTTGCATTCTCTGGAGTGTCTGTGACCTTAATTTGAGGCCCTATCCCGTAGTCTGGAGGGAGTGGATGAAGCCATTGAGTACTTTTATCTTTGTCCAATGGTGGCTTTTGCCCTAGGGCAAGGTAATTGCTTTCCCTATTCACAGTTGATGGAGATCTGCTGCTCTTAGTCTGGGGCAGAGGTGGGCTGTAATTGTGTCTGTTCTGGGAAGAGGTTTCAGCTGAAATGAAGGTATGGCTGCAGCTCTCTGGCACAGGAACTCTCCCTTCAACTCTGCCAGCAAGCTCTAGATTGTCAGTGCCTCAACCAATGCTCCCTAGTTGACCCACACCCCCATGGCCTATCAACTAGCCTCTGATCAGGCTAGTTGAGCTCTTTGACTCTTGCCTACCTCACAGATCAGGCTAGTGGAGCTCTCAGGTTCTTACCCTTTCCTGTGCTCCTGGCAGAGTCTGCCCTCTGCACCAGCTCACCCATGATCCCAAGAGGACACACCTTGAGGTAGATCTTCTTCTCCTAGTTTCTCTTTCTGGGTTTTGTAGATTGGATTTCTCATATTATTTCTCATAATATTTCTCATATTATATATGAGGGAAGATCAGGAGGGGAAAATAAGGAGAGAAGAGCAGCACTGTACCTGTCTTCTTTCTGCCATCTTGGTTGGAAGTCTCTCTCTCTCTCCTGTTTGCTTTTTAAGAGAGTTCAGTCCTAGATGGTAGTTTTTCTAAATAGTGGGAAGGGAAAAGGTGGGAATTAGTTGAGTAATATTTTTGAAATTATCATCTTGAATTTTTCATGCTTTTCTGTTTAGACTACAGTGATAAATTTGTAATTATAGATTCATTTTATCTTTGTATCCTTAGTACTTCAACATAGTGCTTTACACTTCATAAGTGTTTGTTGACTTAAACTAAAGGATTTTCTTGTGTTGATAAACATTATAAATAACTGCTTCTCAGTAATTATTTAAAGTAGACAGATTCAGAAGAGATGAAGCCTGATTTTTTAAAGAGATATATGGTCTAGTGAAGAGCTAGCCACTCATCTCTGAACTTCTTGGGACCATGAATATTATTATGAGAGTAAACTCCTCCACTTCCATCAACTGCTTTGACAGCTTTTATCAGCTTTTATCAAACAACCATTAGACTTCTTAGACATTCCTCTCTGACTGAGTGATTTCTAATTGATTTCTAATCAAAACTCTTAACAGTCATGCTATATTTCACACCCATAGTTCCACATCTCTGTAAACAACTGAGAAACAACTTCTCATATCAATTCTTTGAGACAAGTCTAGTCTTAATTTCACCAAGAGTTATTTCAATTGTGTTGTTGTTCTTATGGTAGTCATATATATTGTTTCTTTGGTTCTGCTTACTTCACTTTGAATCGGTTCATATAAATCTCATGCTATAAACCTTATATACCTAGAATTTAGGAGGTCTTTTAACAATATCTCATGCTATTCTTTTGGGGAAAGTTGAGAGATATGGATTAGTTAATAACTTGTTGCTGGAGTAGAATATGAGGTGTTGGTCTAAGCCTAATTTCTGCCAGACTGCTTTCTACTTTTCCAAGTAGTTTTTATCAAACAGCAGTTTTCCCCTAGGTCACTTATATTTTCCATTTTATCAAATAATGGTTTATTGAGTTCTATTGCTTCTGAAGCTCTCTTGTCTAGTCTATTCCACTGTTCTATCTCTCCTTTCTTTAACCAAAACCAGTTGACTTTGATGTCTGCTGTTTTAATGTCTCAGTTCATATTTCTTTTCATCATTTTCTTGATATTCTAAATCTTTTGTTTTTCCAGATGAATTTTGTTATTATTTTATCAAACTCTATAAAATATCTTTTGGCATTTTGATTTGTATGACATTAAAAGCACAAATTAAATTTGTTATTGTCATTTAAATTATATGTACATGGTTTAACTATCAGGACTGAATATTTCCCCAATTATTTAGGTCATTCTTTAATTCATTAAGGAATACTTTGTAATTAAATATATGCAAGTTTTTTGTGTGTTTTGGGAGGTTTATGCCAGATATTTTTGTGTATTTTGTAGTTTTTAGAATAAGATTTCATTTTATTATTGCTTCCTTTTTATTCTAATATTGTATATAAATATGTTATTGATTTTTGAGGATTTATTTTGTAACCTGGAACTTTTCTAAGCTATTATCTGTATTTGTAGCTTTTCCAGATAAACCATCAAATTAACAGCAAACAGGGATAAATTTATCTACTACTTATTTATTTTTATTCCTTCAATTCCTTTCTTTTGCTTTACTACTATTTCTAGCATTTCCAAAATAATATCAAATACCTGTGGTGGGGATTTATTTCAGTCCCATATTTATTGGAAACAATTATACTGTATTCCCATTGCATATGATACTTGTTTATGGTTTTCCATAGATGCTTTTTATGATATTGAAAAACATTTCAATATTTTGTGGGATTCATTTAGCACAAAAGAGTGTTGCGCTTTGTCAAAGGGTTTTTTCTGTGTCACTGTAAATGATCATGTGGTTTTGGATATTTTGGTTTTTAATATGACTAATTATGTTGATTGTTTTTTTAATATCAAACCATTCTTGAATCTTTAAATTCCTTTTTATCATAACGAATTATTTATTGGATAAATCACTGTAATTTGTTTTATAGAGCTTTGTTTGCAATATTTTATCACTAATATCATTAATGATATTATCCTATAGTTTTCTTTTCATGTTTTATTTTCCTCTGGTTTAGGAATTAAAACTACATTTGGCTCATAAAAATGTTCTAATATGTTCTTTCTTTTCTCAAGTTAATTTATACTTTTAATGTTATGCTAATAAAATTACCAAAAGATATTTTACAGAGTTTGATAAAATAATAACAAAAATCATTTTGGAAAAAAACAAAATTTGGGAAGCATGAGGGGTAAATTATTTAAAAGTTTGATAAAGTTCTCCTATGTAACTACCAGGTTTAGGAGTTGGTTTTTTCCCCTTTGGTAGTTCTTTTATGGGTAGATCTATTTCCTTTTCTGAGGTCAGGTTATTTAAAAGCTCTGTCTGGTCTTCTAATATTTGGGTACTTTATAGTTCTGAATGTATTCTCTATTTTTGCGTTCTAAGTTTTGTTAGTATATGACTGGGCATAATATGTTCTGATTGTTCTTTTTTATTGCTTCTGATTTTGTTGTGATTGTTTTTTACTCATTTGCTATTTTATCAATTTGATTTTGTTTTTTCTTTTTAAACAGATTAACTGAAGATTTGTTGTGTTTTATGTCTTTTCAAAAAACAACTTTTACTTTTATGTTATCTATTTTTTATTTTGTACTTATTTAGGTTTTCCCATGAGTTTTAATATCCCCTTTTATACTTATTTTATGTTTGTTTTTAAAATTATATTTAATTCATTATGCTTCTCTTTTTCTATTCAGTTAATGTATAATTTTCTGCCTTAGGACTGCTTTAGCTATATCCTATAAAGTTTGGTAGGTAGTTTTAGCATTATCATTTTCTTTTATGTAGATGTTAAATTTGATTATGATTTGTCCTTTGGTTCTCTCATAATCTAAGATTTCATTGTTAAGTCTCCATTTGGCTATGATTCCTTTGTTTATGGTCTTTGAACCAATTTTGACCTATATTGTATTATATTTTTAAAGGATATATTGACTATTTTTGCCTTTTTTACAGTCATTTGCAATATCTCTGTACCATAGTATATGGTCAAAATTTGCAGAATTATAGTGCTATCTCATCAGAAGGTGCCTCAACTCTTTTAACTCTAGTTTGTCCAAACATTTATTCTGTTCCTTACTCTAAGTTTTACTTATCTGTCAATTAGATTAATGCATAAATGAGGGATATTGAAGTCTTCTGGGATTATTGTGTTATTGCCTATATCTTCTTGAAGCTCTGATATTATGTTTTATGAATTTAGAAGTATGTAAGTTTATTTTTTGATACTTGATTGTAGACTATGGTTGATTATCATTAAGCCTAATGCAATTTCTTTGTTTATCCCTTTTTAATTTTTTGAATGTTTATTTTTTCTCTATCTGATAGCATGATGACATTTTGTGCTCTTTTGTATTTCCTTCATTAATAAAAATTATGAAAAAAATTTAAAAATTTTCCATCTCTTCAATATTATTTTGTGTCTATATTTTAAATGTCTTTCTTATAGTAGCATATTGTAGCATTTTTTATTAGCTAATTTGGATTGTGTAATCCATTCACATTTAACTTTATGATAGTTAGGTTTATAGTTCCTCCATTTATCTCTAAAATTGTTTTTCAAATTTTGATTTTCCCTCCCCACTCTTCTGCTATAAACATGGTATTTTGTTCCTTCAGGTTTCTTTTTTAAAGGTGGTCCTGTTTCTGCTGGTTCTCTTCCCCTCACTTCTGATTCTTTCTTCTCACTTGATATAACTTTCCCTTTAAGATTTTGTTTATTAGTTCTCAGTGTGTCTGTGTGTGTGACGGGGTGGAAGGTACACTACCAATATTCTCTCTCACACCTACAACAATTAGCATTGCTCTGGGAGTGAGGCACAAAGGAAAAGAGGAATACATGGGTAAGTCAGTGACAGAAGGGGCCTAGAGGGCAGAAACTAGAATATATCTCCTGGAAGCTTTGATTTTTTTGAGGAATATAGAGAAAATAGAGAGACCAGATGAGCAAAGGGGTCAAGAGTCCTGAGGATCTAGAGTAATCAGGAAGAGAATATTGATAATGAAGAATGTGAAAGAAATTCTTTATGGAAAGGAACACACACACAAAGAAGAAAACTAATGAACAGGACTAACTGAAGATAGAAAGTGGAAAGCTACCTGACTGGGAGGAAAAAAGGGGTAGGGGGAGAAATAGATAATCAGATCAAAAGAAAAGAGAGAAATTAATTTATTAAGAACTTACAATATGCTAAGAACATGTTTGTTTTTAATTCTCAAAGAAGACTATGATATCAGGAGAGGTGATGCCATGACCAGCAAATGAATCGGATTTGAGTGAGTGGGTGCTTTGCTAGGTCACCAACCTCACTTTCTCCTCTACAGCCATCTAGGTACAATGGCAAGATATGAATCAGGATGACTGGAGATAGCCCTGGATGTGAGGCAATCAGGTTTAAGTGACTTGTTCAAGGTCACATAGTAAATGTCAAGTATCTGAGACTGGATTCAAATCTCATCCTCCTGACTCTATTCACTGCACCACCTGGCTGCCCTAAGAATTACTTAAGTGCTGAGGATACAATTATACAAGATAAAGACAATCCTTGCTCTAGGAGCTAACACTTTAATAGGGGGAAATAAGACATGAAGGGAAATAGTAGCTAGAGAGAAATATTTTGGTTTGGAATGTTACATGGATAGTGAATGGAACTTTGGAAAAGTATATTGACATATTCTTTCTAGGATTAATGATCTAGCTGATTTAATTGTGGTTCCAGAACTGAGAAGGGGGGAGAATGAGACTAATGAGGAGATGTGGAAGTTCACTTCCAGGATGAGAAATTCTGAAGCCTAGACTTAAATCTAGTAGCGTAGTAAAATACTTAAACTAGACCGCTAATTATGACAGAGACCATGAAAAGAGGAGAATGAAATGGAGGCTAGTGAGATGTCTAGAGAATGTAAGGTAGATGAAGGAAATTAATGTAATATAAGACTAAAAAAGAGTCAGAAGGCATTCATGAATTCAGAGCTACAAGAGACCTCATTTATCATCTAATCTAATCTCTATATTGTATAGATAAGCAAACTAATGCTAGGAGGAATAAAATGACTTTCCCACGGCAATGGAAATAAATCTGAGAAATTTGAACTTAGGTCTTCTGATTCCAGTTCTTTGAGTGTCAAGTTAAGAAATTTAGATAACTTTCTACAATTAGGATTATGTGATGCAGAACTTTGAAGTCTATCTATACCATGCACATTGTTCAAGTGCTTAGAAAGATTTGAATGTGCTGCTGTTGTTGTTGTTTTAATATTCTACCTGTAGGCACTCCTGCTATACACGACTAAGTTGCAGTTGGTTGGTTGCCTATCAGATCAAGCATACTTTACCCCCCCCCCCCATTTCTTCCCTTGGATGTCCATGTATGTGGAGTTTAGGAGAACTTGCAAGGGAAAGAATTATAATCTAGGATTTTTTGTGCAGCTCAAAGGTCTAGAGACAGTCACAATGAATAAAGTAGAATATATGTTAAAGTCAGCATCACCACCCACTCCAATGCAATTAGCAGGAAGTAAAGTCTGGAGTTCAGGAGTCAAAGGATTATTATTTATTGCTGTTATTGTTGCTGTTGCTATCTAACCTTTATGTGGTGCTTTAAAACTTGCAAAATGCTTTACAATTATCTCATTTTATCCTCACAATAAACTTGGGAGAGAGGTACTATTTTTATTTCCATACAGGTGAGGAAACTGAGGGAAACAGATTAGGTTATGTGACTTGCCCAGGATCACACATCATCCAGAGCTCTAGTAACCACCTCTGGCTGCCTCCTGGTCTGATACAGGTAAATAGCAGTGATATGGACTTTCATTTTATCACACTCTCAGTACTTTGAGTGAAAAATGAGTTGTGAAACCCATTTGTGTGTGATTGGCTGTATCCTCCAATTTGCTCTGAATTTCCTTTGACTGGAAGGGTCTCAACCACTTCTATTACTTTCCTTATCTTGTACAGCAACTGTCCATGGTATATGACCATAGGCAGAAAGAATGCAAATTGAATCTAGCTCTTTAACTTAACAGAATGTTACCTTTGCCTCTTTCTTATCTATTAGAATAGACTCAAAATAGAATATCCTCATTAAGGGTATTCTTTTTCCTCCTTGGTGAGGAGAGATGGGGGACTACAGCTATGATTTTATTAATATAGGAAATTCCCTGGCATAGAACTCCTTCCACTGATGCAGATCAGAAACTTTTGAATAATTTATAACCCTAGAGAGCTGCTTGGAGCATAGGGAGGTTAAGTGATTTGCACATGGTCACATAACTGTCAGAAGAAGGACTTGAACCCCAGTGTCTTCCTGACTGCAAGCAAGCACAGTTCCCTATCCAGTATATTTTATTAGACAACTAAATAATGAGGAACTGTAATCTATCATCTGCCAAAACTTACTTGAACATTTAATGTTTGAGACATTTTAATAGGCATGGTCCTTATTCATTTTTTAAAGAATCTTTAATTTCTAACCATGTGTGTTGCATGTTGGATTTTGGATCATCAGAATGGGAAAATACCTAGACCAAAATACCTCTGGTAATTTTCTCTCCTAATTCCCTATTTTGGAAGAGATTTCAGCCACTATGATTTAATGAGATGGCTTCTCAGCAGATCAATATCGGAAGCATTCCATTTGAAGAGTGTCTCTCTTTCTCTGTCTTGCAAAATAGTAGTTTATGATGTTGTCCCATATTCTACCCAATATCCCTTATATAACAACCTATACTACAATTGCCTCTTGATGGAAAGGCAGAATCTGAGTACATATATATGTTTAATGTTGATGATAGGGGTATTAATTTAATGAGATAGGTACAAAATAAGAGTTCTAGTAAACAAAAAAAAAAATCTATAAACTCCTTTTTTTTTTAGTTTTTTCAAGGCAAACAGGGTTAAGTGGCTTACCCAAGGCCGCACAGCTAGGTAATTATTAAGTGTCTGAGACCGGATTTGAACCCAGGTACTCCTGACTCCAGGGCCGGTGCTTTATCCACTACACCACCTAGCTGCCCCTATAAACTCCTTTTCATAAATACTTGGGTATACTAGGACCTCATTGATAAAGTTTTTGGGTTTGTCAAAAGCAACCTCTCCCTTCATAATAGTATTTATACAGTGCTTTAAAGTTTGCAACAACACTTTAAAGATGTTAACTTACTTGATCTTCACAACGATTCTATGGGGTAGTATTACAATTATCTGATGAGAATGCTGAAACATAGAGACACTAAATGATTTGTCTAGGGTCTCACAGACATTAAGTATTGGGGACAGAATTTGAATTCAAGTCTTTCTGACTCAAAGTCCTATGTTTTATCCACTGTACCCTAGTTGCTATCCATTTCCATAAATCTCTCCTCAGTTTTCCCTTATGCCTGTATATAAAACCAGAAATATACTTGTAGGACCATAAGATCTTTATTTAGAATTGGAATTGACATGAGTCCAACCTCCTCATTTTTTAAATGAGGAAACAGAGCCAAAGAGGTTAACAAAATTAAGTAAGCTTTATGATATGTGGGCCTGCTTGTACAAACACATTGCCATTTTAGTAGTTATCTTAAGCCTCTGTGTTATAAAGAAAAGAACATGACTTGAAATTACAAAGCAAATCTTGCTTTTCCCTCTTTTTTTCCCCTGTGTAGACATAGCCTCTGACTCAAGAGGTCCATAATGAAATGTGGTGTCCCAGTAGGTCATGTGTTTCCATTCTTTTTGGTTAGCAACATCAAAATAAAAGACAAATGAAAATTTTCTCTGCTTGACACTGAAAAAATTACTGGCATGACATATGGTAATTCATTAAAGGATTCTCATTCATCAAAACAATTCATTTTTGTATGAAGTGGCTGAATAAGCTGTTTTTTACTGATTTCATTCTGCAAGTCTTTCTGGCCACATGTGGCTTCAGTTATTTTGCTGTAATTGTGATCTTAAATATTGAGAGCTAGTTGAAAAGTTTGAAATATACAAATGATGAAATACAGCAAACAGGGGAATTTCTGTTTAGATATCAATGTGTAAGCTCAAATCTTATTCCCTTATACTTTCTTTTTTATATTTCAGCAATTTAAAACTTGAATTTGCTCTGACACATTTTAGAAATCACTGAGTAAGTTCCTTCCCTCTACCTTCTTGCCCCAGGCTTTTTTTCATAGAAAGGCACCTTTGAAAATGGTGACATGAGAAGTTCTATTGATGACATTACTATAGCATAAGAAGAGTGCATAGTTTTAAGTTGCCTATAGACCCAAGTTGAGACTGAAGCACAGAAACAACTGCTTCATAAGATCATAGAATTAGGAAGAAACTCAAAAGATTCTTTCAGTTCATAAAATATGGGGGTTTCTTTGGAGGGGGGCAATCATCAAAATATAGTTGTTTCCTTTTTTACTTAGAAATTCTTAGAGAAGGGGATCTTATCACCTCCTTATCTAATACAGTATGTTTAAACATTTCATGGTCATAACAGTGAGATTGTAATTCCTAGTATCTAATCCATATCCTTCTTGCTGCAGTTGGAAATCATTCTTTTTTACTCTGCCCTTGTTAAAAATGTTCATCAGCATCTACTCAATTGACCTTTTTGGTTCATTTTCCCATGCTTGAAATACTTTCCTTCTTCAACCTATTTCTTGGCTTCCTTGATTTGTCTCCAGTTAAAATCCCACCTTCTACAAAAACTTTTCCTGAACTTTAAATTGTAGTACCTCCCCCATATTTATTATTTTCAATTTATGCTGTACATATCTTTTTAAGTCATTATTTTTTCCAATAACATGTAGACATAGTTTTCAAAATTCATTTTTTTTAGATTTTTTTTGCAAGGCAAATGGGGTTAAGTGGCTTGCCCAAAGCCACACAGCTAGGTAATTATTAAGTGTCTGAGACCAGATTTGAACCCAGGTACTCCTGACTCCAGGGCTGGTGCTTTATCCACTGCTCCACCTAGCAAAATTCATTTTTGTAAAATTTTTTCACTATATATTTTTTCTTTATATACAGTTCAATCATCACTGATCAGACTATAAGCCCCTTGAAAGTAGGGACTATCTTTTGCCATGGCTTTGTGTAATGATTGGCACATAGTAGGTGCTTAATAAATGTTTACTGATTGATTTTGGAAATGTCCACAACTATGATTTTATTGAGGAAAAATTTCTCATATTTAAAACACATTCTTTTGATATAGAACAGAAACTCAGATGTTACTTAGTCATAGAGCTGTTTGGGTTTACTTTGGGGAACAATGACTTGTATAACCTGGTCACCCAATCTGTATGTGATTATGACAATGCTTTTTTACTTTTTATCTTTTATTCTAACTACATAAACTCAGTTCTTCTAAGACCTATTTTTTTCACAAACTTTTAAAATTTTTAATGCTTCTGAGCCCCCAAATTCCTCATATAGTGCTTTTCAGGGTCCCAAACTGAATACACTTGAACTAAGTTCTGATTATCTCATGTTGTAGTTGTATTTGTCTTTGTGTTATATATAATACCTTGTGCAATATGTAGTGTAGAAATGGAAGAAATATCTGTTTGTCTTTCATCTGTTTATTGTTTTTTGGAAGCTCTTCCCCCTCTTCCACCAAATACTTATCATGCTACCATAGAATGGGGATCAGAATTAATCTTGAGTTAAGCAAATTAGTGTAATTGAACCAAGTCCCATATGTTCCCTTGGCCTGATGTCATTGACACCTGAACACAAATGAGACATCTGAATAAGAGGGAGTCTGCAACTAGTGCTTTAAGAGTTCCAGAGAGCATAATCATTCTATCTCCATAACCAACACACAGTTTTCATTGAACTTGGTATGTAACAGAATGTTTTGCTATTAGTGATTGCTAAATAAATGTCTGTTGAACTGAATTGTTGATTTTATACTTTCATTTTTTGTGTTTGCCCTTTTATTAAACTTATTTGGCAAATGGGCAGATTGGGGCATCATTCATATGAGGGATCTTTTGAAAGCTACTCCAGGTTTAAGGCCCATTTTGAGTCAATTTCTTCCTAAAACTTCCTAAAACAAGTCCTCACAATTTTACCAAACCAATAAGAAAATTTGTGATTCAATCAGTTTTGTTCAACTTTTCATGACCTGATTTGGGTTGTTTTTTTTTGGGGGGGGGTTGTTTGTTTTTTGCAAAGATAGTGGGTTGGTTTGCCATTTTCTTCTTCAAGTCATTTTATAGATGAAGAAATTGAGGTAAACAGGGTTAAGTGACTTGTCCAGGTTCATATAGCTAGTAAAAAGGATGAGGACAGATTTGAATTCAGGAAGATGAGTCATCCTAATTCTAGGCTTGGCTCTTTACCCTCTGTGCCACCTAATTACATAAGATAACATGTTAGTTCAAAGCAAGGGGCAATATAGACTCTGTGTTTATTCTCCTCTTCCTATCACCATTACAGATTGCATCCACACAGCTACTTGTCTTCTAAGTCTAGGAGTTATCTTGAATGGTTGAGATGTGGTTTTTCTAATGACATAGTTCTATGAGTCCTTACTAATGTGTTATCATCTAATATCAATTTACTAAGCTGGCATCAAAAATGCAAAATATTGCTCCTAGAATCTGTGGCACACTTTCCTGCTGGTAGACAATGAGTTCATGGGAAAGTGGTTCAAGCTTGATTGGCCCTTGTGGCAAAGGGATAATTTACAGATTTTGATTGTTGGAAATCCTTTTCTCTACTTCATAGGAATCCTTATAAATTTCTCCTTAGAGCCTTTCATTATTGTGTCTAGTTTTTCTCACTTTCCCATGCATTTACTGCTTTAAACTACTGCTATAATAAAAATAAAATTAATAAAAATAAACATTGCCAGGATATGGATGAAAAGTCCAAATTCATAGGCTCTCCGAAGCTCATGAGGTCTTCCTCTAGCAAAGGAGGAAGTGACTAAAAACAAGAATAAAAGCAAGTCTAAGGGGTCTTATTTCTCTCCTTATCCCAATCTGTTTCTTACTAGGGATTTGGATCTTTCTTCTCTCTCCTGTCAGATGCTTAAATTCATGGGTTCTGAATTGTTCTATTTCATACAAACCCACAGGGAATGGAAACATGATAACCAGGGTGGTTCATGCCTCTAAAGTGATATCTCTGCTGATACATTTCTCTGATTCAAATAATGCTACTTGCTGATCCTCCAATATGATTGCCCCCAAGTCACTGATGCTTTGTCACTGGTCTGATGATGTCTTCAAGCCAAAGATTATTGTACTGAAACCTAGCTATAGGGTATTCTATAGGGTTATTTCCAGTGGAATTCTCCCTTCATGTTCTCTGCTATTCTATGCTGAATTTTAACTCCTATCTAGACTTCCCACAAGGTGGGGTCAGCACTTTTTTTAGCTATAGCCTGGGACTATTTCAGTTCTTTTTGTGAGTTTGGGTGCAGCTGCACCCAGTTAGCAACTAAGCCAACAGAAGCTCTCAGGCTTAGTTAGTCTGCCTTTTTTAACTCCTTTCATTTTCCCTCAGCTGTCACTGTCTGACCTCCTTCCATTGTCTGATTTGGCATGAGAAATTTTGTTTAGACTTATTTTAAACTCTATCAGATACTATCATGCCTTTCATTTAGTACGACTAAAGGGAATTGTCTACTTTTGGTTCTGCATTCCCACTAGAAACAAAACCATTGACCTTTTTAGATGTATTCTATATGTGTATGATAATGTCTTTGGGGACATAGATTATTATGTCATTATTCATCTTTATGTCCAGTATATACTAGGTGTTTAATACAAATTTGAACTGAATTTAATAAATCATGAAATGTAGGAAACTTCCCTTTCCCCTTCACGTTAAAATATTTGTCAGATTGGCTTTTTGAAGCTCCTTTTCTCTTTCAATATTATTTTTAATGTTCATGTTAGCATTCTTTAATATGCATACAAACTTTGGTATGCTCTGGTACAGGTCTACACATTTTTGGTGCTACAAAACCACTCTATGAAAGGAAACTGAGCTACCTGTGTGACAATTGAGAGTGAACTTAATAAAAATATTAATATTTTGGATTCATATAACACTTCAGATTTTCAAAGCACTTTTATGTACATTATCTTCACATCAATCCTATGAAAGATAGGACAGAATTTCCCATTTATAGATGAAAAATTTGATTGAATGTATGAAGTGATTGAATGACTTTCTTATTCTCATATTAGTGACTTTACTGATCTCTTTGTTTCCTATCACAGAGTTCTATCTACAGTGGAAACTTGAGTCAGAGACTTGAGCTCAAATCTCACATCTGACACACACCCATTTATGTGATCTTGGACAAATCATTGAACCTTCCTTGAGTCTTAGTTTCTTTATATGTAAAATAAAGGGGTGGACTAGATGACCCCTGAGGACAATTCAAACTTTAAATCTATGATCCCATGAATGAATTGACAATTCAGAGTAAAAGGGAAGCATGATTAATTCCATACCTAAAATGAATGTTTAAATGATCCTGTTTTTTCTTTTTTTTAAGGTTTTTGCAAGGCAAATGGGGTTAAGTGGCTTGCCCAAGGCCACACAGCTAGGTAATTATTAAGTGTCTGAGACTGGATTTGAAACCCAGGTACTCCTGACACCAGGGCTGGTGCTTTATCCACTATGCCACCTAGCCGCCCCAATGATCCTGTTTTAAATGAAGTGCTTTCTTTGTAACTACATTGCTAATTAATATTTAGTTTATGATCTAGAAAGATGGTTGAATACTTTTTGACACTAATTTAATCAATTCTCCCAACTTGTATTTTGGAAATTTTTGTTCTTCCTTGAGTAAAGGGTAGTAGAAATAAAACAAAACACTGAACTTAGTCAGTGTATCTGAATTGAGAGCCCAGATTTGACACCTATGTGATTTCTGCCAGTAATTTAATCTCTATGGATCTCAATTCCCTCAGCTATAAGAATATAAGGAGAGTTGCATTTGTACACCTCAAGCTTTTCATTTTTAAACTGTCTCTTAGATGAGTCTTTTTAAGAGACATTCTTTTTCTGTCAACTTCTCCAATCTTTCTAAATTATTTTGCAGGGTTGACTTTCATATGTCAGGTCCTTTCCTTTTAATTGAGTGTTGCTTCTTACCCTACTGACTTCTCTTAAATTTAATATGAAGGGGAAAACATGTAGCCTTCTGTTCTTTAAATTCCTCAGAGGGCAAGCACTTCTCTATAATGATCTCTCATTCTCCACTATTAGAGTTTCTGGTGGAATCTAACAAGGGGAAAACAGTTCATCACTGAGGGTGAAATATCCAACAAATCTACTTAATATATCCTCACTTGAATTACTAGACTTCAGTAATTGATAAATGCCATAACCTAAGACCAAAATGCCTATTCTTTGTTATTGTATTTAGTTAAACAAATCTCTCAAATCTGCAGTAAAGCTGTCAGACAAAGGTATTAGCTACTCAAATGTTTTCCCCTGCCAAAATTCAAGAGATTGTAAGCTTCTTAGAGAGTATAATGTCTATCATGCTGTGGGAAACTATTATATGCTTAATATTTGCTTTTTAAATAAGTCAACTATCCTTCATTTACTACTAAAATTTCTTAGAATGATGCTATTTGTCTTTCATTTTTGAAGAAGATTATAATATCAAGGAGGTGATGCCATGATAAGCAAGTGAATTAGATTTGAGTAAGGTAGTACTGTGTTGTCACCAGGTTCACTTTCTTCCCTGGAGCCATCTTGGTCCAGTGGCCAGATATGAAGCTAGACTAATGGAGATGATGCTGGATGAAAGAAAGGTAATAAGGATTAAGTGACTTGCCTAAGGTCACACAGCTAGTAAGTGTCAAGGGCCTATGATCAGATTTGAATTCAGGTCCTTGGGCTGAAGTCTGAGACTGGTATTCTACTAACTGTGTGACCTTGAGCAAGTCACTTAATCCTAATTGACTCACATCCAGGACCAACTCCATTCGTCTCAGTCCATGTCTGGCCACTGGATCCAGATGGCTCTGGAGGAGAAAGTGAGACTGGTCTCACTCAAATCCAACCCTTATTCCAAAAGAATAAAGACTGAAAATTATACAAAGGTGAATGGAGAGGTGCACTATGAACCACAGTCAAGATATGACAGAAGAGGAATGATGCAAGAGAAATGATATAAATGGTACTACATGAGAAAATTAGGATTAGCAAAGAACATAGGCCTGCCACATAGCAAAATTCAGGAAAAACTAGTGGAAAACCCATGTGCTCCATTGATTTCCTAGTCATACCAAGCAAATTCTAGGAGGGCTCCTAGTACATCTAATGGATCTCCTTCCATAGATTTATGTGGAGATGGGAACAAGTCATGCAGGTTGGGAAATCATGGATGGATAATGACCTATATCACTGAAGGGAGAATCTGCAATGATGATGTCACAATTTTATTGGATTACAATTATTTGGATCATGAATTGGTAGACCACAAAGTTAAATATGAAAACCATTAATATAAAGTTGAGCAACAGAGTTTAACTTTCTCCTTCCTTCCTTGCTTCCTTCCTTCCTTGCTTCCTTCCTTCCTTGCTTCCTTCCTTCCTTCCTTCCTTCCTTCCTTCCTTCCTTCCTTCCTTCCTTCCTTCTTTCCTCTGATTCCTTTCATATGGAAATATATGCACATATCCCTAGCTTCTCCCACTTTTCTAACAGTGGTTTTCATTGTCTTAAAGACAAGTTAAAAAAAAGTTTATTGTTATTCCCAAGTTCCCTTTCAAATTTCCTCCCATTGTAGTAATCCCCTTAGTAACATAGGACAGCATGGGTCTTCCAATGATGCACTAATGTTCAATAACCAGCTCTCTTTAAAAAAAAAAGCTCACACGATACACTTTAAAATTTAATCTGCACTATTAAGATGTTTTCCATAACTTTCTTAAGTCTAAAATCAGCAAAACAATAAATCAAGTCTAGATTTTTAGTATTTGCCAATTTCTGAGGCATACACTGCTCACAGTGAAAATTTTAGCATTTTTGCATTTTCTCAGCATTTTTTAACTGGCTCCCACACAGGCTTATAAAGGGAACTGGTGTCTATTGTAAATACTAACTCTGAGTTCCTAACTGAGGTTTCTCTGTCTCCATATAATTTGAAAGAGGAATTCTGTGCCCTACAAAATTAGAAACCACCTTAAATTTCCAGGGTTCCCCAGGTCTGCATTAATTGCTGAAGTTGGCTCAAGAGGATGATGGTTCTGGAAGGGAGAATTAGGAGGTTAGTTTAAAATGATGGGAAAGGACTAAATGGCAAGTTTGACATAGGGATTAGTGGACTAGTTTCAGTATTTCCTTTGAATCCCCAGTGCCTAGTGAAATAGTTAGTACATAGTAATAAGGTTTTTTGTCCTTCATTTTTGAGGACCACAACATCAGAGAGGTAATCTCATGACAAGCATGTGAATTGAATTTGAGCGAAGGGGTGCTGTGCTAAGTCATCAACCTCACTTTCTCCTCCAGAACCACTTGAGTTCAGTGGTCATTGTGAATCAGGATGACTGGAGATGGCCATGGATGTGATTCAATCAGGATTAAGTGACTTGTCCAAGGTCACACAGCTATTAAGTGTCAAGTGTCAGAGGCTGGATTCGAACTCCCATCCTCTTGAATCCAAGGTCAGTGTTCTATCTACTGTGCCATCTAACTGCCCTTGCTAAATGATAAATTGACAAAAGTAAAAACAAAGAAACAAAACCCCCCAAGACCTAAGAGGTGTTTTGTAAATCTTTCACTTTTACTCTACTTTGTCTATGGAAAACAAGAGAAAAGATACAGTAGAAACATATCTATTGACTTGATATTGAATTTCTTCAAGGAAAAAATATCCCATCATTTGAAGCTTTCTATGGGAATAAAAAGGAGATTAAAAGAATTCTTTTGGTTTTGGACAAAAAGAAAAGGATCAGGGCTGATCCACATCCATAAAACAGGTTAGGCAAATTCTCATAAAGATTCACTATCGGACAGAGTTTCTGTGGAGTTAGGGCACTGCTGCTCTCTTTGTCTCACCTCATTTCTCTATCTGCCTTCTCTGAAAGTGTTGAAAATGTCTACTTAGTCTTTGAGGTAGACTGATACTGGAAAGATATAATTTTTGGAAGACAAAAGGTGGTTGAGAAATACATCTCAGATAAAGGAATCCCAAATTTCTTTTAAACACACACATAGTACTATGTACTAACTACTGTACTTTACATGTTTCACCAAACATATGTAAAGACTTTATAAAAAAGAAAATAAAGATCATGTTATTTTATATACCTCTCCATATAACAATTCAGGTAGTTGTTTAGTAGTATTTAAACTTTAGGACTCAGACCTATAAAATTTATCAGTAGGGAATTTACATGGTAGAACACCTCTGTAACTTGCAACACTATTGAGTTTCCTCTAAGTTCAAGTAAGTTATATGCTTTGAAGAGCTTGAAGATGCTTTAGTGCCCATCTAGTCCAAGATCTTTATTTTACAGATAGGAAACTGAGGCATAAAATGATCAAATGATTTGCCAAGTTCACACAATGAATCAGAATTAGATATTATCTAATTCTGGAAAAATTAGGTAAGATGTGCAATTATAGGGATAGTTAAGTGGTGCAATGGATAAAGTTTAAGACCTGGAGTCAGGGGATTCATCTTCCTGTATTCAAATATGACCTCAGGCACTTACCAGCTAGGTGATCTTATGTGGGCAAATCACATAACCCTCTTTACCTAAGTTTCCTCAGCTTTAAAATGGGTTGGAGAAGGAAACGGCAAACCACTCCAGTTATCTTTCCCAAGAAGACTCCATTTAGAGTCGCAAAGACTGAGAACAACTGAACAACAATGGGGGAAATTTTTCTAAATAAAATTTCCACAGACTCTCAAAATTATTTATTTTATTATTTTATATTTATATTTGTATATTTATTATATATCTTATTATTTATTTATTTTTATTTGTTTGTTTGTTTATTTGTTGTTTATTAGGCTTTTGCATGGCAAATGGGGTTAAGTGGCTTGCCCAAGGCCACAAAGCTAGGTAATTATTAAGTGTCTGAGGCTGAATTTGAACTTGGGTACTCCTGACTCCAGGGCCTGTGATCTATCCACTGCGTCACCAAACCGCCCCAAAATGTAGCTTTTTTAAAAAAAATTATTGTTAACATAAGAAAACTTACTAGCATGGTAGGTATGGAGTTCAGCCTTGGGTGAGGAAAACTGTTGAAGTTCTACCTCTGAAATATATTGGTTAAGTAATCACAGGAATGCATGTAACTTATCTGTTCTTGCAGGAAATTCAATAGTATTTCAAACCACAATATTTCTAATCTGCATTGGTACAACAGCTTCTGCCATATAAATTATAGGTCTGGATACTGAAGTATAAATACTACTAAGCAAATTATAGCTTAATTGATTAATGGAGAGATGTATAAAAGATCTTAGGATCATAGATTTAGAGCAAAAGGGATCTTAGAAGTCATTGCCCCTCATTTCTTTTTTTAAAATGTATTTATTTATTTTGAATTTTACAATTTTCTTCCTAATCTTGCTTTCCTCTCCCTACCCCCCCACAGAAGGCAGTCTGTTAGTCTTTACATTGTTACCATGGTATACATTGATCTAAGTTTAATGTGATGAGAGAGAAATCACATCCTTAAGGAAAAAAAAAATAAAGTATAAGAGTTAGCAAAATTACAAAATAAGAAAACATTTTTTAAAAATTAAAAGCCATACCTCATTTTTAAAGGGAATATAGCCTAGAAAAGCTAATATGCTGTTCTTCCTTCTCTGGACTACTTCAGAACTCTGTTTACATATCATTTTCTTCAAGTGACATTTCTCAGTCATTGCCCATCCACCTAAGTGTTCTCCCTCTGAGTATTTGTTTTTGTTCAGTCATTTTTCAATTGTGTCCAATTCATGGTGACCCCATTTGGAGCTTTATTGGCAAAGATACTGCAATGGTTTGCCATTTCCTTCTCCAGTTCAAAATGGGACCAATAGGTTAAGTAGATTGCCTGGGATTACACAGGTGGTGAGTGTATGATTGGACTCAGGTAGATGAATCTTCCTGACTCTAGTCCTGGCACTCAATCCACAGATTCATCTATTGTGCCTCTGAGAGTACCTTCCATTTATAATGTACATATCTTTTATCTAAAGAGTATTTTCATGCTGTCTTCTTTATTAAACTATGATTTCCTTAAGGGAAGCAACTGTTCTTTTGCCTTTCTTTGGATCCCTAGAGCTTAGCACAATGTTCGGCTCTTGGGGAGTACTCAATAAATTTGTTGACTGACTGATTTGTCCAAAATTTAAGTAACAGAGTTGATTTTGACCTTAGGTTTTCTGATCTCAAATCTAAAACTTTTCCTACTATCCTGTACACTAAACTATTATTTTTTCTTCTTTCATATTAGGATGGAGGAGGTGTTTAAGGAAATGATGACTGATGAACAAAGGACCAACATGGTGGTGGGGAAGATAAATGGAAGAGAATAAGCATTTGCATAGGATCTACTATGAGCTAGGAACTGTCCTAAGTGATTTTTTACAAACATTATCCCATTTGAGCTTCACAATAACCTTTGGAGGAGGGATGTTATTAGCCCCATTTTATAGTTGAGGAAACTGAGGCAAACAGAGTGATTTACTAGTACTAGTGATTTACTCAGAGTCATACAGCTAGTATGACTAGTACAGTTTTGAACTTAGGTCTTCTTGACTTCAAATCCATATAGCATGACAACTGAGGATCAAGTTTGAATGCACATTTGGATTCTCATCTATTTATGATGTTATGGAAAGATCTTGTCTGTTTGCAACAGACAAAAAATATGGGATAGATGCTGAGGCAATATTCCATTAGGCAGAAAAAGGTTTCATCCACATGTCTTGTTGTTTAAAGTGGGATATTTCCCTTGAGTATAATGACAGTGTCACACTACTTGCCCTAACACAGTTAGAGTATTTAACAAGTGCACAATAGTACTTAATTTCAATAGACATGCCTAATCTCCCCCTCCCTATCTCCATATGAAGCTAATGAAGCTAGTCAGTAGGGCAGGGAATGGTAGATGGTTTGTGTAGTTGTTAAGACATTAACCAAGTTGGAATTTCCCAAGTTCATATGAGTGGGGATTATCTATCTTTAGGTTAATAGGAAGCTTCATTGAGGGATTGAAGGTCCAATCAGGACACTGGAACATCTTTGTTGTCTTTTTGGAAAGACTAATCTCACATCATCGCAATCCATACATGTGAATATTGTATAGTTGTATATCTTTTGTTTCTCTGTGTGTGTGTATGCGTGTGTGGTATTATGTTGTATAATTGAGAAAATGAATTTAAAAAAAACTTTCAGTAAGCCCTTGTTATATGTTAGTACTGTGGTAAACCTTGGAGATACAGATACAAAAATGAAGACAGTCCCTGACTTCATAAAACTCATTTTTAGGGTTTTTTTGCAAGGCAAATGGGGTTAATTGGGCCACAGAGCTAGGTAATTATTAAATGTCTGAGGCTGGATTTGAACTCAGGTACTCCTGACTCCAGGGCTGGTGCCAAGCTGCCCAAAAACTCATTTTCTAATAAGGAGAAGAGTGCACATAAGAGAGTGGAGATAAGGTTTTCATTTAGAAATTTGCAAAGACAATTGGTTGGGCTGTATGGAAAATGGATCAATATATCCTTCCCAATAGCAGAGAAGGTATTAATTTGATTTTGATTCCAGAAATGAAAAACAGTGGAAGGAGAGGCAAAGCTGACTAATTGCCAGGTGGATAGCAAGAATATGACAGGAAAGTGAATCATGGTTGGGGTGGTTAACTTGGCATGATGGATCACACATGAAATATTTATCAATAATCATAATCTAGGGGTTATGGGGTATGAGTTCTGGTACTAAAAGTCTTAAATCTTGTAGGATATGTCTTTTCTCTAGGTAACAAGGTAACTATTGAAAAGATAATGGAGGAGCCAGCTAGGTGGTGCAGTGTATAGAGCACCAGACCTGGAGTCAGGAGTACCTGAGTTCAAATGCAACCTCAGGCAATTAATAATTACCTAGCTGTGTGGCCTTGGGCAAGCCACTTAATCCCATTGCCTTGCAAAAAAAAGGTAATGGGTCTTTTATTTATAAAGCTGATTCGCATTTAATTAAGCTTATAAATTCAGTTACCCTTTATCTTTCCTTTTTTTTAATGCTCTATAATCTATCAATTATCTAGTACTTCTGATTACATATCTATACTATCTTTCCCTTCCATTCTCTCCTTTTTAACTTACACTGTCACCAATTTAGTTAAATGCTTTTTCACCCATCATTTATACTATTGTCATAATCTTTAAGGTGATTGTCTTGTATCCTTCACATAACTGCTAAATTTCTAATGTATCAATCTGATCATATCACTTCTCAGTTCATAGGACTTCAATGACTACCAGTTGCTTATAGGTTAAAATGCAAGTTCCTTAGCTTCATCCTAGAGGTTTTCCATAATCTAGCTATGACCTACGTTTCCAACTTTATCCCATACTTTTACCCATTTGATGCTCCAATCAAACTGAACTGTTAACTTTTCCCATTTTGTCCTCTCTCTCTGGTTTTCTGCATTATCATTCCCCATGTCTACAAAAAATTTTGACTCCCCTCTCAGCTTCTTGCATTCTTTCCCCTTCTTAAAGATACAACTCATATGCCACTTTCTCTATGTAGTCATTCTGGTTTGATTCTGGTTTGATTCTTCCTAAGCACTGATTTTTAAAAATTTGTTAATTTGTATTTACATTCTCCCTCCTTCACTATTCTTTTGAGGGTGGAAACAGTGTCATGATAGATCTTTGTATCTGAAATTTCTTACTCTTTGTGCTTCATCCAGGGTCATCTTCAGTTGTCCTGCTTCATATATGACCTCTGGACCAGATGGTTCTGGAGTGAGGCTGATGACTTAGCACAGCATCCCCTCACTCAAATTCAATTCATATGCTTGTCATGGCATCACCTCTCTGATGTCATGGTCTTCTTCAAGAACAAAGGACAAATGATGGTTGAAATGAAGTAAACTTCATTTTTAAGGCACTTCTAAAGGAATGGAAGATTTACTCATCTAAGCATGCTCCTCACAGAGGAAGAATGCTGGATGAAAACCACAAAGGATGAAATACTATCTTTAGTAAACTGTCTCCCATTTTATTTCCTTTGACTATGATAGAAAATAAATGTCAGTGTACGGAAAGACTGAGAACATTATTAGATGCTACATAGGAGTTCCAATGCATACATGAACAGGTGTTTCAAAGACCCTGCCACAAAATCTCTAAAAATACATCACGAAACTTTACATTTTTTTTGGATGATGAGTATGTTTCCTAACTGTACTTTTTTGCTGACAGGACTTTGTTGTTCTCTCTCTCTCTCTCTCTCTCTCTCTCTCTCTCTCTCTCTCTCTCTCTCTCTGCCTGTCTGTCTCTCTGTCTCTCTCTGTCTCTCTGTCTCTCTTTCTCTCCATCTCTCTCTCTCTCTCCATCTCTGTCTCTCTCTGTCTCTCTTCTCTCTCTCTCTCTCTCTCTCTCTCTCTCTCTCTCTCTCTCTCTCTCTCTCTCTCTCTCTCTCTCTCCTCCAGCAGGAAGGCACAATCATTCTACAATACTGCCAAATATAACAAACATCTACAGATGGGTTGGTCTGCAGCTGGAGGCTTTAACTTTGTAGTATTTATCTGAAATATCAAAGCCAGCCGAGCAAGGCTAAAACAGAGTGGGCACAATTCACAATGTTTTGGCTCTGGAGCAAATAGCAGTTGAACTTAGTTTTTTCAGCTGAAATGGAATTTATGCAGATGTGCCTTGCACTAAATTCATTAAACAATTACATCCTGGTGCAGTTTTCACATTTTTGTAAAGAATCCGCATAAGCACTAATTAGATCTAAAACAATGTTACTGGGCAAATTACAGTGCTGATTGTTCAAGTAGTCTTACATTCTGCATCTGCTTTGCAAGGATGATGATAATTTAGGTACAAGCAATACAAATGCTGCTTTTTGTTACATGTAACAGAAATATTTATTTCAAGTCTTGCTATAGATTAATTGATAATATAGTGACTAAAAAAAACCTTTCAAACATTTTCTTAGAGGTAAAACTCCATCTGTGAAAAAATGGTTGAGGCAACTTTTCTCGCCAGTGCAAACTTGAATCTTGTGAGAGAATTGCTCTTGAAAGGCAGATCTGCATTTCATTTGGCTGCCAGCATGAACAGGGTGAGCTAAATGACAGGCACAATTTCAGAGTGTAGCATTTGCTCTAAAGACTAGCTTCCTCTCAAAAACTGCTTCCAGTCATAGTGAGTGACTCATGTTAACTCTGGTTTGGTCAGTGGCTTCAAACAATTGCTTAGCATTGGGGTATCATCTGGCATCTGATGTTTGAGGAGGTGGAGGTTTTGCACATTAACTTGCTATTTCATATATAAGTAAATTTAAAAAATGGATTATGAGCAGAAAAATTTACTCCACAGAAGTGAGAGAATTCAGTTGTCGTTTCTATAGCAACTTTCATGGATTGCCTCCTTATTCTGAGTTTGCTGTAGCCCAAACTCACCTCTGTGCTGACTAACTCTGTACATATATTTTTATTCTCATAGAATCATCCAATTTTAGAATTGAAAGTAACATTCCAGGAGCTCATCTAGTCGAGTCCCTACACTAATAAATGAGTTCTCCTGCACCATTACTGATAAATGGCCATCTAACTTCTGCTCACTCAGTTTTTGTGTGTAGGGAACTCTCCTTAACTGATCCATCCTGCTAGAATCCCAAATAACTGGGTAAACATTATCTCAGTACTTGGAAAAGTGGCCGTTCTCGTGAATGTTATGGTTGTTTCCTTTTCAACAATTGCCCCTGCATTTTAAAAAAATGATCAATGCTCATTCAATCTACAGAAAATCTATAAATGACAGAAAATTAAAAGCTCAAAGCCTACAAAAGCTTAAAGGCAAAATTAATTCCATCAGTGCTAAAGTACAAGCAACATTGATACCCCAGAGCAGAAAATTGAATCCAATGATTAATTCAGGAAACAAAATGAATAGTATGAGATGGATGGGTTATGGCATACTTAAACTTCAATGTATCTTTGATCTCATCATTGTGAGTATTTTTTTTCTTTGCTATAGATTAGTCAATCTAAACCTTCTCCACTCTATGAACCTAATCCAGTTGTCTAATAAATCCTTTACAGTGGATATACCCAATATGCTATATACTTTTCTCTTTCATTTTATATTTATGGGTACCAGTGCAAATCAGACAAGCCCATTTGGCATTCTATTTTCTATAATAATAATATTATTATTATTATTATTATTATTATTATTATTATAGTATGAACAGCAATTAGCATTTCTAAAAAGCCTAATAGTGATATTAGTAATAGTAAAATAGTAAAAGCTAATTACATATATCTAATTTGATCCTCACAACAACACTAAGAGGTAAGTGCCAGTATTATACCCATTTTACAGTTAAGAAAACTGGCAAACAAAAGTTAAATAATTTTCTCAAGTTCAGATGTCTGCATGATTATCTCCTTTACCATTCTTATCTGTAAATCATTATTGGGAATAAGATGTACCTGCAACCAACTTGTGGGTGACATTTGGGGGTTATTCAAAGATAGAAGAGTTGCATGATTCTTAATCATACAACATTCTTGGGAGAATATGACTGTATTTCACTTGCAATTGCTGAAACATAGTTATGCATACTATCAAAAATTTTAACTTTCCCAATTCCGCACGTTTGTGAATTAATGTCCCAACTTTACTGTTACTATAACATCAAATCTGAATCCCTCTTCTTCCACTTTTAAAAAGGAATTCATGCTGTGGATTTTTCTGATTAAAGAAGAATGACAGCTTCAAAGAGATGTAGACAACTAAGAAAGGTGTTGATTCCTAGATGCTAAGTTAGGGACTCTAAAAATGCTAAGCAAGTCGAATTAGAAATTGCCTTTTTATTTTTGTTTGTTTGTTTGGAATAGGATTTTGGAGAATGCCTTAAGTACTTCAGACTAATATTAGCATCTCGAAAGCAGACCAAGTTTTTGGATTTGGTCTAGGTATCCCCATATCTAAGATATGCCTTGCACATAATGGATGATTAATAAATGGTCCTTGAAGTGAAGATTCCATTTTACCTATCTAGAAATGCAAAATACAAGAAGAACAGATGGTGACATTTTGGGACTAAAAAGAAAGGATTCTCACTTGGACCAAAAATCCCTTTTCCATTTCATCGAGAAGAAATTTGATTCCATGTTTTAATGTTTTTCTAAAATACTGTTTGGAAAAGTGAGGAATTTTTTTTTCCATTAGGCAGCTAGATTGCAGAGCCCTGAACCTGGATTCAGGCAGACCTGAGTTCAAATCCCACCTTAGACACTTACTATACATGTAAATCTGGGAAAATCATTTAATTTTTACTTGGCAGCTTTTTAAACTAAAATGTATAACTTGGAGAATGCCCTTGGGCAAGACATTTAACCTCTCTTAGCCTCTCCTTATCTGCAAAATAGGAATAATTCCACAGATTTATTGTGAGAACCAAATGAGATAATACTTGTAAAGTGCTTTGTAAACTTTGAAGTACTATGGAAATCCTCACTATTATCAAAAGAAGTGATTGGAACAAATTGATTTCCAAGGATATAGGTTAATGGGATTTTAAAGTTGGAAGGGATCACAGAAATTGCCTGGTCCAATTTTTTCATTTTCTAGTTAAAATGAAAAAAAAACCTGGGGGTTTTAGAAAGAATAAGTGATTTGCCCCAGGTTCTATTGAAGCTCAGGATTTCTGACTCCATATTCCAACATACTTTCCATGACAATATCTAGCTCTAATACTCTGTGATTCTGTTCCTCACCAGATTTGGCCTAATTTGTAGGTATGACAGCAGATTATTGTCTACACTTGGATTTAAGAGCTACCAAAAGGAACTTGGAACTAAAACTATCTATCACAACTTTATTCCTGTTGATCTAGCCTTCTAGGAATTACTAATATTAGAATCACTCTTTAAGAGTCTTATTAAGGAAGCCTCCTAATCTGGGAGTAGTAATACTTTCTCCATTTAACCATGCAGTGGTAAGGATTTCTTCTGAATACTCCAATTTCCACCCATTATTATACTGTTGTAGGGGAGAATAAATTTCAGAAGTTGGAAAAAGAGGGTGAATTAGGAGTAAGAGGTATTTGGGCAACTGCTTTAGAAATGGGGTTGGAGAAGAATATGAGAGCACTATCTAGTGACTGGTAGTGCCAGAGAGAAGTAGGGATACTGATGATGGAGCAAAGGGACTTGTAATACAAACCACCCACTTCATACTTTTCTAGGGTTTATTCTTTCTCTTACTATCTGCTTCCTTTATTATACCTTTACTACACTATACATGAAATCATCTAGTGAAGAGCACTGGTAATGAGGAACGCACTATTTCCAGAGATAGTTCTTTCCACTTTTGGATAACTCAATTTTCCCAGAAGTTTCTTCCTGCCCAATGTTTCCATTCAGTGCTCCTAGTTCTCTCCTCTAGAGACAAACAGAACAAGACTAATCTCTCTTCCTCATGATAGTTAAGTGACTCTCACATATCTTTCTCCTCCCTCCCTTGTTTTTTCTTTAATATTTCTAACATTTTCTATATTTTCATTTGGTTATATGGGTACTTAGTGGGTCACCTAGTAAAAAAACTTGTTCAATATTATTAATGATGTTGAAGTGAATTTTTTTATCCCAAATAAGCCTAGCCTTTCTTTTCCATTCATACCAATCATTTTTCTATGACCTTTCTCCAATCTGCTAATTTAGACTCTTCCCCCTCTTTTTTTCTTGCTGGCTCTCATTTGAATCTTATGGACCAAATATGTTAGTTGTAGAATTGTCAACAAGTACTCTGGGCTTGACTATAGGGAGAGCCAGGCCAAGCCAAATCTCTTCCGGAAGGGAAACTCTGCTGACAAATTAATGAGCTCCTTCAGAGAATCAAGAAGCTTTTAAGTGCTCTAAAAGGGTTCATAACAGAAAAGATCCCTTGATACTCAAAGAATTTAATTCCCACCATATGGGTGAACCTGAGTGAAAGGATTTTACTTGGCCAGAATGACCAAGAGAAGCAGATATCCATTACTAAATAGTATATTGTTAATACCTAATAGATATCTAAGTTAGTAAAAATGGTTAAATATCAGAGGTCATACTTTGTTGACTGAAGCATCAAAACAACCTGGAAGTTCAGAAAAAAATCAAATCTGTTACTATACTTGGTGTCCTGGAATCATAAAAGATTTTTTGACTTTCACTTTACAGTGATTGTGATAACTTCATGCAGAAAAAGGGAAAAGTGTTTTCTTGGGTGATTGATAGAGATGTAAACATTTTTGAGATTAAATGGGCAAGAGAGACCACTTACTCTTTCATAGGCTCACTAAATAATGATAACTTCCCTTCTTAGAGTCTTTAAGGTTTACAAAGTATCTTGCTCAAAACATCCCTGGGAAGTAGCTTGTGTGAGTTCTCATCTTCCTTTTGTAGATGAAGAAGTAGCATCTAAAAGGATAAATGACTTTCCATTTTCACACAGCCAGAAAGTATCAGAGGTAGCAAATGAACTTAGCATAATGAGTTGCAAGTTACTTTAGAGATCATCTAAGTCAACCTAGAGAAATGAAGTAACTTATCAAGGTCAAAGGAGAGTCAGGTTTAGAATCCATGTCCTCTGCCTCCAAATCTAAATGTCTACCATTCTTTTAACCAATAATGTATTGACCGCTGGAGAAGATTGCAAATTTATTTTTTAATCTTGAGTATAAAACTTCTTGCATTTGGTCCCTTATTCTAACTCATTCAGTTATTATAAGTTCTGAATTCTGTCATCCCTCCCTTCTTTGTATCACTTACAAATCTGACAACCATTTGACATCAATGGTAATCTACTGTAGGGATTTTTATTCCCTATCCTTGCTCTCCTTCTTCCATTTCCTTCAGGAGCCCAGTAGCTACCCTTGTCTTACCTTCAAGCTATCCAGACCTTTTTTCCTTCAACCCCAGTCCTTAACAAATGGATTTAAACACAAAGTGAGTGGTAACCTAACCAGATCCATCATCCCAATATCTAAAAATGTTTCTCAACTCTATTTCTTTCCCCAACCCATCTGAAATCTCCAGTCCATTAGTTCCAAGTATTAGGAAAAGAATCTGATTACATTTTTCGTTATTTACACTACAGAAAAAAAAATTATTTTTGAAGTAGACACAATTTTATCAGCATATGAGACAACCAGTAAGGAATTTTCTCTATCACTTCAGATCAGAATTGTTTTGTGGGCATTTTAAAATCTTAGAGAACTATCCTATATAAGTGACTTGTTCAGTGTCACAAAGGCAGTATGTCTTATAATCAAGATTTGAAGTTATGCTTTAGAATATAAGCTCCTTTTAAGTAGAGAAAGTGAGGCTGGCGACTTAGCACAGCACCACCTTCTCAAAACCATCCCCTCACTCAAATCCAATTCACATGCAAGTCATGGCATCACATCTCTGTTGTCATGACCTTCTTCAAAAACAAAGGATAACAGCAATACCACTGCTGGGACTATACCCTGAAGAGATTATGAAAAAGGATAAAAACATCACTTGTACAAAAATATTTATAGCAGCCCTATTTATGGTGGCACAAAATTGGAAATTAAGTGAATGTCTTTCAATTGAGGAATGGCTTAACAAACTGTGGTATATGTATGTCATGGAACACTATTGTTCTATTAGAAGCCAGGAGCCTGGAAGGATTTGCATGAATTGATGCTCAGCAAGATGAGTAGAACCAGAAAAACAATGTGCATCTTAACAGCAACATGGGAGTGATGATCAATCTTGATGGACTTGCTCATTCCATCAATGCAACCAGGTACAATTTTGGGCTGTCTGCAATGGAGAATACCATCTGTATCCAGAGAAAGAATTATGGACTTTGAACAAAGACCAAAGACTATTACTTTCAAATTAGAAAAATCCCATTATCTTATTATGTAATTTTATTATTTCATACTTCACTTTCTTTCTTAAGGATATGATTTCTCTGTCATCACATTCAACCGAGATCAATGTATAACATGGAACCAATGAGAAGACTTACAGAATATGTTCTGTGAGGTCAAGAGAAACAAGAATGGGGTAAGAATGTTAAAACAAAATAAATAAAATCTTTCTTAAAAAAACAAAGGATAAGCATAATCATATAAATAGCAGCCTGGAAAATCAAAATGTTTGTCAAAATATTCCTTTCTTCCTCCTTCATTTCTCCCCCTCTCCTTTTCTTCCATTGTTCTTTCCTCCCATCCTGTCTTCTTTTAAGTAAGAATTCTTTCATTCATCGTATCTGTATCCACTGTATCAGACCATGATCACACACAGATCTTTGATAAATACTTATTGATTGATTGGTTGATGGACAGATTTCTCCCTTCATCCACTATGAAAAGCTGCCTATCACTGAATGCATAACTATTTTTTATCCTGCCACTTAAGCTTTTTTCCTCTTTTTTCCCTTCTGGCTACAGCAGTTTTTGTATCCACAGGAGAGCTTTTTCTCAAGGCTAGTTCATTAGAAGATATAACCATTTATATTAACCTCCTAGGAAGTCAGTGAACCAGCTATCCCGGGGCATCTGTTTACTTTCCCTTTTTACAGAAGTACCGAATAGGGGTGGTTGTAGGAGTCTCTAATCGACAAGTGTTTCTACCGTCATTGTATATACAATGGGGTCCTAGGATCAGCTTGGGTTAAGGCAAGAAAGCATTGTCCCCTAAGGTCAGACTTAGTAGCGAGATGGAAAAGCAAAAAAAAGTGTCCTTCCTCTGTTCTTAGAGAAGCTTGGCCATTCCTTCTTTTTGCAATTCCCCTTACACCACTACCCAAAGAAATGCTTGGTTTGTCTGTTTAGAAATAATAATTGTTTTCATTTACATGAATAGCATACCATTTATGCCTAATTACCACATGGGAAAATAATGATTATGCATACCATTAAATATGTCACATCAATTTTGTTGTAAATTTTATTTAATTTTGACACTAATCTCTATTGTCAGGAAATGGGAATTTTAGTCCAGGCTTTGTCTTTAGCAAGTTACATAATTCATCAGGGCCTCAGTTTCTCCATATAAAATGTTAGAGGGTTGGATTGGAAGATATATTATTTTTCAGCTCTAAAGTTCAATGATTCTGTGATTTTATGAATAGATGACTTTTGAGGTCCTTTCTAACTAGAGCAAAAACTAGGATTTTTTTGTCACTGGGACAAGGGAGGAAACAGTAAAGGGGGAAACTCATTCCAGGATGAGATTTCTATGCTGCTCATGGACTGAGGAGGGAAGTTAGAAGGTGACTCAAGGAAAAGTAGTTGGACCTAGATATATGGCTATCAGGACTTAAAGCACCCCTGGAAGGTGCTTGTTCTAATTACAACTATAATTCCACTTTATTATATTCTATGCTTCTGAATTTTGTATGCTCAATCTTTGTGTTATTTACATAGAATAAAATATAATAACATCTTACATTTATAAAGAACATTAAAATTTGCTAAACATTTTCCTCACAATAACTCCATGAGGTGGAGAATGATGTGGGCATTTTTCCATTTTACAGATGAAGAAATTTGGTTAAACATTATAAACTTAATTTTGGGGTGATTTTTAAGGTAATTGTCGGGGGTAGGCTGTTAACCTAGGTTTTGCATGATTAGCATTATTATACTAAAGTGCTGGAACTCAGATATATTACATTAATTTTCTCCTTCCTTTTAATTCTTTTAAGACCATCAAATATAACAGAACCACTCCTAAGGCTTCTGTTTACATTGTCTTTATAAACTTTGATGATGATAGGGTTTGGGGAGGCACATGAAATATCTCCTCATATTAGAAGTAAACAGATTACCTAGTTCAATATTTTATGATTACTTGCTCATGTTTATCTATTTGTATTTCTCTTGTCTCTTGTGTTTGTGCTTCAAAATTTCTATATAACTGGTCTTTTCATCAGGAAAGTTTGGAAGTCTTCTATTTCATTAAAAATCCATTATTTTTCCTGTAGGATTAATCTCAGTTTTATTGAATAAACAATTCTTAGTTGTAAGCAATTGAATGTATTCCAATATCTCTGCTTATCTAACAAGGATGGCTGCTAAATTGTGTGTGATCTTGATTGTGACTTCTGAGTACTTGAAATTTTTCCTTCTGACTGCTTATGGTATTTTTTTTCTTGGAAACAATATTTTGACTATACTGTTGCTGAGACTTTTCATTTAGGGATTTCTTTCAGGAAGTGATTAGTGGTTCTTTTCTATTTCAGCTTTACCCTCTGGTTCTAAGAGCTCTGAGTAGTTATAATTTCTTAAAATATGTTTTGTTTTTCTAGGGGTCATGATTTTCAATAGTCTACTGATTGTTAAATTTTCTCACCTAGATACATTTCCAGATTAATTATTTTTTCAGCGACATACTTTACCTTTTTTCTTTTATTCAATTGTTACACTGTTTTCATATTTCCTATTATCTTGTGGAGTCATTAGATTTCATCTATTTCGAATTTCAGAGAATGTACTGTTTGAATAACATTTTGTATCTCTTGTATCAAAGCTGTTAATTTATGTCCTAATCCTTTCTTCCATAACTCATTTTTTCTAGTCATTTTTTCCTCTAGCACTCTCATTTAGTTTGTAAAAACATTTTAAAATCTTTTAAAATTCTTGCTTTATATCTTCGAGGAATTCTAGTTGAACTCATGCCCAAACTGTGTTTTTCTTTGAGATTTTACTCATTGAATTTTGGAGTCATTCTATTCTTCTGGGTTTGCATCTTGAGAATATCTGTCACCATAATAGCTTTTTATGTTGGAATTCTTTTTTATTTGTTTATTCTTTCAGACTACTTTTTGATTTTAGACTTTATGTTAGGTCTGGGCTTTGCAAACTTCTGGAAATTATATCTAGTCTGATTCTGTTGCTATTTCTGTGGAAATATTGAATGTTGTGTTATTCTAGGATTTCAGAGACAGCTCAGGCTCAGGTCCTTCAAGTCTTCAGTCTTCTCAAAGTGGTTTAATTTAGGGCAAAAATCTAATTTCTGCCTTCCTGGACTGAGTTCCATAAGTTCCTGACCTAAATTTGTTTTTGAGTAATAGACCTGTGAGATTTTCCCGAATGGAGGATACCACTAAACTCAACTATTATCAGTCCTATATAAAGTTCTTCTGGTTTGGAGTGACAGAATTTCAAGTTCCCCTTTGGGGTAGAGTCCTGTATTGGTTGTTTCACTGCATACCTCAAATCTGACTGAAGGTTGAATTAGAGACCCTATTATATTCCTAAGATCAGAACCATAGAGCTGAATTTGATATTTGATCAGTATACAGCTTCGTCTTCCTTCTGGAATTTCAACCTTTGGAGCATGTCCCCACCTCAGTTCTGGAACTGATAGTGAGCAAAAAAAGCCACCAATTGGCATCTATTATGGTACCTTGCATGAGGTTGAGGCCCTCTTTGCTGTATTTGGAAACTCTTCTTGCCTTATTGTAGACTTTCTCCTTAAATTGGAATGTAGCATATAACTGTTCCTGTGTGAGCCCCTTCCCTCGTGTCTGTAGACCTCTCCATCTAAAATGTCTCATTGGGATTTTTTTCTTGTATTTCCTTATCAGGATTTTTTCTGGGATTTAAAAAAAATCTGTTAGGAATTTTTAGGAGGGGAGGGGAAGCTTAGCTTTAATTCTTATTTTTACTCTACCTTCTAGTCTCCCCTCAAAGAGTGTTTATTAACACCTCCTATTTGCCAGGTAGAGAGAATACAAAAACAAAACAAAAGTTCATGATTTTAAGTAGTTTTCATTCTGAAGTTTCCAGGGCTGCCCAGGGAAGTTATCATTTCTTAGCTTTTTCTAATCCATTTAAGTTTGCTGTTTAGAGGAACTGCTAAATTACCTGCTGACTCCAGGGCTGGTTCTCTATCCACTGCACCACCTAGCCTCCCCTTAACATATATTTTTGACCTTGTTTGTAGTCTGAACCTTCCATGCTCTTTTTATGCCATGTGGACCTGAAAACATTGGCTCTGAGCTCATTTTTTGTCATATTTTACAATTTGCCCCTTTAAAGAGGCAAAATCTTCCTTCTAAACATTTCCAAATAATTGCACAAACCAGGATGTGTTTTAGATAAAGTTTAATATTTAACATTTTTAAAGTGAATTGCAAGGTAGAATATGAATTCTACCTTATTGGGAGGAATGTTAATTATCTGGTAAAACATTGACACAAAGCATAAATTCAAATTCATAAATTCTCCTCCTCCTCCTTCTTCTCCTTCTTCTTCTTCATCTTCTCCTCCTTCTCTTCATCTTTTTCTTCTCCTCCTCCTCTTCCTCCTTTTCCAACTCTTTCTCCCTCCTCATCTCCTTCTTCTCCCCTCCTCCTCCTCCTCCTCCTCCTCCTCATTATCATTTTTGGATAGTGTTCAGTCAGAAACAGCACCAGTTTATTAAGCCATTCCCCAATTGAAGAATGTTCACTGAATTTCCAATTCTTTGCCACCACAAACAGGGCTGCTATGAATATTTTTGTATAAATGATGTTTTTACCCTTATTTATGATCTCTTCAGGATATGGACCCAGTAGTGATATTTCTGGGTCAAAGGTTATGCAAATTTTTGTTGCCCTTTGGGCATAATTCCAAATTCTTGGTAGGTGTTCTTCTCCTAGCTTCTCTTTCTGGGTTTCTTTCATGTTGTCTTTGAGGGGAAAGAGGAGCACTTAACACATTGCCTGTCTTCTCTCCACCATCTTGGCCAGAAGTGCAGAATTGGGATTTGTTGTTAACCAGTCCACAAAACATAGAGAGCTTCAATTGTATAATTCTAGCAACCAGGTCATATCATTTTAGGGATTTGATATGAACTAAATTTTTATAACCTATAATGATAAATTTGAGAATTTCTATGATTTCATTGACTAATTGTCATGGATTACTCAGTCTGGACTCTTTGGTAGCAACCTAATCTTGGATTTCTTTTGTTTAAATATATTTTATTTTTTCCCAATTATATTATGTAAAAGTATTTTTTAAAGTTTTGATTTTCAAATTCTATCCCTCTTTCCCTCCACTGACCCTCTCTAAGATGGTTATCAATTTGATGTAGATTATACAAATGCAATCATAGAAAACATTTCTACATCCGTCATTTTATTCAAACAAGCTTGAACAAAAATAAGAGAAAAAAGAATAAAAAAGAAAAACAAAAAAACAAAAGATAAGAAAGTGAAAATTTATAATGGTGGATATAGCATATAAACATCTATGTAGACATCAAACATATGTGTGTGTGTGTTCCAGGCATTGGCTGTAGTCATTGAAAATGTATGGAGTCAAGAGATGAAATGAACATCAAGGATGTCAATAAATCCTGGATAGAAAAGTACATGAAGGAAGATAGGGCATAAGAAGACTAGACAAGTAAGTGAGGGCCAGGTCATAAAGGTTTTTCAAAGCTAGAGAATTTCATATTTAACTTGGATGTAATAAAATACAACTGAAATTTATTTAACTGGGGGAATGGGGAATGGCATACTCAAAACTGAGATTTAGGAAGATCATATTTAATAATTGAGGTGAGGTTAACTGAAATGGGGAAA
This sequence comes from Macrotis lagotis, assembly GCF_037893015.1. Taxonomy (NCBI): domain Eukaryota; kingdom Metazoa; phylum Chordata; class Mammalia; order Peramelemorphia; family Peramelidae; genus Macrotis; species Macrotis lagotis. The sequence continues at coordinate 136,664,711 of NC_133659.1, read as the reverse complement.
GACTTGAAACGGGGAGATTTATCAGTCTTTCTTAAATGCCTATGGTATATCAATCATTGTGTTCAGCATTGGAGATACAAGACAGGTAAAAAAAAAGTGTCTTCCTTCAAGGAGTTCCCATTCTGAGAGGAGAGACAAATATGCAAACAACTATGTGCATAAATGAGAGGTAATTTCTTTTTTTTATTAAGATTAAGTATTATTTATTCAGAATGTTTCTACAAAATGTAGATTAAATAATTACTCTTCCTCATTTCTTAAAACTAAAATTATGATGATAATTGGCATGAATAGAGCACTTTTATGGATAACAAAGCAATTTTTTAAAACAAAAAGACCCTTTAGAGGGGGTCAATGATTGGATAGTAAATCTGGAACTTAAATTCCATTATAAAACCTGAAATTTATTAATAGCAAATGATTGATTGATACTCACTGTATTTAAAAAATGGGACGCAATTTCAAAAGGAAGTAGTTTTTTAGTGAAAATAAAAATTAATTTCAAATTGGAAGAAAGGCCAAAGATAAGAGATATGCTTTTTAAAAAGTTGACTAATGGTTTGAAGTATCTGCTTTCCTTTTTTGAAATTCAGGACAATGTTTACCTATGTGCAGCCTTGTGGCACCTACCTCTCTCTTGCTCCATGATTCCTCAGAGCTTACTGGCAATGATTCAGTAGTCACATCTGTGAGTTGGTTTTTTTTTAAACCTGGAATGTTGTTCATTCAGGCCAGTTGATTCAACTTAATTGTGTCCAGGACTCTCAATCGCTGACTACAGAGATCCTGCTGCCATCATACCTATAAGGAAATGTTTGTAGCTGTCACCCTTGGAGAGACATCATCAACTAGGCCCTGGACATATTCTGTACATAGGACCATAAATGACTTGTTACAATGCATGACTCTTCCTTAGGAAGTATACCAAACACATATAAAGATACAGAGGGAAAACAAGTCAAGTAAACAGACTCCCTAGATTTGTACTACTCTGTAAGAAGGGGGTTTGCCTCACCTGACTCTTATTCTTTTTCTCTTTCCAGAACACCCAAACATATTGTGGGCCAGCCAAATAATGATAGATTTTATGGTTTACCAAACATTTTTTACTAATGCTATCTTATTTGATCCTGACAAGCCTGGGATTTATAACCTCATTTTGCAGATGAGAAAAGCAAGGCAGGTAAAGGTTAAATGACTGGTTCAGGGTAATGTAACTAGTAAGTGTCTGAAGCAGGATTTGAATTGAGGTCCTTGACTCCACAGCATCTCCACAGTCTGGGATCTCCTACACTTTAGTCTGTTTTCTCTCAAAGTGGGTGCTTTCATGTACTGGTTAGGACTTCTGGCAGTTGCTGCTACCTCACTGCCCTACAAATCAATTCCTCTACCTTCCAATTGTGGAAACAAATTGAGCACAGGTAAATGTTTCCTACTTTATTTTGAATTTCTATTCCTCATTCTACATGTTTGCCTTATCCTTTTAAACCAGAAGATTCCATCTCTCCTTTTATTTATGTTATGCTCCCACTATATTAAGATTTTTCATCTTGCTATTTATAGAATTTATTAATAGCATCAGTCAGTCTGCATTTAGTATACCCTTCATATGTAGTATCCACTGTGCCTACCACTGTGACAAAGAAAGGTGGCAGGAGGGAATAAGTACTGCCAATATACAAGATAGAATGCTAATATTTTTACAAATATTATCTCCAATAATTACTATCCTCCTTTTACAATTGAAGAACCTGAGGCAAATAGAAGTTAAGTGAGATCACACAACTAGTAAGTGTTTAATTATTGATTTGAATTGTTGTTGTTGTTTGGTTATTTTCCAGTCATATCTAATTCTTTATGACCCCATTTGGAGTTAACTTGACAAATATACTGAGTGGCTTGCTAGTTCCTTTTCCAGTGCATTTTATAAATGAGGAAACTGAAGAAAATAGGGTTAAGTGACTTGCCTAGGGTCTCACTAGTAAGTGAAGCCAGATTTGAACTCAGGAAGATGAGCCTTCCTAGTTGCAGGTTCATAGTGACCAGATTTGAACTGAGGTCTTCCTAACCTCAGACCCAACCCTTTATCCACCAGCTAGCTCAAAGGCAAAAACAATCTCTGACCTCAAGGAACTTAAGCCCTAATGGGAACATAGCATCTAGAGTACTTAGTATATACAAGATTCTGACAGAGATGATGAATGGCAATCTCAAAGAGGAAGGCAATAGCAGCTGAGGGACCGGAATGGCCTCCTGCAGCAGCTGAATTTTGAGCTGAGTCTTAAAAGAAGTCACAAAATTTTTGGGGTGAAGGGGAGAGAGTTAGAGCATTCCAGGCATCTGGGAACAACCAGGGCAAAGTCACAGGAGATAACATCATGTTCTAGTAGCTGCAAATGGGCCAATATGGTTGAGTCATCAAGTGCAGGAGACTCCAGTGTAAAATGTCTAGAAAGGTCAGAATGGATCAGGTTATGAAAATCTTCAAATATCAAACAATATTTGATCCTGGACATGATAGGTATCCACCGAAGGTCACTGGGCTAAGATCTACACTTTAGAAAAAAATCATTTCATTAGCTATATTGAGGATGGATCAGAGTGCAGAAGAAACTGAAGTAAAACAACAAAATCAGACAAAAGGTCATGAGTACTTGAGCTAGGTAGAGGTTCAGTAGAGAGGAGAGATAGGAAGTGAGCCTAGGTGACCAAGAGGATGGTGATTCCTTAGACAGTAATAGCGAAATTCTAGAGAGGAGGAATTTTTTGGGAGAGTGGGGTGGGAATGGGGAAGATACATATTCAGTTCTTTTGTATTTCTGATATTATTTATATATTCATTATATATTATTTAAAGATTAATTTATAATTTCTATTTAATCTATTTATTTAGTCCCCACTTTTAAAAAATAAAATATTATTTCTATTTCTGTTAGATTCCATTGTTTTTTTACATGGCCTTTTAAGTCACATGGTCATTGATAGGTTCCTTGTACAATGATATATTGCCTTTTTATATTTGTTGTTTGGTCATTTCAGTCATGTCTGACATTTTGAGAATATATTTGTAATTTTCTTGGCAAAGATACTGCAGAAGTTTGTCATTTTCTTTTCCAGATCATCTTACAAATAAGGAAACTGAGGCAGAGTTAAATAACTTTCCCAGGGTCACATGGCTAGTAAGTGTTTGAGTACAGATTTGAACTCAGGAAAATGAGTCTTCCTTGTCGGGGGTCGGCCCTGACCGCCTGGGTGGATAGGACCTCCCCGGGAGTGAGGTCAGACCAACCCAGAGAAGACACGGCTCCTTAAGGGGAGCAGTGGCTTCGCCTGGTTGGCCTGTGTCCATTGCTCCAATCGGGTGGTAGGTTCTGCCCTCGGGGCGGATTGGGGTGGCAGCCCGGAAATAACTCCCTATATTATCCAGCGCCCTGAGCTATTCGGGGGATCCCTCTGCACCTAATAAAACATATGCCTCCTGAAGAAGTGTCTGCCTGAGTCCCTCCTCGCTGATCCCCGGGGGAGGGAAATACCAGGGACGCCTGAAGCAGTGCCCACTGAGGAGCTCACTCGGGAGTCCGGGGAAGAAGACCCCGGACACTTCCTGGCTCTAAGTCCCAGTACTCTATCCTCTGTGCCACCTAGCTGCCCTTTACTTTACATACCTCCCTCTTTTCTTCCTCAAGAGAATAATTTGTGATTCTATTCCTAGAATATGATGGTTTGGGACTCTTTCATCCCTCCTGAGCAAATTTTACTTTTGGACTCTTTATGCCACAGAATCCTACCTATATTAATTCTGAAATCTTTAACATTAACTCCTAAATTCTAGGGTACATGCCAGAATATGCATCCTCAATCTCTTTCCTCATCACTCATCAACATTAAGAGGACTATCTCCCAGGGTGCCTATCATTTCCCACTTCATTAATTAGCTCCCTCTTAATGATAATCCTATTCTACTCTATTATGATTTTTAATTTTAATTCCATGTCCCTGGAAACTGTCAACAATTTGTTTTTTCATTCTAGATTTGACCTTTTTTTTAAAAAAAAAAACTACCTTTAAATTCATTGCATAACTTATATTACCACTAACTAATGATCACATTGTTTTATCTCCTTCCCTGAAGCACATTTCCTTATTTAGCCTTTTGGTTTGAGATTTGTTATTTTTCCTATCATTTTATAAAACATAATTACATTAAATCAGTCCATCAATGCCATAAGTAAATAGAGGACACTTAACATGAAAACAGAAGATAAAAGTCTTGACTTAAAAGAAAAACACAAAACTTAACTCCTTTTAGAAGAGTTTGGATTAAAAAAGAAAAGAACAAGAGCAAAGGAAACCTGTTTCCTTTTGCTTCCTTCATCCCAACTTAGTTTTGGAAGTTATTTTCCCAAGTATCTCAACAATGCAGCATCTTTGCCATCCTCCTGTGTCTGGAGTCATTAGAACACTTGAAGAATAGTTGTGATGCAGCAGAGATTCTATCATTTACATGACAAGTGATGATATCTGTGACTTTATTAATCTCCTTTTTTTTGAGCCTTGATTACAACTGATTGATTGACCTGTCTACTAGAAATGGGAAATGGAAGAATCAGCTGCCTCTATCCTGTAATCTCTTCCTTTTCTAAACAGCCATGTGATTTTACAAATATCTTGCCATATATCCATTCTGTGTCTCCACCAGGAGATTTTAAACCATAAAACAGAGTCTTATATGACTGTAAAGAAAACTAGCTTGGAAAAAAATAACAGTGATTAAACTGACTTGTAACAAAAATTTAATTAGAGAATATCCTTACAACTTTCAGTCTGTGGTATCTATAATGATCTTACTGCCAGCCTGACTCTCACTTTCAGACAGACTCCTGCTGAGAACATTGTCATGTCATTAAATGGAGACCACTGAGAGAGACAATAGTAATTTTCAAAAATAGAAATACTAAAATGGTGCTATATATTTTAACCTCATTTGAATATTTACATAGAATATAGTCTTATAGATTATTTTGCCAGAAATAGGTAACTATTGCTCCTTCCCTGTTAAGGTTTGTTTTGGGCCTCTATATTTTTGACATTTTGTTATGAGGAAGTATCTGAAAATTGAGCTTTTAATGAACAATTTTTTATTTCAATGAGATTAGTTTTTCCCTTTAAATATGGGAGTGGGCTAGCTAGGTGCCCACAAAGGAAGAATGGAGTCAAATGAAATAATGTATATGGGACACTTTGCAAGTTGTATAGCCTTTATAAATGCAAGCTATAATATTACCATTTGCCTAATTCTTCCCTCAACACCCCATTTTATTTTCTGTCTTTTTCCTTTTATTCCTCCTCCCCTAAAACTATATAGGCACATCTGGATCAAAAGGGAGTGTGGAAAAGTGTATATGGAATGGTGAATTAAGGAAGATTTGAGTTTAGATTCTATCTTAGAGACTTCCTATTTGCCTAACCCTGGACACGTCATTTGGCCTCAGTTTCTTTATCTATAAAATAGATATCAGAACATCTCCCAGGATTGTTGAGATTCAAATTGTATATCTCAAAGCATTATATAGAAACCTGTTCTTAGCACACAGAGGAGCCTAATTTCAGTGCAAACTCAGCTAAGTAGGAACCTGAGTTAGGAATACTGGATATAAACATGGGGGATTCTTTTGTTAAACATATTTTGAGTATGACATTTCAGGGCCAATTCTATGGGACAAGCACCTAGGATGAAAAGAGAACAAACATTTATGAAACACCTACTATCTACCAGGCACAGAAATGCTTCACAAATATTATCTCATTTGATCCTGACATGATCCAAACAATAATTTAACAGCATGATAGAGTCCAAGGGGATACATGAATGGGGTAGGGAAGGCCTATAGAGGAAAATTAGACATACTAAGAATCAAGACCCTTATCATTTTAAAGTTATTTATTTTATATTTCTATTAAATAAATTAATCAATTAATTGTTAAATATTTGTTAGATGCAAATCATATAAGGAACTGTTAAAGGCATGGGGAAGAAATAAGATCACTTAAACATAAATCATATTTCTATAGTGCTTTAGGGCTTACAAAATACTTCCTTCACAATTCTGTGTAAAGTTAGTGGATAATATTCTCATCAACATCAATATTCCCTCCATTGGTACATTTTTCATTCATGGTATATAATTATAATTATAAATTATTATTATTATAAAATTATAAATTATAAAATTTAAGAGGATCACTTTTGTTGGATTAAAGAAGAGAGATATTAGTGGTATTCACCTACCTTCATGATGCTTCATAAACTGGACTTGTGACAAACTTCACATTGTATGATCTATAAGCAGTGTTGTTGTTGGTCCTTCAGTCTTGAAGATGACCGATGACATTAGAAGGGTGATGTCTTGACATGCAAATGAATTAGATTTAAGTGAAACAGAGTTCTGTGAAGTCATCAGTCTCCAGAGTCTCATGAGTCATTGGAGTCCAGTGGCAAGACATAGTTCAATACTTTTGGCAATGACCACAGATGCAAAAAATACATACAAATCAACTTTGAACTTTAAAGAAAATTTCAGTTGGTGGCTAAGAAACAGATACTTTGAGACAGTGGCCCCTATGGGTAGAGATCTTGGGGCTACTCCTTGTGGGAAAGGGAAGGATACTCATCTTGGATGCAACATCTAAGGGAAAGAAAGAATTAGCTTCTAGGCAGTTTCCTAGTTTAACTAATTGTTCTTAATAACCAACTACTAACTAGGAGCTATGCACAATTCTTTTTATACTACTGGATTGAAAGGGCTGTTGGCCACCTCTAAATTTCAAATCATAGAGCAAAGCTCTGGTTACTCTGACCTAGTTTCAGCTCTTTTAATGAATGTTAAGTTTTTCAATTATTTGATCTTGGCATGAATTTACATCCTTGTTAGAGAACCTACCAATATGCCAGAGGCATTCCTCTAGGCTTTAAAAAATATTTTGTGGGCATCACTGTAGTACTAGGGCTCTCTATTATCCTTCCATCTCATTACATGACTGGTCTTCACCAATCATATATTCTTTTGACTGTTGTTTAGTCATTTTTCAGTCATGTCTGACTCTCCATAACCCCTTTGGGGTTATAATGGCAAAGATAATGGAGTAGCTGTTTATTTCCTTCTCCAGTTCATTTTACAGATGAGGAAAATGAGGCAAATAGGGCTAAGTGACTAGTCAAGGGTCACTTAGTAAGTGTCTGAGACCATATTTGAATGTAGGTGCATGAATTTTCCTGACTGACATCTGGCTACCCTATATATTCTTTTAAGATATTCCTTATTCCATTTCTTGTGCAGAGTTCATTACTCAATAGCAATATTGAATCTTATATCCACCACACATTTTCCCATTATCCCATGGGTTACTCACAGCCTTATTTGAAGACTTACAATACGCCAAGATCTACAATACAACATCCCTAGGAAGGGAATGTTTAAAAAAAAAAATCTTTTTTGTAACAGGGAGCAGTTTTAGTATTGTTATTGTTATTTTTATTCTTTAAAAAAAGCTTTTATTGACCACTACTGGATCTATGCCCTAAAGAGATCATGAAAAAGGGTAAAAACATCACTTGTACAAACATATTCATAGCAGCCCTGTTTGGAAATTGAGTGAATGTCCTTCAATTGGAGAATGGCTGAACAAATTGAAGTATAGGCACGTTATGGAACACTATTGTTCTATTAGAAACCAGGTGGGATGGGAATTCAGAGAAACCTGAAAGTATTTGCATGAACTGATGCTGAACAATATGAGCAGAACTAGAAGAACATTATACACCCTAACAACAACATGAGGGTGATCAACTTTAATGGACTTGTTCATTTCATCAGCGCAACAATCAGGGACAATTTTAGGGTATCTGTGATGGAGAATGCCATCTGAATCCAAAGAAAGAATTGTGGTAAAAAAGACCAAAGACTATTACCTTTAATTTAAAAAAAGATAACATGTAATTTTGCTATCTCTTATATTTTATTTTTTCCTTAAGGCTATGATTTCTTGCTCAACACATTCAATTTTTTTTTAGGTTTTTGCAAGGCAAATGGGGTTAAGTGGCTTGCCCAAGGCCATACAGCTAGGTAATTATTAAGTGTCTGAGACTGGATTTGAACCCAGATACTTCTGACTCCAAGGCCGGTGCTTTATCCACTATGCCACCTAGCCACCCCAACACATTCAATTTTGATCAATGTATAGCATAGAAACAATGTAAAGACTATCAGACTGCCTTCTGTGGGGGTGGGGTGGGGGAAGGAAGTGGGATTGGGGGGAAAAATTGTAAAATTCAAAAAACAATAAAAAAAAACCTTTTATTCATTTACATCACTAACATTTCCTAATATCCATCCCTTCCTAATAATAACCTTTTATCTAATAAAGTACTGTCAAGTCAAATAAACCAATAATTTGACCATGTCTGAAAATATATGCCTCATTTTTTGCAATCTTCCAAATATTTTATTTTTTCATTTTTTTATTTAGCATTTTATTTTTTCCCAATTACATGTAAAAACAATTTTTAACATTCTAATGCTTTGCATTTCAAATTCTCTCCCTGCCTCCTTACTCACCATACCTCAATGAGAAAGGCAAGCAATTATAGTCTATAAATGTGTAATATTGCAAAACATTTCCATAATAATCATATTGTGAAAGAACATATTAAAAAGATCTCAAGAAAAAATAAAGGGAAAAAAATATCCTTCAATCTGTATTTAGACACCATCAGTTCATTCTCTAGGGATAGATAGCAGTTTCATCATAAATCTTTCAGAATTGTATTTGATCATTGTATTTCTGAGAATAACTAAGTCATTCACAGCTGATCCTCTTAACAATATTGCTGTTACTTTGTACATTTCACTTTGCTTCAGTTCATGTATGTCTTTCTAGGTTTTTCTGAGAGTATCCTACATATCATTTCTTAGAGTAGATTAGTATTCCATCATAATCACATACCACAATTTGTTTAGCAATTCCCCAATGGATGAGTATTCCCTCAAATTCCAATTCCTTGCCACCAGAAAAAAAAATCTGCTACAAATATTTTTGTACATATAGGTCCTTTTCCTATTTACTTTTTTATCTCTTTTGTGAAAGAGACCTAGGAGTAACTAGATGGGGTATGGATAGAGCACTGGTCTTGTAGTGAGAAGGTCAGGAATTTGAATCCAGCCCCAGATACTAGCTACTTATTAGCTGTGTGACCTTAGACAAGTCAGTTAACTCTGTTTGCCTCACATCCAAGACCATCTCCAGTCATCCTGATCCATATCTGGCCACTGGACCCATATGACTTTGGAGGAGAAAGTGAGATTGGTGACTTAGCTTAGCCTTCCCTCACTGAAATCCAATTCATTTGCTTGTTTTGGCATCACTTCTCTGATGTCATGCTCTTCTTTTAGAATGAAGGACAAACAACAACAACACAGACTGAGTAGTGATATTGCTAGATCAAAGGTTCCACATGGTTTTATAAACATTTAGATATAGTTCCAAATTGCTCTACAGACTAGTTTAGTCAATTCACAACTCCATCAAATTCATTAATATCTCATTTTCCTCAGCACCCTCTCCAACATTTGTCACTTTCCTTTTCTGTCCTATTAGCAAATTTAATAGGTATGAAGAATTGTTTTAATTTACATTTCTCCGATCAATAGCAAACTAGAGCACTTTTTCATATGACTTTGGATTGCTTTGAATACTTCCTCCAAAAAGTGTTCATATCTTTTGGTCAATTATTATTACTTGAAGGAATGACTCTTACTTTTACAAATTTGACTCTGACTCAGTTCTTCCTATGTTTGATTAACTTAGTATGATAAAAAAATTGAATTTTCCTTATATCCAATCTGATTTCTTTCTTCAAGTCAATATTGAGTATAGCTGATTATTCATCTGAAATCTATCTATATATATGTCAATCTATAATTTCTTATATATAATATATATATTACATATAATATATGTACACATATATTAATCTATTTTATAGTCAATATAAAGTCAACCAATAAGTCATTCACAATAGTCTTGATATTTTCAGCCCAATTTCAGAAAATCTTTAGTCTTAGTGATCCCAGGAAGATCTGATTGGTTTTTCTTTTAGTATTCCAGGAAATGGGATAAAACCTATATAGAAGATTTCATTTTGATTTAGAATCAAAATGAAAATTTTTGACGCATAAAACTTGCATTCCCAAAAGAAGACAATAAGTAGAATGGGACTTTACATGCTTTACCTTTCTAGGTTCTTGTAGGATACATTTTCTAAAAGTTTGCCTGTTTCCTGAGCACAGAAGAAAATTTGAATATGGATCTGAGTTTTTGGAAATAGTCAAGAGACATTTAGAACTGAGGTGAACAAGTTAGTGAAAGATAAGGGTTTATAAAAAGTAAATATTGATGTTAATCGTCTTATGTAACTTATAAGCCATTCTGAATATTCTCCTATAAGATTAGTCTCAGACAATGAGTTTCGACTGCCACTGGATTAGTTCTGGTTGGATCCCTGGGATTCATGTCAGGACTGGAAGAAGTGGGGGATAGCCTAAAAGACTAGCTTCATTCACAATAGTCTCAACATTTTCAGGTCATGTCAGAAAATCTTTAGTCTTGTTGATCCCAGGAAGATGGAATTGTTTTTTCTTCTCATATTCCAGGAAATGGGATAACACCTGTGTAGAAGATTTCGATTTGATTTACAATCTAAATGAAAATTTTTGACCCTAAAACTTGCATTCCCAAGAGAAGACAATTACCACAATCTTCCCTGTAACCCTTTTCTTTTCAATATTATTTTTTTTTGGTGTTCTAAAAAATATAGGATCGACATTCTCTCTAGCAGCCTACTTTACAAGGATATTGGGTGAATGGATTTTTGGGACTATGGCGGTTAAAAGCTTTGTGTATAAAAGAAAAAAAAATTTATTAATAAGTAACAAAATGCATTTACTTCCTCTAGAGCCAAGAAAAACGTAAAATTCCATTTTTGAGCAAATTTATTCTCTACTCTAGGGTAAAGCCAATATTTTTGTATTTGATATTTCTATTTTATTTAATTTCTTTTGTTGTGTCCAGGGAGCATAACCAGAAAACAATGGGTAGAAATTAAACAGAAAAATTAGGTTTGATGTCAGGAAAAATTCCCTAAAAATTGAAGTTTAAAGCTTCTGAAGGGGCTTACATTCTAATTGGGGAGATCATAGGTACATGTGCAAATATATACAGAATGCATATAAAATGAGTACAGGATCATTTGGGGAAAGGATACACAAGTAGTAATTGGGAACACCAGAAAAAAATTCTTCCTGAGAAGGTGGCAATTGAGCAGTCTTCAGGGACGTCGGGGACCTCAAGGGCAAAGGAGAGGAGAGAATCTGTTCTAGGTGGATGGGGTTGTGAGTATGGAGAATATAGACTGCAAGATATGCAGATGGGGGGCAGCTAGGTGGTGTAGTGGATAGAGCACTGGTTCTGAAGTCAGAAGGCTCTGAGTTCAAATGTGATCTCAGACACTTAACACTTACTTAGCTGTGTGACTTTGGGCAAGTCATTTAACCCCATTGCCTTGCAAAAATCAAGAAAAAAAAGTACACAGATAGGAGATGGAGAGTTTGTGGAACAGAGAGTGTATGGAAACTAATGTTCAGTTTAGACTAGATCACTGATTTCAAGGAGGGGAGTAACAAAGACTGGAAAGATCTTTAAAATATTCATATCATGAAGATATTAAATGTGTAATAAACAATTTTATATTTGATCATAGAGATAATAGGGGACCATTGGAGTTTGCTTAGATGGTATGGGCAAATGGAGGAGGTATTGATTTTTACTAGACTTGAGCTTTAGGAAGATCATTTTGGCATCTATGTGAAGGATGGATTTTAGTGGAGAGAGAAAATCCACAGAGAAAGTGACCCTTCCAACCTGGTCATATCCTGTTAGTCTAGATTTTCTAAAGTGCTAATGTGAGTGCATTTATCCAATTAGTTTCTTATGGTTAATAGTGTCTCATTGACTGAAAAATAAAATGACACAACCCAACCCCAAAGTCTGTCCCTCTTCCCATCCTTTCTGCATTTCAAATTGAAGAACATAAGCATGGATAAACTGCATACTGCTTACTTATAATAGGAAAAAGCACTAAAACATCAAATAACCAACAGATGCATCTCCTATCCACCCACAACTCCTCCTACACCCAGACAGCTCCAAATATTTTAATGTATAGGTTCCCAAACCCAGGAGTTTAAGGAACATAGGACACTCAGACTTGAACCTTTTCTTCCCACTGCTTTTAGAAGGGGAAATTATTAGCTATTCAGGGTCCCAACTAAACTGGACACTCTAGGTCTTGACTGACGCTTGATAACTTATGACATTGTATTGAATGATTATGTCCTTTCATTTCAAAAAGGTCTTGTTTTAGGCAAACATTTGGACTGATGACATACATATAAAAATTTACTTCCCTCTATTAGCATAGTACATAAAGGTAATTTTATCTTTGTTGATACTAGGCCTTACAGTGACTTTGGGTCATTATTGTGAACATCGATTATGGTTTTATAGTATGATAAATATTGAAAGATTACATTGACTATTGATACTAAGAAATTAGATTTTTTATCCTTTTATTTATTTTTTCCCCCCTGTGATTTGACTATACCTCCTAAAAATAAAGTATAAAGAAAGTGGCAGTTTTAAGATTTGAAACTATGCCTAAATTGATGATTCAATGATCCAAAATCATTATACTATAGCTTCACTGGGAGAACATTGCTGTTAATAGACTAGATCCTTGCAGGCAGCAAGCAAAAAACTTGAAGTCATTGAAAATTCTATACAATTTTCCTCATGCTTTTCAGTCCAGTCTTCTCTTAAACATTTCTGAGCTAAGATATGCATGTTGATATAAAACTTAACCAGTTGTATGTCAAAGTATGTGATGTAGACTTTCATCTACTTTGTTTTTCCCATGGGCACATTTAAAACCATCTATTTTTGCATTACTCTGAATTTCACTGAGCAGTGTTATGAGGCTTGGTGGAATTGACACTGTTTTCTGTAATTAGGAATACTTAAGAACCACAGCACCAATAGGGAATCCTTTTGTTTAGACTCTAAACTAGGCATCTTTCATGTCATTCATGAAGATCTCAGATGAATATATATATATATATATATATATATATATATATATATATATATCCCTACTTTAAATTTCACTTGAGGTCAATGATCAGCATATTATTAAACAAAATTAATTATGAATTTGCATCAGAGTTTTGTATAATTTTAACATATATGTTGGAAACTCCTTGTCTGAGAAGACTCTTCAAGGATACATCAGAGACAGATTTCAAGATTTAGGCAAGAGGGGACTTCAGAGCTCAGTTCATGGTACAGTGGTTAGAGCACAGGGTTGAGTCTCAGGAAGACATAGATGGAAGATAAAAGGATAGAAACTGGTGTGGGAGGAGGGCATCTGAATGGGAGCAAGGTTACTGACAAGGAGGTGGAGAAACCCAGAAAATGAATTGAGCCAAGAATGGTATCAACATGGCTAGGGACCCTCAAGAAATGATGGTTTAGGCTAGGAAGTCACTAATCAAGTAAGAGAGATGATCTCACAGCAAAGCAACTGGGAAGGAGAGAAATCTAGAGAAATGAGAGGCAACGTGCATGAGATTACACAGCACACACCTATACTAAAGACCATGGCCAAATGATTTCCTTTAGAGCAGGGTTAAGGAACCTTTTTTCTGCCAAAGATCATTTGGATATTTATAACATCATTAGTGAGTCATATATAATTAACAACTTAAAAATTAGCCTGCTATATTAGGCCAAACATTTTTATTAATACACCCCTTAAAAATTCCTAGATTTATTGAATTTTGAGTCCTGCCTACAATTTCCGAGGCAGCACCAGATCAAATGATTTCTCTGGGCTCTCTGGCCAGATGTTCCCTGCCCCTCTTTTTTTTTTTTAAAAAAAAGATTTTTATCAGGCAAAAAAGCATGGCTTTTATTCATGTTAAAAAAGGTAATTATTCATAAATGGTTGTTCATGAAAATTTTATGTGAGTATTCAATACTGAAAATGTCAACTTTAGCTTAACAAGTCAATCATAATTGCTGCACAGCCAGATTAGATTGACTGCTACTATTCTTTCTTACCTTTTCATGCCTATGCTATAACCATAACACACTAGAGAAAAACTGATTGGAAGCAAGATACAGTTCGCCTGAAACATTCCACTTCATATGAGGCAGCTGTGGTGAGTGGAAAGATCACTGTGTTTTGGAATTGATCTGCCATATCAGCTATAGGAGATCCCAGAGAAGTCACCTAGTCTCTCTCAGTCTCAGTTTCCTCATCAGTATAAATAGGAAAGATAATTGCCTATCTTGGGATGCCTGTGAGGGTCTACTGACTAACATCTTTCTATACCATTGTATTATCTGATGATATAAATTTGGTTTGCTGATATATTCTTTGAAATTTTCATTTCAGCACTGGTGATAAATTTTGCAAAATATGGACAGTCTCCCAACTAGTTCTTCTTGTAGCTAATAGCACATATTTGCAATACTTCTGAATAGGGGCAAAGTTGTAGCCTTGAAAAACAGAGCAAAACTGTCCATATGGGGATTAAATCTGTGACCTCATTGGTGCATACTCAAACCAAGTTAACTGAGCACACACTTGAAGGCTCTTAAAAGTCAATTTGTATGTTTGCTCTGCTGTTTATGAAACTGATTGAAAATTCAACTAGTGATTAGCAAATGTGAATTATATCTTTATCCCAAAGATTTTAAACCAATCTGAATTTGGGGGGTCTTATTATAATGTTCTTCCACATGACTTGGATCAATATCCAGATTCTTTACTCATTCTACTTGGCTTATAAGAATGTACATAGAAAGAGGGACAAACTAGTGTATTTAATTCATCTGTTTGTCTAGCTGAGTTTTTCCATGCAAGTTTTGAATTCCTCTTTTGGGTCTAATGTCAGACAACAAAAACTGCAGATTTACATGGTCATATTTTCATCTGTGTGCAGGCTGCCCCCTTGGGGTTTGAACACTAGCTTTTACTGATTTTTTTCCTGCCAGAGATATCTAAGTGCAAAAAGGGCTTCATTTAGATTCAGAAAGGCCTGGAGGTGTGAGGGGGTGTAATTTTTCAATAAGCAGCTTAGCATGTGTAAAAAAAATAATGGGCAGTTTTACATGGACTATTTATAAACTACTGAAGATTAAAAAAAATGATAGAAAAAAGCCCACAAAGCACAAAGTTCTTGTCACTGGAATAAAGCAACCTAAAAAGGAGAGAGAAGATTTTGTTCATTCAAACCATATTGTTCTCTATTGAAATGTCTGAGTAGATGAAAATAGGTATTTTCAGAGTCAATCAAAATCCTTTATGGCATCAAAGTCCAAATAGTCCACTCCATCTAGTTGTCAGCAATTTGAACAGAGCACTAGTGTGGAAAAGATCTCTCAAAATTTATGATGGGCAAAATAAAGTTTTCATGTCAAAACTCTACCATCCAATATTTTGACTTTGGCAGGTCACTCATCCAAATGTGCCTTTGGATGTAGACCAGGCTGCTCCTAAATGGAAATCATCCATTTTCTGAAATTTGCGTTTAAAATTGTGAATGGCATTTCACTATATTTTAGCATCATTTATAAGATAATGCATTAATTCCTATAATTGTATTAAATAGTTATTCAAATTCCAACTTGCAATAGTTTAATTGTTAATGCTCCACCCTCATCTTTTCTATTCATTTTTCCACTTTATCATATGTTCAGAACAAAGCTATCCAAATGGTTTGGAGAGGAAATTTATGTCAGATGCCTTAGAATAAGAATCTCAAAGCACATTATAGACCATTCATATTTCCTATGGATTGTATAGATAAAGTTGTAAGGAGGAGAAATTCTTTACAAATAGTCATTCAGAAAAATAGGCATATGAATGCACCGTTGGTGGAATTGTGGTCTCTGGTACCATTGGTTGGGCCAGACATTCTGGAGTGCAATTTGGAACTATGCCCTAACATCACTTAATTTGACATATCTTTTGACCTATAAATATCTCTATCAGGGAAAGAGAAAGAAAAGGAGTATATATTTATACACATTTCTAGCTCTTTTTGTGGTAGCAAAGAAATGAACACTTAAGAAATGCCCGTCATCTGGAGAATGACTGAATACATTATAGTATATAAAGATGATGTAATACTATTGTGCCATAAAAATAATTAAAGTGTTTAGTCTTTATGTCTTCACAGAAGGCTTCTGTGAACAGATACAAACTAGGAGAACAATTTATACAATAATAATAACACTGTAAAACAAATAAATGATGACTTAAGAACTGTGACCAGAGCAATGACCAACCATGATTTCAAATGTTGATGAACTATGCTACTCATTTCCTGAAAAAAAAAAATGGAGTCAAGATGCAGAATGAGATATAAATTTTTGGACATGGATGACGTGAGTTTCTTTTTATTTGATTATACCAATTTAATACAAAGGATTTTCTTTTTTCTTTTTTTAATGGAGGGAGAGTATAATAAGAGAAAATAAATACTTTTAAATTGAAAAATAAAGTAAAATAAAAAATGTAAAAGCCCCAAGTTAAAAATAAAAAGGATGTCATATTTTCCACATCAAAATGATGACAGGAGGATGAGGCACTGGCCATTCCACACCTACATGATCATGAACCTTAAATTACTTATTATGATTCAAGGTATATGATCAGATGTCTAAACCTCCACATCGATGTAGAGGAGTATATGAATGGGGAGACATTATTATCTGATTTAATACAAACCCAGAACCATGGAAGGAAATTGCATGCATTCAACAAATATTTATTCAGCACCTACTATATGCAAGGCATTCTATGAGACATTTGGAAGACAAAGGTAAACCATAACACAGTCTAATAAAAGTCTTAATGCCATTTCTTCAGCATAAGAGTGTGGATAATCTTCATTAACTCCAGTTTCTACTCAATGTTGTGAGGCTCCAATATGATTTCTGAGGGTCTACAGGAGGATCAAAGATGGCTTGGGAAAGCTTGTTTTCGTTGTTCAACCATTTTCAATCATGCCCAACTCTTTATGACCCCATTTGGAGCTTTCTTAGCAAAGACTAGTCTTTCATTTCCTTCTCCAGGTCATCTTACATGTGAGTTAACCGAGGCAAATATGGTGAAATGACATGCCCAAGGTCACACAGTTAGTAAGTGTTTGAGGTCAGATTTGAATTCATGAATGTTTATGACTCTAGGCCTGGCATTCAACTATTGTGCCATTTAAGGAAGTAGAATGATCACTTTAATAAACATCTGAGAAATATGATTTTCTTACATCATAATGTAGTATGTTGTGAATGTTCAGTTTGGGGAAATAGTGACTTCTTTCACAAACTAAAACAATGAAAGCAACCATGGAGAGTCTTTCCTTCATTGCTGATTTAAGGCTCTACTGATTTTTTATAATTTGTTATCCCCACTTCTTGGGAGTCCTAGAGAAGCATTTGGTAACAATGCTATTTCTTTGGTATCTAATTCTACTCAATACAGTAGGAAACCCTCCCCCAAAAAACTGCTAACGATATAGGACTTTAAAGCTTCCAAAATTCTTTAAAAACAAGTATCTCCTTTGTTTCTTACAGGGATTCTACAAGATGGATACCACCCACATTATTATTTCTAACACTAATGACAAAGGAAGTATTTTATTTGTAATTATGTTCAACTAAAAGGGCAATCTTCAATAAATATGTTAACTGAGTGAAGATTCAATAAAATCATCAATAATCTTTGAAGGGAAATATTGTTTTATGTTTATGCAGACTGGGAAATTGTATATAATCTTGTTCAAAATAGTAAATGATCATATTTTATAAATAATAACCAATATAATACCAAGAAATATTTTCTGATGGTCAGGGAGTCTGTATTTACATTATCATATTAGGTAACTCTACTCTGATATAATAGTTTAATATGGATTAAAGAGGTCTGCCTAGCTAAATCAATTGGCAGCCCATCCTGAAATCCAGAAATTATCAAGGCACTAGTTGAATGCAGGTATTTTTTTAAATCAAGTGCTACTTAGACAAGAAAGAAATATTCCTTAATATCTCCTGCAGATGTCAAAAAACTGCCAGAAAAAATTTTCCTGTTAAAGTAGACAATGAGAAAAACAGAGAAGCAAGAAAACAACATTTAATCAAAGTTTACACTAGATCTCATGATAGTTTTGAGGCTCCTTTTTATTAAATGACTGAATTCTTACATGTTTTAACATTAAAATGATCAAGGAAACTGCTTTAACACAAAATGCAGGGTCTAAGTTTTATTTAAAGTTTTTATGAATGAGGTAAGCATACTGTATAGATATTTACAATGTATTGTAATAAAAATTTAGCAATATTACATTTATCTATATGTGATTTTATGTAAGCAAATATATGATAATTCAGCATAGATTTGCTTTTATATTGTGATAGTATTATATTGCAATTTAAAAATGTATGCCATATTGAATGTCAATGAATGTCTTTGGATGGTGATGTACATTATACAATATTAGTATACAAGAAAAAAAAATCTCATGTGGTTCCAACTTTCCTTCCTGTGAGGAGGGCCAAAAGGGAGCTAAGGAATTGGTTTTATAGATAGTAATAGAAATGTACTTGGATGCCTATGGCATATGTGTGTGTATATATATTATGTGTACATATGTATATATAGATATGTATCTATATCTATATTCATCTTCTCTAAGCATCTGGGAGAACAGTTTACCATGTGCCATTTGGGGCTGTAATATAAGCCAGTGTATTTAGGTATCAATTTGGTTGTACCAAAGACTATAGAAGGAGAGAAGGGACTTTTCTTCTCTTTATTTCATAAAGAGAATATGACTAGTTTCCTTCCCAGATGTTTAGAGAGAGAATAAAATTTTGAATGTAAAAATATACATAGACATATAATTATATATACATATGTAACACAAATAATGACACACTATAATTTCAATAAAATATATTACAGCTGATGTTTATGTATGTCCTTTTTAATTCATTTTACCTTATCACATTTAGAATAAAGCTATGCAAATAGTTTGAAGACAGAAGATATGATGTCTTAGAACAATGATCTCAAAGCATACTATTAGATTATTCATATTTTCTATCACTTGAATAGACTGTGTTTTAAGAAGGTGAAATTCCTTGCAAAAGGTCATTCATACTCATGAGTAGGAGGAAACAAAAGATCTTATCAGTGACAAATATTGGAGAGGTTTCAGGAAAATTGGCATATAAGACCCTATTGAGAGAGAAAAAGAGAGACAGAAAGAGTCAGCAACAGAAACAGAAAGAGAGAGAGAGAGAGAGAGAGAGAGAGAGAGAGAGAGAGAGAGAGAAAGGGAAGGATAGTATCTTCTAATAGTGCTAGTAAAATTCTGTGAATAACACAGAAAGTGAATCATATAGAAGGACAATTCTTTGAATTTACTATTGTATTACTTCCCCCAGAATACTCTAATAATGCCCATGTAGTTCAAAACCTTGTTCTCAATCCTGTGTTGGTACCCTATGAGCAGCTTGATGTAGTGGATAGAAGGTGAGACTCAGAGTTCAGAAGATTGATCCTTAATTTCTATCTCTGACACAGAGTAACTGTGGGATCCCAGGCAACTAAGACTATAATTTATAGAATAGTTTCAGATCTGAAGTGGCAAAAGAAATTTCCTTGCCTGGAGCTTCTTATAGCCTGGATCAAAAAATGAATGAAATCATAGCCTGGATCAAAAAACAACAAAGAAATGATATAAAACTTTAAACAGTTTTGATGAGGTATCTTGCATTATTTGGTTATAAATTCTCCACTTCTCCTGAATCCCATCTTGTATTTGACATATTGGAGAGAGTCCTGAGGGTGTAAATAGGAAGGCATGTTTCAATCTAGTCTCAGCCTTTTCCTAGCCATGGGACCATAGGTGAATTAGTCTAACCTCTCAGAGTCTCATTTTCTTATTTTTGAAATGAAAATAATAATAGCACTTACTTCACAAGGCTGTTAAGATAAAAATGTAAGCAGAGTACCTCGAAAAATTTACATGTTACATTAACATGAAATATTATTTTTATTGTATCATTTCCTTGAAAGTGAATGAGAGGTGTTTCTATTAAATATTTGTGTAAGAGGCAGCTAGGGCACATTATCTTTTCTCAGTCTCAGTTTCCTTATCAGTAAAATGAGAATAATAATAGCCCTTAACTCACTGGGTTGTTGAAAGGATCAAATGAAATAAGAGGACAAGAGCTTTTCAAACTTTTGGACTATATAAATGCTAGCTAGAGTGAGATTCCCATAAGAGTTGAATGTTCAAACAAGTTGAATAAGTATCTTTCAGGCCAGGCTAATATCTAGACTACAAGATCCTTATATTGCTTTGATATCAGCTAATGTTTTTTTAAGCACCCACTGTATCTAGTAGAAGACTGTAATAGAGGCAGAAGAGGCAAAAAGAAAAAATGACATTTTTTTAAACAGCAGGACTCAAGGAAGTAAGAGGTAAAACATTAAAAATGACTTAAGAATGATAGGAAAAACATTATAAAAAAACCTTTTTTTTCTCTGTGCCAAGGGATGATGCCATTGCCGATAGGATCAAGGATAAGTGGCAAAGCAGATGTCTTGGATTTGTAGCTCTCTGTAAAGGTATTTTCTGTGGCAAATATGTTCAATATGGACCCTAAATTGGTTTGCCACTTGCTTTGCTGAGACGCTTCAGGTAAATCTGGCTTTACCTATAAGAAACTATTAGCCAGTCATTCATGGATTGATTTAATCTTTCAACAAATCATTGGTTCACTGCTGTGCATCTAAAGATGGGTTTTGTATGTGGTGATTTGTTTCAGATGACAAGAAAAAATTAAAAAAAAGAATAAAGAAATTGTTAATGGATTTCTCTCTCTCTCTTTCTGTATAAAAGGGCCCTCATCTTCCCTTCCCACATGCTGTCCTGAATTTGCCTTTTTCTCCTCCTCAAAGTTTTACTTTTTCTTGGAATGTCTGTATGCCATATGACAGTGAGTTTCTGCGGTAATTGCTTTATTCTTCAATAAGAGCCTTTACAATAGCAAACTCCTACAATACTTATGGGGAAATGAAGGTTGTTCCAAGACAAAATTTTACCTTGCACATCATCATTTTTTGACAATTTAAAAAATATATCCCTCTAACGTGCATAGAATTTTTTAATGCCATTGCAAAAAGTTTGGGGGGAAAATACTGTTCCTTATTCTATTCACTTTTTGCAGGCAGTGTCACACCTTTGGGGATATCACACAGAAATGACCATGATCTCACAAGGAAGAGAACATTAATGAATCACAAAACATTGCATTTATTCCCCTCCCCAAAAGTCTGCTCTATTCTTTTCCATACAAAAGACTAATGTAGTCTTATTTCAATCTGAGATTTAAAATGAACAAGATGCTGCTCAAACAGTCCAACCATAGCCCTCTAACAATATTCATTGAAATGCCAACTAGACATGATGGGATGCAGCTGCATATCTAAGGAGCAGAGGTCAATGGTGGTTGTGTGGGATGGGGAGAGAAAAGGAGCATACCTTTTCCTTGGGCCCATAAGAAATGATCACTGTAACAGTAGCTATACTTTGCTCACTTGCAACAATAACAACAAAATGATGCCACAGACGAAAACTGTCATGTCACACCCACTCCATCTGTCCTGTGCTGTGCACCCACAGCTCCCCTCATTCTACAAATTAATCTTTCACACATTTTCTAACAAAAAAGTGTTAATGTTATAAAAGAAAAAAAACAAGGAAAACAGAAAGAGTTGTGTAGAAAATACATTAAATTAAAATTTGATGGCAGTTATGACTTTTTTTATTGACTGGAAGAGCAAACAGTCACATCAGATGGTTGCCACTGGCACGTAATTAAAGCAATGGGGCAGTCTTAATATGGGCTTTGCCCTCTGATGATGATCGTGGGTTTTTTTTTTAAATATAGCACGCACATTTTGTTCAATTTGGGTCCTTTCCCCCCCACCCCCCCACCCTGCATTGCTTTTGTCCTCTTTCTGAGTGGATATTATTCATGAACTGAGCCTTTATTATCTATTTGGCCATCTGCATAGCGTTGGCCATAGTCCCCTGTATTGTAATTTTGAGTTAAAATAAGGACTTTTAGAGACTGTTAGAAAAAAATAGAACTAGGCTTTAAGAAAATAATTCCACAGTCAAGAGATACAAAATCTAAGGGAAAATGGACACAGAAGGCCAAAAATCCTAACTTCTCCTTTTACCTTCATGTGAGGCAATTAGAAAAATGAGATTTGGCTCTTTGCAAAGTTAACTCCTATTTGCTGTAACATAGCTGGTAACTGTTAGAATTGTGAACAGTGATAGACACTACTTGCTTGTAGAATGCCCTTGGAAGAAAAATTTTATAAAAATTATTTTCATTGTCCTTCTTTGCTTAAAGAAAATGATACCTATTTGTGGGGAAAGGGACTAATGACTGGAATGGTAACCAAAACCAAAGGGAGGCATAGCCCTTTTCTCTTTCCAAAATTAAAGAATATAGAATTTTCTCTTTAGAAATGACAGTGACTGTAGGTGTCCTGGTTATTTTCTGTTCAGATGAGGGAAGGGAAAATATTTCAAAATCTGTGGGATGATTCGTGTTTTTCCCCTCAAGTTATTCATCTAAAATATGCATTAATATGCTTTTTTTCTGTAGATTTTACTCCATTTTATCCTTCTTGATTTTTTCCTCCATCCATTTACTATTTAATTATATTTTCTTCTTTGTTGTTTTAGAATTTTTCTTAGTTATATCCCACATGAATTGATTCCTCCCATTTCTTTTTCTAGGGTTTCTCCTACCAGTAATACTCCAAATGCTGTTGCTAGAAGTCTCTTTGAATCAGCTGACTAAATAATGACTAATGGATTAGCATGAGCAATATCTCATTGATAAGAACCTCTTCAAAAAGCAGTAATTCCTTCATTTGAAATATTCCCATTTGTTCAAAGACATGGTGGTAATAAAAATTGCACAATTTCTTTTAAATTTTCTTTTGTTTGCTTGAAGTTGTATCCCATTATAATGTGCATAATAGCTAAATGAAGCTATGATTTTGTATGAAATTTCTTTTTAAAAGCATCCAGTCAGATAACATTATTTAGAAAACAGTTTTTGGTTGAAATTTTCAGTTGTTTTAAAACCAATTGAATTCTACTCTCTCACTTTTCCAGTGAGTCCGTAAGTTAAATCATCAAATTTGGAGGCAATGCATATTTTTATATCCAAATTAACTCACCTAAGAATAAATGAAAGTAGTTTAAAAGATAAATTTTTTTTAAAGTTAGAGATATTCACTTGGGGTAGGATATGAAATCATTTATAGAATCTGTGTTTGTGTGTGTGTGTGTGTGTGTGTGTGTGTGTGTATGTGTGTATGTGTATGTGTGTGATATATCTAGCTTGCCACTTATTTTCCTCCTGGTGGGAGGGGAAGAAAATGAAAAAAAAAGTTGCAATCACACCGGTAAATATATTGTGTTTTTCTTGAGGATAAATTAATTATAAATGTTGCAATGAACCTGAAATATAAGAGATTTGTTATATACAAGGGTATGAACTTATCAGTTCTATAAACTGCTCTCCTTAAAGGTAAGCATTAGCCTTCATTTCCCGAAAGCTGCAGAAATGGAAAAGAGAAGACTGAATTTTACCTACCAGTTCTAAGATGATGCTTCCTAAATTCATCAAGTATACATCTGATAATTCAGGTTGTCCTCCAACAACCTGTCTTTCAAGCAGTTTCTAGAGTCCTGTCCTCAAATGACAAAAGTCAAAGATGTGAGAAATCAACAATATTGTGCCAAAGAGTTTTCATTCTTGGACAGAGCAAGAATAAACAGGATTTAAATAAATTGTTGATTCTTCTTTTATTGATATGATAGAAGAGTAATAATTTTCATGACATTGGAGAATATTGTAACTGTGATAAATGACCTTAGCTACTATCACATACCTCAGCTTTGCTTGAGTATTAAATCTCCAGCAAAAATCATTTATTTCTTCATGTATATATGTGTTCACTATGAAAAGCATCTCCTAACCATAACTTAAAATTGCCGTGAGTTCTCTGAGTCATACTGGACAACTTTCAGTAGAAAATCAAGAATAATGCTTAGTTCCATTCTCCCATTATTCTCTGAGGGCTTTAGGATTATCATGAATAGTGAGAGAGGAAAAAGGATACTGTTTTTGCATTGAGGTTATGTTCAATGCTAGATACTTTTCATATTGATTTTAAGCATTGCAGACTGAAGCTTTTAGTAGTTATAGAATAGAAAAGGATCTCAGTCAAATTTCTGATCAGATACCAGAAGCCTCCTTATGGCCCTAAGAGTTTAATTTTCATTTAAACAACAATAAATACAGGCATAAGGGTTTAAGATGAATTATGTAAGCCCTTTAGCCATAACCATTACATTCTGCCACAAAAATGAGCTGCTGTTCTCACTTTGTTTTATGGGCTCAGTGTAGCCTGTTGTTATTGTATCTGCCAAATAAAACCCAGCAAACCATGCAAATGAAAATATAATCTTTTATGCTCTCATGGTCTCAGGACAAACCAGTATGTGCAATTTTACATCCCACCTCCCCATTTACTGCTACTGTACCCCCACCCTTTGAGACAGCATTCAGTAAGTGGAAAGTTCCTTTTTACTGGTGGCTTATGGATTTGGATCTATCATTGGCAAACACTTTTTGTTGGAGCTACTTTTGAAGATAAAAATAATTTCTTTAATGTTTCTTGTGTTAGTGCTATTCAACCTACATTTTCCAATAATACTAAGTGTGCACATTTTAATTTTAAAAGAATAGCTAAATCTTTCATTTTTGATAAACTTGTAATCCATGGACATGGACATTACCTTCAATGATGCAGATTCTAATCCATTCATATCCACTCAATCTGTTTCTTTTGTTTCAGTCTTCCTATAGAATAGGAGATCCACTCAATTTATTGGAGGCCTTTCTTTGGTTCTGTTAACATTGTTTACTTTCAGATGAAACATGTAGTTTCTCCATCAATTTTTCTGACTCTGATTGGTATTGTTTTTATCTGGTTATTCATTTCTATAATGAAACAAAACCTAGCTTATTTAAAAACAATGTTCTCTTTCAGTCTCCTGAATTTCTTAAGAATAATGGTTTTAGTGAACTGATGATTAATTAGTTCTAAAACATGCTAATACTAATTTAAGGGCTTCCATTAAGTTATGTAGATTCTTCAATTTAATACTTGTCTCTGCATGATAAATATAATCAGTTTTATGCCGTTTGGAGAACTCAGAAGTTTTTAAATTTTTCAGAGAGTAAAATGTTCTACATACATGCTAAAGAGTTTCCACAATCATACTGGAAGCATTATTTCTACCAAATTAACCAGGGATTCCTTCTATATTGGGTTAGTTTATATCAGAAGCTAATTCACTATTTGCCCAGTGACCTATGTAATAGTCTCCTGGGAGCTCTTCCTAGTATTCTGGCATCCTAGGAATTTACCTTTCCCATTTTGTGAAAACATTTGAAAATTTCTTCTATTTCTTGCCATCTCTACTTGATTATTTGGCCATAACCCAGACCAGATGTTTATACATAGGTAGGTCGCTAGCATAGTGCCAAGCACACAGCAGGTGGTCAATAAATGTTTTCCTGGATGAAAAAAATATCTAAAACATGATCAGTTTTCAAGCTGGAAAGATCTTCTATGAGCAAAACTTAATACTTTTCTACTTTTTCCTTCAATTATTTCATAATTGAATATCAGTTTTTCAGAAGAATCTGTGATCACATTGATTTGGAAGCACTCTTCAATAGTGAAAATTGTAAACCAGTTATAACTCCTCATTTTGCATGCAGCTTCCAATAATGTGTTTTCTTAAGTTCACCACAGGAAGTCCTCCCATTGTTCTAGAGACCTTCCTTACTTTTCTCTGGATATTTCCAGGGTAGCAGTGGAGAAACTGAGCTACATATATCTATCTATATCGATATCAATATCAATAGATATGGATATGGATGTAGATGTAGATAGATATAGATATAGATATATATGATATAGATATATATGATATAGATATAGATATAGATATAGATATAGATATAGATATAGATATAGATATAGATATAGATATATAGATCTCATTGTCCCATCCTTTTGGTATACCAGACTACCATCTTTTCCTATTATGTATTTCTTTGATGACATCTTTTCCTCTTGATCTGCTTCCAAGTTCCCCTGGATACATGTTGCAACCTGTTCAGACCCAACAAATACCTCTCCATGACCAGCATACATTCCAGATGTAGCCTGCAACATACGGTGAAAAGTACATTGAACATGGCTTTAAATCCTGGCTCTGTTACTCCTGTTAAATCACAGTCAAGTCACCTAACTTCTCTGTCTCAGTTTCCTCCTTTCAAAAGTACAGATGATGTTTGTATTTAACCTACCAAGGTTGTTATTAAGGGAAAAAATGTGCATTATTATCATCTACCATAATTATTTTCAACTTTTTCAATAGAGACCAATTAGAAATAGTACTGAGACATTACTAGTTTTTATATTTTTATATTCTATGAATTATTACACAGGTACATAAAATAATTGCTTTTAGTAGTTGAATACAAGTGTTACAAAATCACCTCATTTTTGGTAGTGTCACTGAAAGCAACTTCAAGACAACTCCAATAATACTCAGAGCAGCAAGAATGATATATGCCTCATGTCAATCCCCAATTAATTTTATTTCTTCTTCTGGATGTCTTTGAGAATAGGTGGAGGTCATTTTGGCCTGAAACTATCCTGAGGGAAACTTCAGAGAGAACCAGCTACTAGATGGTTCGATTTCACCTTCATATCCAGGTCAGACAACTGATTTGCATACCAGGACCACTAAGGATCTTCATCAGAGTTTCCTCTGGCTTCATCCAGTCCAGGCATATTTCACCATCTTTACAGTCAGGTGGTGCAGTGGATAGAGCACTGAACTAGTAGTCAAGAGGACCTGAGTTCAAATCCAGCCTCAAACATTTGACATTTACTATCCATGTGACCTTGGGCAAGTCGTTTAATCTTAATTGCCTCACATCCAGGACCATCTCCAGTCATCTTGATTCATATCTGGCTGCAAGTCCCAGCTGACTCTGGAGGAGAAAGTGAGGCTAAAGATTTAGTACAGCACCCTGTCAATCACTCAAATCCAATTCATGTGCTCATAATAACATCACCCTGATGTCTGCAATAATGGCCCAATTCCAGTGCAGTTTATTTGTTGAATTCTCAAGGATATTTTGAAATCTCTATTTGGTATGAGGAGATTTGTCTTCTGTTTAGTTTGTAAAAGAGTCAAAGTTTCTGATGTACTATTCTGGCCAAATATCATGTCTTACTAAGTATTTGATAGCTGCTAAATTCTTGCAACCTACAAGGATTGTTTTGTATGGTGTTTTGCATAATCTACTTTGATGAACAAGTCTGAATTCCTTAAGAATAAGACACATATAATTTTTGGTCTTTATGATCTAGTCCTGAATTGCCATGAAGACCAAATGAGATAATATTTGTAAACATTGCAAACCTTAAAGGACCATATAAATGTTAGCTATTGTTATTGCTTTTATTACTATAAATGAATCCATACAACTTAACCATTTGTTTGATGCTTTTTATTGACATAGTACTGCCTTAGTTAAAGTGGATATATTTCATGGGAAATATTCTGCTTTTGCATTTAGACTTTTTTCCTTAAACAAATTTCTTTTAGTTATATTTAACAAGCACAGTGCCATGTGCTTTTTTTCAGTCTTTAATATCATGAGCAAAGTCCTGTCCATTTCTACCAAAATAATTTCTCTAAATTTTATCTTCTTTTTCATGATTGCTATCTTGTTCTTGCATTTAAATGGGGTTCAAAAAGAAATGGTTCAAGGAAAAGATGCTATACCTGAATATTTAATATTTTGTGAACTATTATGCAAGTGGATAAAATGACTGCTTTTTGTAATTTAATAAGAGCATTGGAATGTATGTTTATCTTTTATAAATTCCTTAAAGTATATTCAGACAACTGATATCTGAAACCAAAAAAATAAGAGATATGAAATGTAACTTGTCTTTTTTTTCTATTTGGTTTCATTTTCTTTTACTAGTTCTCTATATTTTGAAAACTTTTCATTCTGTGTTTTTTGGAGGTTATAAGTATGCAGTATTTTGACATATATTAAAAATGTTATTTTTGAAATTTTATGTGTTACTATTATGACCAGGTATCTGTGGATTAACAGTTCTATCTATAAAAATATTCTGGTTTAAAATATAGTTTATTTATTGGGTTTATAAGAATATTTTGATTTTATTTCCAGGATTTGTCATCTATTAGTTTATAAAAGGCAAAGAGTTCTCATGCATTATTTGAGTGACTTAGTTTCTCATCATCTAGTAGCTGCTAAATTTCCAACCTTTGGTAATTATCATTACCACTTGATTTTATAATCTACATTGATCAATAAATCCAGTCTCCTTGATATTTATTTTTTTGGAATTTCTGGTTATAATGACCTTATGACTATTATCATAAACCCCTCTATAAACAAATAATGATACTTGTACTTTTTTTATGCTTCCTTGTCAATATATTATTGGTTGAATTCATGTGACTGTTACTCATGGAATGCCTTTTGATTGTATTCCATTTCATAGCCTCCATCCAAAGATAAAACAACTTTGATTGCATTCAACAACTCCAGTGGTAGATACCTGCTATCACCCTTTACTATTGCTTTGGGAACTGAGGTTAATTTATTCCAAAAATATTTTTGAATATTTTAACCTATTTTTGGTATTTTCTGAGTAAAATCCATCAATTATCTTCTTCCTGTTTGGTGAGGAAAGTATTAATCTTCTCTTATCTGCCT
Source organism: Macrotis lagotis (assembly GCF_037893015.1). NCBI lineage: Eukaryota > Metazoa > Chordata > Mammalia > Peramelemorphia > Peramelidae > Macrotis > Macrotis lagotis. The sequence goes on along the minus strand of NC_133659.1, from coordinate 136,635,578 downwards.
CAGAGTAATGAGTATTGCATTTTGTTATGGATTTTTATTTGCTTTAGTTTTAGATGATTGCCAAAAAATGTGCATCAAATGGTATTTTATGGCTGTTAATTGTTCTAATTGTGTTCATCCCATTAAAATTTTATTAGACGTTGCCACTCATCTTGTATATCCAGTTTCTTCCTTCATGGTCATGTACTTGATATGCCTTGCCTGGAAAAAGCAAAGGTATTTGTGAATCTTACCTTCACTCATTGGTTCCATTTAATATAAGGATTCAAGCTCAAAGCTTTTTGCCTCTATTCTTTCTTGAAGCCCATTTTGCACATGTCCAAATGGCATTTTGGAGAAATTTTTCATGAGATGAAATAGGTGCTAAATATATTTTATTGTCATCATCCACAGATGTAGATTGATAAGTTGTTTGGAGAGTTATGAGAAATTTGAGAGACATGAGTCACTGTACACTTAAAGAATCACTTAAAGGCTTTTTTTAGGGATGAAAGTAGTATGCTTTGATCTGTATTCAGACTTTATGGTTCTTTCTTTAGATATGGATGGTATTTTCCATCATGAATATTTTGGATTTTTCTTGGATCTCTGTATTGCTGAGAAGAGCTAAGTTTATTATAGTTGATCATTGCATAGTGTTGCAATTACTATGTACAACGTTCCCTTGGTTCTGCTCACTTCACTTAGCATAAATTCATGTATGTCCTTCTGGGTTTTTCTGAAATCTTCCTGCTCATAATTTCTTATAGAACAGTATTCCATAACATTCCTAAACCACAACTTGTCCAACCATATTCCAATTGATGGACAACATATCAATTTCCAGTTCTTTGGGTGGTATCTTTCAAATATCCTTATATTCTGTGCTAAGGTCTTTTTTATATATTTATACCATGTTATTAAAATGTGAAGGCAAAATGGAATCAAAGGTTTTCCAATAATGAGTAAAGATACTATAGGTGTTATTATGGTGCTTAGTAAACACCCAATCAAGAATGAGTTTCTCTTTATAACTCTAACTTGTTTTGGCACACTGTTTTGGCTCCTCAGTCAGATATATCATTGGGGAAAAGGTGGGGGGGAAGTAAGTATTGATAGATTATTAAAATTATATAAATTGTGAAAGTTTTCTGTAAGGTATATAAATTTATAATTTCATTATACTTGAAAGAACCATTGGTGTTCCTTTCTTTTGGTGATCAATGTATGATACCTTTTCAAAAAAGAAATATGAATTCATATTGTATGATAAAGAAGCTGGGAAAATGCTTTGCTAGTAACTATGTATCACTGTAAAACATTTAAGCCAATCATTTTGGGGCTCATTCAAATCTACCCTGATTCTCTAGTTTTGCAAAGCAGAAATTTTTCATATCTTTCTTCTTCAGGAGTTCCCTCTCTCCTTTAATTTCATAACAATGAAAAGAGCTAATCTATAGTATAATTTTTTTCTTGATACTGAGTTATTTTGTTCTTCACTATTTAGCATCTTGCTTAACTTCATGAATTTCATCACTTCTGATATAATTTTGTTTTCCTGACTCCATTTTGTGTGTTTCCTTTCTGTTAATTTAATTTGGTGATATGGTGTTCAAATTTTTGATTTCATGTAAATAGTGATACAATTGTCCAGTATCTTACCTTCAATCGTTATCTCAATTCATTTCTGTCACAATGTTATTTGATATCTGCTCTTAGGCATATTCCTAGATATGGTCAATTGTCTTTCCATAATCCCACCTTGCCAATGGTCACAGAATATATTGTTATGTATTGGCTTTTAAATGTTTTTCTATTATCTCTCAAATATTGTGGGATAATTTATTTATTCAAAAGGAAGCTCAGTAGTACAATAAATTGGGTAGTGGATGTGGAGTCAAGAAGACATGAATTCAAATTCCAGCTCAGATACTTACCAGCTGAATGACTTTAGTTAACTAACTTAACTTCCTTCTGCCTCAGTTTCATCAACTGTAAAACAGGAATAATAAGGATTATTGTGAGGATAAAATGAGACATTTATAAGCTACTTAGCAAAGTGCTGGGGCAGTTCTTTCTACATTCCATGATGTTATTGCAGACACTAGTATCTAAAAACTCCTTTCTTCTTATATTAGTTGATAAGTTTATTCATAGCCCCAAACACACAAACAAAAAAAAAACTTTTGGAAATTCCATTCTACTTATTCATATCTTTTAAAAAAATCATTCAAGAAAACATTATTTTAGCCACCCATTTCATTATTAGGTAGTATTCTGGAGTTTGTATTGAATACATTTTCAGTTCAGAACATTTTAGGTTCTTTAATATTTCCTTCTTTAAATTTAGGTAATTCCTCAAATTTCCCTTTAATTTCCTCTAATCTGGATTTAGCAATGGAATTTTTTTTTTCTGGTTGTCTTGTATTGACTTATAACACATTATTTTGTAGCTTAGAATTAAGGATATAATGGCCAAAAGCTACATGAAGTCCTGGCCTATAACTCATAATACCTGTTTCTTGTTTTGTAGATCTGGTACATGTACATAACTAAGCCTTCAATATCTTCAGTCTAGTTTGGGCACATTTGTGGTTTGGACGCTTTAATGGCCAACATAGACTTTAAAAAAATATTTCTAATAAGTACATGTTGTACTGATATTTCTGAGTTGTTTCTATCTTGTCTTCTTGTAATACCAGAATACTATTCTCTTGAGCTAATTAATGGGTCTAGGTAGAGTCACCCCACAACCATATACTACTCTTTCCATTTCTTAGATTTATAAGACCAGTTTAATTATATTGAACAGGCTGCTTAACCAAACAATGGCATTCCCAATGCCTAATTGAAGGGAGTTTCAGGGTTCCAGTCAGACCTTCATAGCTTCTAAATCAATCTCAAGATAGAGTTAGTTATATACATCACCCTGATTTCAGTCCCTTACTTCATCATCTCCTCCTCTCCCTCACTGCATACTTTTTGACATGAAACTGCAGGCCCAACAATGGTCTAGGCTTTGAGGGGTATTATGATTATTATTATTTTGTAGAAAATCATTAGTTTCATCTTGTTCTAAGGAGTCTATATAAAACCAGTTGGGATAAGTTGCTGTTTTTCTTTTATATTTAATGTTCACCAGATTATTATCTTTGTTAGCCAATAAAATTCTGAAATGGAACAAAGGACCTAAAGGAAGCAGTCACAAAGAAAGTCTCCAGACTAAAGACCTAACAGAAATTCAAATTACCTTTAATAAAAAATACTGTGGCACTCATTGTGGCAGTTAAGTTGATGTGAAAACAGAATTACTAAGTCCTCTACTTCTTTCCTTCTATACTTGAGTTATCTTTCTTGTGATCACTGTTTTCTGAGGATAGGAAATCTGTCTTTTCTCTGTCTTTATAAAGCTGTATTAGCATGGAATAAACTAAAGAACTGTACTTGCAAATTCTTGCTGCCTATAGATCATATTTCAATTAATTTTTTTCTTGGGTAATAATAGCCAGTAGTATATATACAATACTTCAAGTTTTACAAAGCATCTTAATAATAAAATGGCTACTATGCATGTAGCACTTTAAAGTTTCCAAAATATTTTATATATGATCTTATTTGATCCTCTCATCATTACTGAAAGGTAGATGCTATTACTATTTTTGCAGAAGGGAAACTGAGGCTCAGAAAATTTCTCAAAGCCATATAACTAGTATCTGAGATGGAATTTGAAGCTAAATATCCTTAACTCTGTCCATCATCCCATTGTGCTAATCCAACTTTATCTTGCCATGATCTCATTGACATGGCTTTAGTACTTATGAAACAATCACATTGAGTAATTGGTCCTTAAATAACCATACCAGCAAGAACAGAACTAAAATTTGAAAACAACCTTAAAGATTTTGCATTCAAGTCATCTCTGGATACACAAACCATTTTTCCCCAACATTTACTAAAAAGGCATTTCAATAGTCATTACTGCAGCTACATTTTTTAAATGCTTATTTTTACTGAGTTTAATTTAGATCTCAATTTGCATTGTAGAATGTGTAATTTTTTTCCCAGTGAGAAGCTAGTCTTAAACATAGATACAAGTTATTTGGAAGAAAAGTTCCTCTAACTGTGCTGCATTGCAGTGTCAGCAGTAGATCTGACAAATCTCTCAAAGTAGGTATGACACAAACCTTCTGTCCACTTTCATTTTCTAACTGTGGTTTAAATTCAACAGGTGTAAAAAAAGTGCTGCATAAACTTTGAAGAATATTTTCACAACTAATCTTTTACATAAATATTAGTTGTAGACTATGTTATCATTATTACTAATATACATTCACCATAAATTCACAATATATTATATGGTAAACAAAACAGTATGTAGACCTTCATTTTGGGGTGTTTGAAATTAAATTCAATACACATATAGTGAAGAGTATTTGTAATTCATAAAAGACTATATTTAGAACTGGAAAAGACCTTCAAGACTCTTGAGTCATACCTCTTCATTCTATAGGTGGAGAAACTAAGGCCAAGAGAAGCTAAGTGACTTGGCCAGGGTCACAGAGCTAGTTGGCATTTGAACTCAGGTCTTCTTATTGTCTCCAAGATCACCATTTTAACCACCATGCTTTCTCATTTCCAAATTTTGCCACATTTAAAAAAAATCATAATATCAAATCATTTAGCACATTTGAATAAATCATCCCTACTCCACCCCTAAGATTTTAATGGCCTTTGTGAATATTTTTCCAATCAATTCTACTTATTTAGGAGATTGAATACCTGAGAAATAGTCAAAATTTCTAATAAGAGAAATGCAAATCAAAATAACTATGAAGTTTTCACCACTTACAAATTGGTAAAGATGATAAAAGATGAACATTGTCAACGTTGAAGGAGCTGTGGAAATATGGGAACTCACATATGTTGATGGAGTTGTGAATTATTACAATCAATCTGGAAAACAATTTGTAATTATGCAAATAAAGTGGCTAAAATGTTGGTACCATTTAAATGAGAGATTGCATTACTAGGCAAATACTCCCAGAATGTCATTGATAAAAAGAAAGTTTTCATACTCAGCAAAATATTTATAGCAGCACTTTTTGTAGCAGCAAAGCACTCTAAAGAAAGTAGATGCCCATCCACTGAGAACAGTTAAACAAATTATGGTACATGAATGTATTGGAATAGTACTTTGTTATAAGAATCAATGAACATAGGGGCAGCTAGGTGGCGCAGTGGATAAAGCACTGGCCCTGGAGTCAGGAGTGCCTGGGTTCAAATCCGGTCTCAGGCACTTAATAATTACCTAGCTGTGTGGCCTTGGGCAAGCCACTTCACCCCATTTGCCTTGCAAAAACCTAAAAAAAAAGAATCAATGAACATGATAAATACAGAGCAGAATGGAAAGACTTATGTGAACTGATATAAAGTAAAATAAGCAGAACCAAGAAAATAAAATATACAATGACTCCAACAATGTAAGTAGGAAAAAACAACAATCAGAAACAATCAAAACTGAAGGCTGCAAAATTAGGGGAAAAAGTACTGGGATAAAGAAGAAAGTACAGAACATCCTAGGTGAGGCCAAGACAATGGAGAGAATCTAGGAAGCTCACTGAGCTTTTTCCAAGTCTCCATTAAAACAATTTCAAAATGAAGCCTCTAAACAGATCCTAAAGTTTCTGAACCCACTAAAAAGCAGAATGAAACAATTTTTTGACTCAAGATATCTTGAGGGTGTTTCAAGAAAGGTTTGCCTCACATGGGTATAAGGGGAGTGCAACCAGTGAAAGAACAGTAACTGGGAAGCCATCAGGAGGCTCCAAGTCATAATGCAGCTCAACAAACAAAACACCTAGGTCCTGTATGAATAGGATAGCAGTAAAGCATGCCAATAGTGAAAGCTCCAGCCCCAGCACAAAAAATATACTACAAGCCCCCCAAAACTGGTGCAACAGGCAGGACTGGGCTTCGTTAACACAGAGAGCAAGCCACAAGCACCTGAGACTATAGTGCAGAAAACTAAGGACCAGATCCCTGGTCCCCAGAATAAAAAATTTGGAATTGTATATCCTGTTCCCCAGGAACAGTGTTCAATTTTCAAGTGATCAAAAATAACAAAAACAAAAAAGAAGCCTAATTAGAGAAAGCTACTATAATGACAAGGAAGATTAAGACAGCAACTCAGAAGAAGAAAGCAGTGATTAAATGTCCACATGTGAAACTTCAAAGGAGATTATTAATTGTTTTCAAATGGAAAAAAATATCTTGGAAGAGCTCAAGAAGAATTTTAAAAACCAAAGAAGAGAGGAAGAAGAAAAATTGAGAAAAGAAATGAGAGTCAGGCAGGAGAATTTTGAAAAATTGGAAGAGGAAACATAAAAATTGACTCAAGAAAACAATACCTCTAAAAATAGAATTGTCCAATGAAAAAAGAAAACAATACCTTTAAAAGTAGAAAGCATACTTTCTGTGCTGGGGCTGGAACCCTCACTGTTGGCATGTTGTACTGCCATTCTACTGATACAGGACTATAGTCCCACTTCTGGACTCCTTCAATCTCCCCAGGCGAGCGTTAGAGGGGTAGGAGACAAGGATGACAAAGGAAACAAGTACTCCATCAAAATCTCCAAGGCAAGTGCTCCGTTTATTTTCCAAAACACCAGTGCCTAAAGACCTTTCCAGTCTCTAATCTACTCCCACTCCAGTGGCACTTAGTAGAAAAAGACTCTGATGTTCAAACACCAGATGAAGATAATTCACAATGTTCCCCATATACAATGGTTCCCAACACAGGACCAAGGTGTTTTATTGAGTTGCACTGTGGTTAAGAGTCTCTTGGTGGCTTCCCAGATCCTGTGCTTTCACTGGGCTGCATACTCCTTATACCCATGTGAGGCAAAACTTACTTGAATTTCCTCCAAGGTTTCTTGAGCCAAAAAATTGTTTCATTCTGCCTTTTAGTAGGTTCAGTCACTATAGGATCTATTTATAGGCTTCATTTTAAAAGTATTTTAAAGGAAGACTGGGTGAAGCTCAGTGTGCTTCTTAGATTCTCTCCATCTTGGCTCCACCTAGGATGTTCTATACATTCTTCTTTAGCCCAAAGTAGAAAGGGAAACAGAAATGTTAATTGAAGAAAATGGATTCTTAAAAATTAGAATTGGTTTAGTGGAAACAAATGATTCTATGAGTCATCAAGAATTCATCAAACAAAATCAGAATACTAGAAAAATAGAAGAAAATGGAAAGTGTCTTTTAGGAAAAATCATCAACCTAGAAAATATATTGAAGAGGGATAATTTTTGAGTGACTGGTCTATTTGTAAGCCATGATTTAAAAGGGGGGGGGGCTGGAAAATATCTTTCTGGAAATTGTCAAAGAAAAGTGCTGTAATGCCCTAGAACAAGAGGGCAAAAGAGTCACCAATTCACCAGTGACCTCCAGAAAGACATTAGAAAATAAAAACTCCAAGGATTATTGTAGTAAAATTTCAAATTTATCAGCTAAAATACAAACTATTGAAGTAGCCAAAAGGAAATAATTTAAAAACCAAGGAATCACAGCTAGGATTATGTAGGACTCATCAGCTTCAACATTAAAGGATCTGAGGACCTAGAATAAAATATTCCAGAGGGTAAAGGAAGCAGAATTACAACCAAGAATCAACTACTTTGCCAATCTAGTATATTATTTCAGGGAAAAGATAGACATTCAATGAAATAGTAATCTTCAAACTCACTGGATAAAAAAAACAAAAATGAACAGAAAATTTAATTTACAAATGCAAATCTCAAGAAATGCATAAAAAAGATAAATGGAAAGGAAAAATTAAATTCAAAAAGACTAAATTATTTAATTCCTACATGCGAAGATAATATTTTTAATTCTTGAATTTCTATTAGAATAATTGAAAGAAGCAAATTTAGACAGAGGGTATGGATATAAATTGATTGTGATATGATGATACTTCTAGCTCTTGAGAATTGTATTTCTGTTAGGACAGTTGGAAGGAATATGCTTGGGCAGTGGGTTTGGGTCCAAGACAGATATAAAACAATTAAGATATGAAAAAAAGGTTTATACTGGGAGAAAAATGGGGAGGTAGAATAAGGTAAATAACACCACATGAAGAGGCATAAAGGACTTATTATGATGGGGGGGGAAAGGGTGAGTATGAGCATTGAATGAATCTTAATCAGATTTGGCTTAAAGAAGAAATAACAGGGGTGGCTAGGTGGCGTAGTGGATAACGCACCAGCCCTGGAGTCAGGAGTTCTTGGGTTCAAATCCAGTCTCAGACACTTAATAATTACCTAGCTGTGTGGCCTTGGGCAACCTACTTAACCCCGTTTGCCTTGCCAAAAAAAAACCCCTAAAAAAAAGAGGAAATTACATACATTCCCAACTGAGTTTAGAAATTTATTGTACTTTCAAGGGAGAAAAGAGTGAAAGGAAAAAATGAAGGGGAATGAAGGATGGATAAAAGGAATGGAAAAAAAGAAAGGAAAAGGAAAAAAGGGGAAAGGGTGAAAAAAGGCTTATAGAAAGGAGGGCAGATTGAGGAAGGCAGCTGTGAGAAGCAAAACACTGGTAAGTCAAGACAAGGTGAAAGGTGAGGGAAAAGTATAAATAGGGAGAAGATAAGATGGATGGTAATACATAGTAATCACAACTGAGAATGTGATTGGTATGAACTCTCCCATAAAATAGAAGCAGATAGGAGAGTGGATTAAAAAAACAATACTACAATATGTTGTTTATAATGAATGCATTTGAAACAAAGATACACACAGAGTAAAGGTAAAAGACTAGAGCAGAATATATTAAGCTTTAGCTAAAGTAAAAAAAAGCAGGGGCAGCCATCTTGTTCTCAGCCAAATTGATCTAATTAATTGATCTAAAACAAAACTTGATCTAATTAAAAGGGATAAAGAAATTACATCTTCCTAAAAGGTACCACAGGCAATGAAGTACTATCAAGATTAAATATATATGCACCAAGGGGTATAGCATCCCCCCCTAAGAATTTAAAATTCTTAGAGGAAAAGCTAAATGATACAGGAAGTCATAGAGAAAACTATACTAGTGGGGAACTTCAACCTTCCTCTTAGAATTAGAGAAACCTAATCACAGTATAAACAAACAGGAAGTTAAGGACATAAATAGAATTTTAGAAAAACTAGATATGATAGACTTCCTGAGAAAACTGAATGGGGATAGAAAGGAATATACACTTTTCTCAGCAGTACATGGCACCTACACAAAAACTGACCACTAAAAATCTCACAATCAGATGCAGAAAAACAAAAATAATAAATGTGCCCTTTTCAGTTAATGATGCAATAAAAAAAAATACATGTAATAAAGGGTCATGAAAAGATAGACTAAAAATTAATTGGAAACTAAATAATCTAATTTTAAAGAATGAATGATAAAAAGTAATAGAAATAATCAGTAATTTTATTCAAGACATGACAATAGTGAGACAAATTACCAAAACTTGTGGGATGTAGCCAAAGAATTTACTGGGGAAAATTTTATATCTCTAAATTATTATTGAATAAAATGGAGAAAGCGAAGATCAATGAATTGAACATGCAACTAAAAAAAGCTAGAAAAAGAACAAAGAAAAATTCCCAGTTAAATACCAAATTATGAATCTGGAAAATTAAAGGAGAAATTAATAAAATTGAAAGAAAACTGTTTTAAGAAAAAATAATAAATTAGATAAAATTTTGGTTAATTTGATTTAAAAAAAGAAAGAAGAAACCCAAATTACCAGTTTCACTGTCAATGAGGAGGAATTTAAAGTAATAATTTTCCACAACTATATAATAATAAATCTGGCTATACAAGTGAAATGGATGAATATTTATAAGAATATAAATTGCCCAGATTAACAAAAGAGGAAATAAAATACTTAAATAACCCTATTTCAGATATTGAAATTGAATAAGCTATCAATTAACGGCATAAGAAAAAAATCTCCAGGGTATGATGAATTTACAAGTGAATTGTTCAAAACATTTAATGAATAATTAATTCCAATTCTATATAAACTATTTTTAAAAATAGGTAAAGAAGGGATTCTAGCAAATTTCTTTTCTTTTTCTTTTGTTTTTTTGCAGGGCAATGGAATTAAGTGACTTGCCCAAGGTCACACATTTATGTAATTATTAATAGTCAGGATTTGAACTCAGGTCCTGTGCTCTATCTACTGTACCACCTAGCTGCCCTTAAAAATTCATTGTATGGGGGGGTGGAGCCAAGATGGCGACAAGAAAGGATTGCGTCTTAGGCTCTCTCTGATAAAACTCATAAACTAAGGACTCTAACTAAACTTTCCAGAGACAGAACCCACAGAGGGACCCAATGAGGCAGTTCTCCTACTCAAGGTAACCTGGAAAAGAGCAGAAAGGCTCTGCTTCCCGGGGTCGGAGGGGAGGCCCTCCAGAAGGGTGGCCTGCCAGAGCAAAAGAACTTCAGTCTCCCAGAGGCAGCCCCAGGGAGCTGGGAGCCTCCAGCAGAGGAGTCTCCTGAGCTATGCCCAAGGGAGCACCAGGCACAAATTGGGGGAACAGCAGGAGGACCTCTGCCAGAGTGAGCACATGGAGCCCAGCCCTCAGGGCACACAGCCAGCAACGTGGTCTTTCAGCAACCCAGATCCAGGAACTGAACCAGGCCAGGCAGAGCCAGTAAGCAGGAGCCCCCAGGGCATGAGCCCATTGAACTCAGGGAGGGTAGTGAAGACAGAGAGACTGCAGAGCTCTGCCCCTGGAACAGGACTCTGGGGCTCTGACCACATTCAGATCCTGATCACAGTCTAGGCCCCCCCATAGAACAGCAGGGTCCCCCTCCACCTCAGCCCTGTGGCAGAGGAGGGGCACATATGATCATTCACAGACCAGGAGGGAGGACAGAGTCTCACACACTGAGATCCTTGTGGGAGTGTCCCCAAAACTCAGGAAGCACCCCAAAACCAGGCTCAGGCTGGGAAAATGAGCAAGCAGAGAAACAAGAGGAAGACCATTGAGAAATATTTTGCATATGAGCCCAGGAAGGATCAAAATACTCAGTCTGAAGATGAGGAAGCACAAGCTCCTGCATCTAAAGACTCCAAGAAAAACAGAAATTGGGCTCAGGCTATGACAGAGCTCAAAATAACTTTGAAAATCAAATGAGGGAGTTAGAAGAAAAACTGGGAAAAGAAAGGAGAGAGATGCAGGAAAAACATGAAAATGAAGTCAGCAGCCTAGTCAAGGAAATCCAAAAAAATGCTAAAGAAAATAGCATGCTAAAAACCAGCTTAGGTCAAATGGATAAAAGAGTTCAAAAAGTTATGGAGGAGAAGAATGCATTAAAAAGCAAAATTGTCCAGATGGAAAAAGAGATAAGAAAGCTCTGAGGAGAACAAATCCTTCAGACAAAGAATAGAAATTCAGGGAGATTGATGAATTTACTAGAAATCAGGAATCAATACTTCAAAACCCAAAAAAGTGAAAAATTAGAAGAAAATGTGAAATATCCCATTGAAAAAACAACTGATATGGAAAACAGACTTAGGAAAGATAATTTTAAAATTATTGGAATACCTGAAAGTCATGATCAGGAAAAGAGCCTTGACATCATTTTCAAAGAATTACTACAGGAAAATTGCCCTGATATTCTAGAAGCAGAGGGAAAATAGAAATGGAGAGAATCCACCAATCCCTAGGAATATTATAGCCAAGTTCCAGAACTCCCAAGTCAAAGAGAAAATATTACAAGCAGCCAGAAGGACACTGCAGTCAGGATCACACAGGACTTAGCAGCAGCTACATTGGAAGCTCGTAGGGCTTGGAATTGCAATATACAGGAAGGCAAAAGAGCTTAGAATGCAGCCTAGAATGAACTACCCAGCAAGGCTGAATGTCCTCTTCCAGGGAAAAAGATGGACTTTCAATGAACCAGGGGAATTTCAAATGTTCCTGTTGGAATGGCCAGAGCTGAACAGAAGGTTTGATCATCAGATACAGGACTCAGGTGAAGCATAGAGAGTAGAGCAGAAGGGGAAAATATGAGGGACTTAATGAGGATGAATTGCATGTATTCATGTACAGAAAAATGACATTGATAATACTCATATGAACCTTCTCAGTTCAGGTAGAGGGAGCTTTTATAGTTGAAGCACAGGAGAAAGTGGAATTCGAAGATAAAACATGGTGTAAAAATGGAGTCAATAGGAAAAAAAGGGAAATGTAATGGGAGAAAGAAAAAGGAGAGGGGGAATAGGCCAAGATATTTCATATAATAAGATTTTTCTTTATTACAATGAGCTATTGCAATGATATGGAAGGGGGGAAGGCAAGGGGGAATGAGAGAATCTTCACTCTCATCAGAGGTGGCTAGGAGAGGAAACAGCATATATACTCAATGGGGTATAGGCATCTGGAGTAAGAAGGAGAAAGGGGGGACAGGGGGAAGGTGGGGATGTGAGTCATGGAGGAGAGGATGGACCATGGGGGGAGAGTGGTCAGATATAACACATTTTCTTTTTTATTTCTTGCAAGGGGCTGGGATTGGATGGCCTGTCCTGGACCATAGGGCCAGGTGGATGCTAGGCCTAAGGGGTGGTATGGGGGCTCACGGCTTCTTGGCCCCAGAGCTGGGGATCTGTCTGCTGCGCCACTCAGCTGCCCTACAGCAGAGTCAGAGTGAAAGGAGAAAGAACATATAGTACATGGTAGTGGAGAAATACGAAAGGAAGGAGTTGTGATCAGCAATGGCAATGGTGGTAAAATATGGAATTAACTTTTGCCATGGACTTATCATAAATAATGTGATCCACCCATGACAGAGTTGTTGGTGTTGGAACAAAGACTCAAGCACATTTATTATTATTATTATTTTTTGGGGGGGTGCAGAGCAAATAGGGCTGGGTGGCCTGCCAGGGGCCTCATAGCTGGGTGATCATTGGGTGTCTGAAGCTGGATTTGGACCCAGGTGCTCCTGGCTCAAGGGCCAAAGCTTTGTCTGCCACCCAGCCGCTCCTACTATTATTACTATTTTATTTTATTTTGGGTCTTTTTTTTCTTTTTTCTTTTGGTTTTTGCAGGGCAGTGGGGCTGGGGTGGCTTGCATGTCACACAGCTGGGTGATTGTTGGGTGTACGGGGCTGGATGTGGGCTGGGGTGCTCATGGCTCCAGGACTGGTGCTCTTTCCATTGTGCCACCTGGCCATACCTACAATTATTACTATTATTTTTTTATTTTAATTTTTTTCTCTCCCCTTTATTGCTCAAGCAAGTCTATATTTATGGCGGTGGGGCTATTTCATTTACTCTTAAACAAGAATATTTTATTAATGTAAAAAATAAAATAAAAGAATAAAATAAAAGAATAAATAAAGAAAAGAATAAAAAAAGAAAAGAATAAAAAAATTCATTGTATGACAACAATATAATGCTGATACCAAGAAGTATCAAACCAGATAAAGTTTTAGACCAATTTTATAATAAATATTGATGCAAAAATTTTAAATAAAATATTAGCCAAAAAATTACAAGTTATCACAAAACTAATTATGATCACGTAGAATTTATACCAAGAATGTAAGAATGGTTCAGTATTAGGAAAACGATCATCATAATTGACTAAAGAAATCATATGATTATCTCAATAGATGCTGAAAAAGCTTTTGACAAAACACAGCACCCATTTCTATTAGAAATCATAGGGACTAATGGAGTTATCCTTTAAAATGATAGTAGTACCCATCTAAAACCACCAACAAGCATTATCTATAATGGGGATAAATAGAAGCCATTCCAAAAAGATTTGGGATACCCATTATCACCACTATTATTCAGATACTTTTTTTTGGAATAAGAAAAGAAAAATGAAGAAATTAGAACAGACAATGAAGAAATAAAATTTTCATTCTTTGCAGATGATATAATAGTATACTTGGAGAATACTAAGAAAACTACTTGGCATAATTAACAACTTTGGTAAAACTGATATAGAATAAACCTAGATAAATCATCAGTCTTATTATATATTACCAGGAAAACCCAGCAGCAAAGGATAGAAAGAGAAATTCCATTTATAGTAATTGTAAACAATTATAAAATACTTGGGACTCTACTTCCCTAGACAAACCCAGAGACTACAAGAATACAAAACATTTTTCACACAAATAAAGTCAGATTTAAACAATTAGAAAAATATCAATTGCTCACAAGTAGGCTGTGCTAATATAATAAAAATGACAATATTTTGTGTGTGTTTCAGTCTGTATTTAGATATCATCAGCTCAGTCTTCAGAACATAAATACATCAGAAAAATTGCTTCAATATTTTTTCCCCACAGTAGCTGTTTCTAGCTGTATTTCCCTCCATCCTATTCCTCTCCACCCCCATTTATTCTATTTTCTCTCCCCTTTTACCCTGTCCCTCCACAAAAGTGTATTGTATCTGACTACCCTCTCCCATGATCTGCCCTCTCTTCTATCACCTATATCCTGACTCCCCTGCCCCTGTCCTCTTTCTCTGATCCCTTTCCTCTCCTATTTTCCTCTAGGGTAAAATAGATTTCTATATCCAATTGAGTAAGATATTTCTTTTCTGAACCACTTCCAATGAGAGTGAAAGTTCAATCATTCCCCCTCCCCTCCCCATTCCACTCCATTGCAAAAGCTTTTTCTTACCTCTTTCATGTAAAAGTACTTAGCCCAATCCAACTCTCCTTTCCCTTTCTTCCAGTGCATTCCTTTCTTGCCCATTAACTCCATCTTTATAATATGTTAGATCTTCATATTCAATTCCCTCCTGAGCCTTGTTGCCTTGTCGCCTTGTCTCTCTCTCTCTCTCTCTCTCTCTCTCTCTCTCTCTCTCTCTCTATATATATATATATATATATATATATATATATATATATATATATATATATATATCCCTTCTAACTGCCCTAAAAAAGGTTCATATGAGTTATCAGTATCATCTTCCCAAGCAGGAATACAAGCAGTTCTACATCATTAAATCCCTCATAATTTGCCCTTCCTATCTACCCTCTTTATGCCTTACCAGAGTCATTTACCTGAAGATCAAGCTTTCTGGTCAGCTCTAATTGTTTCACTAGGAAATTTCCCTGAATGTCTATTTTTCCCCTGAAAGAGGATGTTCAGTTCTGCTTTCTAGTAGAAGGTTGAAATTCAAGCTTTTTTGACTTCTAGAATATCATATTCTAAGCCTTATGAGCTCTTAATATCGAAGCTGCTAAATCCTTTGTAATCCTGACTGTAGTTTCATGATATTTGAATTATTTCTTTCTGGTTGCTTGTAATATTTTTTCCTTGACTTGGGAGTTCTGGAATTTGACTTTAATATTCCTGGAAGCTTTTATTTTGGAATCTCTTTCAGGAGGTATTGGTAGATTCCCTCAGTTTCCATTTTACCCACTGATTCTAGGATATCAGGGCAATTTTCCTGGAGAATTTCTTGAAAAATGAAGACTAAGCTCTTATCCTAGTCATGACTTTCAGGTAGCCCAATAAATTTTAAATTAGTTCTGTTTTCTAGGTCATTTGTTTTTCCAATGAGATATTTCATTTTCTAGTTTTTCATTCTTTTGCTTTTATTTTATTGTTTCTTGATTTTGCACAAAGTCATCAACTTCCCTTAACTCCATTCTGCATTTGAAGGAATTATTTTCTTCAGAGAGTTTTTGTATCTCCTTTTCCATTTGGCCAATTCTGCTTTTTTTAAAGGTTTTTTGCAAGGCAAATGGGGTTAAGTGGCTTGCCCAAGGCCACACAGCTAGGTAATTATTAAATTTTTGAGGCTGGATTTGAACTCAGATACTCCTGATTCCAGGGTCAGCGCTCTATCCACTGTGCCACCTAGCTGCCCCCCAATTCTGCATTTTAAGACTTTCTTCTCCTTATTGATCTTTTGGACTCCTTTTTCCCATTTAACCTAAACTGGTTTTTAAGTGTTATTTTCTTCAGTATTTTTTCTATCTCCTTCTCCAAGTTTCTGACTGGGTTCTCATGGTTTCCCCACATCTTCTCAATTCTCTTCTCAATTTTTCCTCTACATCCCTTACTTCATTTTCAAAATTTATATGAGTTCTTCCATAGCCTGAGGCCAATTCATATTTTTCTTGGAAGTTGTGGATACAGAAGCTTTGACTTCTCAGTGTATATTTTGATCCTCCATGGAATCAAAGTAATTGTCTATGGTCAGATTGTTTTTCTTCTTTTTGTTTGCTCATCTCCCCAGTCTATATCTTAATTTTAACTTTTTTGTAAAGGTTGGGCTCTGCTTCCAGGGTGGAGGACACACTTTCCTAAGTTTTTGAGGGTTTTTGCAGCTGTTTTCAGGGATATCCTCCCAGGGACCTCAATTCCTTCAAAGTCTTATGAGAGTCTCTGGCCTGTGCTCTGCATTGTGGAAGATCAAAAGTACTCCCCTCTGTCCTGGAACTGCAAGGAGGATCCCTGTTCTGCTATGGCAAAAAAAAAAAGTTCCCTTTCTTAAGAATGGGATCTGAGTGTATGCAAAGCAACTGAGTACTGCCTCAGAGATTAGCAGAGAGACTTCTGTAGTCTCCCCAGACCCCCTTATGATCCATGGACCCCATGTACTTTGAAAGCAGCTTCTCAATGGCTCCCTGCCAGGTGGCTCCCCAGGTCTGCTTCTGGCTTCCAGGACCAGGTCTGGGTTCCACACTCACTCTGCATGATAGAGTCTTCCTACTGATCTTCCAAGTTGTCCTTTGCATTCCCTGGGGTGAGAGGTCTGGAAACTGGCCTGCTGCCACATATCCAGGCTCCCCCAGGAACTTAGGCATTCAGCAGGCTGTTCTTGGATGGCTGGAGTTGGTTTGCTCTGGTGAAGCCCAGGAGGCAATGCAACCCTTTCCAAATCCAGTGGAATAGATCTTTCCCACAGCTCTTCCAATTGTTTTATTCAATCTTTCTGTGGGTTCAACCACTCTAGAATTTAGTAATAACCATTACTTAAATGCATTTGGAGTGGTCTGGGGGAGAATTTCTGGCATTTCCTGCCCTCTTCTATTTTGGTTCTGTCATAAAAATGACAATTCTATTTAAATTATATTACTATTCAGTGTCATATCAATCAAACTACCAAAAAATTATTTTATAAAACTAGAAAAATAGTAAGAAAATTCATCTGAAGGAATAAAAGGTCAAAAATATCAAAGGAAATAATGGGGAAAAATTGAAAATAAGGAGGCCTAGCCATGCCAAATCTAAAACTATATTGGAAAGAGTCAGTCAGCAAAACAGTCTGGTACTTAATAAAATGATGGCTCACTGGAATAGATACAAAAGAAGCAGTAGTAAATTACTATAGTAATCTAATGTTTGATAAACCAAAGACTCCAGCTTCTGGGATAAGAATTCACCATCTGACAAAAACCACTGAGAAAACTGGAAAATAGTATGGCAGAAAATACATCTTGAATCTCATACTCTATATCAAGATAAGATAAAGAGATAAAGGATTTATTCATAAAGGATGATACCATGAGTCAATTAGGAAAAGAAGAAATAGGTTATCTGTCAGATCTGTAGAGAGAGGAGTTATGAACATACAAAAGATAAAGAACATTACAAAAGGTAAAATGGATAATTTTGATTATATTAATTAAAAGATTTTTGCACAAACAAAACTAACGCAAACAAGATTAGAAGGAATTTTTAAAAATTTTCTTTAATTTATTTATTTACATATTACTAAAATATTATTGTTGTAAGAGTAAACATAATACACCTTCCCCTCACAAAAATAGAAAAACTAATGAGGAATAAAGTAAAGGAAGTATTTCAGTCTGTGTTCTGATACCATCAGCTCTGTCTCAGGTGGATCACATTCTTTATCGTAAGTCCATCATAGAAGTTACTTCCATATTTTTCCATAGTTGCTGTTGCTGATTGTAATTCCCTCCATCTATTCCTCCCCACTACCATCTATTATATTTTCTCTCTCCTTTCACTCTGTCTCTCTTCTAAAAGTGCATCTGAGTGGCACAGGGGACAGAGCACCAGCCCTGAGGCCAAGAGGCTCCAAGTCCACATCCCTCCCCAGAGACCCAGCAACCATGCATCTTATAGTCCCAGACAGGCCTCCCAATCCCAGCACCTTGCAAAAAAGTAAAAAAAGAAAAAGTGTTATATCTGACTATCCTCTCCTCTATCACCCACATCCCCCTCCCATCCCCCTGTCCTCCTCTCCTTTTTGTTCTAGATTTTTAATACCCTATTGAGTACGTGCTATTTCCTCTCTGAGCTATTTCCAATGAGAATGAAGGCTTCATATTCCCCTCACCTTCCCCCCCTTCCATACTATTGCAAAAGCTATTCCTTGATTCTATTACATGAAATATGTTAGTCTATTCTTCCTCTCCTTTCCTTTTTCCCAGTACATTTCCTTTTCACCCATTGACTTCATTTTTACAATATATATTATACCTTCAAATTCAGCTCCCTCCTGTGCCTTCTCTATATGAGCTCCTTCTAACTGCTCTATTAAATGAGAAGGTTTAGTTAAATATTATCAGTATCAGCTTTCCATGCAGGAATACACAGTTCATCATCATTAAGTCCCTCATAACCCAGTAATACTATTACTAGGTCTATATCCCAAAGATATCATTAAAACAGGGAAAAGATCCATATGTACAAAAATTTAATAGTAGTTCTTTTTGAAGTGATAAAGAATTAAAAAATTGGGAGGGATCCAAGATGGCAACAAGAGAAGATCATCTCTTAGGTGCTCTCTCTTAAAACTTATAAGCTAAGGACTCTAACTACATTTTTGAGAGACAAAATCCACAGAGGGACCCAGTGACACAGTTCTCCAACCCAAGGTAACCTGGAAAAGAGCAGAAAGGCTCCGCTTCATGGAGTGGGGTGGGGGGGTGGCCCACCAGAGTGAAGGAACTTCAACTTCGTGGAGGCAGCCCCAGGGTGCTGGGAGCCTTGGCTCACAGCAGCTGGGGCAGTTTCCTGATCTACACCTGGGGGGAACACCAGGCACAACTTGGGGGATCATCCAGGGGACCTCTGCCAGAGCGAGATCATGAAGCCCAGCCCTCAGGGCACACAACGAGCCATGTGGCCAAAGTAGCCCAGATCCAGGAACAGGAAGCAGAAGCCTGTAAGCCAGAGTCCCCAGGGCATGAGTGCTGAGCCTAGGGAGGGAGCAGAGAGAGAGAGAGCTCTGTCCCTGGAACAGGACTCTGGGGTTCTGGCCACATTCAGAACCTGATTGCAGTCTAGCCCCCCCCCCCATAGAACAGCAGGGCCCCCCTACCTCTGCCCCATAGCAGAGGGGTGTACTTATGGTCATTCACAGACCAGGAGGGAAGACAGAGCCTCACACATGGAGGACCTTGTGGGGGGGGGTGTCCCACTAATACTAAAAAGTTTAGGAAGCACCCCAAAACCAGGCACAGGCTGGAGAAATGAGTAAGCAGAGAGAAAAAAAAGGAATACCATTGAGAAATACTTTGCCTGTGATGCCCAGAAATATCAAAACACTCAATCTGAAGATGAGGAAGTACAAGCTCCTGAATCTAAACACTCCAAGAAAACCAGAAATTGGGCTCAGGCTATGACAGAGCTCAAAAAAGACTTTGAAAATCAAGTGAGGGAGTTAAAAGAAAAATTGGGAAAAGAAATGAGAGAGATTCTGGAAAAAACATGAAAATGAAGTGAACAGCTTAATCAAGGAGATCCAAAAAAAAAATGATGAAGAAAATAGCATGTTAAAAATCAGCATAGGTCAAATGAATAAAACAGTTCAAAAAGTTATTGAGGAAAAGAATGCTTTAAAAAGCAGAATTGGCCAGATGGAAAAGGAGATAAGAAAGCTCTCTGAGGAAAACAAATCCTTCAGACAAAGAATGGAACTGAGGGAGGTTGCTGAATTTATGAGAAATCAGGACACAATACTTCAAAACCAAAAGAATGAAAAATTAGAAGAAAATGTGAAACATCTCATTGAAAAAACAACTGATACTGGGGCAGCTAGGTGGCATAGTGGATAAAGCACCGGCCCTGGAGACAGGAGTACCTGGGTTCAAATATGGTCTTAGACACTTAATAATTTCCTACCTGTGTTGCCTTGGGCAAACCACTTAACCCTGTTTGCATTGCAAAAAAACCTAAAAATAAAAAATAATAAAAACAACTTATGTGGAAAACAGATTTAGGAAAGATAATTTTAAAATTATTAGAATACCTGAAAGTCATGATCAGGAAAAGAGCCTTGACATCATTTTCAAAGAATTACTACAGGAAAATTGCCCTGATATCCTAGAAGCAGAGGGCAAAATAGAAATGGAGAGAATCCACTGATCTCCCCAAGAAAGAGATTCCAAAAAAAAAAAAAACCCAACCCCCCAGGAATATTATAGCCAAGTTCCAGAACTCTGAAATCAGAGAGAAAATATTACAAGCAGCCAGAAGGACACAATTCAAATATCGTGGAGCTGCAGTCAGGATCACACAGGACTTAGCAGCAACTATATTAAAAGCTCAAAGGGCTTGGAATATAATATGCAACCTAGAATCAACTACCCAGCAAAACTGAATGTCCTCTTCCAGGGAAAAAGATGGACTTTCAATGAACCAAGAGAATTTCAAATGTTCCTGCTGGAATGGCCAGAGCTGAACAGAAGGTTTGATCTTCAACTACAGGACTCAGGTGAAGAATAGAGAGTGGAGGAGAAGGGGAAAATATGAGGGACTTAATGATGATGAGCTGCATGTATTACTGTATAGAAAAATGATACTGATAATACTCATATGAACCTTCCTATTTAATAGAGCATGTAGAAGGAACTTTAATAGTTTAAGCATAGGAGAGAGCTGAATTTGAAGATATAATGTGGTGTAAAAATGGAGTCAATACCTAAAAGGGAAATGTAATGGGAGAAAGAAAAAGGAGAGGATGAATAGGCTAAGATATTTCATATAATAAGATTTTTCTTTATTACAATGAGCTATTGCAATGATATGGAAAGGGGGGAGGCAAGGGAAAATGAGGGAATCTTCTCTCTCATCAGAGGTGGCTAGAAGAGGAAACAGGATATATTCTCAATGGGGTATAGACATCTGGAGTAAGAATGAGAGAAGGGGGATAGGGGGAAGGGGGGAGAATTTGAGTGATGGTGGAGAGGATGGACCATGGGGGGAGAGTGGTCAGATATAACACATTTTCTTTTTTACTACTTGCAAGGGTCTGGGATTGGATGGCCTGTCCAGGACCATAGGGCCAGGTGGATGCTGGGCCTAAGGGGTGGTATGTGGGCTCGGGGCCTCTTAGCCCCAGGGTCAGGGATCTGTCTGCTGCACCACTCAGCTACCCTACAGCAGAGACAGAGTGAAAGGAGAGAGAAAATATAGTGCATGGCAGTGGAGAAGTACGAATGGAGGTAGTTGTGATCAGCAATGGCAACGGTGGAAAAATATGGAAATGACTTTTGTGATGGACTTATCCCAAACAATGTGATCCACCTGAGGCAGAGCTGGTGGTGTTGGAACACAGACTGAAGCACAATTTTATTATTATTATTTTTTGGGGGGGTTGCAGGGCAAATGCGGCTGGGTAGCCTGCCTGGGGTCACTTAGCTGAGTGACTGTTGAGTGTCTGAGGCTGGAATTGAACCTGGGTGCTCCTGGCTCAAGGGCCAGTGCTCTGTCTGCCACCCAACTGTCCCTACTGTTACTATTACTATTTTTGTTTTATTTTGGGTCTTTTATTTTGGTTTTTGCAGGGCAATGGGGTTGGGGTGTCTTGCATGGGGTCACACAGCTGGGTGATTGTTGGGTGTATGGGGCCAGATTTGGGCTTGGGTGTCCCTGACTCCAGGGCTGGTGCTCTGTCCACTGCGCCACCTGGCCATACCTAAAATTATTACTGTTATTTTTTATTGTTTTTAATTTTAATTTTTTCTCTCTCCTCTTTATTGTTCAAGTTGGTCTATATTTTTTGGGGGAGGGGTATTATGTTTACTCTTAAACAAGGATATTTTATTAATGTGTAAAAACATTTGTACAAAATAAGAATAAATAAATTTAAATAAAAAGAAAAAATTGAGAGGATGCCCATCAATTGAGGAATGATTGAACAAATTATGGTATATGGATTGATGGAGTAATATAAGAATTCATGAGTAGACAGACTAGAAAAACCTGGAAAAACTTGCATGAACTGATGTTGAGTGAAGTGAGCAGAAAAAGGGGATCATAATTCACTAATAGCAACATTGTGAGATGATCAACTATGATGGATGCAGCTCCTTTCAATAGTTCAGAGATTAAAGGACCATCCTGAGAGACATGTTATGGAAAATGCCTTCCTCATTCAGAGAAGAAACTATGGAATCTGAATGCAGACCAAAGCATGCTGTTTACTTTTTAAAACTATTTTTATCTTTTTCCTTTCTTTCTCATGTTTTTCCCTTTAGTTTTGATTCTTCTTTCACAACATGACTAATAGGGAAATACATTAGACATTATTATACATGTCAAACCTATATCAGATTATTCACTGTCATGGAAGGGGGGAAGGAAATGAGGGTGGTAGAAGAATGAATCTCAAAACCTTACAAAAAGATGAATGTTGAAAATAATCTTTGCATGTATTTGGAAAAATAAAATAACATTCAAAAAATAACTTTTTATTCTTTTGCAGAGATTGGGGTTCATAGTTGTGTAACATTACATATTGTTTGATTTTTGATGCTTTGATCAGTTTTTTTGTTAGATTTTTGCAAGGCAAATGGGGTTAAGTGGCTTGCCCAAGGCCACACAGCTAGGTAATTAGTCTGAGACTGGATTTGAACCCAGGTACTCCTGACTCCAAGGCCAGTGCTTTATCCACTACGCCACTTAGCCACCCCCTTTAATCAGTTTTGATAATTTGTGCTCTTCTTCCTCCTCTCTCTTTTTTATTGTTTGTTTTAAGGGATAACTCTCTGGGGAAATCTGGGTGACTAAAAAAACTGAAACGTTTTTTCACACAAAAAATGAAATAATTATTGCTCTCAGGAAGCTCACATTCTTCTTCTTTGGGTAAAAAGAGATATAGGTAAGTGCAAAATATCCAAAATAAATGACAATATTTTGTGGGGAAAATAAGAATTCAAAGCAAGATTACATGAGTCCCTTCCATAGGAAACCAAATATGAAGTCCTTAGGAAAACTATCTGGTATAAGAAATTCAACTTCTCTCCTCCAGATTAAAATTATATCCTTTTTTTCTATAAAGTAGCTGCATTTTTGACCAAGTCATCTCACTCAGAATGGGGAATCTAAATCACTTCCCAAAAGATCACAAAGCAGAAGCAGCAGGATAAGAAAACCAAGGCAGAATCCTAGCAGCTCTATCAATGATGACAATTTTTAGGTAAGTTTTAAGATAACTAGAATTCTGAGACTTCCAAGAGTCAAGATGATGGAGTTAGCAGTAAATTGTCAGAACTCTCCAATATTCATCTCCAAACAAACATGAAATAGCGCCCTCAAACAAATCCTAAAACAGCAGAACTAACAAAAAGATGGAAAAACAACATTTTAGCCCAAGAAACTTGGAATATAAGCAAGAAAAGTCTGTCTTACCTGCCTAAAGGGGAAAGCGTAGGAAGTATCTCAACAAACCAGCAGCAAGTCCCACTTTAGCAAACCATTGGAAGAACCTGAACTCCATTGCAGTGAAGCATGAAAATATCAATACCAGGCCCCCCATATGCTTCAGACTCAAACTCAGAGAACTGTCACATGCTTCAGCATAGCCCTGGGCAAGCAGGTAACTTGCAATGATCAGAACTCTATATATTTCAACATTGACCCAGACAAACAGATAGATGCCAACTTGATGGATGCCTAAGAAAATAAATGAATACCAGCACCAAATCCCTACCACTTGCTTCAACATAGCCCTAGGCAGCCAGGCACCAGTGGACAGATAGTCACATGCTTCAGTGGAGCCCAGAAAACACAGGTCTGAGCACATGCTAGACACCAGCACCAAGACCCCAGCTCAGCACCAGATAACCTGTCATACTCCCTAAAGCCTCTATCAGTGCCAGCCACCCTCCACCACCTTCCCTTAGCATGACACCAGACACTAAGGTTCCCCATGGGTCTCAGGGTAACATCAGTGTAAAAGTCAGACTCTGGCATAAGAAGCCTGAGACTTCAATCCTTGCACCCAGAGGAGAAACTAAGTTCAAAAGAAAGGAAAAAGACCAAAAACAATGATCAAAACAACAATATCAAAAAAGAATCAGACCATAGAAAGTTATGGTGACAGTGAAGATCAAGATAGGACTTCAGAAGAAGACAACAATGCCAGAACATCTAGGGGGTAAAACCGCAAAGAACAATGGGAAGTGGTCTGAAACCCAGGAGAAAAAAACTCATGTAAGAACTCAAAAAGGAGCATAAAATCATGTAAAAGGATAGAAGTAAAGTTGGGAAAAGAAATGAAATTGATTGCAAGAGAATTGTGGAAAAAGAGTCAACAACTTGGAAGAAGAAAATAACTGATTAAAAAGTAGAGGTGACCAAATCAGTAGGAAAAAAAAAACAGCTCCTTAAGAGGTACATTTGACCAAATGGAAAAGGAAGTACAAAAGCTAATTGAGGAAAACAACTCCTTAAAAGTTTGAATTGGGCAAATGGAATATAATGATTCTATGACACATTAAGAATCAATCAAACACATTTAAAAGTATGAAAAATAGAAGAAATTGTGAAATATTTCATTGGAAAAACAACTGACCTGGAAAATGGATCTAGTGGAAACACTGTCAGAATCATTAAAGTCATAATCAAAAGGAAGTCTTGGGTAGCATTTTTCAAGAAATTATCAAGGGGGAACAGCTAGGTGGTACAGTGAATAAAGCACCCCCCCCCCGGAATCAGCAGGACCTGAATTCAAATCTGGACTGAGATACCTAATAATTATCTAGCTGTATGACCTTGGGCAAATCAATTAGCCCCATTGCCATGCAAAAAAAAGAAAGAAATTATCAAGGGGAAACCACCTCCATATCCTAGAACCAAAGGACTAAATAGGCATTGAAAGAATCTACTGATCACCTCCTGAAAGAGATTCCCAAATAAAAACTCCAAAGAACATTATATCCCATTACAGAATTATCAGGTCAAAAAAATAATGCATATGGCCAGAAAAAACCCCCACCATCAAATATTAGAAAACAAAAATCAGAATTACACAAGACTTAGCTGCTGCACATTAAAGGATCAGCTGTCGTGGAATATGTTATTTCGGAAGCAAAGGAGTTAGGACTAAAGCCAAGAACCACCAATCTGGTGAAATTAGGCATAAAACATCAAGGGGGAAAATGGACATTCAATGAAACAGAAGATTTCACCCTTTAATAAGACCAGAAATAAGAAAAAAAATTGATTTCCATTATCAAGACCCAAGAGAAACCTAAAAAGGGGAAAGAAAGCATAAGAGATTCAATGTAGCTAAATTATTTACATTTCTAAATGGGAAGATGACACTTGTAATTCTTAAAATTTGTACAGCTAGAAGGAATATACACATTCAGAAGGTGTGAGTAAAAGGTGAATTTAAGCCAATGACATAAAAAATAATAAGGGATGAGGAAGAAGAGTACACTGAGAGCAGAAGGAAAGAAGAGGTAGAATGGAGAAATTTTTTTCACATGAAGAGGTATAAAAAACTTAGAGTAGTAGAGGAAAAGATGGGAGGGTGGGTTATGGGAATCACTTGAACCTTACCCTCATCAGTATTGGCTCAAAGAGGGGGGAAAAATAGACACAATCATTTGAATATAGAAATCTTTGTTGCCTAATAGAAAGGGAAGAGATTAAACTAAGTGGATGGATTGACAGAAGAGATAACAGACTGGGAGAGGGGGTTGACAAAAGCAAAGAGAAGGGAAAGGGTGAAAGGAAGGAGATGTCAACTAGGAGGGAAAATAGGTTGGAGGGAAATAAATAGTAATCAAATCTGTGAATGTAAATGGAATGAACTCTCC
This sequence comes from Macrotis lagotis, assembly GCF_037893015.1. Classification (NCBI taxonomy): domain Eukaryota; kingdom Metazoa; phylum Chordata; class Mammalia; order Peramelemorphia; family Peramelidae; genus Macrotis; species Macrotis lagotis. The sequence goes on along the minus strand of NC_133659.1, from coordinate 136,609,543 downwards.
CATAAAACAGAAGCAGATAACACAAGGGAACAAAAAAAAAATATCCCATGATATGTTGTTTACAAGAAACACACTTGAAGCAAAAAGATACACACAGAGTAATGGTAAGGGGTTGGAGTATCTCCTACCTATAGTTGTGAGGAAGTATAAGATCTGTTTCTCTTCTAGTTTTTTGAATAGTATGATCTTTAATGTTGAGGTTGTATCAATTTCAGTGACATACAGTGGGGTCCATAACTAGAGAGGCACAAATAGTATCAGAATCAGGATTTTCATTTTATGAGCCTAATAGAGTAGCATGTGCTTTCTGGTGTGTTTTTAGGAGGTTAAAATCAAAATCACTAATACTAGATATCTTATACACATATGTGAAATGTATCATCTAGAATGTAGAAAATAAGCATTATAATAAAAGGGTCTACAATCATTACACGGATGATATACAGAGAAATAGCAACAGGCACATCTTTATTGTATGTGGTTTAACCCAGTTTATGAGGGATTGCACAATCTGGGATGAACTTGCTGGGATGCAGCATCTTTTCCTGTATTTTAGGCTATATATGCAACGTCAGGTGATTTTGTCTATGAAAATAACTGGAATCATACAGAAATTACATATGTAGCAGAGATCAATGAACAAGTATTTTATTTTATTTTATTGGGTTTTTTTTTTTACTTTTTGAGATGTCAAGGGAGGGTCTGCCTCCTCTTGCTCCCCTAACTGCATGTCCTTGATTTATTTAGAATGCATTCTGATTTAAAATGTTGGTTTAATCTAATTTCTGCCAAACTGCATTTTATTTTTCCAGCAGTTTTTTTTAAATGAAATAAGTTGAAATAAGTTTTTGCCTGGTTAATTTATATTTTCCACATTATAAGATGTTGGGGTTATTGAATTGTTTTATTTCTGATTCTCCTCATCTCCTCATATATTCCATTGATCTATCTCTCCATTTAAAAAAACAAACAAACAAATGTCAACTGGTATTAATGACTACTGCTTTTGTCCCTACTCCTTTTCATAAATTCCCTTGATATTCTAGCTCTTTTATTATTCAAATGAATTTTATGAAACTCTATAAAGTATACCTTTGACAATTTGATTGATATAGCATTAAAGTATAAATTAATTTTTGTAACATTGTTATTTTTACTATTTTGACATGCCTGAGCCAAGAACACTGAAAATTCCTCTAGATATATAGACTATTCTTTATTACTTTAAGAATCACTTCATAATTAATAAGTCTTTAGATATGAGTTTTGAGTTTTCTAGCAGCTTATTAAATATTCTAGCTATTTATGCATTTTGTAGTTATTTGGATTAGGACTTCTCTTTCTATGGCTCCTTCTTATGTTCTATTATTATTATTATTATATAGAAATACTGTTGAATTTTGTGGATTTATTTTGTCATCTGCAACTTTTCTGAGGATATTAACTATTTTAATTAATATCTACTGATTTCCTAGGATTCCCCAAGTAAACCATCATATCATCAGAAAATAAAAAGTTTTCACTTTTTTTAAAATCTACATTATGCCTTTAAGTTCTTTCTCTTGTGCTATTGCTTGCATTTCCAGAACTATATCAAATAAGAGTGGGAAGAATGTGCATCCTTAATCCACTACCATATTTATTGAAAAATATTTAAAATATTTTTTATTTTAATTAAATTATTAAAAATAAAAATATTTAAAAATACTATTGCATGCGATTGCTTTTAGTTTTAGATAGATACCTTTTATGATATTTCTTATGGCTGCTAGGGAATTCCACAATATCCAGAGCACCAAACCTGGAGTCCAGTAAACCCTGAGTTCAAACTCAGACCCTTACTATCTGAGTGACCCTGGGTGAGTCACTTAACCTCTTTTTGCCTCAACTTCCTCAGTTGTAAAATGGTGATACTAAAAGCATCTCCCTCCCAGGGTTATTCTGAGGTTTAAACAGGGTAAGAATCCAACCAGCCTGGAAGCCAGGAGGCTCAGATCTCATCCCAACCCTAATTCTCATTCCACTTCTCACTAGGTGATCTTGAGCCTCAGTTTTTCCTTCAAGGACAGCCAGGTACAAGTTCTGTTTCACTCTCTCTGAACCTCAGTTTCCTTATCTGACAAATTAAGATTTTCCTAGCACTTTGGTCATGGAGCAATCATGAGGCTTGATTGAGATCATGTATGCTTCCTCTATAACAATACTTTTAAGGTTTTTTTGCATTACAGGAGTTATTTGTGCATCTATTGATATGATTGTATGGTTTTGGAAGTTTTCGTTTTTAATATAGTTAGTTATATTGCTGATTTTCCTAATGCTGAACCATTTTTTCATACCTGGAATAAATTTTACTTGGTCATATAAAATGATTTCTTGGATAAATCACTATATTCTGTTTGCAGGATTTTGTTTTAAAATTTCCATTCAATATTTATTAATGATATTTGTTTGAACTTTTGTTTCTGTGTTTAAACTTTCTCTGATTCAGATGTTAAGGGTTGTTCTTATTGTCATTGTTCTTTTTGTTGTTATTGTTCTTTCCTTTTTAAAGAGGATCAATGACATCACAAGGGTGATATCTTGACTTATGAGTGAATTGAATCAAAGTGAGCAGAGCTGTTCAAAGTCATCAGCCTCAGTCATTGGAGTCAAGTAGCAGATATGTCAAAATGACTAATGATGTAGGGATGGGGCCAAGACGGTGGCATGAAGGCAGGAATTCCCAGAAACTTGTTCCCCCCAAAAACTCCAAAAGCCATCTAATTATGACTCTAGACAAAATTTAGAGGGACAGAACCCACAGAAAGACTGAGTGATACAATTTCCTAGTCTAAGACAACTTAGAAGTTCCACAAGGAAAGGTCTGTTTCACTGGGACCAGGGGTTGTAAAAAGCTGCAGACACAACGCAGCACAGCTCAGAGATCACTGGGAACAGCTTGAAGTGGTGGTGAGAGAACGCTGCCGCACCAGAGTGAATGTGGAGCCAGTTCCAGCCTCAGAGCAGCCCTGTGGTGAAAACCTGCAGTGGGAATCAGGGAAGGCAGCCTGCACATCCAGAGTGCATCCCATAGACGGTAAGGTGGGTCGAGGTAGACTGCAGAAATCTCTCTCTCTCCCTGGAGCAGAACTCTACTGTTTGCCTACACTCAGATCCAGGCTGCAGTCTGGACTCCCCCAATACTATGATAACCAAGCAGGAACCATCCTCACAGCTCCAGGGCAGAGGGGAGTGCCTGTGGTCATCCATATACTAAAGCACAGGCAAGAAAGCAGTCAGAGCCTCTCTTAAGACCTTGGAGGAATTAAGGTCCCAGTGGGGTGTCCCCCCCAAAAACCCCAAAGCCTTGGAAATGCAATAAATCAGTCATAGGCTGAGGAAATGAGCAAACAAAAGAAAAAGAAGAATCTGACCATAGAAAATTACTTTGGCCCCATGGTAGATTCAGAAGATGAAAGAATCAAAGCTTCTGTACCCAAAACCTCCAAGAGAAATAGAAAATGGGCTCAGGTTATGGATGAGCTCAAAAAAGACTCTGAAAAGCAATTAAGGGAGGTAGAGGAAAAATTGGGAGGGAAAATGAGAATGATGTTGATAAATCATGAAAACCAAATTAGCAGCTTGGTAAAAGAAATACAAAATGATTAGTCATGGCTCAGGATGCAGTGAGAGGCTTAGCCTTTCTAAGCTAAGGTCTTTTTCAGATCTCAGTGTATCTGAAGCTATGTCCACTCAGTGATTAGGACTGTAAGAATTAAAAAAAGATGATCTAGTTTTTCATCACAAAAGAGGAAAAAGATCTTCAGAGTTCCCAGTTAGAATCAAAACAAAAGTTCTTTACTCTCATTCTAAGCCATCAAAACAGAAGCAAAGAGCAAGAAGAACTGGAGACTGAGGCCACTGTTGGTCAGTCAATGAAAGGTAAAGTAATTGAAGACAGCTAGGTGGTACAGTGAATAAAACTCTGGCCTTGGAGTCAGGAGGGTGGGAGCCACTTAATAACTATGTGGAAAAAAATCACTTAACCTTGATTACCTCCCATCCATAGCCATGTCCAATTGCCCTGATTTGTATCTGGCTGCTAGACCCAAGTGACTCTGGAGGAGAAAGTGAGTCTGGTGACTTAGTATAGCAAGCCCTTACTCAAATTCAATTCATGTGTTTATCATCCTTGATGTCATAGTCTTCTTCAAGAACAAAGGACATCAAGCAGAATGATTTGGGTATAAAGGCAAAATCTGATAGTTCCATTTAAATCACAATTGATTTTTTTTCAAAAACCATTTTTTTCAGAGCTTTATTCAAAAAATCATAAATGAAAAACTACACAAATTAAGAAAGTTAATTGTTCCAATTTTTTGAAAAACTCAAATAAATAGGGGAAAATATATCTAGCTTTGAAGCACAAGATACAAAATATAAAAAAGTTATTAAATACTGTATTCTTTTGGACAGAGAATTCATATGTAAGGTATGACTCCCCATGTGAATAGACAGAGAAAAGGAGAAGGGGAAGGAGAAGGAGAAGTGAAAGGATAAGGAGAAGAAGGAAGAGAAAAAAGAGGAGGACAAGAAGAAAGAGGAGAAAGAGAATGATAAAAAGGAGAAGGAAGAAAAGAAAAAGAAGAAGGGGTAAAAAGGAGGAGGAGGAGAGAAGAAAGAAGAAGAAGAAGGAAGAAGAAGAAGAAGGAAGAAGGAAGAAGAAGAAGAAGGAATTTTTTTCTCTTTCCATCAGTTCATATAAGTCTTTCCAGGTTTTTCTGAAATCCTCTTACTCATCATTTCTCATAGCACAATAGTATTCCATTCAATCATATACCAAAATTATTTACTCATTTCCCAAATGATGGACATGCCCTCATTTTCCAGTTCTTTGCAACTAAAGAAGTTTACAAAATGAAGAAGTTTAAAAATGTGGTTGAGAAATGTTTTGGGTTGATCTAGTTTCAGGTTCAAATCTGTGATGAATTCATGAAAATGCCAACTCTGGGTCATATGTATTTAGAGACAACAAGGTTTAGTTTAAGTATAATTGTGATTAGCAAGAAGAGAGAAGACAGAGGAATTAAAGGTAATAGGAAATGAGATACCCTAGGGTGATAAGAAGCAGAACAGTTAGACAATTAGGGCAAGGAGCAGCAGCAGTCAGTCACCATAAATATGGGGGGGGGACAGTATGAGGGAGAAATTAGGGATGGTTGCAAGTGTAACTGGATCAGTAACAGCAGCACCCATCAGTAAAGGCAGAATTTATATTAAGAGAGCAAGGCATGGTGTGCATGGTGGGAAAAGGGGTGGGGGGAAGATAGGTGAGGAGTTGGGGAAAGGTGTTGGAGACAATTCCTATCATCTTAGTGGATTTAGATCTCAGAAGGCACTGAAGTGATTCTCACCCTCTATCTCAAAATAAAATTTCTGTAGAAAAGTCCTTGGGTGGGTTTGAGAAAGAAATTTAGGTTTTTACATTCCAGTAGGATCCTTGAGTGAATGAGTTTGGGAAAGAAACTATTTCCATAGGGTCTTTGTGGCCTACAATGGGATTATTTATTAAATAACAATGGAATGGAAATCAGAGGTCTACAGGATGTGCCAGGTGAGCATGATTTTATATTTTCTTAATATTTTCTCTTCATCACAATCACAAAAAGAGCTGCTAGAAATATTTTTGTACTAATAGGCCTTTTCTACTTTTCTCTTTTAAAAACTTCTCTTTAGAATACAGACCTGGTAGGGTGTGCAAAGTTTTTTAATCCTTTGACCATAATTCCAAATTGCTCTCTAGATTGGTTGGATTAGTTTAGAACTCCTCCAACAGTGTATTAATGTCCCAATTTTCCCACATTCCCTCCAAAAGTTATCATTTTCTTTTTCTTGTTATATTAGCAGTCTGATAGGTCTGAGATGATACCTCAGAGCTATTTGAATTTGCATTTCTCTAATCAATAGTAATTTTTAGTGCAATAGCTTTGATTTCTTCACCTGAAAACTGTTCACATCTTTCAGTCATTTGACAACTGAGGAATGACTTATATTCTTATAAACGTGACTCAATTCACTATATATTTTAGAATTAAGGTTTTTGCATATTTAAAATTAATTCCCTTAATGCTCTTTACTTTTTCTCTTTCCATATCAATATTGTTATTATTTCTTCTAACTCTAAAAAATAATTTTTGATAACTTGATTGGTTTGACACTGAATAAATTAACTTAGTTAGAATTGTTATTTTTATTGTACTAGGTCAGCCTACCCATGTATAATTGACATTTTTCTAATTTTTTAGATCTGACTTTATTTGTGTGAAAAATGTTTTGTAATTGTGTTTATATAGTTCCTAGATTTCTCTTGGGCGGTAGATAGTCAAATATTTTCTATTGTCTAAAGTTATTTTAAATGATATTTCTTTTTCTACCTTTTGCTGCTGGGCTTTGTTTGTAATATATATATATAGAAATACTGATAATTTAAGTGGGTTTATTTTATATCCAACCACTTTATTAAATCTGTTAATTGTGCCAAGTAGTTTTTTAATTGATTTTCTAGGATTCTCTAATTATGTCATTATATTATCTGCAAAGAGTGAGAATTTTATTTCCTCTTTGCATTTTCTAATTTCTTCAATTTATTTTTCTTTTATTGTGAAAGTTAACATTTCTAATACAATATTGAATAATAGTGGTGACAATGAGCATTCTTGTTTCACCTAAATCTCATTGGAAAGACATCTATTTATCCCCATTACAGATAATACTTGCTGATTGTTTTAGAAGATTTTAGATAGGTACTTCTTATCATTTTAAGGAAAACTTCAATTAAGAAAAACTGCTCTTTAGTGTTTTAACAGAAATGGATGATGTATTTTGTCAAAAGCTTTTTCAGTATCTATTGATATAATTTCTGTTGGTTTTGTTATTGATATAATCAATTAAATTGATTGTTTTCCTAATATTGCACCATCCCTGCATTCCTAGTATAAATCTGATCTGATTATAGTGTATAATAGTACGAATACACTATAGTGTATAGTGATAAATTGCTATGAACTATTTGCAAATATTCTATTTAAATATTTTATATCAATAGGGGAATTAGTCTATATTTTTTTTTCTGTTTTAGCTCTTCCTGGTTTAAGTATCAGCACCAATTTACATCATAAAAGAAATTTGGCAGGACTTCTTCTTTGCCTATTTTTCCAAATAGTTCATAAAGAAATGGAATTAATTGTTCTTTAAATGTTTGGTAGAATTCACTTATAAATTCTTGGGGTCCTGGAGATTTTTTCCTTAGGCAGTTCATTGATGGTTTTTTTCAATTTCTTTTTCTAAGATGGGGTTAATTTTTTTTCCTCTCCTGTTAATCTTGGAAATATTTTTTTCATAAATATTCATCCATTTCATTTAGATTGTCAGATTTACTGTCATACAGTTGAACAGAATATCTCCTAATTATTTCTTTACTTTTCTCCTCATTGGTAGTGAATTTACTTTTTTTCATCTTTAATACAGGTAATTTAATTTACTTCTTTATTTTTTAATTTAACAAAAAGCTTATTTTTTTCATAAAACCAACTCTTAGTTTTATTTATTAATTCAAAAACTTTTTAAATTTCCATTTTATTAATTTCTCTAATTCTCTGAATTTCTAATTTGGTATTTGATTGGGGATTCTTAATTTGTTCTTTTTCTAGCCTTTTCAGTTGCATTCCCAATTTACTGGTCTCCTATTTCTCTATTTTTATTCATGTTAGCATTTAGAGATATAAAATTTCCCCTAATAACTGCTTTGGCTGCATTCCACAAGTTTTGGTATGCTGTCTCATTATTGTTATTCTCTTTAATGAAATTATTGATTGTTTCTATGATTTGTTATTTGATCCATTCAGTCTTTAGAATTAGATTATTTAGTTTTTTTTTGTTTCCTTGATATACATATTTCAAAATTGAATGTGTTGAGAGGAAAAAAAATATCCATAAGGAAGAAAGAAATTCTTAGAGATAGCAAAATTATATAATACATAAGATAACATTTTTTAAAAATTGAAAATAATCCCTGGTCTTCATTTAATTCCACAATTCTTTCTCTGGATATAGATGGTATTCTCCATCACAAATCCCCTAAAATTGTCCTTGATTATTGCTCTGAAGGAGTGAGCAAGTCCATCAAGGTTGATTATCATCCCATGTCATTGTTAGGGGGTACAATGTTCTTCTGATTCTGATCATCTCACTCAGCATTAGTTCATGTAAGTTTTTCCAAGCTTTTCCAAAATCCCAACCATCCTGATTTCTAATAGAAAAGTAGTGTTTCATAACGTACATATGCCACAATTTGTTCAGTCATTCCTCAATTGATGGACATCAAATCCCAATTCTTTACCACCACAAACAAAGCTGCTATAAATGTTTTTTGGAACAAGTGATATTTTTACCCTTTTTCATGATTTCTTCAGGGTATAGAACCAGTAGTGTTATTGCTAGATCAAAGGGTATGCACATTTTAATTGCCCTTTAGGCATAATTCCAAATTGCTCTCCAGAAAGGATGTATCAGTTCACAGTTCCACCAATAATACATTAGTGTCCCAAATGTCCCAGACCCCCTCCAACATTGATCATTATCCTTTATGGTCATATTGGCCAATCTGAAAGGTGTGAGATGATACCTCAGAGAAACTTTAATTTGTATATCTTTAATCAGTAATGATTTAGAGAAGTTTTTCATATTACAATAGATAGCTTTGATTTCCTCATCTGAAAATTGTCTTTTCATATCCTTTGACTATTTGTCGATTGGGGAATAGCTTGTTTTTTTTTTTAAATAAATTTAACCCAGTTCTCTATTTATTTTAGAAATGTGTCCTTTATCAGAAACATTAGTTGTAAAAATTATTTCACAGTTTACCACATTTCTTTTTATCTTAGAGTGGTTTTGTTTATCCAAAAGCTTTTTAATTTAATGTATTCAAAATTATCCAAATTATCCAAAATTATCCAATTATCCAATTATCCAATTTTTATAACATTTTCTGCCTCTTCCTTGGTCACAAACTGCTCCCCTTTCCATAGATCTGTCAGGAAAACTATTCCTTCTAATTTGTTTATAATATTGTCTTTTATGTCTAAATCCTGTACACATTTTGATCTTATCTTGGTATAAGGGTGTGAGATGTTGGTCTAATCCTAGTTTCTGCCATACTATCTTCCAGTTTTCCCAGTAGTTTTTAGTGAAGAGTGAGTTCTTATCCTAGAATCTGGATTCTTTAATCAAACAGCAGATTACTATGTTCATTCCCTGCTGCCTCTTTTGCACCTAATCTGTTCCACTGATCCACCACTCTATTTCTTAGCCAGTACCAGAAAATTTTGATGACTGATGCTTTATAATAATTTTAGGTCTGGTAAGGCTAAGTTGCCTTCTTTTGCATTTTTTTTTCATTTAATTCCCTGATATTCTTTGACTTTTTGTTTCTCCAATATAAATTCAGTTGCAATTTTTTCTAGCTCACTAAAGTAATTTTTTGGAAGTTTGATTGTTATGTCATTAAATAAGTAATTTAGGTAAAATTAATTTTAGGTAGAATTGCCATTTTTATTATATTAGCTTGGCCTGTCCATGGGTAGTTGATATTGATTTTATTTGTGTGAGAAGGATTTTATAGTTGTTTTTCCATAGTTTCTGAGTCTATTGAATTAATAAAAATTAATAAATAAATATTGTACACCTTACCAGACATTAGTGGTGAGTTCACCTTTTTCATTTTTGATACTATTAATTTGATTTTCTTCTTTCTTTTTTTTAAAACAAATTAACCAAAGTTTTATCTATTTTACTGTTTTTTCATAAAACCAAATCTTGGTTTTATTTATTAATTTTTTATGGTTTCTGGCAGGTAGACCCCAAGTATTTTATGTTGTCTGATATTATTTTAAATTGAATTTCTCTTTCTAACTCTTGCTGCTGTAAGTGTTGGTAATGTATAGAAATGATGAGGAGGATTTATGTGGGTTTATATTATATCTTGCAACTTTACTAAAGTTGCTAATTGTTTCTAATAGTCCTTTAAATGATTTTTTAAGGATTCTCTAGGTATACCATAATGTTATCTGCAAAGAATGAGTTTTATTTCTTCCTTCCGAATTCTAATTCCTTCAATTTCTTTTTCTTCTGTTATTGCTGAAGCTAACATTTCTAATACAATATTGAATAGTAGTGATGATAGCAGGCATACTTGTTTCACCCTGATCCTGTTGGGAATGCTTCTAGCTTATCCCTTTTACATATGATGCTAGCTGATGGCTTCAGATAGATACTGTTTATCATTTTAAGGAACAATCCATTTATTCCTACACTCTCTTGTGTTTTTAGTAGGAATGGATGCTGTATTTTGAGAAAGATTTTTTCAGCAACTATTGAGATAATCATATGATTTCTGTTAGGTGTGTTTTTGATATAGTCAATTATGCTGACAGTTTTCCTAATATTGAACCAACCCTGAATTTCTGGAATAAATCCTACTTGGTCCTAGTATATTATCCTGATGATAACTTGTTGCAATCAGTTTTTTTATTTAAGATTTTCACATCTATATTCATTAGGGAAATTGGTCTATAATTTTCTTTCTCTATTTTGACTTTTCCTGGTTTAGGTTTCATTACCATATTGGTGTCATAGAAGGAATTAGAGAGAATTCTGTTTTTACTGATTTTTCCAAATAGTTTATATAAAATTGGAATCAATTGTTCCTTGAATAGTTGGTAGAGTTCACTTGTGAATTCATCTGGCCCTGAAGATTTTTTCTTAGGAAGTTCATTGATGACTTTTTGAATTTCTTTTCCTGAGATAAGGTTGTTTAGGTATTTAATTTCCTCTTCATTTAACCTGGGCAATTTATATTTTTGAAAATATTCATCCATTTATTTTAGAATGTCAAATTTATTGGCATACAGTTGGGCAAAGTAGTTCTGAATTATTACTTTAATTTCCTCCTCATTGGTGGTGAGTTCACCTTTTTCATTTTTGATAATATTAATTTGATTTTCTTTCTTTTTTTTAAACAAATTAACCAAAGTTTTATCTATTTTATTGTTTTTTCATAAAACCAAATCTTGGTTTTATTTATTAATTCAATAGTTTTCTTGCTTTCAATTTTATTAATTTCTTCTTTAATTTTTAGAATTTCTAAGTTGATATTCAATTGGGGGGGGGTTAATTTGTTCTTTCTCTAACTTTTTTAGTTGTATGCTCAGTTCATTGATATCCTTTTTTTCTATTTTATTCATGTAAACATTTAGAGATATTCTATATCCCCTAATGATTGCTTTGATTGTTTCCCATAAGCTTTGGTATGTTGTCTCTTTATTGTCATTTTCTTAGATAAAATCACTCTTTCTATAATTGATGTTTGATTTACTCATTCTTTAAAATGAGCTTATTTAAGGGGGTGGAGCCAAGATGGTGGCAGGAGAAGATCCTCTCCTAGGTGCTCTCTCCAAAATATTCAAAAATCTTAAAATTATGACTCAAACTAAATTTTTGAGAGACAGAACCCACAAAAAGATCCAGTGAGGCAATTTTCCAGCCTAGGGTAACCTGGAAAACTCTGTTCCATGGGTTTAGAGGGGCAGCCCTGCCAGAGTGAAAAAACTTCAGCCTCCCAGTGACAGCCCCAGGGTACCAGTTAGGAAAGTGCTTCTGCTGCTGGGAACAGAAGCAGTTTCCTAACCTGAACCCCAGGGAGAACCAAGCACAATGTGGAAGATCAGCAGAGAGATCTCTGCCAGAATGATCATGAAGTCCAGGCCCTGAGTGCAGTCCTGGCACTCAGGGCACTCAGCACTGGTGCAGTAGTCAGCTTGGCTGGCAGCCCAGATCCAGGAAATGGAAGTAGGTCCACAGAGACAGCAAGTAGGAACCTTTAGGTGGCTGTGCCCTGAGTGCTCAGCCCACCAAAGGTAAGGGAGTGGAAGGAGACTTCAAAGGTCTGTCCTCTGTCTCTAGAACAAGTCTTTGGGGCTCTGACCACATTTGAATCCTGATTGCAGTCTAGGCCCCCCATAGAAAAGGGACCTCCGCCTCTCCAGCCCTGTGGCAGAGGGGTACGCTTGTGGTCATTCATAGACCAGGAGAGCAGTCAGAGCCTCACACACTGAGGTCCTTTAGGGGGTATCCCCATAAAACTCAAAAGCTCAGGAAGCATCCCCAAACCAGGCACAGGCTGGGGAACTGAGTAAGCAGGAAAAAAAGGAACCTGACCACTGACAAATACTTTGTCTATGATCCCAAGGAGGATCAAAATACTCAATCTGAAGATGAGGAAGTATAAACTTCTGCATCTAAAGACTCCCAGAAAAATAGAAGTTGGGCTCAGGCTATGACAGAGCTCAAAAAAGATTTTGAAAATCAACTAAAGGAGATAGAAAAAAATGGGAAAAGAAATCATAGAGATGCAGGAAAGCATTAAAACAAAGTCAGCAGCTTAGTCAAGGAGATCCAAAAAAATGCTGAAGAAAATAAGTTAAAAACCACCTTAGGTCAAATGGATAAAATGGTTCAAAATAGTTACTGAGAAGAATCCTTTAAAAAGCAGAATTGGCCAGATGGAAAAGGAGATAAGAAAGCTCTCTGAGAAAAACAAATCCTTCAGATGTAGAACAGAGCTAAAGGAAGCTAATAATTTTGCAATAAATCAAGACACAATACTTCAACACCAAAAGAATGAAAATTTAGAAGAAAATGTGAAACATCTCATTGAAAAAAACAACTGATCTGGAAAACAGATTCAGAAAAAATAATTTAAAAATTATTGGGATACCTGAAAGTCATGATCAGGAAAACAGCCTTGACTTCATTTTTAGTGAATTCCTACAGGAAAACTGCTGTGATATCCTAGAAGTAGAGGGCAAACTAGAAATTGAGACAATCCACCAATCTCCACCCCCCCAGAAAAAGATCCAAAAAAACCAACCCCCAGAAATATTATAGCCAAGTTCCAGAACTCCCAAGTCAAAGAGAAAATATTACAAGCAGCCAGAAGGACACAATTTAAATATCATGGAGCTGCAGTCAGTATCACACAGGATTTAGCATCAACTACATTAAGGGTTCATAGGGCTTGGAATACAATATTCTGGAAGGCAAAAGAACTTGGAACGCAACCAAGAATCAACTACCCAGCAAAACTGAGCATCCTCTTCCAGGGGAAAAGATGGACTTTCAATGAAGCAAGGGAATTTCAAATGTTCCTGTTGAAATGACCAGAGCTGAACAGAAAGTTTGACATTCAAGTACAGGACTCAGAAATAAGATGGGTGAGAAGGGTAAATTAGGAGGGACTTAATGATGATGAACTGTATATATTCCTGCATAGAAAAATGATACTGATAATACTCATATGAACCTTCTCATTTAATAGAGCAAGTAGAAGGAGATTTTATAGATGAAGCACAGGAGAGAACTGAATTTGCAGATATAATATATTGTAAAAATGGAGTCAGTGGCTAAAAGGGAAAGGTACTGGGAGTAAGAGAAAAAAGAGGCGGAATAGGCTAAGATATTTCATATAAAAGATATTTTTTTCCTGCAGTGAGCTTTTGCAATCCCCATTCAATTTTCTCCAAAGTTCTATCATATCTATATCTTCTAAACTTCTATTCACCTCTTAAATTTCTTTCTTGTTTATTTTGTGACAGATCTATCTGATTCTGAGAGAGGGATGTTCAGGTCCTTTATTAGTAGTTTTGCTGCCTACTTCTTCCTGAAACTCTCATAATGCTTCCTCTAAAATCTGGATACTATACTATTTGATGTATATATGTTTAATATTGATATTATTTCACTATCTATTGTACTTTTCTTCCCTATCTCTTTTAATTGATCTATTTTTGCTTTAGCTATGTCTGATATAAGATCACTAATTCTGCTTTTTTTAAAACTCCAGTTGAGGCATAATATATTCTGCTCCTGTCTTTTACATTTAATCTGTGTATATCTCTCTGCTTCAAATATATTTCTTATAGACAGCATATTGTAGTATTCTGGTATCCAATTCTGCTTTATGGGAGAGTTCATTCCATTTAAATTCACAATTATGATTACTAATTATGCATTTCCCTCCTCTGTATCCCCCCTGCCCCATTTATACTATTCTTTCTCCTTTTATTCCATCCCTCCTTAGCAGTTTTGATTCTGAACACCACCTCCCTCAATCTACCCTCCCTTCTATCAGCTCCCCTTTTCTTTCCCCTTTCCCATTCTGCCCTACTTTCTGCCCCTCCCTTCTATCAATTTCTGCTTTCCTTTTTTCCCTCACCTAAATTTCTAAACCCAACTGAGTGGGTATGTTATTCTCACCCTGAGTCAAATCTGATAAGAATAAGATTCCAGAAATGATTACCCCCTCCCATCATTCCTTCTGCTGTAATAGGTGTTTTATACCTTTTTATGTGTTATAATTTACCTTATTCTGCTTCCCCCTTTCCTCTTCTCAATACAATTCTTTTTATCATTCCTTAGTTTTTTATACAATCACATCAAAATCAATGTATACCCATACCCTCTGCCTATGTATAGTTCTTCTAAGTGTGCTAATAGAACTACTGCTCTCAACAGTTATAAATTTCCTCTTTCCATGTAGGGATACAAGCATTTAATTAAATAACATGTTTTTTTTTTCCTTTCCTATTTACCTTTTTATGCATCTTTTGAGTCTTTTGTTTGAAGATTGAATTTTCTATTCAGTTCTGGTCTTTTCATCAGGGAAGTTTGAAATCCCCCTATTTCACTGAATGTCCATCTTTTCTCCTGAAAGATTCTATTCAGTTTTACTAAGTAGCTGATTTTGGTTGTAATCCAAACTCCTTTGCCTTCCTGAATATAATATTCAAGACCATCCAATCCTTTAACATCGAAACTGTTAAGTACTGTGTAATCCTGAATATGAGTCCATTGTTTTTGAATTGTTTCTTTCTGATTGCCTGCTGAATTTTCTCCTTAAATTGATAATTCTGGAATGTCTACAATATTTCTTGAAATTTGCATTTTGGGATCTCTTTCAAGAGACCTTAGTGAAAT
Organism: Macrotis lagotis; assembly: GCF_037893015.1. Taxonomy (NCBI): domain Eukaryota; kingdom Metazoa; phylum Chordata; class Mammalia; order Peramelemorphia; family Peramelidae; genus Macrotis; species Macrotis lagotis. The sequence goes on along the minus strand of NC_133659.1, from coordinate 136,594,474 downwards.
CTTTCAATGGCTATTTTTATCCTCTGGGTCTAGAATATTAGGGCAATTTTCCGTGATAATTTCTTGAAAGATATTGACTAGGGTTTTTTTTTTTTAATCATGGCTTTTAGGTGGTCCAATAATTCTTAAATGATCCAGGTCAAAATTTTGCAGGAAAATTGTTTTGCCAATGAAGTATTTTACATGTTCTTTTTAAAAATTTTTTTATTTGACTGATTCTTGATGTCTCAGAGTCATTAGCTTCCATTTGCCCAAATCTAATTTTTACGAATTCATTTTCTTCAGATAACTTTTGTATATCCTTTTTCATTTGGTCAATTCTATTTTTAAACTTATTTTCTTCAATGGATTCTACCCCTAACTCCTCAAGTTGACTAATTCTTTTTTTAATGATGTTTTTTCTTCAATGGATTTTTTTCCCATTTGGCCAATTCTATGTTTTAAGAAGTTCTCTTCAGTCAAATTTTGTACCTTCTTTTCCAAGCTCTTGATTCTTTTTTTCATAGTTCTCCTGCATAACTTTCATGTCTTCTATCAATTTCCTCCTCCACCTCTCTTACTTAATTTTTAAAATCCTTTTTGAGCTCTTCCAAAAGGATTTTTGGAGCTTGAGAACAATGCATATTCCTTTTTGATACTTCACATATAGATTTTTCCCATTTTCTTCTGTTTGTATTTGATCTTCCCTGCTGACAAAGTAGTTAGGGCTCTGGGTTTTGCTCATTTTAAAAGTTGCACTCTCCCCCAGGCACTGGAAAGCAATGCTCCATGCTTCTTTTCCTGGGGACCAGGGACCTTTTCACTTTCCATATTGGGGGCCTCAAATGCTGACAGTTTGGTGACCTGGTCTATTAGCACTTGCTGTGCCGGGCTTCCAGGGCTGGCAATTTGCCTTATTTGCTGAGACTGGAGGCCTCACAGCTGATCTGCTGTGCCACTGGTCTGCTGAACTAGGACCTTGCTAATCTGTACTGCAGCTAATAGTCTGCCACTGGCTTGCTTATATTTTATTTGTGCTCTGCTACACTCTCCCTTTAACCAAACTGGGACAGTGTTTCACTCCCTCTTTTTGAACATTCTGTTGTTTCAGAATCCATTAAAGGATTGAAGAGCTCAGGCAATTTCCTGGTTTCTCTCCACCATCTTGACCTTGTCCCTCTCTTTTATTTCTTTGGAGACAGTCACTCATGTGAAATCAAGTTTTTCTATTGTCAGTTATTAATACTGTGAAGGTCAAACATTCTGCTTTCACAATTTTTAGTTCTCTCTTGAATTACTTAAGTAATATCTTTTTCTGGTTCCTCATTGTCTGGGAATCAATAAGGTCTTTTTCCTCATCAGATATAGATTCACTTTCTTTCATCTTGCAATATATATTTTCAGGAATATTTAGACTCTTTTAGATGTCTTGGAGTCTATCTTCCTTTCCATTATTAATATCTTCCATGTAGAGTTATCTTCTTTTGCTCAAAATTTTTAATTGCTTTTCTTTCTTCTTAAGATCTTTGGTAATTGTGATCTTTTTTTAACCTCCAACATTCCCCTACAATTTTGATGAGGGCTGAACCTCATATCTCTTTCAGACTCTTCCCAAGTTCACTTTTTTTTCTGCCTGCAAGTTATGCCCCAAGTGGCTTCTGGGGGGGGGGTAAGAACTGGTCCAATTACATGCTTGGAACAGCCCTACAGTCATACTGATGCTTCACCCCAATCTCTTCTGTTCTGTAGTTCTTTGATTATGCATCGAAGTATTACAGTATGCTCCTACCCTAGGCAGAATGCTCTTCTGCTTTTCCATAATACCACCTTCTCCACCTGGGTGGCAAATTTGAGTTCTGATATTGTTGGCTGTTATTAAATACTAGCTGTTATTGGCTTTTTGTATTTTTGTAAGGCAATGGGGTTAAGTGACTTGCCCAAGGTCACATAGCTAGTAAGTCTGAGTACAGATTTGAATTCAGATCCTTCTGACTTGAGGGCTAGTGCTCTTTCCACTGTGCTAGCTAACTGCCCCCAAAGCTAATTATTATTGTTGAAACAGAATAGTGAGACCAGGGCTAGGAAAGGATGTGCTGACAGAGATCACAACTGTAGCAAGGACATTGTTTGAGTAAATCCAAAGCATAAACCATTGGCCATATTATGTTGCTCTATTAGATTATAAGGGAAATGTGGGAGAGGGGGGTCCTGAGTGAGCACATTAGGAATTCAGGATTAGTCTTTCTACCTCTCATCAAGTTGCTACTTTCTTAGAATTCTTGCTGTCTTAGCCTGATGAGGTAGTTGCAATTGCTTTTCTTTTTTATGTATAATCCTAATATTGAGGAGTCCTTAGAGTTCAAGAGATCAGAGAAAATAACCATTCTTTTATATTGTCGATCATGTGGCATACCACTTTCCAGTCCAGGACACATTAAAGAACCTCTGAATCTTTGTCTCATATTCATCCAACTGCAAAAATGGATAAAATAAGAAAAATGACAAATGTTGGAGAGACTGTAGGAAAATAGGAACATTGATGTAATATTGGTTAGGCTGTGAATTGGAATAACCATTCTATAAAAAGTTTGGAATTATGACCCCTCCCCAAATTAACTAAATTATACAAACACTTTCACCAAACAGTACCACTACTATGTCTATATCCCAAAGACAGTAAAGAAAAATGAAAAGGCCCTATATACCAAAATATTTATAGCAGTTCTCTTTGTAGTGACAAAGAATTGGAAAACAAAGGGATATCCAATTTGTTGGGAAATAACTAAACAAATTAAAGCAAGTAAATAAAATAGAATACTATTGTGCTATAAAAAGATAAAAGAGACATTTTCATAGTCAACTAGTCAGTCAAATAGCATTTATAAAGCACTTACTATAGTCCAGACACTGTGTTAAGTTGTAGAGATCCAAAAAAAAAAAAAAAAAGCAAAAACAAAATGACAATAACAACACCAAAACCACTCCCTCTTCTCATGAAGGGGATCTAACGGGAGAGACTACATGGAAGCAACTATTTACAAAGAAGAAAGATATGAGATAAATTTGGGATTCTCATAGAAGACATTAAGATTAAGAAAGACTGGAATAAGCTTGGAGAAATAAAAACTCTGACACTTGAAGGAGGTCAAAGTAACTAGAAGGCAGGAATGAAGAGAGAGAGCATTCCAAGCTTCAAAGATTAAAACTGTTCAGAGTTGAAAAGAATAGCAAGGAGATCAATGACACTGGATCACAGAGAAATATGAGAAGATTTATATGAACTAATGCAGAGTGAAATTAACAGAATAACAGAACCAGGAGATCAATTTATACCATAACAACATTATTGTAAATATGGACAATTTAGAAAGATTTGAGAATTCTGATAAATACATTGATCAACCACAATTCCAAAAGATCCACAATGAATAATGCTATCCATGAAGTAGGAGAGATGGATTCGGTATGAAAAATGAGACACCTATTTTTGAATATGGCCAATGTAGAAATTTGTTTTGCCTCATTGTACATATTTGTAACAAGGGAGAGGGGATAAAGGGAATAAACATTTATATAGAATTTACTGGGCAGCTAGGTGGCCTAGTGAATAGAAAATTGAGCTTTCAGTTTTTCCAGACATTTCTAAAGCCTGGTCACTCAAAATTTGTTACAGAATAATAGTACTGCATCACATTTATATATCATAATTTGTCTAGCCATTATTTAATTGAGTATTCCCTTAATTTCCAATTCTACATAACTACAAAAAGGGCTGCTATAAATAAGTATCACTCTTTATGTCTAAATTTTATATCCATTTTATCCTTATCTTGGTATAGGGTGTGAGAGGTGGATCTATGCCTAGTAATTGTCATACTATTTTCCAGTTTTCCTAGCAGTTTTTGTCAAATACTGAGTTCTTATCCCAGAAGCTGGAGTCTTTGGTTTAACAAATAGTAGATTACTATAGCCATTTACTACTGTTTCAATTGTATCTAATCTATGAAACTGATCTATTTCTCTGTTTCTTAGCCAGTACCAGAAAGGTTTGATGACTGCCTCTTAATAATATAGTTTTAATTCTGGTATGGATAGGTTAACTTCCTTTGCATTTTTTTCCCATTAAATCCCCTGAAATTCCTGATCTTTTGTTTCTCCGGGTGAATTTTGACTCTATTTTTTTCTAGCTTTGTAAAATAATTTCTTGGTAGTCTGATTGCTATGGCAATGAAAAGGTAATTTAATTTATGTAGAATTGTCATTTTTATTATATTATTTTTTTATTTTTTATATTTTATTATATTATCTCAGTCTACTCTAGATCTGACATCATTTGTGTGAAAAATGTTTTGTAATTGTGTTCATATAGTTTCTGGGTTTATCTTGGGAGGTAGATTCCCTTGTATTTTATGTTGCTTACAGTTACTTTAAATGGAATTTCTCTCTGTCTCTTGCTGTTGGGCTTTCTTGGTGATTTATAGAAATGCTAATGATTTAATGGGAGTTTAATATACAATTTAATTTTAAAGAAGTAACAGTTCATCCATGAACTGTCATTCTTTCCTACCAATACATAGACCGAGTGTCCATGAGGAAGAATAGGTACTCACAAAACCCCAAAAATATCAGGAAAGCACATGAATAGCAAAACCTAAGCATCCAGAGCAATTCATTCTTTATTCTGGTGAGAAGATCTTGATGTCCTGGTTTCATTAGATAACAACCTGCAACATTCTTTATTTTCTAGGCAAAACTTCACTATTTTTTTTTTATCTTTTACTCCTTCACACTATCTTGTTGGACAAACTTTTTCTTCTGTTTCCCTTGGATCACTGATACAATGATAAATTTTTTAATGTTATTTTAGTTCATTTTTTCAATCACATGCAGTTAGTTTTCAACATTCATCTTTTTGTAAGCTTTTGAGTTTCACATTTTTCTACCTCCTCCTTTCCCTCTCACCCCCCCCAATAATAAGTAACCTGATATAGGTTATACATGTAAAATCATGTTCAACACATTTCCATATTAGTCATGTGGTGAAAGAAAGAAAATGATAAACTCTTTAGCACATAGTCACCCCTAGCAAGGTATGAGAAAGTATTATTCTCTTCCAATGTCAAACAATTTCCTTAAGCCAGAGTTACTTGATAAACTCCTCAGATCTGGTTTCAGGTTCTGAAGATTTTTCTGAGTTTCTAGTTAATGACTGTGATGGGGTCATATGACTTTCCTCTAGTCAAATCTTCAAATAGCAGGGAATTTTCCTTTGTGCAATCAGATCTTCACAAAGCCAAGACTCTTCTCAAGGCAAAACTACAATGCCACCCTCTCAAGGACCCCTACTCCCTCCTCCCAGCCAGCAAATACCCATTTATAGCTTTCCTTTTCAAACTAGAGAAAACAGTTGAGGGCAAGTTACCCCTAAGAGATTTTTCCTTTTTCTGGCTGCAGATGGCAATAAAGAGCAATAAGCCCAAGTAGCTCTTCATGTAACTGGCAAAACTGTAGGAATCAGTTGTCTTCTGATAAGACAATCTACTTTTTACAAAGCATTTCCATCTTCCAATCAGTAAGGGTCCCAGTAAAATGGATGCAAAGTTTCCCAGTTAACTGAGGTCCTGTGAGCTTCTGAATTTTGACTTCCAAGATCAGCTTTTCTCCCCAATTGATTCCTTCTGTATCATACTTCCTCCCCTTCTTTTCTAGTCTTCTTTTGATCATTTTTTCCTATAGACTATTCTTTGACCTAAAATCTGTTCCTCTTTATAAACACTTTATGATATAAAACTCACAATTCCACCTCTGCCAGGTATGATGACCCTCTTGTAGTCTATGGATTAATTTCCCATAATATCTAAGCAGTTTTATCTTTAACTTGTAATTCCTCATTTTTAAATAAAAATGCACTCTGCTCCCACACTTTTAAGACCAGGTATTTTATTATTCTCTTTCAGGGTTCCCTGGTACCCTGAGGCGGTTTGAAGAGTCTCTTCATCTGCCAACCAACTGAGCTCCTATAAGTTGAGCTTCCCATATTTTAAGGGGCCAGTAATTTTAGCATCCAGATTCCATATAACCATGAAAAATTAGTAGCTTTTATGAAGGAATATTCACTTCAAAGATAAAGCAAGAACAAATATTTTCCCTATCTTGGGAAAATTATTTTCTCCTATTTCACTTCAGTTCCTGCTGTGGGTGTATGTCTCTTTGTGTGTGTATGTGTGTGTGTGTGTGTGTGTGTGTGTGTGTGTGTGTGTTGTGTGTGTGTGTGTGTGTGTATGTGTATGCATGTGTGTGCTCACCTTAGGTTCTTAATTTAATTTTGTTTCTACATAGCATGGATCCCACCAAATTTATGTCCAAAGACAGCATTTCTGCTGAATGAGTCCTTCCTCTGGAATGGAGTCTCCAGAGTCATTCCACGAAACACATCTTTACTTAGCCCTCTTACTACCTGAGTAAAGGTGTCACCTTAATTCCCCAAACATGAAGCTGCAAAAAAGAGGCAAAGATATGACTAAAGCTGACCTAGGCCTTTATTTGTTTGCTTAAATTTATTATTTATTTTTAACATTTTTAAGGTAGCTAGGTGGTGCAGAGTTTAGAGCACCAGCCCTGGAGTCAGGAGGACCTGAGTTCAAATCCATTTAATAATTAACTAGCTGTGTGACCTTGGGCAAGTCACTTAATCCAATTGCCTTGCAAAAACAAAACAAAAAAATAAGTTTCAAATTCTCTCCTTCAACTGTACAGGTGAAATAATCTAAAACATATTTCCGTATTAGTCATGTTGCAAAAAAAAATGAAAACAAGAAAAATAAAGTTTAAAAAAGATATACTTCAATGTACACTCAGAGTTCATCAGTTTTCTCTTTGGAGGTATGTCACATTTTTCACGAGTCATTGGAATAGTCTTGGATCATTGTATTGATCAGAATAACTAAGTCTTTCATTGTTGATCACTGTTCAAATCTTGCTATTACTATGTACAATGATTTCAAACCAGATTTTTTTTGAAGTCAATAAATCTAGCTATATAGTCAATGAAAAAAGATTTCTCTCAACTAGACTAGACCAACTAGAAATAATTACAAAATGTACATGCATGTTCCATTCTCTTCAAAACATTTGAAGATGATCATATATCTTTATGTTCATCCTAGTGTTCTCCAGCAAGCTGATGATATCTACACATGCCTGACCCCTATTATATAAATTTCAAAATTCTGAAATGAAACAAAATATCCTGAATTTATTGCCTACCTGCCATTGCTCTGTTCTCAAACAGGTCTTCTTAGTACAGTCATTGAGAGGCAGTTCTACTTCCTTTCATACCAGTTTGTGTCTTTTCTCAACATTTTTATCTGAGAGCTAGTATTCTTTCTCAAGGTGATTTCATCAGTTTTCTTTACACAAATGTTTCTTTTGTGTGCCTTTCAAGAGTAATTTAAATCATATTCAAGGAAGTATTGGAGAAGAAGGCAGAAGTAATTAAAGGGACAAAAAAAAAAGAACCCATGAAGAAAGTGGAACTTGAGCTGAATCTGGAAGGAAATAAAGGTGTGGTAGGACACCTTTCAAGGCATGGGAGAGGGGTGGCTAGGTGGCATAGTGGGTAAAGCACCAGCCCTGGAATCAGGAGTACCTGGGTTCAATTCTGGTCTCAGACACTTAATAATTACCTAGCTGTGTGGCCTTGGGCAAGCCACTTAACCCTGTTTGCCTTGCAAAAACCTAAAAAAAAAACCAAAAACAAATCAAGGCATGGGAGACAGTCAATGCCTTTAAAGAACATATGGGAGATGGAGTGCTGAGCATAGGAAAGAGAAACAAGGCCAGTGTAACTGGACTATAGAAAACATGGAAGGCAGTATACCTACAGTTATTCCTTCCATATTTTTCCCCCATTGTAGTTTCCAAATATCACAGGTAGATCTAAGAAATTAAATGAGAATTCTGGGGAGTTTTGCAGAAGCTGCAGCTGATCCATGCAAAACAATTGATATTAGAAAAGTTTAGAAATTTGGAAATGCATAAAATATGTGTATAGTATTATATAATATCAACTCAAATTCTTACAATAAGGTTCTATAAATATCCAATAAAATAAAAATAAAAATAAATCAGATTTATTTTCTGGTATGAAGGGAAGGCCAACAATTTTTACTCAGTTTTTCAGATCTCAGTGGGGGTGGGGAGAGATGGGTGGGGTGACAACACCCTTATCCCCTTTACTTTAGAAGGGATAACTATAAAAAAGTAGAAATGGTCCAGGTTATAAGAAAATTAAATACCAAAGGAAGAATTCGTATTTCATTTTAGAAATTATAGGTAGTTCCTGGAATTTATTTAGTGGAGGAAGGTAAGATCTGTACTTTAGAAAATTCACTTTGACCACTGTGTGGTCAAAACTAAGGTGGGGAAAGTCTTGAGGCAGAGAACCTAAATAAGAAACTATTAAAATAGTCCAGGTTACAGAAAATAAGAGCCTGAACTAGAGTGATGGCTTCATGAGAGTGGAAATAAAACTGAGAGGAGGGAAATATAAATGCAAGATTTGATGACTGATTAGAGATATATGCCAAGTGAGAGTGAGTGGAAGATGACACAATGTGAACCTGGGTGACAAGAAGGATGGCACAGTTTCTCAACATGCTAGAGAAGTTCAAGAGTGGTGAGTTTAAGAGGAGAAGATGAGTTCTGTTTTGGACCCAATTGGTTGAGATGCTTATGGGGCAATCTGGTTGGCAATCTAATATGGGGTGTAGTGGATGGAGCACTAGCCCTGGAGTCAGGAGGGTCTGAGTTCAAATGTGACCTCAGAACTTATTAATTACCAAATTTTATGACCTGGGCAAGTCACTTAACCCCATTGACTTGAAAAGAATTAAAAAAAAGATAACAGAGTGATTTGCCATTTCCTTTTCCAATTCATTTTTAGATGAAGAGCTGAGCAATAAATTAAATTCCTTGCACAGGGTCACATAGTAAGTGTCTCAGGTTAGATTTGAACTCTAGATGATAACTTTTCCTGACCTGGAATGCTATCCATTGGGCCATTTAGCTACCTCAAAAGGTCATTACATTTAGCAATTAAGAGTAATTTGGAGAGATCCAGATTTATAAAGGATTTATTAGAGAGTGAGAAGAACGAAAATAGAGGCAACATTCTCAAGGAGTTTGAGAAAAGAAAAGAGAGAAGGTACAATAGATAGCAGGTATGGGAGTATGGGAGTAATGAGCTTTTTTTTTTTCCTTAAAGGATGGGGAAGATTTGGACATGTTTATAGGGAGTAAGGAAGGAGCCAATAGTTAAAGATGAATTGAAGACTGGGCAGGAGGGAGGGAGAAGTAAATGAATGACAGTGGACAAATTACTTGGAATAGGTTAAAAATGTGTAGCCATGAAAAACATTACTATAATAGTCATGTTGTAAAAGTAAATATAACATTATCCCCACCCCCCAACCAAAAAAGGGAAATCTCAAGAAAAATAAAGTGAGAAAAAAAGTATGCTTCAGTATATATTCAGACACCATCAGCTTCATCTTTGGGATTGATAGCATTCTTTATCAATAGTCTTTTGAGACAGACTACCTCTTCATCACAAACTGGAGTTAAAAACTACGCTTATGATCATACCTCTTAGTTCCATTTAGTGATGGAGGAAGAGAAATGTCTGGGGTCTTCATCACCCCTACTCTAGAGTAACTCAATGAGGCCAGTGAAGACCATGGTTATGATAGGTAAGCATGAGCTGACTGTGATGATAAGCCAGGGAAATATCAGAAATTGGTCATTGATCCTTATACTAAGTAAACGACCCCTCTATATAGGTCATCTAGAATTTTTTTTAAAATTGTATTGATTTTTTTTATATCACCTGTACCTGCCATTGTAGTCCATCCTTTCCCTCAAAGAGCCTTTCCATGTAATAAAAAGACATTAAAAGACAAAAACACTCCACAAAACTAATCAATGTACCCAAAATGTTTGATTTTTTTATGTGATATTTGGTTCCTTGGTTCCATATTTATGAAAAGGAATAAGAAGGAGGGGAAGATAGTTTCTCATTTTGTTCTTTGATTCCATTATAATTTCACAGAATTTAGCATGAATTGTTTTGTGCTTTTCATTCACATTGTCATAGCCATTGATTATATAGTTTGCTTTCTATCAGTTCATATGTCTTTCCATCCTTCTCTACATTCGTCTTGCTTATAATTTTTTACATCATAGTACTACAATGCATCAATTCTACTGTTTCCAGTTGTTTCTACTACAAAAAGTTCTATTATAAATATTTTGATTATTGTTAGTGATATCTTTGGAATATATGCCTAGCAGTGGAATCTCTGGGTCAAAGGATATGGACATTTTAGTCACTTTCTTTGCATAATTCCAAATTGCTTTCTAGAATGGTTGGACCTCTTCCCAGTTCCAATAACAAAGCACTAGTGTGGCTCATCTTTCCCCAAGCCCTGCAACATTGACTATTCCCATCTTTTTTTTTTTTTGTCTTTGCCAAGCTTCAAGTTATGAGAAAAAAAACTATATCTTTTCTTATTATTAGTTTCTTACTATTATTTCTTATTAGTATTGTGACCAGTGAATTATAGATACACACATACATGGGTTTTATATATAAGTATAGATAGATAGATAGATAGATAGATAGATAGATAGATTTAAAAACATATTTCTGTAACACAAGTAGGTGGAAAATTCACTTTTCACATAAAGCCTCTTTTTAATCAGATCAAATTAGAGAACAGAGTTTTGGTGGACAAAGTTCAACTTTCACTTAGATGAATCAATTTAGAATGGAAAAGGAAACTTAGAGACAACCTCCTTAACTGTAATATCAAAAGTTTGCCTTCTTAATCCCAACAAGAAACCCCTCCTCCCCCACCCCACCCCCAATCCTACACTGGGGAGTCAAACATTTCTTCCATTTTACAAACTGAGAGTGATGGTTCAGACCATACCTTCTAATGGATAAGGTTATTTATGGACAACAGTATCCCTCCATTTTTGGGGGGTGGGGAGGATCCTGGCTCTCTAGCTAGACTCTCCCCCATGAAAGTTGGCAAAGTCCACAATTTAGAGAGATATCAATAAATGTGTTTGTTAATCTAATTCTGTTTTGCTATGCCTTAAGGCCAATACCTCTGGTAACATTGGTCCTTGTTTAACACATTTATTTCTAACAGTTAAAAACTTGGTTAGGACAGTTCCTCATTTTAGGGAATCTTTTTCACAGTTGAGATTTGGAACTTTCTTTTAAAGGTTCTTAAATTTTTGCAGTTCTTTTAAGTTTTTTGATCATTTCCTTTGATTTTTTCTCTTCTAGGAAATGTCTTCTGATTTAATATATTTCAATTAGTTGTCTACATATCTTGAATATCATACCTGAAACAAAAATATCTGATTAAAAAAAAGATTTTCTCAGGAGGTAGCTTCCCTTCTTATTGAACTTGTATCAATTTTATTTAGACAAAAAGCTTTCCAATTCCATGTGAGAGAATTCATAACCAAATAAGAATTAGAGGCCTCTAATTCTTATTTGGTTATGAATTCTCTCACAACTCAAAAAATGTGAAAGTTGCTGGGTCAATTTTATTTTAAAATTTTGAATGATATGATCTTTAACATTCATGACATGTATTTATTTTGAATTTATTTTAAAATATGGTATTAGATTCTGTGCTAAACTTAATTTCTTCTAGGCAATTTTATAATTTTTCCAGCATTTTTTTTCAATGTGGAACTTTTTCTTTGATAACTTATTAGGAATCATTATACACTGGATTATTTAGTTCATTTATCTCTAATTCTTCCTTGTCTAGTATGTTCCATTGTTGTTTTCTTTTTTTAACAAGTACATTGTTTTGATGATTGTTGCTTTAATAATATGGTTTGAGATCTAGAAGAGTTATTCCTCCATCATTTCTACCTCTTCCCACTAATTCCCTTCATATTCAAGTTCTTTTTGTTCTTCCAAATGAAATTTTTTAAAAATTATTTTGTCTAGCCCTGTTAAATCTCCCTTTGGTAGAGATTAGTTGATAATGTCACTAAGGTTGTACATTCGCTTCAATAGTATTATCATTTTTGTATATTAGCATAACCCAGCTATGAGCACTGAATATTCCTTCAGCTACTTAAATTGATGTTTATTTCTTTAAGGAAAGCTTAAATTAATTGTATCCATACAGATATAGCAATTTTTAGTGTGCTTTGGTAGATTAACTCCCAATATTTTATGCATTTTGTAATTACTTTAAATGGGGTTTGCTTTTCTCTTACTGCCTCCCGGATCTTTTCATTATTAAAAAAAAATGAGTTTTTTTGGTGTATTTATCTAGAACCTTGAAACTTTTCTGAAGCTATTAATAGTCTCTATCAACATCTTTGATGATTCCCTAGGATTTCTTGGATAAATCATCACGTCTTTTGCTAATAGAAATAGTTATGCATGGCCTTATCTGCTAAGTGGTACAGTGGATAGAACATTGGTCCCAGGGTCCAGAAGATCTGAGTTTTGCTGTAGCCTTATACACAGTAGCTGTGATGCATGGCAAGTCACACATTCTAACTGCATCAGTTTCCTCAACTGTAAAATGAGGATAATAATAATAATTAGCACTTACTTCGCAGGATTGTTGTAAGGATTAAAAGATATATTATTTGTACAGCTCTCGGCTTATACATAGCAGGCACTTAATAAATGCTACTTTCCTTATCAACACATATATTTAAGTTTTTCTTAATTTGTTCATATAGCTAGCATTTTTATAATTTCTAATGTTTTTTGGAAACCTGTATCAAGGTGGAACCATCAACTTCTGACACACACTTTTGTATAGCTGTAATTGTTAGAAAGATTTCCAATAAGTTTCTACATCAAGCCTAAATCTGTTTCTCTGCAACTTTGATTCCCTTGGTTCTGCCTTTTAGGATCAAGCAAAATAAAGTCTTTCAAATATCTGAAATTCACTATCATATTGCCCTCCCTCCCCCACTCCCTTCCATACCCAAATGTGCTTCTTTTCTCTGAGCTGAAGTCTCATTTCATTCAACTGATTCTCATTTGACATGATCCTTAGACCCCTCACCAGCCTAGTTAGTCATCTTGATTTGTGTCTTTTGACAGTATGTCCAGATCTCTTTTCACAATACCATAGCTTATATATAAAATAATCTTTTGCTCTCTTTTCTTTCCCCCTCCTTGTTCCCACCAACTACTGAGTCTTTGCAATCCAAAGGGAGGATGGAGACTGTATTATCCTCTCTCCAGCTGTATGGGTCATGTCTCTGCTAAGGGAAGAATAATTCTTTACTGTTCTTCAATAAATTGTTGCCTTTTCTCCCATTTACAAGATGACAGCAGAACCTCCAGAGATTCCCCTTTTTTCTGGGGATGACTGGACTCCTCTTTTTCAAGTTCTTTTTTTGTTCTCCTCCAGTGACCCAGAGCAAGTCACAACCCTTCAGTGTCCCCAGGCAACTCTCTGAGACTATAAATTACTGAGCAGTTGCAGATCTGTATAGGAGAGGGAGTTTCCTCAAAATGAATTCCCTATAACAATGAAATCTCCAGGCCAGATGTCACCACCACCACCCCATTCCAACAGAAAAAAAAAATTCCAGAAGTTATTAGCCCCACCTATCATCATGCTTACCCTCTGGCTAAAAATCCTTATTCTCCCTACTCACTGGAATGGAAGGGGAAAGCTGAAGGGAACGGGATCCCAATACCCACTAGTACACTAATTACTGTGACCAAATCATTTAACAGTCAAGAATGTGAGCACTTCGACATGTAGGGATTTTATTCCTTTATTTTTAACCTTGTTAAGTAATTGCTTTTAGACCATTTACAGACTTCAAATGTTTTATTTTGAATTCTAGAGAAATAATTTTAAGGGGTTATATATTGGATAAAACTAACACCATTGAAATATCCAGAAAGCAGTAGAATTTTAAATAAAAAATTAAACATTCATTTCAACATTAACTCCTAAGCTGTTTGGTAAAGTACAAGAGTGCTTAAATATTTTTTTTGTTCATAGATCCCTTTGGCAATCTTATGAAGTCTAAGGGCCCTTTCTCAGAACAAATATTTTCAAATAATCTAAAGAGATGTTAAATTCCAGAAAAGAGTGAGTAAAAATAAATTTGTAATTTGTAATTTGTTTTCTATGCAAGTTCACAGACCCCTGGAATCTATCTGACCTCTTGAGGTCAGCCAAGGAAAAGACTGAGAATTTTGAGCCCTCAGCCTTCCGTATCAAACTCACATATTAGACTTTAACCAGCTGGAAAATGGAGTGAGATCAGGTATCACTAGAATTTCCCTTAATCAAGTATCTTTTTTTTGATCCCATAAGACAAAAAAGATGCTCCATTTGCTGTGATGTGAGGGACTAGATGATTGACCTACCTAATGTATTACCTAGGATGATATTTAAATAACTTTTAATTTCCTTGCACTTAGATAAATGAATAGGAGAAGACAATCCTCTGGGGTGTCTTTAGTGGTGAAGGAAAGATAGTGCAGAATTAAAAAGTTCCCAGGTATAATCCACAGTGAATTACAGTATACAATTTTCCCTTCAAATACCACAGGGCAGAAGATACTCTTAAAATCTATGAAAGGGAAAAAAAAAATCCTATTTCACAGCCAAATTCTCAAAAGTACCCAGTCTCAGGTCTAACTACCCCTAGACAATCAAGCCACTGCATGTAGCTTCTGTCATGTTTCTGGTTGTAAAATAAGCAAGCATAGATTGTTAGTTGACATTGAAAAAAGTACACAGAAAAACTGGGCAAAGACAAACAATGAAACAGTTCTTGTCTTCATGGAACTTATATTCCAGTGTTATGAGGAATCCACCATTTTTGCAAATATAAATTATATACAAACTCCTATAGGAGAGGAAAGATGATGATTGGAGGGGATGAGAATAGGGTGCAGATGGAGTTCATTGCAGACCTGATGGATAGTCAGAGCAAAGGCTCAGAGATGGCAGATGGAAGGTCATTTTCAAAGATCACCTGACAGACTAATTTGATTAGAACAGAGTTTTTGACAGAGTCATATGAAATGAGTCTGGAAAGATATTTTGTGAATTGAGGACATCAAATGCCAGGCTGAGAAGTTTGTATTTTTATCTTGCAGACAGCAGGGAGTCATTTAGCAAAATCTTTTAAAACTTTTTTTTCCCCAGATAGTCAATGATTTATCTTATCTCCTATTGCTCAAAAGCTTCTGCTTATGGAAATTCAGTGATGTAGGCTTTATGAATTAGAAAATTGCTGATACACTTTATTGAAAGTTCAAGTGTTTTGGACTCTGTTTTAGTTTTTGTGTCCACTATTTAATTTATTGCATTGTCTTTCAGTCCATTTAAGTTTACAGATACTATTATTCTGTATTTTATTTTTTTCTCTCCCTTGGTTCCCTAGATCAACCTATTCCTCTCTGAAAATCAGGAGTTTCTGCAAGGTTCTAGGATCTGGTTAACTTAGGAAAGTTGTAGGTTTATCTGGATTCAGAACAATGGGAAATGGAGTTGATGACAGCTGAATTACATTGCATACTGTCTTCCATTCCATTTAATTCATTCTATTCCATTAGGGTTATTTTTCCTTTAAGTCTTGTGGTTCTGGATTTAGTTTTGTCATAGAATGATTAAAGTTGAAAGGAATCTTTGAGTTTAGGTAACCTGACAAACTTATTTTACAAATAAGGAAACAGGATCAGAGAAATTATTTGATTTGTTCAGGATCACACAAGTTAATAAGTGGCAGAGCAGGAATTGGAATTTAGGTCCTAGGACAGCAATCTTTCCACTGTACTTTGCTGCTTCATATTCAATATATATATATAAATTATTAATATATTTCCAATGCACCTATTTCATAATGACATATTTCAAGTATTTAAATAAGATCTTTATAAGTATTGCATTAATCATGCTAAGACAGTCAAATTTAATTAATTTATTCATTCAGTCTTCTAATAAAAATTCTGGTCCTACTTAAAAGTATAGAACTTGCTCACTGACAAGGGATTGAGTCATTAGTGTAGTCTCTAATTGTAAACCAGGATTTCCCTGAAATCCATGCATTAGTTGGATGATAGGAAAGGTTAGATTTTGCCATAAAGGGAATTCCAACATTTTCCCATTACCAAGATCAACAATGAGGCCCTGAATTATGGTGAGAAAGGCACTAAGATACCACTAGCTTTTGAATTAGAGAATCTAGCTTTGAATTCCACCTCTGATGACTACAGTGGATGTGCCTTTAGACAAATCTCCTAACTTCCCAAAGCCTCAGTTTTATCTGTATAATTCTAGTTCTAGAGCTATGATCCCATGAAGTCGCCTAATGTCCCCAGGCCTACATTTCCTTATCTAGTACAACTGGGCAAGCTAGATCTCTGAGTTCCCCTTTGACTCTGGGGCTTAAGGCTGTGATTAAGTGATGAGTGTTAGGAGAAGAAAACAGCCCCTTGCAATTAGATTAAAAACTTTTAAAACTTTTTTTCCCTGATAATCTATGATTTATCTTATCTCCTATTAGATTTGTGATTAAGCTATTCTGCCTCTTACAAGTGTACTGCAAACATGTTGTGTCCATATTTTACTCAGCCAGTCTCTGATTCTCACTGTTTCTCCTAACCTCAACCTTGCCCTCCTCTTCCCACTAGACTATTTTACTATTTATTTGGTGGTCTATGGTTTATATCTTTTGGAAATTATTATAAATCATTCTTAGCAGGTAAACTATATCCAAGCAGTAAGGTCCATGTCTAATAAAAATACATTTCTCTTCTCTGCACAAATTAGGTGCTTAACAAAGTTGGATAAATGAAATAGAAATCACTCATGTGTTCAATGCAAATTTCCTATTAATCTACTTAAAAAATGGAACTTTCTACCAGTAAAGCTAGGATTCTTCAAAAGTATGGCTCTATCAGGAGGTTGTCTGGACTAAAAAAGTGATAACAGTCCTTAATTCATCAGTGCATTAAAACTGGTTGAGGATGTAGATATGTTGATTGGAAATATGGAACATTAGTTACACTTACTTTGTTTCCAGTTTTGGATACAGTAAAAGGCAGTTGGTGTAATGAAAAGAATATTGGACCTGAAGACCTTGGTTGTGGCTTCAAGTTTCTATTCTATCAGCCAATGGTGGAAGTTTGGATGTTGTTAAACTTTACTGTGCCTCAGAGTCCTCTGAAAACTCCACCACTTTTCTATTATTAAAATGGTCGTTTTTTTTAAACTCTCTAAAAATTGGCTTAAATGGTATTGAAAATGGTATAAACTATAAATTGAACATGGTATAAAGTAACCTTCATTTATCTAGGAAAAGTAATAAAGTCACATTTGAAGAACCCTTGGCCTCTTGTAAAGCTTTCCAAGTACCCAGTCGGCATAGGTGGCACAAAATCATTCATTCAGAGATGAATGACTGTCTTGTGGCATGCTGCTTTGTGTTAAACTGGGTTCCATTGTTATTTAATTTTTACTTGTGTGAAAATTCAGCTAGTCCCCTATACTTTTAGACAAAGTCTCCCTCGGGGCCTAGCAGGGAGTTTAAAAAAAAAAAAGCAGAATTCTATTGTTGATTCTACTTTTTGAGAAAAAATAGAAAAAGGCTCTGTTTCTTTCTAAGTCTGTATCGATCTCTCCGGCCATCTATATTGGAGAACCGTGGTCCGGGCTCCGAGAGGCTGGCGCGCTGCTGGCTGCGTTTGGAAGAGAACTTTGCAGCCCTGTGCGTGGTCCCACGCAGCACCCTGGCAGTCGGGGAGGCCCACGGGGACGTCCGGCACGCACGCACCCACTCCGCGGGACACGCAAGAGTTGGCCTGACTGGAGCTGGCGCGGTCTGGACCGTGCCCCGAGCCCTAGGGACTGCAGCAGGGCTGGGCTCGGAAGCCGGCGGCCCGGCTGACGGGGGGCCCCGAGCGGCGGCGGCGGAGCCCGGCCCGTGGCTGCACGGACACCTGCGCCGCTCGCTTGGCCGAGCCCAACCTAGGGAGAGGGTGTGTAGGGTTCCCCCCCCGCTCCTCCCAGGGCCGCCGCCCGCGGGCTCCTTTCACTTTCTCCCGGCCGAGTCAGCCCGGAGCGCCGCCGCCGGCCCGGCCGCCGCCGCCGCAACACCGACTCCACCCCACACAGCATCGCCGCGAGCCTGCACGTTCGGCCCCGCCCCCCCGGCCCGGGCCCCGCCCCCCCCGCTCGACATCCCCACCTTCCGATTGGCCGACGCGGACGGCTGCTCGAGTTCGCCTCCCCCATTGGGGGGGGCGCGCTGTCCGTCGTCCGCTCGCCCGCCGCCCTCCGGTAGGGCCACTTTCTGATTGGAGGAGACGGGGTGGGGCGGGGACCAGAGAGAGAGGGGGGGGGCGGGCGGAGAGCGCCGGTCCAGCCGCCGTCTGTCAATCGCGGAAGCCGGCGCTGGGCGGAGGGAGCGGGCGCCGGGCGGAGAGGAGGGGGCGGGGGCGGGCGGGGAGGAGGGGGAACATCTGGCCGGCGCCGCCGCGTGCGTGCGTGGTGCGTCCCCCGCCCCCGCCCCCGCCCCCGCCGCGCTCCCCTCCCCCGGCCCGCTCCCTCCCGGCCCCCTCCCCCGCCCCCGCCCGGCGCTGCGCTCCTGTGTCTCTGGCTGGCTGCGGCCGCCGCTGGGCTGCTGCCATGGGGAGCCGTTGAGAGTGGGGCCCTGCGCGCTCCGCCGCTCCTCCGGCTGCCAGCGGGGGCGGGAGCGCAGCGGCCGCGGGGGGAGCGGGCGACGGGGCCGGGGCTGGGGGGGCGGGGGGGGGGCCGGGAGGGAGGGGGGCCGGAGGAGGAGGAAGCCCACCAAGTCCGGGAGCGGCGGCGGCGGCGGCGGCGGCGAGGAGGAGGAGGAGGAGGAGGAGGAGGAGGAGGACGCGGCGGCGGCGGCGGGGACGCGGTGACTTAGGGCCGCTCCAGGGTGTGAGTCTCCCCGGACCCGGCCCCCTCCCCCAGCGCCCGCCCGGGGTCCGGGAGTGGAGGGCGGGCCCGGGCCGGCCGGGGCGGGGGAGGGCGCACCAGCTGTTCCAGCCCGGGCTCCGGGGGCCGGGGGCCGGGGCCCGAGGTGCGGGGCCGGGCCGGGCCGGGCGGCGCGGGCGGCGCGGACTTAGTTTGGAGGCTCGGGCCGCGGGCGCCGGGGGGCGGCGCGGGGCCCGGCCGGCCTCCCGGGGCCGCCGCAGCTGCCGGGGGCCGGTGCAGCTGCGGAGCCTCCGGGGGCGGCGGCGGGGGGAGGCCGGGCCGCTGCAGCTGCGGCGGCGCCCGGGACGCCGGGGCTCCTCCGGGACCGGTGCAGCTGCGGCGGCGCCCGGGGGGAGGGGCCCTGGGGCGCCCCCCCCCCCCGCTTCTGGAGACTTTTCTTTTGTGGCTGCCGTGCCCCGGCGCTGCCTGCTGGCCCGGCCGCTGCCAGTCCGCTCCCTCCCCCTCGCCCGCTTTAAAGACGCGTTGCCCAGCCTTGCCCGTCGGAGCGGCGTCCTGCTCGGCCCCCCGCGACCCCCTTTAAGAGCGACCAGCCGGACCTCCGGCGGCCTCGCTGGGCCAGCTTGCAGGGGCCCGGTGGCCGCGGTGCCCGGGACTAGCCCCAGCGCCCCGGGAGAGGGGTGAGCGGTGCCGGGGCGCCTGGAACGGGGACGGGGCTTCGGGGCAGAAGTGGCGAAGTTGAGGCCGCCAAGTCTTAATTGACTTTAGTGATGAACTCATTGTTAGGAAAAGTTAGTTGTTGAGGGGTGCAGGGAAGGAAGAGCGTCGGCTGGGCCGTTCAGCAGCACTCCTGTCTTCTTCTGCCGGGGGGCTGGGGCGCTCGGCGGCGGGCTGCAGGCCCAGCTTCTCTCCCCGCCCCCCCCCCCCACCTCGCCCTTCCAAAGGTCTTTGGGGATGAGCCTGACGTTCACAGATGTCAGCGGCACCGAGCTGTCCAGCTGAGCTCACACTTCCATTTCATCAGCCACAGACCGGTTACAAACTTTCCCAGCTAGCTGGACTTGTGTATTATGAGAGACCTCTTTATTATGAGCGTCGAAGCGACCGTGTGACCCAAAAAAACTGTTGTTGTGATGGGAAGCAGATCAAGGGGGAAGGCGAGGTTCTGCTTTTCTGGCCAGAAAGTCAGATCAGCCATGCAGGTGCAATGGCCGTCTTAATCTTCTGTTAGCAGAGAATGTATCCAGTTTGTGAGATTGTTTCACTGAATGGAATCTCTGCAGCATCTTTAGAAAAGATACATTTCCAGCTTGTTGGAATTGTGAATTGCAGTTGATAGTGATCGTGACAGTGGGAGAAATCCTAGTTAGAAAGTAGTTGCAGAGAAGTAGTTAAGTAGAAGTGGAATAATTGTGGAGAACCAGGCTGAAGTAATAGTTTCCAATAAGTCTCCCAACATTCCTGTGACATGTATATTATTATCTCAGCAGAAAAACAAATGGAAGTCCTGGGACTAACATTAACATGGGAATATAGATTTAGAGTGAAATGAGTTTGATTTAGAAATATCCCCAAGGAAAGCAGCCTTTGAAATAAAACCTCTGAGTTGAATAAAAGTGAATCTGTGGATTTCCTGAATAGCACTGTGGCTTGAGTATCCTGTCAATATATAAGCCAGTCCACCAACTTAAGACACAAGTGTTGCTATTCCATAAATACAGTAGAGCTCCATATGTTTAGTTTTTCAATTTCTTCTGTTAGAAAGTTTGGGGGAAAAAAAAAGGAGACTTTGAAGTATTTTGTTTATACTAACAGAAGAGAAAAGTTCTCCTAAGAAAAAGCTGGTGGCAGGAGTGTAGAGGAGTAGCATATGGCATTAAAAGGAGCACAGCTGGAGGTAGCATTTCCATCTGAACATGATGTCAGAGCAGCTGACAGCCTGCCATCCCTCAGCCTTTTATTCTAACACACAGACAGGGAGTTAGTGTGTGCAGATCTGTGTGTGGAGAAGGTATCTCATTCCTCTCTAACATCATCTCCACTTTGCATCTGTCTCTCTTAGTCTGCTTTTTTTCCACCGATCTAACAGACCTGGAGCCAGCAAGACTCAGAGGAAAGGACTTAATCAGGTTTATGTGTACTAAAGGTAGGAGTAGCAATAGATTAGATTCAGCATATTTCTGTTTTGGTGTTTTGTTTATTTAATTTGGAAAAATCACATTACTTTTCTAACCAAGTTTAGGGATTATATATGAAATTGAGTATTAAATGAACATCTTACTGTAGTTGAAAGGCTTGGGCTGCAGCATTTTTCTGTCCCTTTAAGACACTTGAATCAATACCTTTAAAAAATACATACAGGTATTGCAAATTTTGAAATGTAAGTAGGGCTTTGAAATATATTGTTTATGGAGCTCACTTTAAATTAAATTGTTTTATTTTTTTTTTCCACTGACATTTTAGCTCCCTTTTGCTTTAAGGAATATTAAATAGCAAAGTATATGAAATCAAGTATTCAAACTTTTTTAATGGAAGAATTGTTTTAGTTAAGAAACTAAATTGATTGTATAATGAATTATACTCTTAACACTTTTACACTCTTAAACTTTATTCTTAAAGGTTCAGCAGCACTACTACTGAAGCATACAGCTGTAGTGCTTTTGAAACAGAACAGTTGTTTTTGTTTTTTAGGCAAAAAACTTTTTGTCCCCAGGAGAATAGTTTGACTGGTTTCCTCTTTTCTCTTTCAGATATATATTTAAGAGATCTTTTATTTCAGCATAACAATAATTATTTGAAGGAGTTTTTGTGTTAGCGACTAATTTAGAACTTGTAGATTTGAGCTGCCTGAATTGGCCAGACAGCTGTAATCGCACTCCTCTATTCTTAATCTCTTTATCTGGGCAGCAGCTGCCATATGGCCACAGTCAGCTGGATCAGATGTTTATAAGCTTCCTTCTTCGTCCCTCTCTGTCCTCTCAGCCTCCTAATTTGATCACAGCTACCTTGTGAGCTGCCCTCCAATCTTTATTTTTAGCCCTCTTAAGGATTAGGATTGATGTTGGCTGTGGGGCACTTAAAGTGATTGTATTGTAAATCTTCTTGGGTTATTCCAGCAGTGGTATTTTGCAGAATATATTTAGGGGTTGAATGGAAGTTTTAAGACATCTTGGGTAAAGTGGAGAGGGTGGTGGTGGTGGTGGTGGTGGTGGTGGTACGGAAAGTAATTTCTTGGTACAATATTAATATGCTCTAGTTCCCAAGATGCACATTCTAAGATGAATGGGCATTGAACTTTGCATCTGGTCAGAGGAAAAGGGAAGTAGAACTTACTTGCTTGCTTCTTTATTTATTTGTAGAGGCTTTACATATTGCAATTGAATTTTGACCCTTTGTACATCCTTGTCTCTCTTCCACCCCCTCCTTTCTCCCTCCCTCCCAGAAAACAATGCATTTTTGAAAGAATGGTAGTTGAGGGGAGTAAGGAGGAGATGAAATATATCAAGTCATGTTGAAACAAAACATTTTTTTCTGGTTATGGTAATAATCAGGCAGCAGAATAGTTATCTCCCTTTCTAGAAATGCATTTTCTAAATGTGTTTACCTTGCAATCATTTTTGTCTTAACTGAAAGTGATATGTCTTTACTTCACAGTTGGAATGAATCTCCATATAGAAGTTAGTTTGCTTGTGTAGCTAATGAAAGTTCAATTGAGAATTTTCGGAATTTAAAGTCCTGATTCCTGAGAAACCAGAAGTATGGTTTCTAGAAAGAAATGCAGTCGTTTTTCTTTCACTCAATTCACTTCTAAAAATCTTTGGATTTGTTCATAGTAAAAATGATCTTTTCCATCTGTTAGTGTAGTCCCTTCTGATCTCATACATGTGTGCTATACCTGCAAATCTTAAGATATTAACATCTGTTTTCATACACTAGGCTTTTGTTGTTATAACACTCTGACTTTAAAAGTAAATTGTTTGCTAATTTCTGAGCTAATTATGCTATTTATTTTTTTTTCTTGTTTCAGTGAGAATTGTCCTTTAAACTTAATGTGTGTACTGGAGCTATTGTGTGTAGCTTTAAAGTGCAGTAATGGAAGCATCAAAAGTCATAAAATAAAAAGGGTGGTTGAACAAGTTTCCTTAATTTTAATCAGCATTAGTTAGGCAGTTCTTTGTTCGTTGGCATAAGGCTTTGTCTTAGAATTTAAAACCATTTTGATGTTTTATAGGAAATAATTTGAGTAAAGTTAATTAAATTTCTTCTGAAAGTGATTTAAATTCTAGAATTCTCAAGAAACGATTACAACTAGGCATTTTCAAACTTGACTAGAAGTATGGGGAAGCTAGTTAGATCATTTTTATGAAATAGAAAAAGTTGGGGAACCTACCTACGTTTTCTTTTCACATCTGCAGTTTAGTAGAGTGAGCTGGTAGTTCTTGGGTCATATGCCTGATTAAAATTCAAAGAAGTATATAATGACAGCCAAAGTTTACTTTCTTTTTTTTTTTAACATGATGTGAGGATTATAGTACTAAAAAAGTTGTTTTCTACTCAACATTAATGAGGACTCTTTCTGTTTGTAGGTTATGAAGACAGTATGGAGTTTCCAGACCACAGTAGACATTTGCTACAGTGTCTGAGTGAGCAGAGACATCAGGGTTTTCTTTGTGATTGCACTGTTCTGGTAGGAGATGCCCAGTTCCGAGCGCACCGAGCTGTACTGGCTTCATGCAGCATGTATTTCCACCTCTTTTACAAGGACCAGCTGGACAAAAGAGACATTGTTCATCTGAACAGCGACATTGTTACAGCCCCAGCTTTCGCTCTCCTGCTTGAATTCATGTATGAAGGGAAACTCCAGTTCAAAGACTTGCCCATTGAAGACGTGCTAGCAGCTGCCAGTTATCTCCACATGTATGACATTGTCAAAGTCTGCAAAAAGAAGCTGAAAGAGAAAGCCACCACGGAGGCGGACAGTACCAAAAAGGAAGAAGATGCTTCAAGTTGTTCGGACAAAGTGGAGAGCCTCTCTGATGGCAGCAGCCACATGGCAGGTGATTTGCCCAGTGATGAAGATGAAGGAGAAGATGAAAAATTGAACATCTTGCCCAGCAAAAGGGACTTGGCGTCTGAGCCTGGGAACATGTGGATGAGGTTGCCCTCAGACTCAGCAGGCATTCCCCAGACTGGCGGAGAAGCAGATACACACGCAACAGCAGCTGGAAAAACAGTAGCCAGCCCCTGCAGCTCTACAGAGTCTTTGTCCCAGAGGTCTGTCACCTCCATGAGGGATTCAGCAGATGTTGACTGTGTGCTGGACCTGTCTGTCAAGTCCAGCCTTTCAGGAGTTGAAAATCTGAACAGCTCTTATTTCTCTTCACAGGACGTGCTGAGAAACAACCTGGTGCAGGTGAAGGTGGAGAAAGAGGCTTCCTGTGATGAGAGTGATGTTGGCACTAATGACTATGACATGGAGCATAGCACTGTGAAAGAAAGTGTGAGCACTAATAACAGGGTACAGTATGAGCCGGCCCATCTGGCTCCTCTGAGGGAAGACTCGGTCTTGAGGGAGCTAGAGCGGGAGGACAAAGCCAGTGACGATGACATGATAACTCCGGAGAATGAGCGTGTCCAGGTGGAGGGGAACATGGACAGCAGTTTACTCCCCTATGTCTCCAACATCCTCAGTCCGGCTGGCCAGATATTCATGTGCCCTCTCTGCAACAAAGTGTTTCCTAGTCCCCATATTCTGCAGATTCATCTTAGCACGCACTTTCGAGAGCAGGATGGGATCCGCAGCAAGCCTGCGACTGATGTCAATGTCCCCACATGCTCCTTGTGTGGTAAGACTTTCTCTTGCATGTACACCCTGAAACGCCACGAGAGGACTCATTCAGGGGAAAAGCCCTACACTTGTACCCAGTGTGGGAAGAGCTTCCAGTACTCCCACAACCTGAGCCGCCATGCTGTGGTTCACACACGGGAGAAGCCACATGCCTGTAAGTGGTGTGAACGCAGGTTCACCCAGTCTGGAGACCTTTACAGACATATCCGGAAGTTTCACTGTGAGTTGGTGAACTCCTTGTCTGTTAAAAGTGAAGCACTGAGCTTACCTACTGTCAGAGACTGGACCTTAGAAGATAGCTCTCAAGAACTTTGGAAATAATTTTATATATATATATATACATATATACATATATATAAATAATATATACTCACACACATATACACACACCCACACACATAACATACACACACACGTACATACACACACAGACACACACACAGACATACACACACACACACACACACACACACACACATCTATATATAGTTGTGGTACGGTCTAAAAGCAGTCTTGTTTCCTTGAACTAAAAAGTTGGGATATTAACTTGTTTTTGCACTTTAGGATAGCATGAAAAATTTCACTAATTTAGCATTCTGATAAGAAAAACTTTAGAGCAAGTCAGAAATAGAGAGGTGTTTTTCTTTTGTGGAGTAGGGAAAGTAAGCCAGTAAGTACTTTTAAAAAAACAAATCCTCATATCACAAAAATGCTTACATATGGTTTTATTTCTTCAACATTGCGATTGTGTTTTAAGCTCTGTAATTTTTTTTTTATGATTTTTAAATGCTGTAGAAATTCCCTCCAGTTTTATTAGCCTCTTTACACTTATAAAATTGCATGAATCCTTTCTGGCTGTTGGAAACCTGAATGCTTTTAGACCCAAATGGAAAATTTCTGAAATGCTGGATTATCTATTTTTAAACAAGCAGTTGACTTAAACTTTCTGTGGCAACTTCTGGTTTTCTGACAGTTCCCAATGAGAAAAATTCTGAAAGTACACTGGGATCACTGGGACTCTGTCTTTTGTGAAGGTTTGCTTGGGATGAAAAAAAAAGGATATTGCAGCTTCAGCAGTGTTGAACTGTGTGTTTAAAAATGTGAATTACTGTTATTGTATACTGTAATTGATTACATGGGCTGGGGGGGGTGTCAAAGAACTTGACAGGTTGTGTTGATGCTCATAGTTGAGTCTTGAAAAGTAAATATTAACGCTACAGAAATGCATGAGTTTCAATATATTTTTTGTCTTTGTTTGCATTGTATAACTTTAACGAGTGAGTTTAAAATTATTTAATTTCCTTAGGAAAATAGCACCATTTGAAAAAACTGGTGTTATAAAGAACATAAATGCACTGTTTTTATTTTATTTTATATAATTTAAATCTACTTTCCCACTGTCTTTAAGTTGAAGCTGTTAAGTTGAATAAAGATTAAGCTACAAATTGATAACTTAGCTACATAACAAGGAAAATATAAATGTTTACAAATGGCTTAAAGATTTGCATGTGCAGTGTGCATTTATAACAAACTTCTGATTGCACAGAACCATGCCGGCTCAGAGTTTAGGGATCTACATTTATCCAGTTGAGCATTTTTAGATTTACTACTGCACAAATTGACAATAGGTCATTCTTTTTCTTCTCTCTCTCTCTCTCTCTCTCTCTCTCTCTCTCTCTCTCTCTCTCTCTCTCTCTCTCTCTCTCTCTCTCTTTTTTTGCTCACCCTTTCTCTTCTTCCTTCTCCTCTCCCCACCTCCCTAACCCTTCCCTCCCATGAAAAGATTCTTTGGACTGAAAAAGCCCCAGGCTGAAAGGACTGGGAAGCCTTGATTGACAAGGGGAGGGGGGGGAGCAGACTATGTGTATCCAAGCAGCCGAGGCTGCAGCCCGACGTGTGGTTTTCATGACCAACACACAGGGTGAACGCATTTTGCACAGTGTTTGTTTTCCTGTCTTGCACTTACAAATAAGGTCTATGGGAGTAGCATGGAAAACGTTTGCTGTTTTTCCCTTTTTTTTCCCCTTTGCTTTTGTTTAAAATTTGATCGCCTTAACTACTGTAAACATAGCCTATTTTTGTGCTTAAGATACTGAATGGAAAACTCCATTGTGTGTTGCTGGACTGTTTTGGAAATATTTGGTCAAATGTGTGTTAATTTGGCTGTAATGGCATTTAAAGCAAACAAAAAAAAAAGCTGTGAAAATGGCCTTGGAGCATTATCTTTAGTTACTTGAAGAGTTTCTAGTTTTGTTTTTTTTTAAATACAGTTTATGTTAAGATACATTTTTATTAATTTAGAAAAGACAATCAATGTCTGTGAGAAAACGGACTTTCCTTTGGATTTTTTTTTTTTGTGGTCATTGTGAGTGATTGCTTTTTTCCTCTTATTAGTTTCACATTCTTCCTTTGTTCTAAAACTTAGACTGACATCTAGCTTTGACAATCATAGTACGTTTTATTTTCCTGAGGGGGGAATAACTTATGATGCTGTTTAGTTTTGTACTCTTGGTGTGTTGGTGAATTTTTAAACTGTGCTAACTGCAATAAATTATATGACCTGAGAAGCAGATTCCTGGTGTGTGTTCTTTAAATGTTTGATTATATGGTTCACAAATGGTAATTTTGTATTCTATGAAGTATATCATAAATTTTTTATAGCTTTTATTAACAGTTTGTGAAATAATTTGACTAAAGTATTCATTTGGAAGAAGTCCTAAGTTTTTCATCCATCCATATAAGTTACCTAAATGCACAGATTAAAAAAGATTTGTGCGTAAAATACCCTCTTCTAGGTAACTAATATTGAGGTAATTATCTGGAAACTTAAGTTTCTTTTAAATGCCAAGTGACATCATAAGATTTTCAGAATATTCTGTACCACAGTACCAATCCATATGTTATAAGTTGCTTTTCATGTGTAATTTTACCCTAAATAGATTGGTCAAATCTATTCTCTTGTGTTCTGGTTTAAGTGGAAAATTGAAGGAGACGGGACGTCTTAATTTGGAGGACTGGTTGGCTAATGACTGGAATTCTAGGCAATAGAATTAGCAGGCATTCAGAATGTCGGTGATCAGCTGTATACATGCATCCCTTTTTGTTGTTGAGATTAGAGAACTCAAAGTACTCAAGTTTTAATTCTCACTTTTTATAATTAAATATTTCTCATAAAAATGCACATTACTGAAAATGAACCTAGCTAAATATTCTAATTGTTGCTTCCCTGAATGATGGTTTCAAACTTGTCTTGCCAGGATTTTTAGTTTAACAAACAATATTGTTGAACTAGATAGTTGATGAGTTTATTAAAAAAAATCTAAAGCTTTCATGAAATACTCTCAGAAAAACATTACTATCATAAAAAAGTAAGTTATATACTCTAGCTGTTTTTATTTCTTTAACCTTAACTGGTTTTTGAAATGTACAACTTATATGTCACTTGAGTGCTTAAAAAAAAACCCTTCACTTAGCTTAGTTGATGGAAATTATTTCTTTGTTTGAATTCAAAAGATATTAATATGGTTTTTAAAATAATAATAATAAACTTCAAAGAAGTATGTAAGCTAACTGACCTTGAAAATCAGTTCTGCAGTGGTTCTTAAGTTCAAGTGGTCAAAATAGGGGACTTCATTGGAAGCATGCTCTATTCATAACATACAACTTGGAGTAACTTATTTACTTTTAAATTTGTTGACATGGTTTGTATTGCATCTACTTATGTTTAACTGTAACCAAGCAAGCATTGTTTCACATGAAAAAGAATTGTACAATTGAACCTTTCCAAACAGTTAATTTCTGACCCTTCAAAAGGCCTTATATTTAAGTTTCAATAAGGAATCCCTGCATTGAACGTCAAAGAACTTCAAAGACCATGCCAGATACTTGTTCCCTTACCTTTTCTACCTAGGTATCAAGATGATTTCCGTTGTTAATCAGTAATAATCTATATTCTTGTCAAATTAATGACTTAAATATATTGTATTAATGATATCCACCATGTCAAAAATTTAGCATCACTTGATTCCATTGTGCATCTGCAATTTTAAAAGAATTGCTTTAGGTATTTTATATCATTCAGGTTTCAACATTCAAGAGCTTCACAGAGACACCTAAAAAATGCTCTTTAATAGAACTGATCTTCTGCAAAAGATACAGAGAGCAAAAGCAATTTTATATAAAGCAGGTAGGATGAAGCATTTAAAATGTAGACTTTTTAAGTTGCCATAATAAACATTTTAAGTACAAAATTTGCCTATTTTACCTAATTAAGTATAGGCTCCATTTATCATACAAAATATTTTTGTTAAAACAAGGAAATAGTTGAATTATTTTTTAATGTAGGAATACAAATTTAAAAACTTGACTTCCCCCTTTTTGCAAACATATATTTTCATTTGTTTCAAACTTTCAAATAATCAAATATTTATGGATTAAACTACTTGGTGATACTAAACATTGTGGAGATGTTTAAAAAGCTGCTTTTTCACCTGTAAAGGGAGCTGGACTAGTTGCCTTAAGTATATTTCTTGGAGTATTAATATGTGTATTATGAATACTTGCAAAGAATTAGAGGATAGATTGCTCATCATAGGGAGGTAGATTTTAAAAATTAATTCATTACTTGATTTTTAAGTGACCAAAACAGGTACTGTCAAAGTGTTTTGTTCCAAATAGCTATCAAAGAATAATCTTTTTTCGGTAAACTCAATACTTGTTAAAGCTTGAAATTATAACTATAGAATCTTACTAGTTAGTGTAAAGAAAATTGAATTTCAGCTTTTTTCATCTAAAATGTCACATTTTCTAATCTCATACTTGCCATTCCATTAAGATTGGAAACCATTCCTTGATTTTCATCTTAACTCTACACATCCCTATTTTATGATAAGCCTAAGGAATTTTAATTGTAATCAGAATTTGTAGATATTAATTCACTATTTCTGTGGCTATCTGGTGTTTGTTGCAAAGCTGTAAGTTCTTAAAAGGGCATAGTAAATAAAATACTTCATTAAGTATGTAACCATTTAAATGCAAAAAGCCCAGGGTTTTTAATCCATTATCTCCTTTTCATCAAAATGATAATTAGCAGCATTTTCAGAGCTATTTTAATAAATTAATCTTTCTTAACTTCATTTTAGTTATCACAGGTAGAAATTTCTACAATTACAAAATTAAATAAATTTGGCCTTAAAATTATTTTACTTGATCATTAAGATTTTTATAGAAACAAACTAGCAGTAGTTCATTGACATGAATATCTTTGTAATATAAAGAGTAAAACTGCTTATCACAATTACAAATCAAAATGTGCAAAGGAAATGCTTTAGTTTTATAGTCAAGATCTAGAACTTATTTTAATGACAGAAAATATACTAAATCAGGTTGTACTAATGTTTTTTTTTCATAGTTTTGCTTTCCTTTTCTATGGGGACTTTTAAATTACTTTTTTTTTCAATTTAAATTTTTTGGATTCTTTGTTGATACACATTGGCAAGGTCTTCTATAGAATCTCTAAGGTAAGAGTTACTGTTTTTAGAGCTTAAGTACTATATTAAGATAGAGACAAGAAGAATGAATTGGTACCTTATACTTTGTCTATCAAAAGTCTGTCCAGTTATAATGTAATGACATTTAAGCCAAAATACTTTGAGTACTGAAGCTCAATTAAAAATTGAGAACACCTTTGCCTAAAATATTCAAATAACAGGATGAATCAGTGTTTCCTGTTTGAATTATATAACTACCTCTAATTATTGCATACGTAAACTTGAGTCGGGACAATGACTCTTATAGCCTAATTTTTTTTTAAGTTTTTTTTTTAATTGTCAGTCTATCATGAAAACCTCTACTCTAATAAACATTTCTATATTGCTCACATTTATGTTCTTGTCTGTCAAGATTAAGTTGGTATTTCTGTTACAAATCTTAATTTCTAGGGCTTGATAAATAGGTAATTGTAATGCCTTCCTTTGGTCAAGGCTAGCTAATTCATATCCACCTTGCTTAAGGTAAAGTTTTTTTTTTAATTTTAAGAGAAAACTTAAGGATATTCTATTTATGAACCCAAGGCAAGTGAAATATCTTTCTTTACCTCTCTACTTAAGACACGGTTTTAAAGTGAAACTTGCCTTTTTTGCAATAGGAAATTTAGTTTCTTTGGGAGAAGAATTTTAAATTTGCCTTTAAAATTCAACATATTCACTAACAAATTCAAAGAAGAAATTTGGAATGAGTTTTTGAGATCAGGGATATATATAGATTATATAGCTAGAAATGATTCATTTTCAGGTATAATCCTTGTAATTAAAAAATAGTACTTTTATTAAGCACTAATATTCACTTAATGAATACATAGGAACTTTTAAAGTCATAGTCTCATCATGTCAATACACAGATTTGCACAATGCGTATTTAGAGTCATTCTGAGCTGCTTCGTAAAA
Source organism: Macrotis lagotis (assembly GCF_037893015.1). NCBI lineage: Eukaryota > Metazoa > Chordata > Mammalia > Peramelemorphia > Peramelidae > Macrotis > Macrotis lagotis. The sequence continues at coordinate 136,563,212 of NC_133659.1, read as the reverse complement.
AATGTGTTTGAATATTGATAAAATATTTATAGGGTGGATTAAGTCTGTTGTTTAAACACTTACCACATATGCAATTATACTTAAAGAACAGCATGACCCTGTATACAGTGCCTAACTAAAAGTTGTTATTTGAAAGCGCTTAAAAAATGCTAATTGCCCATGTTAAAAAAAAAACCCTAGGTTTTAAAATACATTCATACACACATAAATATAATTTTACCTTTTAGGAGTACTTTCTCATAATACAACCTTTTTGTATGTCTGATCAAATCCACACATACACACACACACATATACACACATACATACACACATATATACACACACACATATACATACACAAAAGCATTATTGACTTTCCATCTGAATCCAGTCTTATTTAAATGTGTTTTTATAGACTTAAAATATACAGTGACCTTTTCCACGGAATCACTCCTTTGGAACTGTTGGGAGGGTTATCATATAAATTAGCTGTTTGGTAAATGTTTAAGTGCCAATTACATATTTACCAGACAGACAGTAATGCTTCCTAAGGATGCTTATTTAGACAATTTTTGGAAAGGCATATTGGCACAATAATGTGTAATTAAAACATTTATGAAAACTATTTCTTGCACGTGCACTATAACTACCATGCTTTTTAAAGTTAGTGCCATTTACTTGTATTTAGTGTGAAAAATCCATTCCTTTTAATTCATAACTACTTCAATTTATTTAAAGTCCTAATTGATTAAAAATATTTAACCCAGAAACATCTTCCAAATAATTATAAAAGATGCATCTAAATAACTGGTTTTCATAAGGGTAATCTTATAAAGCATGATAGGAGAAAGCGATGATGCAGGTCTAAAACTTGCAAGAATTATTTATACTAAGGAAAAAAAGCTTTAAATACATTCTCTAAGATACATCTGATATCTGCTTCCACTCCTTGGCAGTTTTGATGTAATTGATATATGGATAGAAACCTTTGCTAAGGAGACACAGATACGATGCTTACTTAAATCTTTTTATGAAAAGACTCACAATTATGACTGTCAAATTTTTTTTTATGTCTGCTTTATTGGAAGTGGAGAGTTTCCTCTCATTTGATAGAGAGATCCAGAGCATTGTGAATTTATCAAATGAAAGAACAAAGATACATAGTTTAACTTTCCATCCCTGCTACCTTGAAAAGTATTAATGGTTAGGCAAATGCAGTTTACTTTTTGACTTTCGAACATTTTAGTTCTGGAAGCAGATTTGAAATGAAAATCAAATTCTAGGTCTGATCCATTCACACATCAGCTCCAGCAAGATAGGAAGGAGAATATTGAGGCATTTCAGGATTCTCCTCACGAGGTATGACAATTAACTTTAATGTCCTCTTCAAATGAAACCCTTTCTTTAAAGAGAAAAAAAAAGACAACAACTTTGTATGTGTTAGGGACACAATGAGTTCTTACTTTTCAGGAAAAGTGCAAAGTCTAGAAAATGTGCTTTCTCACATTCTATTTATGTTACTTTACTTGAGGGATGCCTCAAAGCAGTATTGAAACAAGTCAGATTAAAAAAAGAAGTTGATTAACCAGGTTTTTTTTTCTAATGAGCTTATCTTACAGTGAAATATATTTTAATCAAAGAATAACAGGAGGTTTATAAGCATATTCAGCATTGGCTGACCTTAAATGACTTATAATCATTAATAAAAAAAAAAACTTTCATGATTTAAATAGGATTTTGAGGTTTAGAATTGTATGATTTTTAGACATTATATAAATTTAGGAGCTTGCTAACAATGACACAGTAGGATTAACATTTGAACCCAGATCCTCTGAATTCAACAAAATACCTGTTATTTGCAGGATCCTACTAGGCTCTAGGGATACAAAAATGAAAAGTGGCAGTTCCTGTCCTCTAGTAGCTTGCTATCTAGTTTCATGCTTATAACAGAATTGAGGCCACCAATACATACAAATAAAATGACACTGCGACAGTTGCAAAGGAATATCAATAAGGATGATGTAATAGCTTCCATAGGACCAGTATCCTGATTCTTTATCCTCTTTCATTTCTGCTAAAAAAAAAAAACTTAGTGTACAAATGCAAGCAATAATTAATTTGGTTTTTTTGACTGATCACAGTGCTTTCCTCACATTGACCCTGTGAACTAGTTGATTTAATTATCAACACTCCCATTTTGCAGATGCAGATAGAGAAACTGAGACCTAGAGAAATTACATGACTTGCCCAAGGCCACAGAGCTATCTAAAAAAAAAAAATGGGAATTTTAAACGTAGATCTCTTGACTCCAGGTACAAGTCTCTCTCTCTCTCTCTCTCTCTCTCTCTCTCTCTCTCTCTCTCTCTCTCAACCCCCAGTAAGTAAAAAACAAAACATTGTAGAAAAAGTGAAGCAAACCTGAAATCACTTTTTAACTTAGATCTCAATGTATTCATACAATTTCTTCCCTCTCTCCTGAAAGTATCATGATAGCAATTATAAGCCTGGCAAGCAAAATAACATATAGCACCATTCTGTAGTCCTGGTTTAAAACATTTGCACCCTAGACCAGTTGCTTTCAAAATAATTGATTTTTTGATTCCAGGGACAAATCATTGACTATAATCATTCACCATTTTTAAGTACAATGTTCTATACCTGTTACCCATTTTGCACAATACTATATCAACTATTCTTTTTTTTTTAGGTTTTTTTTTGCAAGGCAAGTGGGATTAAGTGGCTTGCCCAAGGCCACACAGCTAGGTAATTATTAAGTGTCTGAGACCAGATTTGAACCCAGGTACTCCTGACTCCAGGGCTGGTGCTCTATCCACTGTACCACCCAGCTACCCCTCAACTATTCTTCTATTGAGATTCTGAGCTAAAGTGAAAGTTTTTGTTTTCTTCTTTGTGAACATGAGGTATGAGAGCTGGATCTATAGCTTCACTGGTAGAGGACATCTCTATTCATAATATAGATTGGAAACTTAAGTATAATGATTTAGAGAGTTGCCTGGAACCAGTGCATTTAAGGTATCTGTCTATAGCCACAGAGGAGAGAAGCACAACTTGAGCATTGGGCTTCCTAATTCCAAGGTCTAGCAGGACCATTAGCCCATGTGACAAACTGCCTCCAGCTATATCTATTTATTTTAGAATAATTGAATCACAGACTCATAGCTACACTGTACCATGGAAATAATTTCTAACCCCCTTCTTTTATAGTTGTGAATACAGACTCTGAGACAGTGGGGGTAATATGCTTGAGGTCATCACAAGGTAGGTGTTAGGAGTTGAGACTAAGAATCCAGGTTTCTTGATTCCCATTTCTGGGTTCTTGGCCTTTGCATGAAGTTGAGCTTAAACTGTAGTTATTAAGTATCCATTAAAACCTGAGTAATAATAACAAAGCCATATAATTTTTAAATCATGGAGTCTTAAAATTGGAAAATATTTCATTTCATTCTGCACACCTAAAAAGAAGACTTAGGATTACTCCTATTTTGAAGATAGGAAAATTGAATATACACAAAACTTAAATAGCCTGTCCTGGACTGTGACAATTCTGACAAAAGTTGAATTTGAAATTAGGATTTTTTAAGACTTTGGTAATTTTTAAAATATAGCTTTATGGCCATTTTTGATTTTATATCACCTCCATTTCCCTTGTATCTCCTTCCCCCTCCCCACCAGAACCATGCCTTAAAATAATGATTTTTTTTTCAAAAAGGGAAGTGGAAGAAGAAAATCCATCCATCAACAATGTGACTTTATAAGTAATATTACATACCTGTGGGGCCCCTCCCCATTTCTGAAAATGAGACAGGAAGTTTCTTCTCATATATTCTTGGGAGGACCAAACTCATTCCTTGAAATTTTACAAGCTTTATTTTTGATTATGTTGTAATTCTTTCCATGTATATTGCTGTAGAGTAGACATTGTATTTGTTTTTTTCCTGATTGTTCTTACTCAACTTTGTATCAGTTCATGCATGGTGAGTCTTTCCATGCTTCTCTTTGTTATAATATTCATTATTTAGTATAGCTCAGTAATATTCCATTGTATTCATACACCACAATTTATTTAGCCATTCTCCATTCTATTTTGGTTCATCTATTTGGGTATCTATTTTGGTTCTAGTTCTTTGCTTCTACAAAAAGTGTCACTATAAATATTTTGGTGTCTGTGGAAACTATCTTTTTGTCAGTGGCCTTGTGATATTTGCCTAGTGGTGGAATAAGTCCAAAGGAATCCTCATTTTAGCCACTTTTTTTTGCAGGCTTCAAAATTATTTTCTAAAATGATTGTACCGATTCACAACTCCACTAATAATGCATTAGTGTGCCAGTCTTTCCACAACCCTTCCAACTTTGATTGCTCCCCTTTTTTTGTTATCTTTGCAAAGCTCCTAGAATTGATAAAAACATGCTGGGTTAAAAAAAAATCTATAATCATACTTTATGTCTTCTTAGCTATATTGAAACTATAAAATTAGGAATTCAAATCATGATTTTGAAAGATTGATGCTATTTTCCATTAAGACTTTCATGGAAGGAAGGAAGGAAAATGTAGCTGCAGATTCACTATGAGATGCCTTTTAAGAGGGTATTTTTGATGACTATTTCATGCCCAAGTAATACTAAGACCCAAATACTCGACTGACTGAATTTTTAACCTTTACCAGTTTCAGATTATCCTCTTCCCATAGTTCTGAGCTAAGAAGAACAAGCCTACATGGTTGCCAAAGCATCCAATTTATTCCCACAAAATGGGAAAATGATACTTGTAGTATGTAACTTCCTTGGTAACTGGTAGTGCTCTTACTAGAATTTTAGAGAAGTAAGGGAAAAAAATATATGTATCAGGAGTGTGAGGGTAAAAGCCAAAGAACAACTTCAAACCTTTTTTTGCTGCTAAAATAGAAGTATGAAATATTTCTCCATTTAATGTGAAAAGGAATCTTAATTTCTTAAAATTGCTTTTTTCCATTTTCCCCCAAGCACATTCACTTGAAGGAATTGTTAAACAAAAAGTCAGGAGACCTAAATGCTTTGTTGGGTCAAGGGTATTTTATTCTCTGTTGGAGTTTCAATTTCCTCATCTGTAAAGTGGCAATAATAACAATTCCACAAAGTAGAAATATCAAATGAAAGTGTGTATATATATGATAGATTTAATCAGCAGAAGCACTGTACAAATTTGACTTGCAAATGCTATCATTACTATAAAAAAAGTAGCATGGCAAGGCGGGGGGCAATAAGAAGAAAAAATCCTAAAAGATCTAAAGTCTTGGGTTCAGGTTCCATTCCAGTTATATGATGACTGTTTGAACTTGGAAAAATAAGTTAATCTCACTGACCTAAGTAATTCCAAAAGGCTATAGGTTATAGAGGAGTTGTGGATTCTCATCGATAAAAGTAAACTTCCTTTCTGGCCATTTCCTATACAAATAAAATAATAGGTTGGAATCCACCAAAAGAAAATCATTACTATACCTTAATTGTTCCATTTGTAAAATGGAAATACTTGATGCCTATCTTAGGAAATTGTACAAAGGAACATGGAAAAACAAAGCCCTTATGACATAATGGCTAGAGAACTGGTCTTGGAAGAAGCCTGCATTCAAATCCCACCTCAGAAACTTACTAGATTTGTGACCCTAAGCCATTTAATCTCTCTGAGCCTTAGTTTCTTCATCTGTAAACTGAGTGGGTTTTATCATATGACTTTAAAGGTCCCTCCAAGCTCTAAACCTAGGATCCTTTTTAAGACAAGTAAGCAATACTTATGAGTTGTAATAAAGGAAAAAGCTCCACTTTTATAAAATTTGTTTGCTTCAGGCTTTTTTTATCATAGGCTGTAGTGAATTGTTGAATAATATTTATTGAACGCTAATGAGCTCAGCATTGTAACCACTGTGCCATGCCTAGAAGACTCATCTTCATGCATTCAACTCTGTCCTTAGACACTTATCAGTTGTGTGATCCTGGGGAAGTCATTTAATCTGTCTGCCTCAGTTATCTCATCTGTAAAAATGAGTTGGAGAAGGAAATGGCAAAAGCACTTCAGTATCTTTGCCAAGAAAACCCCAAATGGGATCACAAAGAGCCAGACACTGTCTGAAATGAATGTCCAGCAACCAGTGCTTTTGACCCTCTCCAACTCTAATTTCTATTTCCACCTCAAAGCTAGGGCCCCATTACCTTATGGTAACTTGTAACCCTTTTCTCTACCCCCCCCCCCAGCTCTTGCTCCCCCCACCCAGAAAGCTGAACATTTGCTGCTTAAATTTTGGTGCTGGCTCCTGGATCCAGAACAGATTTGTGAAGTCCGACTAAGGCATTTATATGTTTGCATTTCCAAGTTGGGGCTAAATACTCTGTTACAATTACAGTGTCACAGGTTAATAATAATTCACATTTATATAGTGCTTTAAGGATGACAATCATTTCCCTCTCAAAATGTGAGATAGGCAGGACATTCTAATTCTCATTCTCATTTTATCAATGAGAAAAGAGGCTCAGAGATTACCTGTGACCATAAGACAATAATTATCAGAGGTGAGATTCAAACCCAGATCTTCTGACTTCAGGCTTCTTTTAGCTCCTTTTTGCTGCCCATGAGATTTACGTGATTTGCCCAGAAATAAAGTGATTTTTTTTTCAAATCACACAGAGCATTCTAAGGTGGAGTTCAGAGTTCTGAATCTCAGCCTTTGACTCTCTTCTTGTCATAAAGCTGTATCCAACTCTTTCTGACCCTGTGGACCATATTGTCCATGGGGTTTTCTTGGCAGAGATACTGGAGTGGTTTGCTAATTTTTTTTCTAGTGGATTAAAGCAAACAGAGTTGAAGTGATTTGTTTAGGGTTACACAGCTAGAAAGTGTCTGAGGCTGCATTTGAACTCAGTTCTACCAAACTACAAACCTAGCACTCTATCTACTGAGACACCTAGCTGCCTGGAATCTATACCTAACATTTATTATATGCCTATAGGATAAAAAAATGTGTAACCTTAGAAAGAACAATGACTCTCCCTTCATTGTATCTACTTGCAAAGCCTACTTCTCTGTTATTTACTACTTCTGTATGATGTTGGGCAATCCAAAACTTCCTTGGGCCTCATTGTCTCTATTTGTAAAAAATAAGGAGGCTGGTCCTTTCTGAGATCCCTTCCACCTTAAGATTCTATGATTTGTCAGATTTGGAGACCTGAGGAATGTTGTGTAATAGTGAAAGAATCTCCTCGAGTGGGAGTAAGGAAGGGCCGTATATAATGAAAAGGCACAACATAGGGCAATGCAGTACCCAGTATAATGCAAGGTCCTTGTATAAAGAAACTTTTTAACAAATATCGAGCAGTCCAAAATTGAAATTCAACTTTCTAACATAATAGGAGCAAGTCTTGGATGACCTCAGAAGTCCTATTCAACTTGTCAGAGTCCTGGTTGTCCACTTCCCTCTTTGATGAAATGCCACTTCACAAAAAAATCTGAGCCACAAATAATCTATTTTTCTCTTTTTTTCTTTTTCTTCTTCATATGATAACTCAAACACTCCTTTTGATTTTGTAGTTTTCATAGATATTTTTGATGGTAGTAGCTTTAACTATATATGTTTGGTGAAATATCCTTTTTTTGTTGATTTATTTAATAGTTTGTTTGGAAGATTTAAAAAATACAGGAAAAAACACCAACCCTCTGCTTGGTGCCATAGATTGAGTCCAAAGGACATTAGCTGCTCCGTTGCACACATTGGAGTGGAGAGTTTACTGTGAGCACAGTTCTACTAATAGATTGGCAATTTTATAAAAAGGTCTTAAAAGAATTTTGTTTAACAAAATTTCTGCATTTTTAATGGGCTCATAGTCATTTGTGATGAAGCCTGAATTATTAATTTTGCAATGTTTTCTGTAAATGTGATTGTTTCTCTACTGATTTCAGGAATGGAATTTTATTTGTTTCCTCCCTGGTTTGTCTATGGGAGTCAAGGTGAAGGGGCCATCTCAGGGATTGTCTTAATGCCAGTTGATGAATCATGCACCAGGCAGAGCGGAAGGAGGCCTTTGTTGACAGCTTTCCATCTGGTCTTTGAATAAAGCCCATCCTTCATGTATAGCACTTCAAATGTTACTAAATGACATTAGTTAAATAAAAGGTACTCCTAAACATCACTCCTCCAAGAAGAGAAACCAGAAGATGTCCCAAAGAGGGGAGAAAGCATGTCAATAGTGTCAAGGATGGAGGATAGGGAGGCATTTGGAAGTTTGAACATTTGTTTCTGTGTATGTGCCTATTGCTTTGACAGTTGAGTATTTAATATTCAAAAGAACCATTTAAAAATAATCCAAATGGACTAGACTTGAATGAATACATCAAGTTTGCATGGTTTAAAGCTAATGTCTTAGGAATTTTAGTAATTTCTATAAGGATAATAGTAATGACAACTGACTTATATTGTGCTTTACACATATTATGTCATTTAAACAAAGTATCAAATTTATACACATTGTTTCCATCATCTTCATAATGATTCTGTGAAAGTGTTCAACATTTTACAAATGAAGAATCTGACAGATTTTAAATGGCTTTATCCAGAGTCACATAATTAGCTAGTGTCTAAATCAGAATTTGAATCCAGATCTTCATGATTCAAAGTACACTGATCTGACTAATATGACTCATTGTCTTCATGAAAACTATCTTGCTTTTCAGGTGTGTGTATATACATATATATATATATGTATATACACACACATACACACTAACCTCCCCCAACCCCCCACCAATGAATAGTGTTTGCAACTCAAACAGGAGTATGAAAGATGTAAGATATATTTTCCACAAGGATTAAAAAAGAAATAGAAAAAGAGATTATCTGAGTCATGGGGTAAAGCTCTGTGATACATTGCACCATCCAGTCTGTGTCTGAACCAGCACAGATCTTTTTTTTTTGAAAGATTACTTCTTGGCAAACTAGATATGCAAATGCCAGAATACAGTAAAACCACATTTAATTGGACCCACTTGCCAACTTCTTGAACACAGCTTGGATTATTTCACTGGAGGCTGCTTCTGTTAAAAGCTGGGGGAGGAGGAAGCGGCATATTGACAAGACTTCAGATCATTTTTTTTCACTAGAAGTACAATTATGCAATGCGCCAAGTTTGGAAGTATTTTACTATGTTTAATAATTATTATTAAAGATATTGTAAAACATATGCATTTGTGGAGTGGAATGTAACAGGAATAAAATCATGTCATCAATTCTACTGTGAATTTATTTCTCTTATTTTTTTTTCTTGGATTTGATGGACTTCTAAATTGATGCTAGCCTCAACCTTCCTCACTGCAAGACTGGTTTTCTCCTCTTAGCTAGCTTTGAAGTGGTTATTTCTGCTCAGGGGGAAATCTCAACATTAACCATCTAAAGGGATGAAAATGAAAGATATTGGGAGTCTGCTAAAAAATTGAGATGTCTGAAAACATATCCTGAGCATGTAACTTGCACAGTTCAGTAGATAAGGAAGAAAACATGTGTTTATGCAAATGTGTTAACACCTGAACACAGAAGCATCACAAAGCATCCCCTTTCCTGCTTCAACAGTCTTTCTTCCCGTGTGACCAATGATATGGAAATGTAGGGACCCATTCACAGTCTCCAACTCCATTCAGGTATTTCCTTGCTTCAGCTAAGCCTGAACTGCTTTGTCATCCTTTAAGTGTAAAAAAACAAACCAAAAAATCCCAGAAAAAACAAAACCCTACAAAGAAATATAGATCCATCAAAAATAAAGCAGTAAGACATGACTCTATGTCATATATCGGGGCTAAATGATGTTTCATAATCTACAATTGCTGCTTTTGAAGTTTCTTTCATGAGAAGAAATACCCTGAAATTTCTATTCATGAAGTTGAACAAAGGTGCCATCCCTAATGATTAGTAAGATGCTTGGGATTGTTTGCACTGAACTCCACATGCTATGTGAAAACCCCATGATTTTCTCACATTCCAACTCAAGCTGCTTAGCAATCATGCCTGTCTCTTCTGAGTGTGGTTATGTCTCAGTTATATTTCTGTATGCTCTGCAAGTTCATTGTTATGTTCTGCCCTAAAGTGAAGTGTATATGGGTAATAGTGGGTGAACAGAAGAAGAAAACTACAATATGCACATCTTTTTTTATATTCTCCACATATATGAAATTCCTTTCCCCTTTTAAAGAATGCATAATTCAACCACATTCCTGAATGATTGAAAGACAAAGTAACTACTCACATTTTTACTAAAAAGATCATGTAATTCGGTGTATGACTCGGTGTAAGTCTGTGGTATCATTTTCTCCTTTTTTAAAAAATGAGGAAACTGAGGCTTGGAGCTATGGAGTGACTTAGTCATGATCATAAAGATACTAAGTACTAGAGCTAGGATTCAAACCCAGATAAATAAAATCAGGGCTCTTTCCACTACACTTTACTCCCTTTAGGTAGATTCTTTACAATAATAAATTTACAAAGCATTTTATGTTATTCCACTTATACCTAACAAACATGTAAAATGAAAACTTTTTTAATTTTGCCAATGAAAACAGAAGCTTAGTGAAGTAAAATGACTTGACATATAAATGATTAATGATCCCTGGATAGCTAGGTAGTGCAGTGGATAGAATGATAGTCCTGGAGTCAGGAGAACCTAAGTTCAAATCTGATCTCAGGCATTTAATAGCTAATAATGGGTAAGTCACTTACCCTGTTTGCCTCAGTTTCTTCATCTGTAAAATGAGGAAGAGAAGGAAATGGTAAGCCATTCCAGTATATTTTCCAACAGACCCTCAAATGGGGTCATGGAGAGTAAGACTTGACTGAAAGATATAACAGCAAAATTAAGTGATTAATAAATGCTTATTGATTTTGACTGAGGTCACATAAGAGGGAGACAGAGATGGAATTTCAGCCCAACTCATTCTGATTTATCCACTACTTACTATATCATACTGCTTGTGGAGTCTAATATGCTTAAATTTATTTTCTGAGTCACAGAATAGATGGCTACAATGTGAACTTGGTGTGCGCTGCATATGTAGATATAATTTGGCAAATCCTTGAAGGTGTCCTCTACCAGTGGTTCCATTAAAATGTTTTGGAAATTCAGTCACACTCCTGCAGAATATTCCAGAAAATTTAGAAGTAACAGTGCCCTTAATTCCTCAGTCTCATGTCAATTAATAGAATGCAAAGTCTTTGAGAGCAGAAATAGTTTCAGATTTTTGACTTTATATTCCCCAGCACCTAACATCACTCCTGGCTTAATTAGTTCTCATCAATTGATTATGGAAGACAGGCAGTGGTACTGGGGTTTCACTCTTCCATAGGAGAATATGGTGTTCCCTCCTGCTGATTTGATCAGCTGTATTCCACCCCCCCCCCCATTCTATTCCCTGCTCTTCCCTCCAGTACCCCTGGCTCTTGGCTCTTGTTTCCCTCTAAAGGGTTAGATTGACTGCTGGATGACTGATGACAGACTTTGTTTGGCAGACATCTCAGTATGTCCAAAGCAGTTCCTTTCATATTCTCCTCTATAATACTTCCTTAATTCTTTAATCACTGAATGGGCACCTTAATTGGGCACTGAATGGGCACCTTTAATCACTGAATGGGCACTGCCTCAGACAAACTGAGACCTGGGAAACTGAGCCCAAGGTCTCCCACTGCATCCAGGGCCATTGTCAGTTGTTCTGACCTGTGTCTTGCCACAGGACTTTGATGACTCTGGAGGAGAGTGAGACTGAAGACTTTGCAGAGTCCTGCATCTTTTGAATCCAATTCCTTTGCAAATGAGCACCAACTTCCTGATGTCATTGGTCCTCTTTGAGAACTAAGAACAAGCAACAATAGGGTACAACTAAGTTTCTAGTTTCAATGTTATTCTTAACTCCTCACTCTCCCTCAGTTCAGATACCTAATCATTTGCCAAATCTTGTCATTTCAGTTTCCAAAACAACTCTCACATCCAATCTCTTTTCTCACTTCTAAAAGCCACCATCTTAGTTCATGTTCCAGTTACTTGTATGAACTTTCCCAATGCCTCCCAATTGATTACCCTGTTTCAAATTTTGTCACTCTAACCCATCTCCCACAAGGTTGTGAAAGTGACAAGGTCTGACCATATCACTATCCCACTCAGTCAATATTGATAGTTCCCTATCCCCCCGCAAAACATAATATTCCCTACTTGATTTTTATTGCTCTTCCCAATGTGGCCATAGCTTATTATCCTTCCTGCCTCTTCATTCATTATTCCCATGTCACCATCCAGCCAAACTATCCTTTCTGTTTATCATACATGACATTGCTTTCTCACCTCAGTACTTTTGCACTGGACACCCTCTATGTCTGGAATCCTTTCCTCACATCTACCAAATAGAATACCTTACTTCCTTTGAAAATAGATCAGGAGAAAGCACTGATAGAATATGTATAGAATAGCAAATTGTACATAATAGCTTCAGTTTCATGTACAATCATCTTTTTATTATACTTTTATGGAAATGCTTGTTTTATCCCATAAAGTAAAAATTAAATACTTTTAAAGAAATAAAAGTAGTTCAAGGATCACCCTCTACAGGAAGCCTTTTCTGATTCCCCTCACGCAACCGCTAGAGCCCTCCCTTCCCAAACTACCTTATATTTTTTTCTCATGTATTTATGCATATGTCGTCTTGCTCCTTGAGAATAGGTATTGTTTCATTTATTATTTTTCTATTCTAATGTGTGCCCACCACATAGACATCCCTTTTAAATGGGTCTTGATTGATTATTTGAAGATGTTTTATGCAGCTTCTCTCATGGAAATCTTTTTGATAGTATGTTGCAGCTTATCACAACTGCCATTGTATCTGTTAGAAGCATTTATTTAGACCTTGCTATGTGCTTGGACCAGGGCTGTCCAAAATGTGGTTCACCTGTGGGTTTACTAAATGCTTTAGAAAATAAAGCCCAGCTGCTGCAGAGTTCTCACTAAAATGGCAAATCAAAATGTATTGTCTATTGTTTCAATAAAAACTTTTTAAAAGTAAGATTAGACAACCCTGTGCTAGGTCTTGGCACACAGAGAGAAAAAAAGAAACAGTTTCTTTCCTTATGGAACTTACTTTCTATTGGAGGGGAATAACATATACAAAGAAGATTTTTAAAATTTATATTAAGTAGTTTCAAGAGTAGGGCATTAGCATTTTGGGGGATCAGAATAGTCTTTCTCTAAGTTGTAAAGCAGGTGGGGATCAGCATTGGTAAAGGAAGCTTTCTCACCTATCCTAATAAAGTTTCTTTCCTAATGAAATCACAGAACTGTATACCTCAAAAGGTACGTTTTTTCCATTGCCCTTTTGTTGACTTGCACTTTTAATTATTTTGAGATAATAGGATGCCATTTGGTGGTGGGATAATCAGGGATTAGCTTGGGGTTATTGAAATCACTATGCTTATTTTGTTCCAGTACAAACTTCTCCCTTCTTCAATTTTGTGTCTAGTTCTATGTTTCTCTACAGTACTGGTCCAAGGACATGGCTTAATAGAATAACTCAATTGGCCACCCATCCACATCCATATAAATGTGTGGGCCAGTATCTGATGGATAGTAAATAACCCTATGACTCTATATAGTGAGAATTCCAAGACTTCTTTCTAGGGGCTTTTAAAACTACTTGATGCTTCAATATCTTGTGGAACAAGAGTCTCACTGAAATTAACCTATGAATAAGAAAAGATTTTTAATAAGAATAAAATTCATAACTAAATATGGCCATTGGTCTGCTGAGACTCATTAAGATCAGAGAGACTATTGTATAAAATGGGAAAGTGTCAAGGTCTGGTGAATATTATCAAGGGCATTTGCAATTTAAAAACCTATTAATATATGTGGTTGGGAATGGGAGTGGAGAAGGGTGAAATTGGGAGGGATAAATTTGTATTTTGAAATGATTTAAAAAAATTTTCAAACAAGAATAACTTTGATAACTGTCATAACTCATATAGGCAGCTAAGTAGTACAGTGGATAGAGAGCACTGGTCTTGCAATCAGGAGGACAGAAGTTTGAATCCAACCTCAGACACTTGACACTAACTAGCTATGTGACCTTGGACAAGTCCCTTAATCCTGATTCCCTTGTGTCCAGGGCCATCTCTAATCATCCTGATTCATATCTGGCCACTGGACCCAAATGACTCTGGAGAAAAAGTGCAACACCCCTTCACTCAAATCCAAATGCTTGTCATGGCATCACCTCCCTGATGTTGTGGTCTTCTTCAAAAATGAAGGACAAACATTATTATTATTAGTAGTAGTAATAATATTTAATGGATCTAGATTTAGTGATAGAAAGCAATTTAGATGCCATCTTATTCATACACACACCCCACCCCCATCTTACAGTTGAAGAAACTAAAACCCAGTAGGAGTAAGTGACGTACCCAAGCTCACATAAAAAAAAGTGACAGAGCCAAGATTTGAGCCCAGATCCTATGATTTCATGGCCAGTATTCTTTCCATGGTACTTCTTAAAGATGAAATATTTGTAAATACTTCAGCTTCAAAAAATCCATGATCTCACTTGCAGGGTTCTTCTTTCACAAGATGTTAATGGATAACTTGCTGACCTATTGCACCCTTTAGCTCCCCAACCAATATGTGTGTGCATATACACATATATACACACTTGCACATATGCATTTATGTATATATAATATATCCATACATGTATGTGTTTAGTATATGCATATATACTATACTGTACATACACAACACAAGGGGAGTTAGGTGGAACAGTGGATAGAGCACTGGACTTGTAGTTAGGAGTTCAAATCCAGCTTCAGATATTTGATACTAGCTGTGTGACCTTGGCCAAGTCACTCAATGCTGCCTCACATTCAGGGACCTTGGACCCTTAAGACCTGAAGGAGAAAGTGAGGCTGGTGACTTAGCATGGCACCTCCTCTCTCAATTCCAATTCAAGTCATGGTATCACCTGTCTTGACTGATGTCATGGTCTTCTTCAAGAATGAACAAACAACAATTACATAAGCCTGCATACTTATATACCTATACACATAGATCTGTATAACCCATAATCTGTATTTGAATAACTGAATATATATCTGAATACATATATTTATATACATAATCTATGGCCAGTTTTCTTTTAATTAATCATTTGAAATTTCATCAAATTAGTCCTAATATGTTCAGTTCATCCTTGAGATCATAGGACTTTATGTCTAGACTTGAAAGGAATCTAAGATATTATCTAACTTAATCCCTTCATTTTATAGATAGGAAAAGTAAATTAAAGAAACAAGAAATGATTTGCCTTAGGTCATACATGTAATAGGTGGCAGAAACAGGATTGGAAATCAGGTCCTCAGATTAAGTTTGAGATCATTTCCAGTGCACAGTATAGTACTACCTGCTTTTATATGAAGGTTTCCCATCTTAGTAAGACCTACTATGGAGCTTGTGCCCTACAATAACTTTTGAGAACTCCAAATTACGACCGGGCCAGTTTTTTTTTTTTTTAAACTACATCAGTGACTTCCAAACTTTTTTGATGGAGTACCACAACTAAAAATTTTTGAATATGCAACCTAAAGGTGTGCATGTTCCCTTATTTTTATTTTTTATTTTTGTTTTTTTAGTTTTTTCAAGGCAATGGAGTTAAGTGATTTGCCAAAGGTCATGCAGCTAGGCAATTATTAAGTGTCGGAGGCCGTATTTGAACTCAGGTCCTCCTGACTCCAGGGCTGGTGCTCTATCAACTGTGCTACCTAGCTTCCCCCCACACACACACCCCTAGTTTTTAAAGAAGAGGTGCTTCTGTACTAATTTAAAAGTATATGTGTGGAGTGGCTAGGTGGAGCAGTGGATAGAATACCAGCCCTGGAGTCAGGAGGACCTGAGTTCAAATCTGGTCTCAGACACTTAATAATTACCTAGCTGTGTGACCTTGGGCAAGCCACTTAACCCCATTGCCTTGAAAAAAACCTAGAAAAAAAGTATATGTGCATTATCCTGTATTAATAATTATATATAAAATGCAAGTTACACAAAAATAGAAAGAAACTTTAAAAATTTGAAATGAAGATGAAAAAGTACTTGATCCTGGAGCTACTGAAGTTTGAAAGACATGATAAGATCTGTGCTTTAGGAAAATCACTTTGGTAGCTATGTGAAGGATGGATTAAAGTGGGAAAGGACTTGAGACAGGTAAATCAATTAAGAATCTTTTACAATAATCCAAGAAGTAGGTGATTTGAGCCTTAATGAGGGTGGTGGCTATGTGATGGAAAAGAGGGATGGATACAATAGATGTTGTAGACATAAAACCAATACATTGTGAAATGATCAGTTGTGATGGATGCAGCTTCTCTAACAGTTTAGTGAACAAGGACAGTCTTGAGAGACCTGTTAAAGAAAATATCATTTACATCAAGAGAAAAAGTTATGGAGCAAAGCATACCATGCTCACTTTTCAAAAATTATTTTATGTTTTTCCTTTTCTTTCTCATGGTTCCCCCCTAATTCTAATTCCTCTTTCATAACATGACTAATATGGAATTATGTACATGTACAATTTTTACCAGATTGTTTGCTGCCATGGGGAGAGGGAGGGAAGAGAGGATGACAGAAAAATGTGGAACTCATAAACTTGCAAATGGGAGTATGTTGAAAACTACTTTTGCATGTAATTGGAAAAATTAAATAAAATAAAAAAAATACTTGGTCACTGAGTGGTGTGAGTCAGAGTGAAGAGTGTCTGAACATAGTGATATGGGGAATGGTAGTTGGTAATATGAAACATAGATTGTGGGGAAATAGAGATATTTATAATGGGAGTGAGGCTTCTACATACTTAGCAGTTCAAACAGATCATTTGTGGTGAAATGCTCTTGAGGGCATAGGTAATTCATTATCTATGATTCTCTCATTGCTCCTTAGTTCTTCTATGAATACAAAATAACTAAGCACATCCTGTGCTGAGAGAAATTCCTCTTTGTAACCAATTCCAAAAAGCCAAACTAGGAAGGAGGGCTGTGTGTTTATTCTCTGAATTCAAGATAGTCTCTAAAGAGCAATTAATGATTAACTAGTCATTATAAAATTATTTAGGCCACTGAGATCATCTCTTCTAATACAATAAATAATCTTCAAATGCACCTGTCCCATACACACTAAGGAGGAAAAAGAAACAGATGTGCTTGCAGTCCGTGATCTAAGGGAAAACAAATTCATTGTTTTAAAATTAAAGGTCATGCTATGGTCCCTATTGTACCTTTGTACAATTGCCTAGATGGTCCAAAATATTCTATAGTTGTAAAATGACTAGAGTGAGACCAAGGACTGTCAAATACTGCTGCTTGTAATGACAGAGAAGACATAACATAGAGAAGAAAGCCGCTCATTTATTGAAGTCAGTCAGAGCATGTTAGAGCTGGATCTAGGAAGCTCAGAAATCATCACATCCAATCCTCTCAAGTTTCCTTGACTTCTAGTGCAGAATCCTTTTTCTTTTCCTCTCTTTTCTTTTCTTTTCTTTTCTTTTCTTTTCTTTTCTTTTCTTTTCTTTTCTTTTCTTTTCTTTTCTTTTCTTTTCTTTTCTTCTCTTCTTTTCTCTTCTTTACTTTTCCTTCTTTCCTTCTTCCTTTCTTTCCTTTGTCCTTTCTCTCTCTCTCTCTCTCTCTCTCTCTCTCTCTCTCTCTCTCTCTCTCGTTCTCTCTTTCTTTCTTTGTATATTGTTACCTCTCCTCTCTTGTTTTTGTCCTGACCTCACTGACCCAACACCAAAGGCTTGTGCTACATATGTGAAGCAGTGAACTGCAGTGAACCATACATACGGTTTGATTGGAGGAACCAAAATGGCCCCAAATATCTCCCTTCCTTCCCTGAGATTGCTATGGAACTGGGATTTCTATTATAGAGTTCCTCCTTGGAGTTAAAGTGTTGCATCTCTAGTAAGTGCCTATGAAATTAAATCTCTATTAACCCTGAGAAGAATAACATGGTACTGCTCATTAACACCCATTAATATACTAACCTGGATCAGTTTGTCATGTCAGGTAGCTGTCATCCTGGAACAAGGTTCTCTTTGGTCTAGAATGTTTTCACAGGTAAAAGAAGAACTGAAAGAATTCTAGAGCATAAGGAGGATAAAAATAAATGAGGTATTACAGCAGCAAATTCTAGACAGTAATCAGTATGAGGGTACTGGGGACCCAGTGGTGAGTGAGTGATGGAGAAATCATTAGATTCAGAATTGCAAGGGACATAGGAAGTCACTAGTAGAACACCCTTTTTTATTTTATTTTATTTTTTAATTTTATTTTATTTAGGATTTTTCAAGGCAAATGGGGTTAAGTGGTTTGCCCAAGGCCACACAGCTAGGTAATTACTAAATGTCTGAGGCTGGATTTGAACTCAGGTACTCCTGACTCCAGGACCACTGCTCTATTCACTGTTCCACCTAACTACCCCAGAACACCCTTATTTTAGTTATAAAATAACTTAACCCCAAGGTCACAGGTAAAAAGCAGTATATGGATATTTAAATTCTAGACCCACTGACCCTAAACTTAACAAATCCGTGAAAGATTCCCATTTTAACCAACATAGAAAATAAAACAGAGAGAAACTAATCCCTGATATGTATGTGATCTCTACATAAAGTCAAACTGCCTACCTCAATCTACAGGTTTGTCTGGTACTAGTTTTTCAGTTAACACCCTTTCTCCTCAAGTGAACTTTGTCACTTGGCTCACCTGTGTACTTGTCATTGTTTCTTATTTACCTGTTTTCTTGCTGCTCCACCCAGAGCAATCTTCCCCTTTAAAGTGTGGCCAACTAAGTAGTTCCCCTTCCTCCATCTCCCAGCAAGGGAAACCAAATCAAATCCTCTACCTATGCTGAGTATTTTCTAATTAATAACAGATAACTATACTTTGTCAGCAGCAAATTCAATTTAACATATACCAAATACATGCCTACTAGGTGTGAGAAACTGAGGAATACTAAACAACAAAAAAAAAAAAACAAGTGTATTCTAAACGGTTTAGGTAATGGATTGGATAGTGTCCAACTATTTGTTCCTGAGACACAGAGAAACTATTTGAGTAAAGGAAGAAGTGTTCCCCCTACCCCACCCCCATAACCCCACTTCAGACTGAGCCAAGTTCTAAGACTTCAAACAGGAAGTTTGTCAGAGAAAGAATGGCCCATCTATAAGCTCTTCCATGGCAGATCCAGGGCAATGAGCCCATCCAGCAGTGCTCTCCTTTCCTTTTTCTCCCAACATAAATGAACATGTGGAACTGGCAAAGATGATTTCCAGATCATTCTACACTGCCTGCAATTTAGCCCTTTGAAATCTTGCTGATAATTTCATCTACTCCATGCATCAGATAGCAGCAGAAAGCTGCTCTCCTAAGATTCAAGTCATGTGCCTGGTACTGTAGACTATTGGTCATATTAGTGTATATTAGATTATTGATTAAGAAATTTCTGGTCTAATGGTTGACAGTAAGCTCTGAGAAACTTTGGCAAACATGAGTGATGCTACTGGCCTGGAAATGGACAAATACCCTTATTTTTAAAAAAAAATGGAAAGATGTTTATTTAGACTTCAAGCTAGTGTCCTTGCCCTGTATTTCTGGTAAAATTCAGTAATGATTTAGTGAAAGGGCAGATATGATCTATGAGAAAATCTCTGATGGCCAGGACTACTTAACTTTTTGTCTTTGTATCCTGAACACTGAAAATAATACATAGCAAATATAAAGTGTTTAATAAGTGTTTATTGAACGAATGAATGAACTAAGAGGTTCCTTTTAGCCCAGTCTTTTCTTCAGAGTTTGGCTTGAATGTTACCTCCACCATGATGGCTTTCCTGATCTCCTCAACTGCTAATGCTCAACTCCATATTATTGTTTTTACTTTATATATATTTTTATTATATGTGCATTTATTATTTCTCTTGAGAGTATATGGCTTTTTTAATGTTTGATTTATAAATCTATTTGGGTCTAAGATTTTTGTCTTTGGTAGCTCATTTATGACCTTTTCAGTTTATTTCTCTGAGACTTATTTTAGTTCACCATTTGTAACTCTATTAATTTTGATTTTTTCATTTTTTTTGTGAAAGTTCATCCATTTCAGTTAGATTTTCTCATTTTATTGGTACATAATCTAGCAGTTTAGTTTCTTTTTGTTTGCTTATTTGTTTCTTCATTTGTTTCTTCAGGAAGTTCAAATTTATCCATAGGCATTTGCCACTTACTAGCTGTGTGACCTTGGACAAGTCACTTAATCCTGATTGCCTTATATTCAGGTTTATTTCCATGATCCATAGCTGGACACTGGACTCTCTGAAGAAGAAAGTGAGACTGGTGACTTAGCAATGAACCCCCTCACTCAAATCCAAATCATGTGCTTGTCATGGCATTACCTTACTGATGTCATGGTATTCTTCGAGAATGAGGTACAAAACATCATCACATAAGTTCCTTAAGTACAGAGACTACCTTATTTTTCATCTTGACTTTCCCCCAAACTCCAGAAACTTGATAGCTATATGATTGATTAATTGATCAGTTCATACCTGATTAACATAATTTCACTTTTTTAAAGGGTTTGATAGGAAATTGCTTGCCTTCTCAATGAGGGAAGAAGGGAGAGAATTTGAAATTAAATTTTTTTAAAATAAATAAAAATTGTTTACATATATAATTGGGGAAAATAAAATATTAAATATATATTTAAAATAGGGGTAGGGGAATGCCACAGACATCACATCTTAATTTTGAGTTGGCATTTGACAAATTTTATCATGACAGTCTTGTATACATAAGATCATGGGATCTCCTTTGATAGAATACAAATTCATTGAGATTATTCCATTTTTTAAATACTATGTATGCCCCACTACTAACTTGATTGATAGGACAAGATGTATAAATGTTTCCTGATTCTCTAGACCCAAAGAATGTTGATTTTTTAAGAAAGAAATTTTATTTAAAATCACTGCAGACAAAACATAATACTTGTGAGCCTACCTGCCAAGACAAATGTAGAAACTATACAAACTACATCATTAAATACTTTTCACCCAGTTAAAGTCACCCAATTAAATACAAATCTAAATGACTAGAAACATTAATTGCTCATGAGTAGATCATGTTAGATCATGTTAATATAATAAAAATGACAATTCTACTTAAATTAGTTTATTCAATGCTAATCAATCAAACTAACAATCTAACAAAGATTTATTTTATAGAGCTATAAAAATAATAATGAAATTCTACTGGAAAATAAAAGGTTAAAAATTTTGGGGGACTGAGTCAAGATGTTAAAGTCAGAGACTCCCATGAATTTTTCCCTCAAATCACTTTTAAAAATAACTCTAATCAAATTCTAGAGTGGCAGAACCCACAAAATGATTGAGTGAACAATTTTCCAGCCCAAGACAACTTGGAAGATCCACAGGAAGGATCAGTTACTCCAGAGTTTAAAAGGGTCTGCAGCACAGGTCAGGCTGCACTGGAGCAAACTGGTGCCAATAATCCAGGATCAGACAGCCAGGTGCTTGAATTGGGCCAGCACTAGGGTCCATGGTAGCGGTGGCAGTTTCCAGACATGTCAACCCAGGGATTGCTAAAGACAATTGGGAAGTTAAGTAGGAAAGTTCTGTCACATCACAATAAGAACAGAACCCAGTTCAGTGTAGACCCTAATGCAGACCTGACTCCTGATAACCAGGGCAGGTCTGGGGTGTCACCCAACAGGGAGCCACCTAGCAGCTGCTTCCAGAGCCCTCAGCCCACAGACAGTATGGGGGTCAGGGGAGACCACAGAGACCTCTTTGCTATCCCATGACTCTGTGTAAGTCTGCCCATACTCAGATCCAGGTCAGAGTCTAGGGTCCCAATCTCAGGAAAAGGAGTGGAAGCACAATAGATCTTGTGGCCTGCAAGGACCCTCCTCAAGGCTCCAGGGCAGGGGAAAGTGCTTGTGATCATCCACAAACCAGAGCACAAAGGAGAGCTTTCATAGCCTCTTGTAAGAACTTGGAGGGACTGAGAACTTTCAGTTCCAGGGAGGAGTGTCCCTGAAAACAGATGCAAAAACCTCAAAAACTTGGAACAGTGAACCCTCAGCCATGGAAGCAGAGCCCCACCTTAAGAAAAAAAAGTAAAAATGAAGTCTTAGACTGGGGAAATGAAAAAACAACAGAAGGAAAAATAAACCTAACTTAGACAATTTCTGTGGTACTATAGAGGATCAAAATTTACACTCAGAAGATAACAAAGTCAAAGCTTCTGTATCTAAAACCTCCAAGAAAAAATATGAATTGGTCTCAAGGTATGTATGGAAGAGCTCAAAAAAGATTTTAAAAATCAAGTGTGGGAGTAGAGAAAAAATTGGGAAGAAAAATGAGAGTGATGTGGGGGGAAAAGGCAGCAGCTTGGTAAAGGAGATGCAAAAAGTACTGAAGAAA
The DNA here is from genome assembly GCF_037893015.1 of Macrotis lagotis. Taxonomy (NCBI): domain Eukaryota; kingdom Metazoa; phylum Chordata; class Mammalia; order Peramelemorphia; family Peramelidae; genus Macrotis; species Macrotis lagotis. The sequence goes on along the minus strand of NC_133659.1, from coordinate 136,540,690 downwards.
ATAACATCTTAATAACCAATTGGATCAAATGGAAAAAAGTAGTCCAAAAGACCAATGAAGAAGAGAATACCTTAAAAAGCAGAATTGGCCAGATGGAAAAGGACATAAAAAAGCTTTTTGAAGAAAATAATTCCTTCAAAGGTAGATTGGAGCTTAGGGAAGCTGATGACTTTATGAGAAATCAAGTAACAATAAATACAAAACCAAAAGAATGAAAACTAGAAAAAAATGTAAAATAACTCACTGGAAAAACAAACCGAAAAATAGATCCAGAAGAGATAATTTAAAAATTATTGGATTACCTGAAAGTCATGACCACAAAAGGAACCTAGATATCATTTTTTAAAGAAATTATTCAGGAAAACTTCCCTGATATAAAAGAACAGGGAACAAAAGAAATGGAAAGAATCCATAGATCACCTCCTGAAAGAGATCCCAAAATAAAAACTGCCAAGAATATTATAATCAAATTTCAGAACTCCCAAGTCAAGGAGTAAATATGACAAGAATACAAAAGGAAACAATTCAAATATCTTGGAGCTATACTCAGTATTTAGCAACTTCTACATTAAGGACTCATAGGACTTGGAATATAACATTCCAGAAGGCAAAAGAACTTGGATTACAACCAAGAATCAACTACTCAATAAAACTGAACACAGTCTTTTGGGGGGAAAGATGAACATTCAATGAAATAGGGGACTTTCAAATTTTCCTGATGAAACTTCCAGAATTGAACAGAAAGTTTGATCTTTCAAGTATAGGACTCAGGTGAAATATAAAGAAGGTAGACATGAAGGGCAAATCATGAGGGTCTTAATGGTGCTGAATTGCTTATATTCTCATATGAACCCTCTCATTTATTAGGGCAGTTTAAAGGAGCATATATAGACAGGTGGGAGTTGAATTTGAAGGTATAATATATTTAAAAGATGGAGCTAATGGGGAATAAAAGAATGGATTGGGAGAAAGGGAAAGGAGAGGATGAATGAATACATTATTTTATATAAAAGAGGCAAGAAAAAGCTTTTGCAGTGGAGTCAAAGAGGGGGAAGGTGAGGGGGGACTGAGTGAGCTTTATTCTCATTGGAAGTGACTAAGAGAAGGAACATACACACTCAACTGGGTAGAGAAATATTTCTTACCTTAGAGGAAAAAAGGGGAGTAAAGGGTTGGGAGAAAGGGGACAGGGGGAGGGGAGGTTGTATGGGTGATAGAAGAGAGGGAAGATCATGGGATAGTCAGATACAACACACTTTTGAGAAGGGATAGGATGAGAGAGAGAACAGAATAAGTGGGGATTGTGGGAGGATAGGATGAAGGGAAATGCACCTAACATTAACAACTATGGGAAAAAATATTGAAACAATTTCTCTGATGGACTTATGATAAAGAATGCTATTCATCCCAAAGACAGAGTTGAATAGTAATGTCCAAACACAGACTAAAGCATACTTTTTTCCCCTTACTTTATTTTTCTTGAGCTTTCTCTTTCCTTGTCCAGGGATATGTTTACTTTTACAACATAACCATTGCAGTAATGTTTTTCATGGTTACACATTTTTAGCCTACACCAAATAACTTGCTTTCTCAATGTGAGGAATTGGGTGGGAGAAAGGGAGATATTTGGAACTCAGGGTTTTGGAAGAAAATATCTAAACCTGCTTTTGCATTTAGCTGGTGGGGAGATTAAAAAATAAAAAATAAAAATAAATTTTTTTTTTTAAATTCGAAGGATTTTTTTTTAAGTGAAGGAAGGCAGCCTATAAGTACCAGAATGTAAACTATTTGTGAAGTATCAAAGCAATCTTGTAATGTATAAGAAATAGAGAGGTTGATAAGTAGAATATAAGTATACAATAAATGAAAACAAAACTATTTAGTAATAATCTGGTATTTAATAAACCCAAATATCCAAACTTTTGAGACATAAATTCAGTATTTGATAAAAACATATTAGGAAAATAGAAAAGCATTCTGACAGAAAGAAGCTATAGATGTAATATCTCATACTATATACTAAGATATGGTCAAAATGGATCCTTGGTTTTTGACTTGATGAGTGAAAACAAAAAAATTAGAGGAGCATGGGAAAAAATTTCTGCCAGCTATATGGATAAAGGGAGCATTTATAAACAAACAAAAGATGGAAAGGATCATAAATAAAATAAATAATTTTCACTTCATGAAAGTGAAGAAAAGTAGGAAACTGGAGAGAAATATACAAAAGGATTCTCTGAAAAAGGTCTTGTCTCTCAACTATATGAGATATTCTACAAAAATAAGGGTCATCTCCCACCCCACCCCCAATTGACAAATGGTCAAAGGAAAGGAACAGATAGTTTACAGAAAATTAAAGCTATCAATAGTCATGTGACAAAAAATTCTCTAAACACTAATAATTAGAGAAATGTGAATTGAAACCAGAACATTCATTAGTCCAGCCAAGATGATATAAAAGGAAAATGGCAAATAGTAGAGGGGGATGGGGGAAAACTAGGACATCAGCCCATTATTTGTAGTCATAAGTAGTCCAACTACTCTGGAGAAAATCCTGGGACTATGTGAAAAAGGGTTGCAAAATCATACATAGTTTCCAACCCACCACCAACTCATCATGTCCACATCTCAAAGAGACCAAAGAAAAAGGAAAAGAATTATTACGTACAAAAACATTCATAGGAGTTCCTTTTGTGATTGGCATGAAATTTAAACTTTTTGAAAAGAACTGTAAAACTGAACATGCCTATTTGTGTCTAATTATAGCCATCTCTAAACTGGGTGGGGGGAATGGGAGAGGAAAGAAAAGAAAAAGAAATGTACATAACATAACCATGTATTTAGAGGGAATAACAAATTGTACATGACAGATTTGCAGTTTCACATTCAATCATTCTTTTTTTCATTCCTGTGGAAATGTTTGTTTTGTTCTATGAATTGAAAATAAATTATAAAAAAATTTAAATGATAAGCAGGATGGTTCCAGAAAAACCTAGAATGAATTCTTTGACTCATTGCAAAGTGAAATGAGAAAAAAAAACAGGAGACTATTGTACACAGTAAAAGCAATGTTATAATGATGATCAGCTAGAAAGGACCTGACTACTTTGTTCAATACAGTGATTCAAGACAACTCCAAAGGACTCACAATAAAAAACATCATCAACTTCTAGAAATAAAACAAATGAATTCTGGGTGAATTTTTTTCCCATTTTCTTTATTTTTCTTATTTTTTCAATATATCTAATATGGAAATATGTTTTTCATGACCTTACATGTACACTGAATATCAAGAGTGTTGATTAAGGAACTGATATTAAATTAGAGGGAGGTCTCTAATGAAGATAGTCATAGACTTCTGCCCTTGATCCTTTTCTGTTCAACATTTTTATTAGTATGTATGAGAGAGTTGTGGGAAGAGAGAAAAGGAAAGGGAAAAAAAGAAAGGGAAGGAGACAGGGATATGAAGGGGGAGGAAGGAGATAGAAAGAAGAAAAGAAAAGGAAGAAAAGAAGACGATGAAGAAGAAGGAGAGGAGGAGGAGGAGGAGGAGGAGGAGGAGGAGGAGAGAGTTAAAAGGGAGGGAGAAGGAGTAAGAACATTGTTTAGGCATTGGGCTAAGTACTAGGGATACAGTAAGAAAACAAGACAGATGCTCCTCTCAATGGCTTTACATTCTAATATGGGAAAGATGATAAAGAAGGCATACTTATCTGATTTGTGAAGTACAAGAACCTGGGAGGGATAGCTATAACACTGGATGATAGAAGTGAAGCTATTTTGGAAAAACTGGAAAAATGAGCTGAAGATAATTAGGTGAAATTCATTCACAATAAGTTTAAAGTACTACACTGTGTCTTAAATTATGTAATGCAGGGGGCAGTTAGGTGGGGCAGTGGATAGAGCACCAACCTTGGTGTTAGGAGTACCTGAGTTCAAATTCAGCCTCAGACACTTAATAATTCTGTAGCTGTGTGGCCTTGGGCAAGCCATTTAACCCCATTGCCTTGCAAAAAAACTAAAAAAATTATGTAATGTAAGTACTACCCAGGATGGCAGTGAGTGGGAGATGTGGTAAGAAGACAATTTAAATGGGGAACCCCTTAAAAGTTCTAACTAATTGAAAGCTTGAGATGAGAGAGAAATATGCTACAACAGCCGAGAAAGATAATTGTATCTTGGCCTTCCTTGATGACATATACTATCTAGAACTGGAAGGGCAATAGTCCCTTTATATGTTTTCTGCCCTTGTCAGATCTTATCTGGAGTATCTACTTCTGAGTACCATGGCATGGTCAAGTGAGGATCCAGAGGGAATGCCTCAGGTGGTAAGGGGACTTGAAACCATGCCATATGTGCATTAATTTAAAGAACTAGAGATGTTTAGTCTGGAGGAAAGAAGATTTTAAGACATGATTCTTGTCTTCAAATAATTGAAGGTTTGTCATGGGTTGAATGGGTTGTCAAGAGAAAGAGGAACAAACTTATTTTACCTGGACCTTAGAGATAAAGTTAGGGTGAAAGTGGAAATCACAAGCAATAATTAAATTACAGATGCACCAAAATGGTATGGGCTGCCTTAGTGAACAGTGAATTCTCTAGCAATATAGTTATTCAAGTAGAGACTAGATGGAAATTTGTTTGGGATATTGAATATGGCATTCAGAAATTAGATGGCACACTTGATAGAGCACTGGATATGGAATCAAAAGGATTCATCTGAGTTCAAATCTAGTCTCAGACACCTATTAGTTGTGTGACCGTGTGACCCTACCCTTGTTTGTCTCAGTTTTCTGATGTAAAATGAGCTGGAAAAGTAAATAGAAAAGGACCTACTCCAGGATCTAAGTCAAGAAGAACCCAGATGAGGTCACAAAGACAACTGAAAAATGACTGTACAACTGAATGCTTTTCAGGAATAACGGTGAGGATGGATGGAATTTCAAATTGTGAAATTCCTAGAACTGTGGGTAGGGAAAAGTGCAACCGAATACAAAATAAACATTTCATTACCATCTTTATTCAGGTGAGTCTTACTTTAAATAAGTATGAGAAATGAAAAATCCAAATGCATAAAATGGCTAGAAAGAGACTATTTGCATTATAAAATTATTTCTCCATTTGTACAAATATTCACCTTGGGTTCTTTAAATAATCAGTTTCACTAGACTTAACATGTTGAAATTTAAGAAGAAGGAAGAAGAATGAGGAGGAGGAGGAGGAGAAGAAGAAAAAGGAAAGAAAAAGAAAGAAAGAAAGAAAGAAAGAAAGAAAGAAAGAAAGAAAGAAAGAAAGAAAGAAAGAAAGAAAGAAAAAGAAAGAAGAACAAGAACAAGAAAGGAATAGGGTAGGAGGAGGAGAAAAAAGAAGAGAAAGAGGAAGAGAAAGAATGAAGAAAAAGGAGGAGGAAGAGAGATGGGGAAGGGAAGAGGAAGGATAAGGGGAAGGAGGAAGAAGGAGGAGGAAGAGAAAGGGAAGGGAAAGAAGGAGAAGAAAGGAGGAGGAGAGGAGGAGAGGAGGAGGCGGAGGAGAGGAAGATTTCCACATAACTTGCATCAAGCCACATACATAGTATGTTTCTAGGTGCACAATGATTTTCATAATTAAATTGAACAAACCTTTACCTGACACCTACTGTGTCTATAACAATGTTCTATTCAATGGTGGGGGTTGGGGCTGATGGTGGGAAATCTGTGTTTTCATGGAACTCAAAATCTAGAAGAGGGACAAGACACAAACCTGGATGTCTATAATACAATTTTTGTAATGCCTAGCTCATTGGGATCTTGCAACAGTTAGCTCTCATTTGATTTACTTGCTGCTGACAATAATTTTTTAAATTTTTATTTAAAAATTTTTTGTTGAAAATGATTTTAAAAACTACTATAAGGATGAGCAGGTGAATATCACAAAAACCTAGAAAGACCTTTATGAATTGATGTTGAGGGAAATGAGCAGAACCAGAACTATGTATTACTGTGTACAATAATAGCAATATTGTATGATGATTAACTATGATAAATTTAGTTCTCAGCAATATAGTCATAAAGACAATTCTAAAAGACTTGTGCTGGAAAATGCCATCCATATCCAGCAGTATTCTAGGTACTAGAAATAATAAAATTAGAAATGAAATGGTACCTTCCATCTATGATCTTATATTGTATTTAGACTGAAGTGGGGAAAGGGCTCAGAAAATAAATACAAGGTAATGAGAGGATGGTTATAGCAGTAACATTGAAGAATCCAGCAAGGTTTCACAAATGAAATTATGCAGCTGAGTTGATTAAAAACATCAGATTCTGATAGGTAACAATGAGGAAGAAGTGTATTTCCAAGCAAAAGCTTCATTATCTGCTACTCAGCTTGTGATGAATTTAGCATAATGACTGACACATGTTAAGTGGGTTATGATGCTTGTTGACTTCTCCAAACATAAGTAAGTTAATCTGCAGACAAAAAATAAAAACATTTAGTTCATTCTTAGCTTGATACCCAAAGTCTTTCCATCCCAGGTCATCTTTACAATACGACAGGAAACATATTTGATGTTTCAAGTTTTCTCATCAATTTACAATTTACTTTTGATTTATCATTTACTAATGATTATTTTTAATAGATTTTATTTATACAATATATTTATATTTATATTTATATTTCCCCATGTATCTGTCTTCCCTCTTTCCCGCAGAGCCATCCCTTGGAATAAAAATGTTTTAAAAAATAAAAAAGAAGGGAAAACACCATCAAAACCTACCAATAGGGGTGGCTAGGTGGCACAGTGGATAGAGCACCAGCCCTGGAGTCAGGAGTATCTGAGTTCAAATCCAACCTCAGACACTTAATAACTACCTAGCTGTGTGGCCTTGGGCAAGCCACTTAAACTCTATTGCCTTGTAAAAACCTAAAACAACAACAACAACAACAAAACAACAACAAAAAATCCCAAAGCCTACCAATAGAGCAAAAAAAGTTTGATGTTATAGTACAATATTTCACATCCTTGTAATACCACCCCCCAAACACACACAGACTTTGCAAAGAATTTTTCTCTCTCCTTTAAGGACAAAATTGTTCTTTATAATTTTTCAGTACTCATCTTTGTTTTCTGGTTGTTATTTCTTTTCACATTGTTGTAGTAGTTACTGTGTTCATTATTTACCTAGCTCTAATTACTTGACTTTGCATATAATTTTTTTTAAAGGAAGTGGCAAGACCATGACTAGAAAAGCTGGTCATCATTCATGTAGTGAAATCAAAGGTTAAGAGATGAACTTCCCAAGTGTTGCATTGAAACTCACAAGTTATCAAAAGAAGCAGAGAAATGCCTTTCTCCCATCCCTTGATGCCTTGCTGAAGGATTTAATGGATTACATGTACAAAAATCACACAAAATAAGAATGCAAAATGGGTTGTGATCCATACTGGTAGAAGAAATACATAGATTGATGAGATGACAGCCTCATTAAAGTGTTAATTAAAAAGACATATCACTTATTTGATGTCAGTGCCTGTTTGACTATTTATTCTAATATTTTTTTCCCTTATTTACAGAAGAAGCAGGAGGATGAAGGGCACAGGGAACTTTTATATTAGCAGAATGGTTCCCTGGGCAAGAAAAAGTTTGTAACCTCAATGTTTCTTCTAGACTATTAAAACCATCAAGCTATTCCTTACTACCATCCATGGAAGTAATATCATGTCCAATATTTGACAAATCTTGAAATAGTTGGATAACTTTATTATAAGAATTTAAAATTCCAAATTTTAGATTAAGAAGATATCTCAGTAACCAACTAGTCCATCTCATATTGGAAAAGGAATTCTCACTTTAACATTTCTGATAGGTGCTCATCTAGCCTCTGCTAGAAGAGCTTCATGTAGGGAGAACTCATAGCCTTTTAAGACAACCCTTTCCATTTCTGGGTCCCTCTTATGTTTAGAGGATTTTTTCCTGACTTCAAATCTCGATTTGCTTCTTTGAAACTCTCATCAATTTGTTTCTATCCTCCAAGGCTAAGCAAGATATTTTGACAAGGCTAACCCTTCTTCTGCATGACTGCCCTTCAAGTACTTGAAAACAACTATCATGTCACCTGTGAATCTTCTCCAAGCTAAACACATCCTGTTTCTTCAGTATATATGGCAAAGACTCAAAGTCCTTCACCAAGCTTCGTGTTATGCTCTGCATCCTCACTGGCTTATTGATATTTTCCCTAAATCGTGGCACTCAAAATTGATGAGAGGAAAAAAATTCTCTTTGGGACAGAGGAGAGGAAACTCCTTATTCTTGGAGGCTGGGGTTCTTTTAACATAGGCTGCATTGGCCTTTTTTTTTTGGCCATAGCACACTGCCAGCTCACATTGAGGTTGCAGGTCACTAATTTCTCCCCTACTAAGATCTTTTTTCAAATGTCTATCTAACTATCACCCCCCCCCCATTTTACATGAAAAGGTGATTTCTTTTGAGTTAGATTTTAAGTTTATCTGTGTTGGATTTCATCTAATCTAGGAGTTGGCAGACTATGACCTGCAGACCAAATATGACCCACTTTCTGCTTTTAATTTTAGCCACAAATGTTGGAGGGAATGTGGAAATATTGGGACATTAATTCACTGTTGGTGAAGCTGTGAACTGATCTAACTATTTTGGAGAGCAATCCAGAATTATGCCCAAAGAGTTATTAAACTGCCCATACCTTTGATCCAACAATGCCACTACTAGATCTGTTTTCAAAGATAATTAGGGAAAAAGGAAAAGAACTGAAATGTTCTAAAATATTTACAGCAGTTCTCTTTTTGGTGGCAAAAAACTGGAAATTGTGGGAATGCCCATTAATGGTGGAATGGCTGAATAAATTGTATATGATTGTGATGGAATACTGCTATACTAAATCAAATCATGAACTTGTTGATCTTAGAAAAATATGTAAAAATTGCACATGAAATGAACAAAACCAAGAGAGCATTGTATACAGTGACAGTAAATGGCAGAGCTAACGTATCTTATTCCTAGTATAAGTTCTTTATGAGTCAAATTTGAGGTAAAAACAAAGATGATCTAATCAAATCTGACAAAAGCTCAGATCATTAAAATCATTGGTACCACAAAGTCATAATCTGATAGCAATTTGCTTTAAAAAAAAGTCACATGTGGGGCAGCTAGGTGGTGCAGTGGATAGAGCACCAGCCCTGAGTCAGGAGAACTTGAGTTCAAATCCTGCCTCAGACACTTAATAATTACCTAGCTGTGTGGCCTTGGGCAAGCCAATTAACCCCATTGCCTTGCAAAAAGACCTAAAATTTAAAAAAAGGCATATGTTCTAATTTACTGACCTTTTGGGGGTGACAAATATCAGTAATAGTCTAGCTAGAAGAAATTTTCAATAAAGTAAACATACTTAATCTGTCCCTTCAAGGTAATGGCTACATTTTAACAATTAACAATAAAATAACTTCTTTTCAAAAGAATCTCATGCTATGAAGAAAGAATTTTGAAAATGAATGTTGGGAAATACTTCAATCATTAAGTGATTTCTGTTGCTGATAATGATAGTTATGTCACCTTTAAAAAGCTCTCATATCTGTACACAAACACACAAACACTTGGAAACTTAAATTTTGAAGCTGACTAAAGATTGTCCAATGAATATTATTAGTGAGTTTTGAACTCATTTATTACTGAACTTTGAAAAACTCTTCTCTCCATCAGGACCAAAGTGACTTCTTAGTACCTCCTACCTGGGATGCTAGAAAAACGTTAAGCCTATGCATCCTTTCTCTTATTTGAGAGCATTCAAGAGAGGTCATTTTATTGGTGAGGATTAAGGGGAAGTTCTAGTGGTATGTAGGAAAGAATTTTAATTCACATTTCATAGTTCGAAGTAAGGTGGAGAGGCTAGAGTAAGATGCAAATAGATGACTGCATGGATTAGAGAGTACAAAAAAGAATAAATGAGTATTAGGCAGGATTGGAGGTGAGACTGGATCAAATTGGAAACTGTGACTTTTGGGGAGAAAAGTTCAATTAACACATTCTTCACTTTCCTGCATGTGCTCTATAGACATTTTAATCTAAAGTTTAAATCTCTATCTCTTTCTTCAAAAACTCCTTTCAGATTGTCTGGGAGTGAGATGGAGGAGAACCTAAGTATGAACCCCAATGCTGACTTTTTTACCTTATTTGAATGTTTATCTGCACAGTTGTGTTACTTGATATTATTGTTAAGTTACATGGTCATTAATGGTAATTTTGTAAAATTCCTTGTATAAGCATTTTATGGTTCGAGATTGAAAGAGGGGAAACTATTCCACAGAAGAAGAAATTTACTGGTTTTACTTAAGTAGGAGTTGAGCTAATTAGAGAATTTCTGCAAATGAGAATATTTGAAATCAATCCACTAGACTGCCATTGAACCTGGAAAGGATTAATTCAGTGAAGAGCCAATAGCAGAAATATGGTGGGATTTGGTGTGGTTGTCTTTGAGTGTACCTGAAAGATACTCCATCACATATCACTTCATAATAGTTATTTTGATAAGATATGAAGAAGATAACATGCTGCACCTTCTGATTAGTTTGTAAGAACAACTGATTGACATATGAAAAGTTGAAATTTTAAACAAAAAACTTTGCATAATTTGTGGCCTATTAGTTTTTGCTGATTTTGCTGATTTTCAAGCTGTAAATGCTCACATTGAAATTTTAATAATTGGTTCTATAGAGCAAGTTTGAACTGACTCCAGAACACCCCTGGGTTCACCCCCCCCCACCAGAATCTAGTGATTTTTGTAAGTATGAAGGTCCCTACTTACCCAAAGACTTCTAGTTTCCTTTGCTTATTGCCTAAACTTTAAACATTTGAGATCATGAATTTTACTCCAGGGAGGAGTATGTTATGATCAAGCCTCGAGGATGGTATGGTGATCAGAGTGCTGGACTTGATAGCAGGAAGACTTGAGTATGAAAACTATCTTAGACACTTATAAGCTGTGTGACTCTAAACAAGTCACTTAACTTCTCCCAGCCTCAGTTTCCTCATATGTAAACTAAGGATAATAATAGTATCTTCCTAACAGGGTTATTATGAAGATCAAACCTGTATATGTATATATGTACATATATGTAAACACAAATATATGTAAACGTCATTTGCAAAAAAAGACATGTTAACATATTTTATATTTTGCCATTATAAATAGTATGTAAGTACTATTTGTTATTACTATTAAATTAGCCTTGTGCCCTGAAAGCTGCCTTTGGTGGGCACCTACTGAGCATACCTAGATTTTTTGCCAAATCCATGAAAAAGAAAGCCAATGTTCTCTTTGGGTACTCCTGACCTACAAGTTTGTCTCTCTGTGTTGGTGCATCATCAAGTCTGTGATTATTGTCCCTTTTCCAGCTGCACACCACTCTATATTTGAGGCCTTACAGGGTGATTGGGGCAGCAGCTGCCTAGGGAAGGAGAAACAGGATGCCTGTCTGCCAAGGCGGGATGAATAGAGATGGTGCAGAGTTTCAAAGGATTAAAACACAAAACCAAACAAACTCCACCCCACAACAACACCACTTCTACTGCAAACTTTAACAAACTAAAGCTGCCTGGAATTAGGTTGTCTTTGTATATGCAGACACCATGGTAAGCCTCTTTCTTTTCCTCTGAAGCACTGTATTCTTGCACAAGGCTTTGCAAATTTGAGTCCAGGAATAAGTTTCTGCCCCAGAGCTCAGAAAAGGTGAAAAACAGGAATTAGTTGACCCTGGAACATTTAAATAGGAGGCATCATGAAACAGAAGGAAGAGTTCTAGCTTTGGCATTATGGGACCCAAGTTTAAATCTTAGCTCTGATATTTAAGATCTAAAAGATTTTAAGCAAGTCACCTAATTTCCTAGCACTTCAGTTCCTTCCCTATAAAATGAATAAAATGGCTTCTTCTAGCTCTATGATTAAAAAAACAATAAGAATGATTTTTACTTCATTGGAATTCCTCCCATTCTCTTCCCCTTCCCTACCCAAAGAACTTTTATATAAAACTATTATTTTTAAAGAAAAAAGGAAGAAGAATTTTTTCTCAGCAAAATCAATCAATATATTGAAAAATTCTGAAAATATATACCCTGTTTCATTCCACTGAACCTCTCATCTCAGTGTAGCTCTTCTTTGGGAACATGTTTGTGATTGGCAATTTTGTAATAGTCACTTTTAATTATTTTGTGACTGTTCTTTTGATTTACATCATTGTAGATCTTGTGTATATTTTTTTTTGGACTTACTCTACTCTGCATTTAGGTTGTATAAATCTTTTCATCCTTCTATTTCATCATATTCATCATTGCTTATTGTACTATTTTATGTTGTTACCTTCCTATTCCATATTACATTTAAAGATGCCACAATCGATGGATTTCTCTTTTTTTTCCAGTTCTTTGATTCTCCAGAAAAGACCATTATAAATATTTTGATGCATATGGTAAACTCCTTCTAATGAATAACTTTTTTTAGTCATACAAGTATATCAATAAAATCTCTGGGTCAAAGAGTATTGAATATTTTAGTTACTTTATTCAATTCGAGATTCTAAAATTGGTTGTACGGATTCACAGTTCCACCAACAATGAACTAGTATCCTTGTGTTCCTAAAACCTCTCCAACACTGACCATTCTCATCTTCTGTCACTTTAACCAATTTTCTGAGTGTTAAGTGAAACCTCAGAAATTTTCATTTCTCTTTTTATTAGTGTTTTAGAGAATTCCTTCATATGTTTGTTTATTTTTTTAGGTTTTGCAATGCAAATGGGGTTAAATAGCTTGCCCAAAGCCATGCAGCTAGGTGATTATTAAGTATCTGAGGTTGGATTTGAACTCAGGTATTCCTGAATCCAGAGCTGGTGCTCTATCCACTGTGCCATGTAGCCACCCCCCCATATGTTTGTTAATAGCTTATAAATCTTCCTCTGAAAGTTGTTTATGGAATAAAATTTCATAATTTTTTGTGTGTGTATCATGGACCTATTTGGAAGGAAAGGTTAAGCCTATGGATCCTTTCTCTTATTAACAAAATCATAATTAAATATAAGGTTAAATTTTTATTAGATGTTAGTAAAAATAAAGTTGTATTTATTTTTGCATCCAACTTTACAAATCTCCTGAAATCTATCCATATACTTTTTTTAGCAATCTATGGACTCCAAGTTAAGAACTCCTATTTAGATGTATGGTCCCATTTTATGTGTGGGTTATGTAATTCTGATAATAGTGTGCAGTGAACTAATTTATCAAATACAGGATTCTTGTTTCAGAGAAAGTTTGGATCACTCCATATTTCAATCAAATTGGCTGACTAGTTGTCCTTCACATTTAATGCTACATTAGTAGTCAAAAAGATCTGGGCCTTTTTGCAGATTACTCTCATTACATTCATGCTTGAAATATACTTTTTTTTTCTTACCTATTATTTTAGAATCCTTGGCTTTGTTCAAGGTTCAGTTTAGGGGCCATTTCTGATAGAGAGCCTTTCTTGAACTACCCTTATTAGTGCTCTCTCCTTCTTCTAGTTATATTGTATTTATTTATCTGCGAACATCTTTTAACTCGTGATAGATTGCTAACTCTTTGAGGGTTATTTATCTTTGTGTCTTAGCCTATCAATTAAAAAGTACAATCTTAATAAAAAGTTTTTGGACTGTATTGGCTTGGGTTGAAATTCTCCATCATCCATCTAACAAAAGGAAAAAAGACTAAAAGCTCAAAATTACATTTGATGGATAACACTTTAACCATGTATGTGAAATATTTGAAAGAGAAAATTAGAGATTACCAACTTTCACACTTTATCAGGTACTATTTGAAATCTTTGAAGAAAATAGTTGACATTTATTTTGTTTTCAAAGGATTTTTTATCAAGATCTTATTTGAACTTTCACAACAATACTATGAGTATTATTATCTCCACTTTATAGATGAGGAAACTGAGGCTTAGGGAAATGATTCAGTATGATCATATAGCAAGGAAAGCATGATATTGTGAGAAAAACACTGAAATGGCAAGCTCAAGATCAGGGTGCCAGCTCTGGGTTTATTTCAACCTAATTGACTTTGAACAATACAGGAATTAGTTTACTAGACACTGAGTATACACATAAAATCAGCAGGACCCTCCTTTCCCTGAAAAAAGATTTTTTTCCAAAGTGGAAGGACAACATTTCATGAGAATACAATATGGTAGCATGGTAGCTGGTGCAATGGACAGAGTACTGGTTTTGGATTCAGGAAGATGGGAGTTCAAATCCAACCTCAGACATTTGCTACTTACTAGCTGTGTGATCTTAGGCAAACCACTTAGTCCTGATTGACTTGTATCCAAGGCTGTCTCCTGTTGTCCTATTTCATATCTGACCACTGGACCTAGATGGCTCCAGAGGAGAAAGTGAGGCTGGTGACTTAGCTCAGCACCTCTCACTCAAATTCAATTCACGTGCTTATAATGCACATAATGTCATGGTCTTCTTCAAGAATGAAGGAAAAACAAGCAGCCACTTTGTGGCAGTAAGCAATCTGAAATCATCAGAAGTATTGAACAATTTCCATGTGCCAGCTCATTGTCCATCTATATTATTTATAGATGGTATATACTTATAGACTAACCAAATGAGCTCCCATTCCACTGCATCTTATAATATGGGCAATATATTTTTCATACACTTTGTTTTTCCCATGTGCATGATTATTTGGAACATGTTTGAACAATATTGAAAGAATGATAATGATTCAAAGACTATTTATTGTGCAAGTAGTATGTGGATCTTTAATAGTATAAAAGCATAAGACATTATTCCTGTTCAGAAGAGTTTACAATCTATATAGGGAGGCAAAACTAACATGTGAAACACTGAGAAAACAGAACAATATTTATTAATTGGTACTGTACAAAACAATTCAGAGAATGGTGGGATCATTATGGAATGAGGTCATAAAGGAAACTTCATGGGTTTATGTTTTGAATAGAGATCAGGTGATTATTTGACAGTATTTATTTTTGTATGAAAATTGGACTAAATGGCTTCTGAGATCCATTCTCACTTAACAGATTCCATGAAACTATGATTCTATGATTTATGGAATGTGACACTGAGGTTCCATATTGAAATGTAACGATTGGGAGATATTTTCCAGTGCACATTCCAATGTCACTGAGAAAAGCATAATTAAGACAAAATTAATAAATAGTAGAAACTACAACTTACATAGAGACAAGAAGCAAAAAATTAAGCCAGATAAGGATAATATTATTAAATCTGGAGATACTAGTTAATTCTTTTAAAAGTTGGTGGTATAATCAACTGCTAAGCATTTACTCCAAGGGGAAAAAAAAGGTTCCATACATCTAAAACATTTGTGGTGTGTGTGTGTGTGTGTGTGTGTGTGTGTGTGTGTGTGTGTGAGAGAAAGAGAGAGAGAGAGTCAGAGACAGACAGCATCAGATATAGAAACAGAGACAGAGAGAGAGAAAGATAGAGACAAAGAGATAGGGAGTTAGAATCAAAACTGGTTCCCATTAATTGGTAAATAATTAAACAGGTTGTGGAATATGAATGTAACAATATTAATACACTATAACAATGATAAATATAAAAAATTCAAGGAAGAATGGAAAAAAAATTAAGAAAAAATATTCAGAATTAGGAAGAGGAAGGAGACTAGAAAGGAAAAAGCATTTATTAAAAACCTATTTTGTGTCTAATACTATGCTAAGAACTTTACAAATATTATCTCCTTTACCCTTACAACCCTTATATACTTTGATGGTCCCAATTTTACTGTTGAGGAAAATGAGGCAGATAGAATTATGAGTTACTTGAAGGAATTAAATGAGGCAGGTAGAATTATGAGTTACTTGAAGGAATTATAGAAATAGAGCAGTAAGTCTAAGAGACAAACTATTTTCAGCATATTGAGTTTGAAGAAACAAAAGAATTTCCAAATGGAGATGTTCAATATGTATTTGGAAATATTGGTCCAAAATGCAGGATTTTGAATTGCAAACTATTATAAAATGATACAGAACTAGAGTGCAATATTTATTAAACACCAACTACTATGTTAAGAGTGCTAGGAACTAGTGTAAGTGATACAAAATTTGGATGAGCTATTGTCTTAAAGTTCATTGACCTTACAGGAAAAAACGCTAACAAAAAGAGTTTTTATATAAGACACAAAATGACATCCTAAGTGCAAGGTGCTAAACAATGTGTCACAGGAAGTTTGAGGAGGAAGGTCAGTGTAGCATCTGATGCAACACAAAAATGAATCATTCAGCCATTAAAATGCTACAGAAGTTCAGAGAACAAAGAAATCAATCTTGTTTCAAATAGTTTGGGGATGTTTCATGGAGCAGTAGGTCTCTGAGCTGTGTCGTGAATGATAGGTATGATTTTAGATAGGTGATCATAAGGGTAGGAGGCTATCATAGGTTGAAAAAATATGGGCAAAAGCACAGAGGCAGAACGAAGCACAGTATGTTCAGGGGATAGCGAGGACCAACCTGGTTAATGCAGAAAGTTCATTTGGTGAACAGTGGGAGGTAAGCTAAATAACTAAGGAAGGGCCAAAAACTGGAGGGCACAGCTCCATAAAAACCAGAGGGACTGATAAGTGCTCTTTAATCAGTCATTCATTCATTTGTTCATTCATTCTTTCAACATTTATCGAATGCTTACTATGTGCAAAGCACTGTGGGAGTTACAAAGATGAAGAACACAATCTCCACCCCCTTGGTGCATAGTGGGAGAGAAAGCTATGCATAGCCAGCAACAATTCAGCACAAGGGTAATAAGCTTCCTCCCCCACTTCTACAAAAGTACAAAATGTTATCCTAAAATTACTGGGAAAATGCCCGATTGCTTTCAGTGGGGTGGGACTGAGCAGGATGTCCCTAATTCAAGTAACTATCTGGTCAAGAAGTTATTCTCAAGTATGATGAAGAGAGAAGCATGAGTGAGAAGTACCAAAGAAGGAACTAACTCAGGACAAATTTCATTTGTTTTGTTTGTTTGTTTATTTGTTTTCAGGTTTCTTGTTTATATACTATGGGAAGAGAAATATAAGCGGGACAAAGAAGAGTTGGGATTGTAGAAGGAAGACAGACACAAAGAGAAATAAAGAGATTGACTGAGACACAGACATAGAGATAGAGACAGAAAGAGAGAGAGAGAGAGAGAGAGACAGGGTCAGAAAGAGACAGAGACAGACAGAGAGACAGAGACATAGAGACAGAGAAAGACAGAGACTGACAGAGAGAGAGAGAGAGAGAGAGAGAGAGAGAGAGAGAGAGAGAGAGAGAGAGAGAGATCTAGGGTCAGTGAACCATAGGAAATGCAACAGTGAGCTGGAAGTCTGTGGAACAGCAATGGGGAAGACATTTAAGACATTTGTTTGTCCAGGAATTGCTGGAAGCCAAGAACTTCTCAAGTCCTCTTTTTCTTCCCAGGGCTGATAATTGTCAAGAGGTATTAATACTTGAGATATTCTACTCTGTTTCCCTCCCCAAAGCAATTATATTTTAAGGGGTGAAAGTGCAGTGTAATGGGAAGGGCACTGGATGGCAAGAGTCCTGTGCTCTCGTTCAATCTGCCTAGACATATGACTGTGGTTAATTCACTCAATCTGTTTAGAACTCTTTTCTATGAAAACATAGATAATGATCCCTGAAGAGCTTAAAAGATGAAAATCAAATTAATTAAACAATGGATACTAAAACATTTCAAAAACCACAAAGTGATCCATTATACATATGCAAGTTATTATTGCTTTTACTCATGTTAAGAACAATTGGTTCAATTCAACTACGTTTAATTCTTCTCAAGAAGTATTATTAAACACTTACTATGCATAAGACACTGGGGAGACAAAGTTGAAAAAAATGTAATTCTTACCCTCAGAGGATTTGCAGTCTAGCCATATTCACAAATAAACATGATACAAGGCAGAATATATTGGAAGCAAAGGAAAGTCAGAGAAAATTCTCTGCAAAATTTTAGGAAGGAGAGATTACTTTTACCTGGAAGAGGAAAACAGTAGGGAGTGAGTGTAGCATCAGGGATAACTTTTGGCCTTGAAGGACGGGAGATGTAGAGATAGACAACAAATGGAGATGTAGGGAGTAGAGGAGAGTTTACTTCAAACCCCAGGGTGGTACAACCAAGGTCATGGAGATGGGAGAAGACAATATAAAAAACGGCACATAGAGAATGATTCAATTTCTCTGCAAGGTAAAAAGGGAATAATATAAATTAAGTTGGTTGGTTAGAGACAGATTAAAGATGAACCTGGATATTAGGAAAATTAATTTAAATATTTTGATAAATAATGGAGAACCCCTGAAGATTTTGAAGTATGATTTTGTTATGTCCATATCAGTATTTTAAGGTTTACAAAACACTTTCCTCCTATTGAGGTAGGCACCAGACTTATTTTAGATCCATTTTATAGATGGGGGAAACTAAGGCTCTCTTTTGGCGCTCTATTTTCAAAATGCTTTGTATTAATTTTGCAAGCATATATATGTACTTACAGGGCAGCTAAGTAGTATGGTGGGTAGAGTTACAGGTCTAGAGTCAGACAAACTCATCTTCCTGAGTTCTGGCCTCAGATACTTTCTATGTGACTTTGGAGTTAACCCTGTTTGCCTCAGTTTCCTTACCTATGAAATGAGGTGGAAAAGGAAATGGCAAACCACTCTCCGGTATCTCTCTGCCTAGAAAACCCAAGGGTCATGAAGAGTTGGACAAGAATGAACAGAAATGACAAAATATGAACTTATATATATGGATATGTCTACCCCGTGAAGATTTAAGCTTCTTGAAAACAGGAGCTATCTTAATTTTGTCTTTGTATCTTCATTGCTGAATACAGTGCTTAGTGTAGTAAATTATTAATGAGGACTCATTGGTTACTTGTCTAAGATCTAAGAGTGTTAAAGAAGTGTTTTGAACTCACTGATTCTAGATCCAATCCTTTTCCATTCCCCTCCCCTCCATGTTTTGCTACTACTTTTGAGGATATTTATGTGGGAGAAAGAAAAAGAGGAATGAGCATTTATAGAACACCTACTATGTGCCAGACAATGTGATAAGTGCTTTACAAATATGATTTCATATGTTCCTCACAACCACCCTGTGAAGGAGCTATTATTATTGCCATTTTACAATTGAGAAAACGAAGGTAAACTGAGGTGAAGTGATTTCCTCAGGATTATGAACTCTGATTTAAACTCTGATCTTCCTGAAGTCAGGTTTTACCCATTGAGCCATCTGGCTGCCTTGAGGAGTAACATTAGCAAAGCAATGCAGTAGGAAGATGACTCCTGCAGCAACGCCGTGGCCGGAAGACCAGCACGGTCTCTTTCTCCCCAAGGAAAAAAAAAGTGCTCAAACAAAGACATTTGTAATTGGAGTGAATAAGAATTAAGTGAAATGAGAGTATGATGTCTTGGTTTCCTTAGAAATCTAAAATGGGGGGGGGGGGCGGCTAGGTGGTGGCTAGGTGGCGTAGTGGATAAAGCACCAGCCTTGGAGTCAGGAGTACCTGGGTTCAAATCCGATCTCAGGCACTTAATAATTACCTAGCTGTGTGGCCTTGGGCAAGCCACTTAGCCCCCATTTGCCTTGCAAAAATAAAAAAAACCTAAAAAAAAGAAATCTAAAATAGGCAACATTTGTCCTGTAACCTCTCCCCTCCTCTCTTCTTGCCTCTTTTTTTCCTATTAGTTTTTTCTTGGTTATCCCATGGTCATGTGTCAGATCTCAAATGGACCCTCACTGAAGCATGTCAGTTATTCCACTCCTCCATAATCAGTTCTGTTCGCTACAGTTGCAGTTCTAAATATCTTTTTTTCTTCCCAAACTTCTCACTGCATCCCCTTTATTTCTTCTTTGTTGAGGATCTTATTGCTCTGAAGCTCTGCCTCTTGGACTTGATCTCCCCTTGTTTTCTTCTGTCCCTCACCTCTCCTTTATTTTTCTTGTCATATGTCTCATTTCTTTTACTGGGTAATGACTGCTTGGTTTATTTCTATTATGTATTTCAAGATAACATGTCCCTCATGTCTAAGGAGTTGCCCCTACCAACAGTATTTGGATTTTTAATAAGAGACTTCTAGAAATGATAAGGATAACAACAACAATAAATAACTCATACTTATCAAACAATTTAAGACTTTACAAACCAATTTCCTTCTTCTTTGTGAAATAACTAGTATAATTATTATCTTCATTTTACTAATGAGAAAATTAAGGATCACCGAGATTAAATTATTTATAAATCACTCAATTGGCACCATGTTTAGCAATGGACATAAATAAACAAAAACTGAAAGAATCCTATTCAAAAGGAGTTTACATTCTAATGGGGAAGGGAGAGACATATACATCTAAGTAAAATGTAAACAATGTAAAGTTCAATTCAAAGGAATGAGTTTCTAAAGGTAGGAATTTTTCAAACTTTGACAAGTCATTGGGGGAGATATTTAGGGATGTAGGACCTTTCTGGCACTCCTAAAATCCTCCCACTTGGCAAATTTACCTATGACAGGATTTTCTATATGTGCTGCAGTCAAAGATGGATGATATTTTTTAGAGCAAAGATAGCAGCTGGACTTCAATCCTGGACTACTTCCACCATCTACCCCCTTCATACCTATTTATGTGTTGTTGAGTGAAGCTGGAGTGAAACCATGTTATACGCATGTTATATGATCTCAAATGGACCCTCACTGAAGCATGTCAGTTATTCTACTCCTCCATAATCAGTTCTGTTTGCTACAGCTGTGGTTCTAAATATATTTTTTTCTTCCCAAACTTCTCCTTGCACCCCCTTTTATTTCTTCTTTGCTGAGGATCTTATATCCTGCTTCACTGAGAAAAATTGAGGCCATTGACTTAGAGTACACTTTTCTCATCTCATGTTACTTGGACATCTTCCTCCATTACCTCTGCCTTTACTGTTGTTCATCCTTAATTTTTGAAGACCAATAAACTTATGCAGTAGATAAAATGAAAGATCATCTTCATTGTACATATTAATAGCAACATTGTATAATGATCAGCTATGATAGACTCAGCAATACCGTGATCAAAGACAATTCCAAAAGATTTGTGATGAAAAATGACATCCATACCCAGTGAAAGAACTATGGAGTCTGAATGCAGAACAAAACATACTATTTTCACTTTTTAAAATGTATTTCTTTTTGTTTCTTGTGATTTTTTCCCTTTTGTTTTAATTCTTTAACAACAGGACTAATATGGAAATATGTTAATATGTTTGTACATGTACAACCTTTATTAGATTACTTGCTGTCTTGAGAAGGGAGGAAGGAAAGGAGAAAGGGATAAAAATTTGGAACTCAAAATACTACAAAAATTATATTTACATGTAATTGGAAAAAATAAAATACTATTAACTGAAAAAAAGAAAAGGAGGTCCATCTTGCTAAAGCCAACCTTGCTACAACATACCTTTCCTTGATCCCATCTTTCCCCTTCTATTCTGGTAGATTATCCTCACTATCATTTCCACTTTCACAAATCTTCATTCTTTCCATGTCTTCTACATCTTTGCTTCATGCCTAAAACATGTTCATTTCCCTCATGCTTAAAACAGAAAAAACTTGATTTGATCCAACTATCTCCACTAGAGATTGTCCTATATTTCTCCTTTCTCCTGGTCTATATTCTTAGCTAAACTCTTTAAGAAAGTCTGGTCAATTGCCTCTGTTTCCTTTCTTCTCATTCTTTTCATAACTTTCTGCTGACTGGTTTCCTGAATAGAATATTCAAATGAAACAAAGTTCTCTAAAATTTCTAGGGCCTTCTTAATTGTTAAATCTAATGACCTTTACCCAGTCCCTTACTTTTTCCCCCTCTTTACAATATTTGACATTATGGATCACCATCTTTTGGATACTTCCTTTATTCTATGGTTGGGTGATATTGATCTTTCTTTGTTTTCCTCCTATCTTTGTGATTCTTCCTTCTTAAACTCTTTTGCTGGATCTTCTTTGATAGCACACCCACTAATCCCAAGTGATTCCCAAGGCTCAGCTCTGGGTTCTTTCCTCCTTGTCATCTCATTAGTACCCATGTGTTTGATTATCTTCTCTATGCATATGATTCCCATAATTATGTATTAAACCCTGGTCTCCCATGGACTTAAGTTCTGTCTCACCATTTGCCTTTTGGATATCTTCAAATTGATGTTTTATAGGCAACTCAAAATGAACACATTCAAAATGAAACTCATTATTGCTTTTCTTTGTAAGGATACCCCATCTCCCATTTCTGTATCTTTGCACTGGTCATTCCCCATGCATGACTTATCTTCTTCATTTCCCTCAGATTCAAGACTCCGTTCAAGTCTACCTCCCAGGGGACTTTCCTGCCTTTATATACCTTAGTACTTATCATAAGTGCTGGTTCCTGGCACATAGTAAGTATTTAATAAAGGCTTTTTGACAGATCTATAAGAAGGCTTACATGTTCTCTGAAATTTGCAGCTGGTCTCCTAAAATAATTTTAGAAAGGACCAGCAGAAATTTACTCCTCTTCTCATTGGTTCCCCCCTCCCACCACACATATATCCAAAGGAACCCAAGAAACTAAATCTTGTGCACCAGGGAAATTTAATCCTTTGTTTTAGTTCCTGTTGCCCCAGAGTTGCCCATTTTGTCATTTTCTTACCATATATTTTTTCTTTTTATATTTAAGAAGAAATCACATTGCTCCATTCTTTTTTGATGGGAACTATCTGAAAAAACTTTCCTACTCATAAGAAATTCTCCCAACTCCCAGACAATTCAACAAACATTTATTATGCATCTGCAGAAATGAAATAAAACCTTGTCTTTTTCCCTCAAACAACTTACACTCAATAGAGACACAGTCACAATTATGACACAAGACAGAATGTGATCAGTATCAAGAGAAATCTGAAGAGAGACATGATTATGAGCTGTGGTGATCATAGAGAAAATAGCATATGAATTAGGGAAGAGAAAAGGTTCAATTGACAGAGATATGTGATTAGTACCTCCAAGCAGAGGTATAGAATAATGTAGATTGAGATTGAGCATAGTAATCTACTTTGGTTGGAATATTATTTTTGGAAAAGAATTAGGAGGAAATAAGTCTGAAAAGGCAGAAGAAAGTCAGTTCAGATCTAGACTGTATCATCAATATTAGGCTAAGGAATTTTTATTTTGTCATGGTGGTCAAAGAAGAAACACTGAAGATCTTAGGTCAAGGACTTAATATGATCAGATTCAAGCACTGAACAGATAGTTTTACAAATGATTGGATTGGAAGAATAGAATGAGGAGAATAAGAAACTGAACATAGTGAGACCAGCTAGAGGGCTGTTAAAGTGTCCCAGATAAGACATAATGAAGGCTTGAACTGACATGGGGGTAACTGGAGAGGAAAAAAGGAGATGACTGTGAAGGGTGTTGTCTGGGTAGATGTCACAAGACAACTGACTGGATTTTGGGAGTGGAGGAAAGGCTGATGGATAAAGAAGGTGAAAGACTTTCCCAGTAGAGCATTTTTATGTTGCCTGCAAATTCATTAGGCAAGTACCAAATAGTTTTGGACTATCCCTGTGCTACCTTCCTTCCCTAGTTTTGATATCTTTGTGTACTCAAATACTCATCTTTATAAGCACCTTCACTGAACAGGTGGAGAGGATTCTTCAACATCAGCATTGTAATCAATAAATGTAAGGCAAAAAAAATGAATAAAAAGCGGTCAAGAAAATGGATATGAATCACTGAAGGGTAGAAACAGAGATCATAGATCTTGAGTTGGAGGAAATTCATCCAAAGGCTGGCACAATTCCCTTCAATTATTTAAAAAATGTTTTATCATGAACTTTATCAACAAATATGAACATTTCATGTATATAAAAATTAAGAAAGAGAATTGTATGTGAGATTTATATAGTTGGGTTTTAAGAGTCAATTCACTGGCATTTATGAAGCATTTATTGTATACCAAGCATGGACTAAGTATACACTGGGAATACATGTAGAAAAGGGTAGAATGGTAAACTTTCAACAATGGTCTATCTGCAAAGACACAATGCACATTGAAGTTTAATTTGCATTATTAACATTTTCTCTATCATTTTTTAAACTCTATATGATAAACAAAATAATAAATCAAATCCTGATTGATGTCATTTTGGTATTTCCAGGGTGCAAATGCACCTCTGGTATTAGATAAAAATTTAATAATTATATCACTTGAACTAGTATGAGTTGGATTTAACCCAGCTGAGTCTAGATCTTAAAGGAGTTTGCATGTTAATAGAAGAAAATGGAGGAGGGAAAGTAAGGAGTGGAGCAAGTTAGAGAAAGTCTGGAGTGCAACTCCTTAAATGGAAGTTCTAACATCCTATCAGAAGAAGAGGTCATACCTGCTATGGACAATGCTATCAGAGGAAGAAAAACAAAACAAAACAAAACAAAAAAACCACACAGAATCTGAATGAACACTACATTCACTTTTTAAAAACTTCTCTTGTATTTTTTTTTTCCTATCTCATGGCTTTCTTCTTTTCCCTTAATCCTAATTTCCCCTACAAAAAAAATGACTAATTTGTAAACAAGTTAGACACAAATGTGTATGTACAATATTTACCAAACTGTTCACTGCTGTGGGGAGGGGGGTTGGAAAGGAGGGTAGAAGGAAATTATGTAACTTAAAAATATGCATATGCCATGTGGATGAATGTTGAAAAAATTTTATAATATATAATTGGAAAATAAAATAAAATATCAATAAAAAAATAAGTCATAGTTGCAGAGGGCACTTCTAATTTGAGAATTTCTAGCCTGCAGTGATCCTTCAGGAAGAAGAGTTGAAATATAAAGAGGAAATCTGGGTAAAACCTGGAGAGGACTAAGAGTACATATTAAATTTAGCACAATAGTACTTGTTTGTGTCCCCTTTTGGAACCTCTTTTTTATTTCTTTTGTGTAATTTTAAATTATTTATTTTATTTTTAAAAAAATTATCAGTATTCCAAAATCACTTCCCAACCCCAATAGAAATCCTCTTTTGCAACAAATAAAATCAAGAAAAATAATATAACATATTTGCCATGTCTAAAAACCTATTTCACATTCTGTTCCTATAGTCTAACAGTTCCCAAAGTGTGGTCCATGGACCCCTAAATTTCCCATGACTCTTTCAGGGAATTCTCAAAATATTTTCATAACAATTCTAAAATATTTTTGTCTATTAATATACTCCTCCCTTTTCCAACTACATATCTGTGTGAGACCATATTTTCTTTACTGATTTCAGCCAAAATAACATATTATAACAGACTGAATGCAAAAGTTGATATGTAAATTCAGCCACCTTCTTTTAAGCCAGACAGTAAAAAGAATTGTTAAAAGATGTAAAACAATGCCACTTTTTAAGCTAAATTTTTTTGTTCTGGAGAAAGGTTATTTTAATAAAAATGTTATTTATGTTTAACATTTAATGGATTTATGTTAGTATAATTTCAAAAATAAATAAATACTTTAAAAGTTTATCAGTTTTAATTTCTAACATGATAAATATAAATAAATATAAATCACATAAAATATTTTGGGAATTTCAATAGTTTTTAAGAATGTAAAGAGATTGGGGATCTTCATTTTACTAATGAGAAAATTAAGGATCACCGAGATTAAATTATTTATAATATAAAATCAAAGAGGCAGCTAGGTGGCACAGTGGAAAGAACACTGACCCTGGAGTCAGGAGTACCTGAGTTCAAATCTGGCCTCAGACACTTAATAATTACCTAGCTGTGTGGCCTTGAGCAAGCCACTTAACCCCATTGCCTTGCAAAAAAAAAAAAAACTAAAAAAAAGAATGTAAAGAGGTCCCAAAACTAAAAAACTTGAGAACCATGGCTTTAGTCCATCACGTAACTGTCAAGGGTCAGGCAATCTTTCTTGGTCTTCTGAAGTCATCATTGGTGCCTTTATTGATTTAAATTCTCTGATTTTTCAAAATAATTTCCTTAATATTATTGTAGTTCAGCAAATTGTTCTTTAATTCTTTCCACTTTTCTCTGCATCAGTTCATAAATATCTTCCCAGTTTTCTCTGAAAGGGTCATATTCATCATTTCTTATGGTTTAGTAATATTCTATCCCATAATTTATTAAATTTCTTGAACCTATTAACTGAAATGAATTTTAATTTTGTTTTTATTTTTCAGTTGACTAAATTTGTTAAATTTTTGAACTGCAATTTATTCAATAATTTTCCCACTTGATGGAGATCTACGTTGTCTTCAGTTCTTTGGTCATGAAAAAGTATTTCTATAAGTAATTTTCCATATAGGGGTTATTAACCACTTTGATCTCTTTGGGATTTATGCCTTAGTCAAAAATTATGAAAAGTTTAGTAATTTGTGGAGATATAACTCCAAAGGACTTTTTATTCATCCATAGCTCTGCTAACAGTGCAATTGAATTGCTGTTCTCTCACAGCCTCTCCAATGATTGTGATTTTAATTTTAATTTTCATCTTAGCTAATTAGATGAATATGAGGTAGAACCATAGAGTTGTTTGTTTTTCTCTTCTACATGATTTGGAGCAATTTTTCATATGGTTGTTCATAACTTATATTTTTTTCATTTGAAAACTTCTGTGCATATCTTTGCTTATGTATTTAGGAATGACTTTTATTATCATGTATTTGTTACAATTCCCTACATATTTTGGATACCAGATTTTTAATAGAAAAATTTTCTGCAAATATTCCATCCCTCTCCCTTCAGTTGGCTATTTCCCCTCTCACTGCATTGATTTGACTTGTGTCTCTTTTGTTTCATGAAGAAAATAATTGAGGTCCTGAGAAATGAAATGGTTTGGTCTGATCTTATACACAATTATGAAGTTTGTTTTAATCTAGTATCCTTAAGTACCCCTTTCTCCATGTACCCTCTCATTCCCAGCTTCCCTGCCTAATCCCAACCACCTATGTTATCAAGGGCTTGTTCTCACAGAAATGTAATAGCTTACCCTTAAGACCTTAGCTGATAAAAGCTTTGGATTTACACCTCCCAAGGGTATTTGTCTTTTATAGGGAACTCTTAAAGACCAAAAGGCCTTCAAAACTAAAACAGATCCCAATGATGGAATTCCAAGTGCCATGAGAGGTGTTTAGAGAGATATTTGGGGAAGATGGAGGGTTGCCTCACACCCCTCAAATCATAAAACATAAATGGCTTCCTGGCACCCATTTGTTAGGTCAGTGTTAGTGAAGGGAACCAGTTTTGCATAGCAGAGATGAATTGAATCCTGGAAGTGGGGGGGGGGGGGGAAGAGACAAAGAGAGATAGAAAGGAAAAGGAAGGGAAGAAGAAAGTGAATAATTAAATAAGAGCTGAAAGGAACATTAGAAGCTCGCTAGACCAGTGTCCTCATTTTTTCAAATGAGGAAATGAAGGTCCAAGAAAGTTAGATTAGACTACTTGATAGGAAACAAGCATCAGAGATGGGATTTGAATCTGGATCATATTCTTTCTCCTGCATCACATTGATGTGTTCAGAAGAGCTGAAGAAAAGATAACTGCAAGGGAGAATGTTGCCCAGCCTAGTGGAATAGAAACAGCTATACATTTCTTATCTCAGATATTTATTAGCTGTGTGATCCTATGCAAGTCACTTAATCTCTGTCTTAGTTTTCCTCATCTGTAAAATATGGTTGTTATAGGAAAAAATTTAGATAACTTTAGTAAAGTGATATGTAGAATGTAATGTTTTTATTTGTGGTAGACTATAAATGTTTTTATTTCTTGATATTGTATTTGTTGTTGTTATTATTATAAGTACTAAACATATTTATTTATAATTAGTTTATATTTATTTATCTATAATTAGTGTATAAATATACTAAATACTAAAATATATTATTATATTTCCCATCTATTAAATTTCAGTGTTGTACTTGTATCTAAGTACTGCATTGGATAGAATGTCAGACCTGAAGTCAGGAATACTAACTTTAAATCCAATATCAGATATTTACTAGCTGTGTATCCCTGAAAAAGTCACTTTACTCAGTTTGCCTCAGTTTCCTCATCTATAAAATTAGCAAACCTCTCTGATATCTTTGCCAAGGAAATTCCAAATAGAGTCATGAAGAGTCAGACACTACTGGAATGACTGAACACCACCACCAACAATTGTGTTCATACTTATTTAATAGATTTAATTACTGTTTTGGGGATCCCATCCCCCACTTTTTATTTTTGACACACTTTTGACTATTTAAGAGTAGAAGCAGGCAATTTAGGAAGGCCCATTGCACCCCACTGCTCCCAAATATAATTAATATTCTGAATAGCATCCATGACAAATATCTCCTGGCAGTTGAGGTTCGGTTTGTGAACCATTCAGCTGAGGGGGTTTTCTAGCCTCTCTGAAGATCAGGGTAATTAAGCTAAGCTGCTGGAGTGGGTTCCCTGATTCAGAAGCTTTGGTACAGGAAAAGGCAAGCCCAGTCTGTGTTTGAAGAACAAGCAACCACTGGCAACTTTGCTAAGTATTGGAAGGCTCTTTTGGAACAGAAGCAGGAGGATTTTTTTTTCCTTTTTTGCTGCTTTGGAACTGGTCATCTCCCATCATCTGAGTGCCAATGCTAAGAGCTGTGCCTGCCTTCACACACTATCTGTCCTACCGTAGATGTGCAGGAGATGGAGGCTGTTTTCAATTTCTGAAGGCAGTAAAACTCCCTGAATTGAGTTGGACAGTGTGAGAATAAGATGGTAGGTGGGAGGGAATGGAGAGGAAGAGGAGAGGGGATGGAGAAATACCGTCTCTAGTCTCCAGAATTAATGGCTATTGTCTGCTGTGTCTATCTGCACTGTAAACTGAATGAAAAAACAAAAGGCAAAAAAGGAGAACAACCCAAAGGCTCGAAAGATGTTCTGGTGATGAGGAATTCGATTTTTCTCAGTACCAGAGGGACAGCTGGATGTAGCAGACGGAGAACACCTAATAATAGCTAACATTTATATGGTGCTTTGAGTTTTGGGAAGTACTTTACAGACATTATCTCATTTGCTCCTCACAAGAACCATGTGAGATAGGTGTTAATATAAGCTCCATTTTGTTGCTGAGGACATTGAACCTGAGAGGTCAAGTCACTTGCCACTAGTTACATATTAACTGTCAGAGGCCAGATATGATTCAAGTTCTCCTGACCTGAAGTCCAGTATTCTTTTCAATGAGCCTGAAGAAATACCAAAAGAGTCTCTCATGTACCCCTCCACTCAAACATATTGGATGAATGTATTTAAAACTTTGCTTTCTTCAGAAGTGTTATATCTACAACTATTAAGCAGTGGATTTCACATGTGAATAATGATTCACAAATGAAAGGCACTGGAGAATTGTGAAAAATTATTGCAAAAGAATGGGTAAAAATTCAACATTTTTATCCCATTAAGGAAGAAAAATGCAAAAAAAAATTTCTGTGGTAGCTAACAATCCTTCTGTTTCATCGAGCATTTTTTTGTGGTAGACACATTATATGCAAAGTTTTGTCTACAGTTTTTCCATCTGCTGTGATAATAGTTATTAATAAAACTGCTGTCATACCATCTTGGGCTGTGATCTTGTCAACTCTTTAAATCTAAGTAGGGTCAGTCCTTGGATAGGAAGATTTGCTCAAAGGGCCCAGGAGGGGGTACTTTTTTCCCTTCCAAGACCGGTTTTGGGACAATTCCCCAACATAATGTGAGAAGCCCCTGGGTTGTGAAATGCTGTTTTTGCAGATGAAAGCAAAAATGGAGACTTTAACCACTTACAGTCATTGAAGATATCACAGCTGATTTTCCAGAGTGTTCTGGTTAGCCTGAAAACCTGGCTCCACTTCAGACCTTGCAAAGTTCTCCCCAGGTCTAATCAGATTATGTATTATTTGCTTTCTGTCTCTCATACATTTGGTTTTTCTGGACCTGGTAAATGCACATACACCTCATCCCATCCACAGATGGTGGCATCTCAGTGGTGAGAGGGGAACAGCAGTGATTCCCAGCCTCTTTGGAAAATGAACTGTTTGTTTGATTTCCTGACACCCTCCCACCTGGGGTGGGGACAGGGAGGAGCAAGTATTACATGAAGTACATTAAATTCACTTTTTAAAAAATGATGGTGATAAGATAAATTTGGTTCTCAGAAACATTTGATGATTTTTTTCTATAAATTTTAGGTATTGCAAAACCCCCCCCCCACCAGAATCACTGATGCAGAATCATCAAAAATATGTGGAACAAGGGGATGTCTAGCTAGATTTATGTTATGCCAATTTCAGTTTTTTCATTAGACAATGCCAGAAAATTTAGATATAGAATTTTTTTTTGGCTGAAGAAACCATAATTCACTACATCTGAAGTGTAGTGAATCTTCAATAAACTGTAACCCAACTCATTGGAGGCTTCAATTCATTGGAATTGTTTTTTCTCTCTCTCCATTTTTAGTTGAAAGGCAGATGACAAAATGAGGTGTATACATTAAGGATTTATTTTAAGAAAACCCTTCAGGAGATGTCCTGAAGACTAAATATCTACTCATTCCAATCTGTTAAACCATCACACCATTATCCACAGTCCTTTATACTAGGAATTCCTTTTCATAATAATGATTTTAATGAAGGGCATGCTCACCAGTCTCAAAGAAAGATTCAATTGTGTTCATGATACTGTATTTTCAAAGGCAGGAAAGAGGACTGATATACTTTAGTACCATTAATTCTTAAAACATACAGATTAAAACAGGTGAATTCTTAGATACCTAGAAATTCAATTATCCAAACCCTACAGTCCTCAAAGCATTGCAATTAATAGAAGTTAGATTCCACTGTACCTGCTATCAATGTTCTTGTCACTGTTTGGGTGTCTCAGTTACTATTCCTAAGACAATACTTCAACTCTCCTAACTTTTTTGTATGACTCAAAGTCATCATGTTCATTTTGTCAGCATTTAAAAACTTCCTCAGTGTTCTGTATCTCTTACTTTTCATTCTCTTCAGGTTGAAACATTCTATGAAAGAGCTAAATGTCAATGAGATGTTGCCTACTTTCTTGCCCCACCTTATACTATCAATCTTCTCTACTTTTCTCACCAATGTCTCTATTATTTCCCCCACCCCTACCCCCACCCCCACCCCCACCTCCCACTCCGATCATTTTGGATCACATCAAATGGTAAATACTTCTTATCTCTTCACACTGAGGAAAGCAGCCCCTCTAGGTAAGAGAAGGTACACCTTTCTAAGCTGCAAATTCAGCACTGTAGTGGGTAGGCAACAGAGGTGCATACATTTAAAATTGCTGATAGGGACAGAAAAATCATGGAGCGTGGTTAAAAACTGTGGAATCCATGATTTTTTCAGGGGCTGTGTTCATTACTCACTAAATTTTGGCAGATTGGCGGCTGCTTACCTCTCCCGTGAGATGTATCCTATATCTAATGGAATTCTTCTGTTTTTCCTATGGTTCAGTTTTGTTATCTCTAGGCACTGTGTCAAGTGAGGACATGCCAATAAGGTGGCAGCTGACCCTGCTGTTCTTGTCCTGGCACTATGGTGACCCTTCTTTCTGTATCAGCATCAAGAGAATGCTGATCCCCTGTAGAGCACAGTGCCACTCTCTAGTCTACCCAGAAAAAAGGATCAGTTTTGCTCCAAATTTATTTCTTTTTGACTTTAACTGTGAGCTCCCCAGCTTAGGAAAAAGAGGATGACAAGATGGATCCTGAGTTACAAGGTATTCTTGCTTTCCAAAGGTGAAATTGGTTTAATTTTGAGGTTTGTCCTTTGTTGAGTATATCTTTTGGATTCTGACATAACTTAAACTCATTTCTGGAAGAAGATGAATTTAGACAAACCAACTAACTAAACCATATAAACAATTAAACTAAAGCAATGTTATTGGGGTGGGGAGGGAATGGAATATATAATGGATTTTTAGTTAAGGAAAAAAAGAAAAACTACCAGAAACATCATAGAATCAATAATATCCTCAAAACATATGGGAAATTGCTTTATAAGCTATAAATAAGGATGGAAATGTAAGATGATATTTTAAAATTGCTTTTAAAATAATAATTATTATTATTTGAATCAACTAAGTGTTGATCTTGAGAGATGTATAATGTATTTTAAAGAAGGATGAATAAGTGACAGAAATATTTGCAAGAGCTGTTGTATAGAAATTATCAATTATAATGTTGAAAGAAAGATCTTAAAACAAGATTGACTGCTAATGTGCCTTTAATAATAATAGTTCATGTTCAATAAATACTGAATGGACATGTAGAGGGCAGTGCTGTTAAGATAAGGGAACCTGAAACAGGCACAGAAAACAACCAAAAACTCGAGTGGTGAGTAATGCCAGTTTTTAAGTCTGTTTCAAAAGAAGTAAATGTGTATCATGGATATAACTTTTATTTAAGTTAAGTTAGGATTCTTATACCTAATTTTGTGCCTAGTCAAGAGAAGAAGTTCCAATGATTCTTCATTAGAAAAAAACTTTAAAATGAAGACCACATTTTAGCTCAATGGCTCCCTAAATCATTCATAATGTAAATGGTTATATAAATTGTCTTTCCATCTTTTTTTCCCACCATAGAGAATTATGAGCAGAAAAATGCATCATACTGAGAAGTAAATCCTCATTGCAAATACAATGATTTGAATTCTTGACTTGATTTATTGCCCTGACACTCTCCCTTCTCCCTAACAGGAGGATCCTTGCTTTTCGCCCAGTATCACTAGCCATCTCTCCAGCTCTGCACTCCGGAGTAGCCATTCATTATCCCCTCCATTGAACATCTGTTTCTAGCTTACACTGTGCATTTAGCAAGGGGCTATTTTCAACCCCCTTTTGGAAATTTTCATATGCTTTCTAGAATTTCCCATTTGGGAACCAACCAAATGACTACTATTTTTATCACTATGGTGTTTGATTTGATCAAACTAGTAAGCAATGTCAAGAGTCACAGCCATCTTTTGAAGTTCATTGGAGTAAATGGAATTGGCAAGTCTATAAAACATAGCTATATAAGCATTCACATGAGAGTACGGTCCACGGTTGATAATAAGACTGTAATTTGAGAGATGGTTTTGATTGAGAAAAAGCTGCATCTTTTCCTGTGCTTGGAGAATTCCAGAAATATTCAAGAAACAGTGGTACCTAAACAGAAAATATATTGGCTTCCCTCCACCCTTGCAGGCAAAAATATAATATGGACCAAAGATTGTTTCAAACAAAAACAAGGAATGGAAAGTGGGAATCCCTTTTTACTTTTGCTATACTGGACAGCTGCAACACATAGAATCATTAGACATTGTTTAAAAATGTTAAAAATTTTATTTTAAAGTGCTGAATTAAAAAATTACATATCTTCAATATATGGAATTAATAGTTGAATTTCTTAGATAAAGAAAACTCAAACTTGCAGACTTTTTTATTGGTCTTTTACACTTGTAGAATTTTCCCTATCTCACTAATTCTTTCCATAGATATTCCTCTTAGTGAAAATGCATCCACATAACAGTCTAACTTTTTTTTAATCACAGAAAAAAACAACTCCAACAGTTAGAACTCAGAGAAGTTGAGTAAATTGCTAATAACCACACAGCAAAGGAAGGATAAAATATAAACCAGAATTCACAGACTTTTGAGTAGTTCACTGTTAATGTAGTCCATTGAGCAGTCATATTTGATAAGCTCACAAAATATCCTTCTAGGTTGTAAATTCTTTAAGCGTATTCATCTTGCAAGGTATCCTTGAGAAACTGTAAACCATAAAAGCTGAACTTTAATGTTTTGCTGCTACTTTCCTGGGTGATTTCCTCACCCCACCCCCTCCATTTTCTTACTATTTATTATGCTCTTTTTCTTCCATGGAAAAGAATTGGAGGTGTTCACTTGCCAAAAGAATTAGAATGACCCCAAAGGAAATGTGACTTTCTTTTGTTTCTTCTTTTTTTGATAGAAGCTGTTCAACTGGAAATTCTCATCTTGATTATAGATCTTTGATATATGGAATGGTTAAAGGCAGAATCTATTGCTAGAGTCCATGAGTTAATTGGTTAGAGCACAGTGTTAGTGAGGCTTTGGCCCAGTATGGGCAGGTAGCTTCTTCCATCAGCAGCCACATGCTGGCCTTCCTAACAAGGCCAGCTGTCTCACAAATGCATGTCGTTGGGCAAGGAGAGGGGGGCTGGGAGGTGGGGACTGTGAAAAAGAGAGTGTGGATGGATCCACGCAAATCTATCATTTCTACTGAATGAACTTCTCAATGGATTCATCCGTTGCACTGTCAGTAGGTCAGTGAGGATAGCTTCTTCATGTAGAAAGGTCACACATTTCAACAAAGCAGTATTTGTTTATATCTTTTCAAATATGAATCTTATTTCCTCTGGTGCTGCAAATAAATGCATTTCATTGCCAAAATAAAAGATTTTGATTGGCTGATATCAGGAATATTTCAAGAAGTGTGGGCTTCTTTTCCATGCTCTTGGGGAGACTTGCTAGATATCTGGGACTGGGTTAGAGTCTATGCTAGGCATGTGATGGCATCAGGAAGCAGCTGGGCTCCAACAGGTGAACTGAGACAATCCAAAGCAGCTGGACAAATGGAAGAAAGGTCACATCATGTTTGTGAACACTGACTTCTCTCCAAGAGTCATTTGGATGGGAAAATACATCAAAGCACTCCACCTCA
This sequence comes from Macrotis lagotis, assembly GCF_037893015.1. NCBI lineage: Eukaryota > Metazoa > Chordata > Mammalia > Peramelemorphia > Peramelidae > Macrotis > Macrotis lagotis. The sequence goes on along the minus strand of NC_133659.1, from coordinate 136,505,890 downwards.
CAATAACACGGGATAGCTTTCTGTACCTAAAAAAACCCTTCACAATGTTGACCCAGAATAATGAGATCCCCTCATAGCTACAGCTCTCTCATGTACCTAGTGTTTTAGTTGCATGCCCTCCGCCTTTGTTATTTCTGGGAGTGAGTTGCATGATAGTGAGGGGGGGCTTTAATTATACTGAAAAGCCAATAGATTCATTGCAAATATCCAACTCTCCATGTGAAGTATCTATTGACAGTGGTCTCTATGACTCTCATTTGTAAATTTTGCTCAGGAAACATTGAGTTAGTGAGGTAGAGAGATGTGTATCATGGGAAGGGATGCAGTATGAAATGGGTGCATGGGATACTGTACTTGAGTCAGGAAGGAGAGGGTTGGGAAAATCAGACATTGTGTTAAATGTTTACAAATATTTCATTTCATTCCTATGACAATTTGGGGAGGTAGGGGCTATTATGATAACTGGTTTATGGTTGAGAAAACTGAGGCAGAGGAAAGACAAATAAGTTAATGAGGATCACAGAGTTAGTGTTTGCAACCAGATTTGAGCAACCCTAAAGGTAAAATACTCCATTTTACAGTTAAAGAAACTGAGGCAGCCAGAGGAAGGACAAGTGAGTTACTGCGTTTCACAGAGCTAGTGTCTGCAACCAGATTCAGCAACCTTGAAAAGGTAAAAGTGGTAATAATATTCCTTTTTTACAGCTGAAGAAACTGAGGCAGACAGAGGAAGGACAAATGAGTTTCTCAGGATCACAGAGCCAGTAAGAATCCACAGCCTGATTGAATTCAGGTCTTCCTGACTCCAGGTCTAGTGTTCTAACCACTGAGCCACCTCACTGTCTCTAAAGAATTCCATTCAAGACCTGCTTCTGAAACCTCCTGCCTGAATGGGGATGCTAACTAACTTAAGCCTTCCTGAGCCTCTGGCAGCTCTCTAAGATACTTTACAAACAGGTTGTGATTTATATTACAGAAAGAACTGCCATACTTGGGAAGTCACAGGTCCTTGATGTATTGGTTAAAACAAATGGAGTTAGTGTATTTCAGTGTAAAGAGCACTGCCTCTGGGAACAAAGGTGCTGGGCTCAAATCCCACCTCAAATGCTAATTACTTAGATTTAGTAACTCAACTTTCCTGGGGCAAAAGTTTCTTATCTTTAAAATGACAAGATTGGACTAGATGGACTCTGACATCCCTTCTGGTGCCAGAGCTAGGAAGCTGTATATAACTTAGAACTATGTGCAAAGCACTAGGATTCAAAGATGAAACAAAATCCCAGTTCTCAGGGAGTTTACAATCTTATTGTGGATCGATATAGATCAATGTAATGCAATTAATGTCATATGAAAAATACTTTATGAAGCACCCAACCACCTTATGAAAGAGAGAGGTGTTAGTATTTTTATTTTTATTTTTCAGTTGTGTCTGACTCTTCCTGAGGTTTCTTGGCAAAGGTACTAGTGTGCCATTTCCTTCTCCAGAGGATTTAGAGATTGAGTGATTTACCAAGAGTCATACAGTTAGTTTTTGAGACTGGATTTGAACTCAGGGCTTCCTGACTCTAGGGTCAGCATTCAATCTACTGAGCCTCCTATCTGCCAGTACTATAACTACTCATTATATGGATGAGGATACTGAGAGCTCTGAGATAGGAATGAAGTCAATTGTTCAACATCACTCAGATTATAAGTGGTGGAATCAAAGCTCAAACCTAGGTTTGCTGCCTCCAAGGCCAAAGTTTGCTTATGGAACAATCAGGGTGATAGACTTTTTATATTTCAATTGTTGACATAGACAAAAAAGCTCTGGAACACTCCCTCATTTGACAAAAAAGAAAGGGAGATGTTAAGTTTTCAGATGGTGATTACAGATAATTAAAAAACAAAACAAAGAGCCATTTCATACTGGAGATTCCAGAGTGCCTTGTGATCCTGCTGTACCCAGGTTATGATGCTATTAATGGAAAAGGGACTGTATGAAGAACCTGGACCTGTAATCTTATTGATCTAAGGCACTCTCATAGGAGGAAAATTCCTCTCCCAGTGCTGGGCAGCATCTTCTCTGGGACTATATAGTTCCCTAAAGCAGTAGTGTCAAATTCAAAGAGAAAGTGATGCCTGAAGGCTGCATATTGACTTAGAAAATTATAGATTAACATTATCTATGTTGCATTTTTATTTCTTTTGCTAAATATTTCCTAATTGCATTTTAATCTGATTTTTTTTGTACTTGGAAATGTTATGGACTGCTTGGAACTTGAGACCACAGTTCAACCTCTGGCCCAAAGCATCAAGTGCTTATGGGTTGCCTAAGTTCACATGGCCAGTTTGTATCAGATACAGGACTTGAACCCATGTCTTCCTGACACTGCTATTCTGGATTACATTTCAAGTCCACTTAGCAAGGTCCAATTTAAGAATTGGTTGTGTTCCAAAGAATCATTTTAAAGTCAATTGTTTGGAACATAAAAGGAATTAAAACAGTGGTAGAAAAAATGGTTAGCTTCTCACACAATTTTTTTTTTTTTAGATTTTGGCAAGGCAAATGGGGTTAAGTGGCTCTCCCAAGGCCACACAGCTAGGTAATTATTAAGTGTCTGAGACGGGATTTGAACCCAGGTACTCCTGACTCCAGGGCTGGTGCTTTATCCACTGTGCCACCTAGCTGCCCCCTCACACAATTTTTTAAAATCTATAATGTTAATAGATTAGTGACACCATAGATTCTAACAATCATTTATAATATTTTTTTCTTTGGGAAAATAGAGTTCTATATTAGATTCCAGAAACAAATTTCTCCTGATCTAACTTGACAGTAGTAGCAGAGATTTTGACCCTTCCATCCCAACCCTCCCAATTCTGGCATTGACCATAGCAGGAGAGACTGAGAGCAGAAGGAGTTGTGTAAGGAGCTATTTAATGATGCCAGTGGCAGGGTAGAAGAGGGAAAGAGGAACGGATACTATCATTTTTATCATCTTCAGAGGAGAGATAAAATGAGTGTCTTCTAGATGAAGAGGAAAAGAATGGCAATATATGATCACTAACCCCTAACTCGATTTCTCTTTTTGCCTTATCTGGGAATGCATTCCCTCCTCACCGCCACTTCCTATAATCTCTTCTTTTCTTCAAAACACAGTTCATAAACCACTTTCTTTGGGAAATCTTAACTGATTCCCTAGACTGTGAATATTTCCTGTGTCCCCCTATATTATCTTGTATTTTACCCAGTACTTAGTACAGTGTCTGGCCCATAGTAGCTACTTAATAAATTTTTATTGGCTGATCACACACATGCAATCATATATCATATATGAGTTTCATATATGAATAGATCAAATATGGAAATCTTCTCTGATCAAAGGTCCTTTTTCATTTTTGTCTTCATATCCAAGCCCTAGAATAGTGTCTGACACATAGTAGGTCTTGGTTTTTCTTAGGTACTGAAGATGGATACATTTTAGTATACATTTAGTATACTAGTATACATGTTAGTATATACATTTAGTAAACTTGCCCTTTTTTAAATTGTTTTGAGTGCTAGTGTTTACGATAACTGTAAGTTATAGTGGATGTTCTCTGGTATCATTCTCAAATATGAGTTTAGGTTCAAAGAAAGGTTTTATAGAAATACCTCAGAAAAAAATTGATCACTCATTCACATTAAGGAGATAACCATGAGAATGACTTACAGATTATGCCTCTTGCCAACTCTTTGGCACATAGTAGAGAAGTTGTAAACAAAGGCAGCAGTATGTCCTTCAAATGATACAGGATTGATAATCAGTAGATCAAGATTTTGGTCTAGTCTCTGGCCCTAAGTGACTGTGTAACCTCTGGGGGTCACATTTGCTCTCTTCACTTTTCTCATCTAATAAATGTGACCATTTGACTAAATCAATAATAGTAGCAGCTAACATTAATATAATTCTTTTAGGTTGGGAGGCATTTTACATATGTTAACTTACTTGATACTTGAAACAGCTTTATGAAATAGGTGCTGTTATTATCTTCATTTTACAGAAGAGGAAACAAGCTGGGAGAGGTTAAGTGATTTGCCCAGGGTCACCTAATTAAAAAACCCCAGAATCAAAACTGGAACTCTAATCTTTTTGATTCCAAATCTTGTGTTCTATTGTGCCACCCAGTTGCCTTGATCAAGGGATTCCAATTTTTTTTCTGATTCCTGTATCCCTTGGGTTTTCATTACATTTTTTCTAACTCCCTGTTCAATATGAGAGTAAATTAGTTATAGATTTTACTATGAGTATGCACATAAAAAATAATATAAAAGGAGTCACTTTTCCTTTCCATGGGTAAAACAAAAATGTAACATTAAGGATTGGAGATCACTTTGCATTTTTTGAAATATTTCAGTAGGTTAAAACCAAAAACTTTCTCTACCTTTTTTGAATAGCTTCTTATATTTCAAGAATATATATGTATGTATACATATGTATATGTATATATAAAACTCAGGTTGGGAACTTCTGTCTTAGCTTATTTTTAAGATTTTTTTCAAGTTCTTGAATTCAATAATAATTCTGCTAATAAAAACATTCTAAAGGGCTAATTGATTGTTCCTCCCTGTCCAGACTTGTGTTCACCATTTGTCTGGGGACATTTCTTTCTTATGTTAGTTGACTTCCAATTGAGAGCTTCCTATATAAGTAACTGAAATTCTGAATATTTACTATACTCACTCTCTCTGGATTGAATTATTAATTGGAGATTTATCAGACATAATCTTCCGAAAGGAGAAATAATTGTTCCAACACAGGATGTTTTATAGGAAGTAACTAGGTATGTAGGTGGTGTAGTGGGTAGAGCCTTGGACCTGGAGGCAGGAAGTTTCTATTTAGTTGTTTTTGCAGTCATGCCCAATTCTTTGTGACCCCATCTGGGGTTTTCTTAGCTCAAATGTTGGAATTTTTTTTACCATTTTCTTTCTCCAGTTCATTTTACAGATGAGGAAATTGAGGCAAACAGGGTTTGACTCCTGTTGCCTGGAATCACGAAGACCTGAGTTCAGATATAGCCTCAGACCTTTACTGGGTGACTATGGTCAAGTCACTTCATGTCTATTTGCCTCAGTTTCTTCATCTATAAAATGCAAATAATAATATCATCTACCTCCCAGAGTTTATTACAAGGAATAAGAGAAAATAATTATAATTCATTTAGTACAATGACTGACACTAGGAGATGTTTTATGAATGTTTGCTAGAGATATGAGGAAGGAGAAAAGTTACTTCTAAAAGCAATCTTGAAGAGAGTTAAGTGATAGAGAAGGTCACCATAGATGGAGTCCTAAATAGTATATTGCTTTAGAAGGGATGCCTGAGTATTATTGCTATCAAACGTACGAATTATTACTATATCAGCCCTTACAAACCTCTTGCCCCAGTGCCTAATGCTATCCTAGATCAAATAAATAAAGAACCTGAAATATTGCTACCTATAGGAATTTGCTTAGGAAGTCACATAGTCTTATATTTAGGCTACTGCTTTGCCTCACAAGTTTGTTGGAGACAGTGAATCCTATCTTAGCATTGAAAAGAATCAGCTTCCTTCTTCAAATTATTAGTATTTTATAGGGTTCTAGATGGAATCAGGAATGCACATTTCTTTGGTTCAGTATAGTCTCAAAGGCCTCTTTCACAATCACCTGGAGAGGCAGCTGATAACAACAGCTGCTCTTTAGATAGTGAGTTAAAGTTTGCAAAAGCACTGCCATGCTTAATTCATTTAATCCTCACAACTCTGTGAGATAAGTACTACCAGTAGTTTTTTCCCCATTTAACATAAATATGGGTTTCTTAGTTTGCCTAAGATCACATAGTTAGAAAGTATCTAGTAAGAAAGGTAGTAAGAATCATTCTCCCCATTTTCTAGATGAGGAAACTAAAACATGTAGAAATGATAATAGAATCAGTTTCAGACCTGAACCCATTTTTTTTCTGGCTCCAAGTCCTGTGTTTTTTCCCCCATGACACTATATTGCTAAGCCCTTTACATCTTCATACATTGTCTCAATGAAAAAACCCATTTATAAATCCAGAAATAATTTTAGAAAATAAGTTTTTAAGAGGGTGGGTGTCACTGTAAAAATGTGGCACACAATCATTCCACAGAGTGTTTGTTAGATGTCTTATCTCCAATTAAAACAAACTTTTCCAAGAGTCTTATTTCCTGGCTATGATATTCCCACCTTCTGACTTCTTCTAAGGCACAAGAGAAGTCTTTTTGATTAGCTGGGGGTGGGATGCTTCTCCAATCTGTTCATTTTATACATTATGGAGTCTGCATTGATTTTTTTTGTTCCACGTCAGTGGCATATAATTTCTGAAATTAATAAATACAATGCATACCATCGATGTGTGAAATATAAAAAATATATTTCCATCATTTGACATACAAAAATGTACTCACACACTTTTGAAATCTACTGTCAAATCATTTCACATCTGTACCTAAAGCAAACAGACATAATGCTAACAGCTTGTTAGAATTCAGAAATGCCACCCACTAATCAGCCCACCTGTGGAATTTTCAGTCCATCTTGCAAGCTGCATAGCCTGCTGCCAAAAATCTTGACGAGAAAATGTATATTAAATTATTGAATAAGATTGGAAATATTGTACAGTGTGGTCTAAAGAGAATACGCAACGTGTGGCCAATGAACATACTGTACCTTTTGCTTCCACTGCATGCCTAGAGGTGACCTAGCTTGCCTTCTCATTTGCCATAAATTATGAGGATACCATGAAGTCCCTGGATAAAGAAAATGTTCATTTGTACCCAAATGAGGATTTGGGTCTCTTCTGCCACTTTTGTCTTTTCATACGTGATGCTGACATTTGCCCGAAGAGGGAGAAAAAAACCCGTAAGCAAATTCTCAGCAATTCTTACCAGGGACAATCCTATTTTCCTCAGCATTTGATACTTCAGTTCAGAGTAAATGGAATAAGGAGATTTGCTGACATCGGGGAGTCTGTAGAAACAGAGTTGTTGCTCTGATGTTAACATAATCAAATTGTTAGCTGTTACTTAAAACCCTGGCAAAAAAAATGATCACCTAATCCCTTTTTGCCCTCCAAACAGAATAAAATAAAAGAAAATTGACAAAGTGAAATGAACCTATTCGGCTATCCAACAAAAACCAAAGAAGAGGACATATCACAGTGTTCTACTCAGATTTGGGGAGCTTAGGAAACCTGAGGGGGGGAAATCAGAATGGAAGCGTGACATTGTCCAACCCGATTACATTTCTTCAAATTATGAATTTCTATATGATATAAACTAACATGCTCACAAAGTCTCTACTTTGGGCGTCTGTGAGGAAGAAATGTTATTTTAACATCTGTTCTTTGAAGGCTATTTGCTCTGGGAAGGCAGTGTGTTTTGCCATAAATTTAGGTCATTAATTTGTATCTGTTCTTTGTTTATTTAAGAAACAGGACAAAAGGGCAGCTGCTGAAACATTTGGCTGTGCCGAGGGGTAGTGGGCTCAACATGCTGGAGTTCTGCACATGACCAGCTTGAGTTTGTATCCACAGCTACAGGACAGAACTTTATGGAAACACTTTGCCAAGCCATGTGGTGCTTTGCTCTCCTTTGCATCAATACCCTTTTAATTACCTGATCCTGGGGAAAAAAAAGTTCTGAAAAGTGTCAGTGCAAAATAAAAGCCGAAGAACCCACTGATGGTCTGATTTTTTTTTTCCCACAATGAACTCATTGCTATAAAATTCTTAGCAATTATTCTTCACAGTGCATCTCTATTAAGTGCTACAACTGACCAGGGAAGGTAGCAAGATGACCTATATAATTAGATATTTATAAACAGAAGCACAATAATACCTGGTAAATTGATTGTTAACAATGTTTAATGCTCTTAAATTGGCCATTAAGTGCTGAATGATTGGGAGGGTATTATTGTTATTATGAAGCATTACAGAGGTTTTATTTATTATCATAAACCTAATGGGCTCAGCAAATTAGATGTGTTTAAAAAGGTCATTTATTGTTTGTTGATACCGAGCTCTAAATACTTTCATTCAGCTGGATCGCCAGGCACAGCAGTGTTTTCTAGCATGACTAAAATTTAAGCTGACCCAAACCAAAGATAGCGAAATAGAGCCCCATCAGATGTTATCTGGATAGGAGGAGAAAAGGTACCAAGTGTTAGATGTTTGACACAAGGCTATTATGGAGTTTCATTTTCAAACAGTTCAGTGAAAGTCACCTTAAATACATCTTCAAAGTACTGAGGCTTTTTCTTTTGGTCTGGCATGGGATTTTTTCTGATGGGGGACACTGTCTTTTCTCATCCTTTTATAATATTATACACACACACACACACACACACACACACACATATACATATATGTACACACACACACATACATATATATAAATAGGGAAGAATCCTACATTCTACACTGTAGGATGGCAGGGTCACTTTAGAGACTCAGGGCTTCATTTTTTTTCCCCTCAGGCCATGGGTCTTCTTTAATAAGACAGAAATAAACCAGGAGCCCAACCAAGCCACCCACTATGCATATGCTTCAACAAATGTATAATGGAAATTAATTTTCTAGATATGTATATGTATCAAATATGGAGTTGTATATATATATATATGTGTGTGTGTGTGTGTGTGTGTGTGTGTGTTATCTATCTATATGTGTGTGTGTGTGTGTATGTTTATCTCAGTTGAATGACTGTTTTTACACAACAAGAAGTAATAATCAAGAAGACTTGGCTAAAAAACCTTTAGGCTTCCCTTTTGATTCATGATTCAATTTATGGTCCCTCCCTAGGACAGGACCTGTCAGCATAAGACAATGTCATGTCCATCAACTATGCTCAGCCAAAATAGAATGAATGGCCTCAGCAAAGAATATTTTTGACCCTCTGAACCTTCAGAATCTTGGCTCTTTAGGAAGAGATTCAAGTAAGAACTGCATCTTTTAGGGTTTGTATATGGTTATCAGAGATTTATAGATTTGTTAGAATTGGGAGAAAGAAGCTCAGAAATCATCTCCAAGTGCCTTTTCATCTTTGCATTCCCAGTCCTTAATATGGTGCATTATATACATATATATATATGTATATATATATATATATATAATATGCTTCATAAATGTTTGAAGAAGAAAGGAAAAGAAAAAGGGGGGAGAAAAGAAGGAAGGAGAAAGAATGAAAAAGAAAGAGAATGTGCAATAAGCTCCTTGAAGGCAAGGACTATGGAATGTTTTGCTTATTTTCAGAGAAAGAAAGACAAGAAGAAGAGAGTGGAAGAAGGAAAGCTGCAGAATTAAAACTTCCTAATGGCAAGGACTGTTGCAATTTTTGCCTTTTTATCCCCCAGAAAGTAAAGCAGGGAGGGACTTAGGGAAGGAAGAAAAAAGGGAAAGAGGCAGAAGGGAAGAAGATTTTTGTTTGCTTGTTTGGGAGCATATTACTAAATGAAAATTTCATGACAAAGAAGTAAGTGAAGAGATGTTAGATGATTTGATCTCTAATTCCAGCTGAGGCAGCATTATTCTAGATCTTTCTGTAACACCAAAGAAAATAAACCCATTCAAAACCAAACTTTTAATGAGATTATTATACCTTCAGTCCTAAGAGAAGGACAGATTAACATCAGTCTCCCAGGGTTGTAGTGAGGAGCTAATATTAGCACAGTGGTTGCCACATGGTAGGACCTTAATAAGTACTTATTCCCCTTTCCTTCCCCTTCCCCTTCATGAAAGATGTTATTTAAAAATATTTTTAATTTAATAGATATCACAGAGAAGCCAAATACACTGACTGGGTTTAATGTCAAACAACTAGATTTGTCATTGAATTCACTTTAACAAGCATTTATTCTGAATTATTAAATTTTCAAGTCACTGGACTAAGACAAACAAGTAATATCCAAGATGATTTTTATCCTTGAGGATCTTACAGATTTGTAGAGGAGCTTACAATATTTAGAAATATCTAAATGTTTAAACTTTTTTCCCAGATATCATTCTAGAATGTAGATGGAGATACAGTCACAGATTGAGCCATTGCAACTTTCTAATACTTTAATGGAAAATAAATGGAAGTTGTAAAGGTCAGGAAAAATGCCATGGATTTCCATCTAGAATATGGAAACTGATCAGTGTTCCATGGCTGAGCTGTGATACAACTATAATCCTCTTCTTTGCTCTCTCCCCTCTCTGCTATTGTATTCTAATTCTATTCATCTCCTAATGCTTTTATTTTCATCTGACCCCTTCCAGATACCTTTATTCACTAAAGCTCTTTCCCAGTCCCTAAGGTTTAATGGATTAAAAAAAATAGAAAAAGAACTGACCAAAACCAAAGGATATAGATAAACAAACACAGCATATATAATAATATTTCTATATTATTGATTACATACATATATGGCATACATGTATATATAGACACACACACATATATGTGTATATATATATTTATATGTATCCGGATCTGGGAATATGTTTCTTTCCCACTTCCCAAAGCTGTTCCCTTCTTTAGTCCTGTTCACTTCTCACTTCTATTTCAATAACCCTTATTTGTTCATTCCTTCAACTACACTGGTGTCTGCTACCCTCCTTCTCCTCCTTGTCATGCTTTCCATCTGATAAACCTCCCCCGGGGTAGTTATTGGCCTTTGGGATGCAGTTTAGGTGTTAAATGGTTGATTATTCATTGTGATCTCCAAGCAAGAGAGCTCTCCACTTCTTATAGAGACTCTACTCCCCAGAGAATAGTTTGGCAGCGTTTTGCTCAAAGTGGAATAAAAAACACATCACACTCAAAAACCCCCACATGGCTTCTCTCATGAGGATTTTTCCCCATGAAGGTTTCCTTTCCATCAAGAGAGTTAACATGGTATGATAGAAAGAGCACTGACCTGGGAATCCAGAGCCCTGGATTGCCATTGATGAACTGCAGGGAGTTTGGGTCAGTCACATTTTGAGCCTTACTTTCCTAATTTGTAAAATGAATGGAAAGGATAAATTAATATATAAGGTCCTTTTCAACCGAAAATTGTTAAGATGATGAGAAATGGAACCTACTGGTATTGCAACATGTTAAGGCTGAGCACTGGAAATGATGCTTAATACAGAAATTTTGTCTTGCTTAAGGTCACAGAGATAATAAGTGACAGAATCAGAATTTGAAATCAGCCTCTCTGACTTCAAAGGAAATTCTCTTCATATCAATTAATGTTAACTTCTTTACCATGAAACCAGTTAAACTTCTCTGCTTAAAGCTCCCACTTGGAGGCTGATGAGTCAGTGAATGCAAACTCATGGAACTCATCAGTTAACTCCAGACCAGACCAGCTTCATATTATCTACAAGCTCCTTAACAACTTCTTCATCTGGGAGCACTGATTCAATCAATAGTATTGTTTTCAGAAACTATGCATCAATCAACAGCCTTACAGATTAATTTACTATTTGTTTTCCTAGATGAAAATTCCCTTCCCTCTTTCCATAAGTATGTTGCTTCATCCTAATAAAATGTTAACTCATTGAGGACAGGGACTATCTCATCAATGTATTTGTATTCCAAGGGCTAGGTTGTTGTTCAGTTGTCTGACTCTTTCTGATCCCATTTGGGATTTTCTTGGCAAAAATTCTAGAGTGGCTCGCCATTTCCTTCTTTAGCTCATTTCATAGATGAGGAAACTGAATCAAACAAGGTTGAATGACTTATCCAGGGTTATACAACTAGTAAGTATCTGATACTAGATTTAAACTCATGTCTTTCTGACTTCAGGTCTAGCACTCTTTCCACTAGGACAACTAGTTGTCCCCCCCACCCCCACCCCGCCAGGCTTGAAACAGTACTTGGCCATAGTTAGAACTTAATAATTATTTTTCATTCATTTATTCGGGGGGGGGGGGCAGAGCTATTGTTTTGCCATGGATACCTGAAAAAGAATAGCTAGAGAGATTTACAGCAGTATAGAGTAATAAAGGACCTTACAACTTCCCTAGACTAACCCCTTCATTATAGAAATAAAGAACCTGAGGCCTAGAGAAGTGATTTGTCCAAGATCATACAAGTAAGTGACAGAGAAAATACGAGCCTCTGTTTTCAGGGTGTTTTCCTGCCATTGGTTTTTAAAACTTTGCAAGCAGCATATTCTCTCATTGTCCTTTAACCCTCCCTGTGCCTATACCAAGACATGCACTTAATAATATTTTAAATGAGCCAGTTCAGAACAACTACATAGCATATCTGATGGGCTGCAGAGAGGTGTTAGGAAACCTATGAGTGATTTGTTATAATCTCTTCATTTTGCAGAACTGAACATTAAGACTCAAGGAGGTTTTAACTAACTACTCAGGGTTACATAGGAGAGTGTCAGTTAGTATTTGAACCCACATTCTCTGATTCCGTAACTAATATTTTTCAATTGTAATGTGAAGATGCAAGGCAAGAAGAAGAAAAAGAAGGAAGAAATGGAGGGAGAGAGGAAGGAAGGAAGGAAGAAAAGAAGGAATAGAAGGATCATGGAAGGAAGAAAGGACAGGAGGAAAGGAAGGTCAAAGTAAAAAAAAAGATAAAGAAAAGAAAGATGTGGCTGTATTCTCATAAGTCATTTGTTCCAGATAGATGAAACATGCGCAGAACTGGTTGCACAGTAGTATTGCCAATTAAATGTGAATGCCATACCCATTTTAATAATGTGGCAAATCAAAGAATTTTCCATTACACACAAAAGAGTTGCATCTTTGAAATATTTAGATGTAGCCTGAAGAAATTTTTAATTGGTAGTGAGGTTTTTAAACCTGCAAACATATTTTTGATCAGTCTTTGTTTAGTCTTATGTCAAAACATAAGTTTATTATAAAAATTTTACTGATGAGTCAGAACAAGGTTTTCCTTGCAACTTTGTGTCTTGAGCCTTCTCCACACAGAGGTGTTGTTGTCTATTGGTCTGAGTCGGTCATGTATCTGTCTAAAAAGAACCCTAGGAGAGTCAAAAGGTCTCAGTTTTAGTTAGTTCTATGTCCTTAATTTACTCCATAGACTTAAAAAAAATCATTTTATTCTTTTGTGACTATTTTCTCACTTGGGTAATGGGGAGGGGAAGTGTTTGGTTTTTAAGGAACCTCCAACTTTTAGTATTCTAATCCTTTCCATTCTATTTCCTTATATTTGACTATTTTGATTCCATTCCATTTTACAGGGCTATATCAAGATAAGGGTCATTTTCTTCAGTATAAAACTATCTGAAGCAGTTGACATCACTTTAATCTACCTAATGATGACCAAGATATCTTTGTATCTGGGTTCTGTGCACATCTACCTATCACTTTTCTTCCCTATTTCAATAGTGTGCTTGAATATATTTTTAATTGGCTGCTTATTCTTTGCACCAAAATGGTTGATTACCTTCCTTTCCAGTTTCAGTTGTGCTGAAAAGTTTAGGAAATATTGACCTAGAAAATAAATTATTTTTTGCTTTGAAATAGGACTTGCAATAGAGATGGAGAATTTATCTGAACATTGTATATATCTTCTATTAATCAGTCAATATTTATTAAGCACCTATGTGCTTAAACACAATTCTAAGGAATGGTTAATGCAATAATTCTTTTATGCTTTTTGAATGGTATTGTTAGTTATAGAGCTCTTAGTAGTGACAAATTCTGTGATCCTGTGATTATGAAAATCCATCCACTTCTTTCTTATCTAGTATTTCAGGGTGGAAACAGGCATTGTTTAGATTTAGATTCTCACTCAGGTTTTTTTTTTTTGAGGCTGGGAATAAAAACTCATATCCCTTTTCATTACCATTATGTGTCCCGTAGCTAGTGCACACAAGAATTACCCTGAAGTTTTAAAAAGTAAAAGAAGGTGGGATAGACTGGTAAATATGAAACAATTCACAGGATGCTCAAGTCAAAAGAGGCAGAGATGCATAGCGAATAGCCTACTAGACTTGGCATTAGGGAGATCTGGATTCAAATCTCATCACTGTCAGTAATGATATGACTTTGGGAAAGATATTTAACCTCTCTAAGTTTCATTTGTGAATTGAGGGGGCTAGGTCCCAACTTACATATTGTATGGGTTGGAAAGATTGAGGATATGACAGTATACCTTAATAAATGCCTATTGACTGAATGTCATAAAATAATATATACTTCTTTTTAAGTGAACAGATCCAATAAAGGAAGTGGATGTGGAAAAGAGCTGAGAATAAAAGATACAAGATTTCTAACCAAGGAAAGATGAATAGTTCTTCTTCATCTCCACTGTGTACAGGACAAAAGGAAATGAATATTAAAGAGAATAGGATATGATTTAACTACATGGGAGAACTCCACGGTGGAGGGTTGTGAAACATTTCAATGACTCACCTTAGGGAAGTGGTAGAATTTCCTTCTGGAGAGATCTTAAAAATATATCAATCAGGAAGAATAAATGAACTAGATCTATAAAATCTCAGAACTGAAAAGGGCATTCAGATTATCCAGAGTCAGTTCCTAAAGTTGAATACTTTGAATAACAATCTCAACAAATGGTTATCTAGATTCTTTTTTGAACACCTCTGGTGATGGGAGAAATTTGCTGTCCAGTGATCTTCTATCTCATGAAGTGATCATTCCATTCTGAGATAACTCTAATTGTCAGAAAGTTTGTACTCTGTTTTTTCAACTTCTTTTGTGTGTCGTCTTCCCCCATTATATTTTAAGCTCCTTGAAGGCAGAGATTCTCTTTTTCTTATGGGTATCCCCAGTCCTTAGCAGAGTATTACATTTATTGAATTGAATTAGTCACATGCTTCTTAGGAGTTAGACCACAGCCCTCTTTTTTGGAGACTATTGCCATAGAGAGTACTTACAAAGTAGAAAAGAGAATAGTAGTATAGGTATCCTCAATTTAACAGAAGACACAGTCCAAGAAGGGGTCAGCAAAATTCATGACCTCAGATGTCTATGCACAAATAAACAAAGAATGGGTATTTAGTGAACCTAAGTTAAATAGGAAAATTTTACTTCACAGGTATCATTGGAATTTAATGAAGTGCAACTCATGACCAGAATATGACACTGAAAGATAGTTCTTTATTCGAAAAGAACAGGATGTGTAAAAGTGATAGACTAGCATTATATGTGAAAATATACATTTTCGCAAAATCTAAGGAGTTAGGAAGTGTGGTGGAGAACATTAAGGTCAAAGTAACATCATTAGGGTAAACTATAGACCACATGTACAGAAGAGAGTATAGCTAAATAGCTCTGGACACACAAGCCTGGCATGGATCTACAATATAGTAGTGAGAGGGACTTCAGTTATCTGGAATCCATTGGACCTCTTTTCTTGCCAAAAGCAGGGCAGCTAATGACTTCTTGGCTTGCCTTAATAACATGTATCATGTATCCCTTTCACCCCTGGAATCATACATAATTTATATTCACTGTGGGAGAGAAATATAGCTTGAGGACTTAGGCACTGCTTATTCTATCAACAGACCATGAAGGAACCATAAATCTAATAACAAAATACTTAATTTGAACAGAGTAACAAAGTAAATAATAGTAAAATTCTATATTAGGATCATTCTCAGCTCTCATACATAAATGAATATAATTTCTCATAGAGTCATGCATTAATGAGGAAAAGAATAAATCCCTGGAAACCTTACACTCTGTGATGAGAAAGGGCTTCAGTATCATTTGCTTTGAATCACAGCTGAGAAAACCTCTCCAGTGTGAGTTCTCACAACAGCATTTCCCAACAACTGGTTTGACTTTTCTGTGGTTGTCACTACTCCTGCTACTGCCTTAGGGAAGTGTCATTGAGTTTTAGAGGAGAACCACCCTGGCCAACATCCCTAGGGACTACTCAACACATTCTAAGGTCAATTGTGAGCTTTCTAATTTTGAGCCTGCTAGCAAACACAAAAGGTTTCTCAGATAATTGTAAGAGTTTACTGTTGCTGTCCTCATCCTTAGGTGAGCTAGAGTTATGTGGATGGTTTAGATTAGATGATCTATGAGATCCCATCCAATTTTCAAATTCTTTGATCCTGTGATTATGAAATTCTATCCACTTCTTTCTTATCTAGTATTTCAGGGTGGAAACAGGCATTGTTTAGATTTAGATTCTCACTCAGGTTTTTTTTTTTTGAGGCTGGGAATAAAAACTCATATCCCTTTTCATTACCAGTATGTGTCCCATAGCTAGTGCACACAATAATTACCTTGACGTTTTAAAAAGTAAAAGAAAATGGGATAGAGTGGCAAATATGAAACAAGTGTACCATAAACTAGATTTCCCTGTTGATAAAGCCTTTGTGTCATTATGAATAATCTCTTCATTTAGAAGGTGAAGAAAGGGAATCTTGTCCATTTCTTAGAATTTATGATAAAGGAGAAGAAATATGATATGAATCCTAGATTTTTGTCAAACAGATTTTAAAGAGGTCATAGAAAAGATAAGTAGGATTTATGATATAAAATTCTATAGGGAGATCAGCCCAGGTGAGTTGAGGAGATTCAAGAATAAAATTCTGAAAACACAAAGATAAGCAATTCTGATGAGGAAGAAAAGAAATTGTTGTCAAAAGAAACTGACATGGTTGTCCAGGGAATGCACTGACAAACAGATTTCTTTTAAAATGGCAGACAATTGAGTATAGCCATAAAAACTTGTTACAGTCGTATAAGAATAATAGAAGCTGGTAAGAAAAACCAGTTACAACAAAAAAGGGATTTTTAAAACCTAGATTTAGGGAAAAGGGAGATCGAAGAAATGAAGGCCCTATTGCTAGGGATGGATTAGATGCTGATTGTAGAGGAGAGAATAGATAAAGTCATCTAGTATTATTTCACTTCTGTTTTCTCTGCCAAAGAGAATAAAATCTGGATTAGAGGGAATAAAATAAAAATTACTAAGAAATTCAAATCCAAGATATGCAGAAATAAATTGATAATACTAATCTGCTCTTGAGTTATTATTATTATCCTTCATTTTTGAAGAAGACACAACACCGGAGCCATGACAAGCATAGATGTTGGATTTGTGTGAGGGGAGGCTGTACTAAGTTACTAACTTCACTTTCTTCTCCAGAGTAATCTGGGTCCAGTGGCCAGATATGATTCAAGACAACTGGAGATGGTCCTGAATGCCAGGCAATCAGGGCTAAGTGACTTTCCCAAGGACATACAACTAGTAAGAAACAAGTGTCTGAGACTGAATTTGAATTCTTTATCCTCTTCAATCCAAAGGTCAGTTAGTGCTCTATCCACCGGGTCACCTATTTGCCCCAAGTTCATTTGACAAATATTTGAACATTGACAAATATGAAGTACATGCCAAAATATTGAAATAACTGACTAATGTTACTGCTGAGTCATTGATTGCAAACTTTGAAAAAATTAGAAAATGGTTGTAATATTTGAAAAAATAGATAATAGTGGAGGTGCTACAGGACTATGATTTTGATTTTTTTTTTAAAAGAAAGAGCCATA
Organism: Macrotis lagotis; assembly: GCF_037893015.1. NCBI lineage: Eukaryota > Metazoa > Chordata > Mammalia > Peramelemorphia > Peramelidae > Macrotis > Macrotis lagotis. Next base: position 136,488,377 of record NC_133659.1, on the reverse strand, counting down.
TCTGTAAATGATAGTCTGCTAGGCTGACTTTGATTTCTGGAAAAAATCTATTAAAGGGATGGTTATGAGCATCTTAAAAAGGAAGCTGTGGTCATCAAATTACAACAGTTGTTTTTTTTTTAAACAAGGTAACTCAATTGATAGACCAAGGGAGTAAATATAACATATCTATAACATAACTAATACATATATATAATATCTAGATAGTAGCAAAGTATTTAATAAGGCTTCTCATAATATCTTGTAGAAAAAATAGAGGTATATGGATGGGATAATGCTACATTTAAATGGATTCAGAACTGGTTAAATGATCATATCCAAAAAAAAGTAAGTTATTAAGAGTTTGAGGTAAAACTTGGGAGGAGGTCTTTAATGAAGTGCCTCTGGAATTTGCATTGGTCATTTGCAGTTTTGCCAGTGATGTAGATAAAGGCCTAGATGTCAAGTTTGTCAAATTTTTATATAGTGCTACATAGGTAATAAGATTGCTGTTATCTATAACAAAAAAGTTAGGAGAGCTGACACAATGAATTCCAAAGGTAGATTCCAGAAACGATCTTGATAATTGTACCTCAGTTTCAAAGAAGACCAATGATGTCATGGGGACTTGTGAGTGAAAACTGAGCATAGCCTGGGATCTAGTGGATGACCTTGGTATCTTCAATATTTGACCAAGCTATAAGTTCCCCACAATCCTTGCTTCAGTTATTTTCATGATTGTTGGAAGAGATTGTTCTCATCCTCCCATTCTACTGGGGAAGTCTTCACATGTTTGGAGTAGACATTCCTCAAACTTACTGATGGATTTGAGGTCTATCAGTTACCCATCTGCAGAGGTGGTTTTACCAGAGACCACTGGGCATGCTACAACTTCTGGGCACTACAGGTGAGAGTTGGGTGTTAGATGAACTTCAAAGGTTAATGAAGGGCGGCTAGGTGGCATAGTGGATAAAGCACTGGCCTTGGAGTCAGGAGTACCTGGGTTCAAATCCAGTCTCAGACACTTGATAATTACCTAGCTGTGTGGCCTTGGGCAAGCCACTTAAGCCCATTTGCCTTACAAAAACCTAAAAAAGAAAAAAAAGGTTAATGGAAAAGAGCTCTGCAAATTCTCATACTGGAAGTACTAGTCTTCCATGAATAACTTATACCCTAATCTTGATAGTATAAGACTTCACAAATGTAAAGTCTTACACTTGGGTTATAAAAGCTTGCTTCAAGAGGACAAGATGATGGAAACATGCTTAAGACAGCAATTCAATTGAAAAAGTACTGAGGATTTTAGTAAACTACAAGACTGAGGGAACAGTGGTACTTGGCAACCAGAAGAGATACTGTGATGTTAGGCTGCATTAAAATATTTATGATGTCCATAAAGAGGGAGGTGATAATTGTGAGCTATTCTGCTCTGGTCAATCACATCTGGAATGTTAAATTCTGAGTAGCATATTTTAGGAGAGTCAATGATAAACTGGAAAGTGTTCAGAGAATGATGACCAGGACAATGAAAAGATCTTGAGAGCATGCTCTAATGGTGATTGTTAGAGCATAAGATAAAAAGATTGGAGATTTTACCTGCAGAGAAAATACTTGGAGTGGTATAGATACATGATTTCTGTCTTCAAACATTTGAGAGGTTTTAATGTGGAAGACAGATTGGTTTTGTTCCTTGGCAGAGGAAAGAACAAGGGCAAAACTGGAGAGACAGATCTTGGCTAGAATCAAAGGAAAAACTTCTTAACCTAATTAGAACTATTCTAAAGTGGAAGGTGCTGCTACCTAGAGGTCTGTAAGCAAAGATTTTATGACCACTTATTTGGAATGTTGGGGAGAGAATTGTTGTTCAAAGTATAGTTTTGACTAGAGGACCTCTGACATCCTTTCAAATTCTGATATTCTGCAATTCACTGAGGAAGACACCAAGATAAATAAGACACAGCCCTAGCCCTAGGGGAAATTCCGACTCTCTCCACCAAGTTTTTCCTCCTGGACCAAGTATCATAAATAGAATTTCTCTTTCTGGTGACAACCTAATGGAGAGACTATAGGACTTAAAGGAAAGAAGACCTAAATTTGAAATCTACCTTGGCCAGTTACTAATGGCATGATCTTGCCCAAGTCACTTTTCTTCTTTGTCCCTCAGTTTCCTTTTCTATAAAATATGAAAGTTGAGTGGTCTCAGTGGACATTAAATTTCCATTAAGCTCTAATCTATATGGTTCTATTATTTGAAAACAACTAACCCAACCCTGTTCAGCTCCATCAGCCCCAAAATACTATCACAATAAAAATAATGTTATCTAATTGACACCTTTTTCCCTTTGGTTCTTGATTTAGATGATTCAAACTAATATAACAAAAGGTATGGGGACTTCAAAAGGAAATCTTTAAGCATCAAAATTTAATTGATTTCAATCATTCTCTTTGTTGAAGTTATATCTTATAGATATTCCCTTTACATATAGGGAGGGAATATAGAAGCCTGAGAAGAGGAGGCCTATGATTTTATATTGATTAAGAATGCTTTTTTTTAGAGGAGACAGACCATGAACCCAGGTCTTCCTGCCTCTGAAGTCAGATGTCTATCCAGTATAATATATGACCTCTCAAAGATTTTAATTACAATTTAAAATATTATCCCTAGTACTCTATCTCTGCTCTGCAAGCAAGATGCATCATTCCTTTAAGGTCTAAGGGAATCTAGTAGGCTAGAGATTGTGGGCTGGTTATTTTTAACAAGGCTATTTTATTAGAAAAAGCTGAAACTAAATTTTGGGGGGGTGCTGAAAATTGTGGACTGGCTATTTTTAACAAAGCTACTTTATTCGAAAAATATGAAACAATTGTTTTCTGCTTTTAAATATAGAAAACAATTTCTTACCTGTCTTTAGGGTCAACATTTAAGGAAAAAAGGTAAGAAATACTCCAAACATACTTACCTCACTATTTTAAAGTAAATCTTTTCTAGAAAAAAATAAATGGGATTCATACAAAATATTTTTTAATATCTAGACTACTAAATCCAAATGCAATGTAAGAAATAAATTGCTTTGAGGTTTTTTTTTCATTATTTCATTTTCCCTGGATTTTCTTCTAAGGTTCTGTTGAGAGTGTACTGTTTTAAATATTTTCTTTGTTGATTTAAGCTTATTATTTGAGGTTTGAAACTGATTACCCAGCTTTTTATAAAGCAGTACATTTTTTTTTTCTCTGTTTAACACATCGCAACAGGGAAAATTGAGTGTCAGGTTTCAATCTCATATGTTCTGTAATTCTGTGTTCTGGTGCAATGCCCACAGAACTGGTATGATTTGAGTTAAAATAGTCATCTTTCCAAGTTTAATAAAATGAATCCTTATAATTGACGAGAAATGGAAATGCAAATATTGAAATTCTTCATAATAGTACATTGTTTCACTTTAAAGATCCCAATTATACAGTGGTGTAAATAGAGAAGAAGATTTTCTGGACTATTTAATAGAAAGTGTTAAGAACTGGACCTGGGATTTCTTGATATAAGCAACTTCTATCAAAGCAGGTCACTCCTTATTCTGCAATTTAATCTTAGAAAGTTGTGGAGGTCATTTAGCAAAGTGACACAGTTCTATGTCAGTAGAAGACTTGGTTTCAACTCTTCATAGTGCCAGAGCTCTAGCAATTCATCTCATCATGATGCCTTGTCATTCAACAAATAGCCAGTGGAATAAAGAGAATGATTTTCTTCAAAGAGGATGGGAGGAAAGACTCATTTATGTTGTCTGTCTTTGCTAGTATGGTTAACAATATAGACAAGGATGTAGAATTATAGCAGCAGCATAGTAACAACAAATAATTCACATGTATGTAGAGAAGAATGGATATAAAGTACCTTCCTCTAAACAACCTGGGTAGTGGCATTGTTAGAACATAGAACAACAACTATCTTCTTCATGATTGCAGATAGAGAACCTGAGGCTTGTGGAGGCAAGAGATTTGTTCAAGATCTCACAATTAACAAAGGACAGAACTGAGGCTGGATTTGATTCTGTGTTCAAGGCTCTTTTCACTATATAAAAGTCACCCCCTAGGTCATCCATCAAAAGAACAGGAGGGAAGAAGAAATTTGCTTATTGTAACTGCTTTGTTAAAGAACCTAATGTTCATTACATCCTCAGAAAAGAAACTTTCAGATAATGTGAAGATGCATACACTCTCAAAACAAAATTTGATGCAAAGACCTCCAAATTCAAGAAAACTGAAGTGCCATGTATCAAAGACTCAAAATATTACAGAGGTGCTGTGCTTTGGGACAATTGTTGAAAGCTAAATGGTAGTTATGCAGTAAGGATTGAGAGCTAGTACCAGAGTCAGCAAGATTTGAGTTCAAGCCCTTCATCTGCCTCTGATCCTTTCTGGCTGTGCAAATCTGGGCAAAGGACTTAATCTCTCTGAGCCTTATTTTCTTTTCTGAAAATGAAACTTGAATGATATGATCTCTAAATTCCTGTCCTATTCTAAATTTATGCTTCCATAATTCTAGGTCTTGTTGTAGGACCAGTAAGTTTTTACAGCTATCTTATTAAATGAGAACTTTGTAGCATTACTAGCTCACAGGGTTGGAAAAGAGCTTATAGGTGCTTAAACCAACCTACTGTCAATGAAAAAAATCTGTTCTACAATGTCTGCTCTGCAATCATCCTGCAGAGAGTTCACTGCTTCATTATGCAGCCCATTTCAATATTGTGCATTTCTAATGGTTAAATAAACAAAAGTTCTTTCATATATTGTATCAAATTTACTTCCTTTTAACTTTCCCACATGGACCTTAGTTCTTTTCCCTCAAGTGGCACAGAACAAGTATGCTCATCTTCCTTGGGAGGACCCTTCTCATATGGACATTTGTTGTAAGACCAGAAAACTCTTTTCAAATTACTTATATTACTGTGACTTTCAGAACTTGCCCTTTGAAGACAGTTATCTTGTCTTCCCATTACATTTCTCCTTTTCAAGAATTTCCAGCTCTTTATCATTCTTCATATTGTAAGATGTCTAGATTTCTCACTATACTAGTAACCCAATCTGGGCATGCTCTGGTTTGTCAGTGGATCTCTTAAAGCCTCCAGAATTAAACAATGCTCCATGAGTGGTTGAACCATTGCAGAGTATAATGCGATTCTTTCTTCCTTCCTGTAATTAGGATACTATATTTCTCTTAATATAACCTAAAATTTCATTAACTTTTTAGCTAATCACTATTGTTGCTTGGCATATTGAGCTTATGGTCAACTGAAAGTGTTTGCTTTTTTTATATCTTTTTATAGAAACTATTGCCAATATTCATGCAATTCATTTAAAAACCTAAATTCCTAACTTTAAATTTATTCACATTAAATTTCATTTTCTTGATTTCAACCTAATGGAATCATTCTATGAGTCAAAGGATCACAGTTTAGAGATTTGATTCAATGCCTTTATTTTATAAGTGAAGATATATCTAAAATGATTGTTAATGGTCACACAGTCAATTCTTTACAAAGTAAAGTAAGTAGTAATACTTAGCAATGACATCAGCTTCTATTTATACTATGTCTTATATACATTATCTATGCTTTATATACATATATGTAATATTATATATGCTATACATACATTTATGCTATGTATTACCTACATCGATCCTTACAGCAATTTTAATATCACTCTATTTTGCCAATAAAGAGTCTGAAACTCAGAGAGATTAAGTCCAGGGTTATACAGCTAATATACAGTTATACAACTAGTACTCAACTCCAAACTCAGCCTTCTACTTTTTATGTAATTTTTCTTTTTTAAGTTAAATTAAATTTTTTTCAATTGAAAAGCATATGTTTTCTCTTTTACCTTTCCTCTTCCCCATGGAAAAAAGAAAATAAATCTTTGTAATAAATCTGCACATTCAAGCAAAATAAATTCTTCCATTGGCCATGACCAAAAATGTTGGCATTGTTCTGCAATATGAGTCCACCACCTCTCTGTCAGGAGGCGGAAAGTATGTTTCATTATTTGTCTTCTAAAATCATGCTTGTCATTGGTCAACCTTCTTAAGTCTTTCAAATTTTTGAAGATCATTTTACTTTGAGAAGATAAAGGCAATGTAAAAATTAAACTTCTATCTCTTCTCATATTCTTCACCCATTAAGTCAAACCTTCTTTCATTTTGCTTTGCACATAGATCAACTGGGCCTTTGTGACATCTTTGACATATTTTGCAACCTCCATTTATTTTTATAGTTTCATCTTTTGGACCCAATCATTGCCAATTCTTACCATACTATTATATTCTTCATTTGTTGTATGCAGTTCATTCCACTTAAAAATATATCTTTAAAAACTTATCAGAGAGCTTCCTGTGTAAGTCACACTGAATTCTTTATCTTTCCTTTGGGACTGGACATTTTGAGGGGTAAGATTAAGGCATTTTTTTTTGCCTTTTCTCTTGATTATACAAATGTTGATTTTTCAGGAACTACAACAAATGAAACTTCTGATCAGACAGTACAAAAATTTTGATATTCTTATTGATTCCAATCACAGAAATTAGGTAGCTCAGGGAGAGATCTTGGTGCTTACCTTAGTTACTAGGAGTTTATGACCGAAGGAAGCCATCAACCCCAAGGTTCCTTTCTCTAATCCTACAATGCATCTACAGTGGTATAACATCACCATAAATACTAATACAATGTTAAGGCAAGTGTCTTGAACCAAACACTGATTTTCAAATGGAATGAAAAACAAAAGAATTCTTTTGCTTTAGTAAGTTACTCTACAGAACTGTTATGTGAATTTGTCCTAAGTAATATTCAACTGTTTTCTACTTACCTACATCTCTATCCTTGTTATTTTGTGGTTACTAGAAAAGGTATTCTGTGCTGCCTATATAACCTTCAAAATAATCAACTCATGCAAAACTGATTGCATTGCAAGAGTGGCTGAAGGAATCCCATGCATAATTTATATCTCTTTATGCTTATAAAATGCCTTTCATTGAGGCCACTTAGAAAGGTGTCAAACACATCTAAATAATTATCCTTAACTTTGTTACTTCATTTTTCTCTTGCATTATTAAGGTTGCTAATCATGTCTATATGTGTAAAGGGGGGATTCTTTGGTTTGGGGAGGGGTAGAGATAGAGAGAAGGGAACAAAGCTTCAATAAGGACAGGTTTGACCTAGATTCCCAGCTGCCCATTCTTTGAATATCACAACTCAATTAAATGAGGAGGGGGAAGGGAGTTTAACTTCTAGAGGCATTACATTAATTCATCCCACTATTCTGCTCCTCCTCCTCCTTTCCCAGACTAAATCACCCAAGTCCAAGTTGGTTGTGGACAGGCCACCTTCAGATGCACATGTGCTGAGCTTCCAGCATGTATGCCTTTATTCTTCTCGAGAGGAAGTTAATTTATTCTGCCACACGCTTCAGAAATGCTTAACCTTGTTATTTGATAGCCATGTGTTTCAGAGCTGAGGTAGGAGGAGCTGTTTAAACTCCTTTTTTGCAGAGAGAGAGAGAGATGGAATGTTAGAACTGAAAGGTTCTGTGACAGTTGGGGGTGACAGTTGTGGGAAGACTCAGCTAACTGGAGGCAAAAGTGCCCAGGCCAAGGAGTTCTCAGAGCTGTCTCAGAACAGATCCAACCCTATAATTGGGCCAGTACAGATTGCCATCTCTAACCCCACCCCAATTCTCCTTGTTTTTCCCCATCAATAAAAAGAGGGGGTAGTACTAGGTTTCCAAGGTTCTTTCTGGATTTCAATTTAAGATCCTATCATTTGAGAGAAATTAGTAAGCAGCATAGAATTTTTAAAGGAACAAACAGTTCTGGAATATTATAATTCTTGTCTTTCTGGGGTTTCTTTTGTTGTTGGCTGATGAATTGAATAGAATTATGGTCCTGAAGTTAAATTTCTGAGTTCAAATCCAGTCTCAGACACTTACTAGTTGTATGACCCTGGGCAAGTCACTTAACCTTGCTTGCCTTCATTTTCTCATTTATAAAATGAACTGGAGAAGGTAATGGCAGACCCACCAGTGTCTTTGTCAAGAAAATTCCAAATGCTGTCATGAAGAACCAGACACAACTGAAATCACTGAATAACAACAAAATTCTTGTCTTTCTGAGGTTTTTAAATTTTTTGAATCTGTATTCTATTTTTGAATCTGTATTACAGAATTGAAGCCTTAGAACTGAAAGGAAAAGCTGTGTAATTCAACCTCCTAGTTTTATAGATAAGGAAACTTGGGACCTTCTAGGAGATTCTGTGACTTGTTCAAGGTCACATAGGAAAGTCTGTATCAGAAGAAAGATTTGAACCCAGACTCTCTGAATCTAGTCATACTAAGATGTTAGTGTTAAATGAGACTCTTTCATCTGAAGTTTCCATCTATTAGCATTAATTATCTATTATAAGAATAACATGACTTTGCTCAATTCCACAGATGTTTCATCATGTTATCTTTGAGTTCTAGAATGTTATGCCAACAGGAACAGAATTCAAGCTTGGGTGTATCCTCTAAAACTGGGAAGGTTTCAAGTATGTAGACCTGTGATTAAATGTTATCCCTTCTCTAAATACCAGATCAGTTAAGAGCAATTAATTCATGCTGACCAGACATAAAGGTAAGAAGTAATTGTGACCTAAATCAATAGAGAAATAATCCACAGGTCTGAAAATCCTGTATCCTTGATGTGAGTATTAAGTGGAAACTCATTGCAACACTATGGGAGGTAGAAGCAAAGAAATCAGAAGACATACATAATCTCCATGTAGAGATATGGAGTCAAAATATAATCAATATAAGAATGACAACATTTATAAAAACAAACATTTTCAAGCAGGTAAGTATTAAAGGAATGTAGTACAATCAGAACTGGTTGAGGAAGGAGGGAAGAGAAATTAAGGAAGATTCTTTAAAAGAAATGATTTTTAAGTTGACTTTTGAAAGCATGGGGAATAGATTGGTACAAGGAAAGGGTTGATGATATCCCATAGGAATTAGTGTCACATATTACTATCAGACACTGAGACAAAGGAATAAGAAATTTGCTTGTTGACAATGCTGGACAGATAAGCTTGGTTGAAACCAAGAGAACCCAGGTAATAATAATAATAAGATCCAGGAAACAACAACAATAATGAGGATGATAGAGATGATAAGTGCTCTAATAATCTCAATTTTACAGGTGAATTGATAAAAGTCTGAGAAAGGTTAAATGTGTTTCCCAGGGCCATCCCATTTTACAGATGTGAATGGGGAGGCTAGTGAGTTGTCCAGGATCATAGTTAATAATTACCTGAAGCAGGATTTGATCTCAGATCCTCTTAACTTCAAATCCCAAACTCTATTGTGCCATCTAGTTTGTTCAAAATGGAAGGATGAGAAATAAGATGACCAGATGAATTGTCTCCACCCTCACATGGTTTTTCCTATTTCTCTCGCTTCTTGTTAATATTGTTCCACTATATTACTCCATTGAAATTACTTGTATTTAATGTATATGTACATTTACATAACATATATCTTTATAGATATATATACATATTATCTATTAGCTTGTACATGTTGTTTCCCTCCAGGAGAATCTAGGCATTTTGAGAGCAGGGATTTTTTTCATTTTTTACTTTGTATTCCCATGGGTTTTTTTGTTTTTGTTTTTGTTTTTTTAGGTTTTTGCAAGGCAAACGGGGTTAAGTGGCTTGCCCAAGGCCACACAGCTAGGTAATTATTAAGTGTCTGAGACCAGATTTGAACCCAGGTACTCCTGACTCCAGGGCTGGTGCTTTATCCACTACGCAACCTAGCCACCCCCCACCCACGTTTTTTTCCTAAAACTAACCAGCTCATCATTTCTTACAGTATTGTAGTATTCCATCAATCCTGGGCTTTTGAAAATGGTAAGTCTACCCAACTAGAGGGGAAAGAGCAATACATTTGGGATTAGAAAATATGAAATTTGAATCCAATTTACTACCTGTGTGACTTTGGACAGTCATTTGGACCTCTTTGTGCTTGTTTCCTCAAGTGTGAAATGAGTAGGCTGTATTAGATAATCCTTCTAACTCTAACTCCTATGATCCAATCAGAATGAAAGAAAAATCAGATATAATCTAGTTTCACAATCTGACCTTTTGGGGTTTGCTTCACATTATTTCCTTTCATGTGCTCTTCATTCCGGTCAAAATGGCCTACTCATTTCCAGGCCTGGCATTCTAATTTCTACCTCCATTCCTTTAGCACAGATTGCCTTCAACTCCTGGAGTGCCTATTCAATGTTAAATAATCACACATATGTTTTACTGCCTGTGTGTTGTGGAATGTATGTAGAACATAAGCTCCCTGGGCTCAGGGACCAATCTCTGTTTTGTCTTTGGATCTTTTTCTCCTAACTTTATACTTTGTTTTATACGTAGTAGGTCCTTGAAAATTGCTTATTGCATTGGTGAAGAGAACCAAGAGATAATTTTAAGATAAAAAACTCAAGGATAGAGTTTTAAGAAACTAAGTTTTAAAGTGTCAAATGAATGGAGAAGAGAGATGCCAAAAGAAGCATATCACTGGTAAACTGTTACCAAAGAGGAATCACAGCACAGCTGACAGTAAGTCAGTCAGGAAGACCTACCTCTGACAAGCATTTCCTGGGAGGCAAGGGACATATTATTTAGATTTTCATTGCCAGAGGCCAAGCTTGAATATGATAAATTACAAATGATAAGCCAATTTGAATTTATGGGGTTAAGTTTTGACGATAAGAGTTCCTCACTTTGATGAAACCATAGATCTGAACCAAATGAACAAAAGACAATTCCAACATTATATATCTAGCCTAATATTTGCTTTTTCCAAAATAAGTTAGATGTTGTCACTTGGGTAAAGGATCTGATACCTATAATCCTCTGATTAGAATCAAACTGTTACCTAGCATGCTCTTGATGATTCTCTTATTGTTATGAAAATTTAGCTATATTATTGGCATAAAAAATAAACATGGTTTCATAAACAAATAAAAATTCAGTTTCCTATTAGTTACATATTCATGTGGTAGCACAGTTCAAAGAATATTGGACTTAAGTCAGGAAAATCTGAGAGTAAATCTCATCTCAGACAGTTATTTGACCCTGTACAAGTAACTTTTCTCAGCCTTAGTTTCCTCATCTCTAATAAGAACATAATAATAGCATTTATCTCATTGAGTTATCAGGATGAAATGATATAATAAACAAAGAGCTTTGCAAATCTTATAAAGCTATATAAATACTATTATGTATAGTTGTAAATTCATTTTCTCGGAGCACACACTGCTCTCATCATGCTTCTTTCTACACCACTTCCCAGCCCTCAACAACTCCAGTCACTCCCTATGGCCTTTAGGATCAAATTTAAACTTGTCTGATATTCGTATCTCTCCTTGAACTGTTTCCTTTCTACCTTTCCCATCTTTTTATACTTTATTTCCTTTCTCTCACTCCATGATCCATCCATTCTGGCTTGCTCTCTGTTCTGTACACAGGAGGTTCTATCTCCTATTTCCACACTTTTGTTCTGATTGTCTTGTGCCTGGAAAATATTCCTTGCTTACCTAAACATCAAGAGTCTCTGGTTTCCTTTAAAACTCAGTTTAACATTATTTGTACAAAAATATTTATAGCAGCCCTGTTTGTGGTGGCAAAGAATTGGAAATCAAGTAAATGTCCTTCAATTGGGGAATGGCTTAGCAAACTGTTATATGTATGTCATGGAACACTATTGTTCTATTAGAAACCAAGAGGGATGGGATTTCAGGGAAGCCTGGAGGGATTTGTATGAACTGATGCTGAGTGAGATGAGTAGAACCAGAAAAACACTGTGCACCCTAACAGCAACATGGGGGAGATGATCAACCTTGAAGGACTCGGTCATTCCATCAGTGCAACAATCAGTAACAATCTGGGGCTGTCTGCAAAGGAGAGTGCCATCTGTATCCAGATAAAGAGCTGTGGAGTTTGAACAAAATGCAAGGACTATTCCCTTTAATTTAGAAAAAAAACATATCTTTTTGTCTGATCTTGTTACCTCTTAGACTTCTCTTTTTTAAGGATATGATTTCTCTCTTATCACACCCAATTTGGATCAAGGTACAACATGGAAACAAAGTAAAGACTGACAGATTGCTTTCCATGGGGGGTGGGGGGTAGAGGGGAGGGACGTAATATTGGGGGGGAAATTGTAAAACTCAAATAATATCTTTAATAAAAATTAATTAAAAAAATAAAATAGCTTTGTTGCTATTGTTCTATTAGAAACCAGGAGGAATGTGAATTCAGGGAAGCCTAGATGGATTTGCATGAACTGATGCTGAGTGAGATAAGCAGAACCAGAAGAACATTGTACACCATTTACAACATGGTAGCTCATTCCATCAGTGCAACAATCAGACACAATTTGGGGGTATCTGCATTGGAAAATATCATCTGTATCCAGAAAAAGAATTGTGGAGTTTGAACAAAGACCAAAGACTATTATCTTTAATTTTTTAAAAAATTTTATATTATTATTCAATTTTGCTATCCTTATACTTTATTTTTTCCTTAAGATATGATTTCTCTCTTTTCACATTCAACTTAGATCAATGTAACAGACTGCTTTCTGTGGGGGTGGGGGAAGGGAAGCAAGATTGGGGGAAAATTGTAAAATTCAAAATAAATAAAAATTTAAAAATAATAAAAAAAACTCAGTTTAAGCAACCCTAGTCTCCTAGCTGCTAGTTCACTTCCTTCCCAAAGTCTCCTGTTTTTTCTATATAGACACATTTTCTAAGTATGCATGTATTATCTCCCCTATTAGGATGTAAGCTCTCTTGTTCTCCTTACCTAATATGTGCTTGTTGGTTGATAATAATAGTTCATATTCATATAATAGTTTCAGATTTAAAATACAATTTCCCCACAATAACCCATCATAGGTACTACTAGCTTTATCTTATGACTAATGAAACTGAGGGTCAAAAAGATTAATTGATTTGCCTTTAGAGACCATCTGATATTAAAGGCAAGATTTGATTCTGGATCACTCGACCCTAAGTGTGGTGATCTTTCCATTTGGTGAATGGTAATAGATTTAACTCAACAAATATTTTTGAAGTACTGAACATTGCAAGTCCTGTACTAAGTATTAAAGGGAGAAGGAAGATTACTAGAACAGGGTCCCTGCCTTTAAGAAATTTACAATTTCAGGGGGTAGCTAGATGGTGCAGTGATAGAGTACAGCCCTGGAATCAGGAGGACCTGACTTCAAATCCAGCCTCAGACACTTAATAATTACCTAGCTGTGTGGCCTTGGGCAAGCCACTTAACCCCATTGCCTTGCAAAAGCTTAAAACAAAAAAATTTACAATCTCAGTGCAAACAAACATTGCTCAGATGAAAATAACTGTACAATAGGGGTACAGCATTGTGGGAGCCAACATATAGGATAAAGGGCACAGTCTTTGGATTCAGAGGATCTGGGTTCTAATTCTGTCTCACACTTATTATATGTGACTTGTCATTTAATATCCCTATGGCTCACTGTCCTGATCTGTAAGAGGAAGGGGTTAGACTATATGATGTCTAAGGTCCCTTCTAGCTCTGAATCTTAGGACCGTGGGAAATAAAGTGTTCTGGAAATTCAGAGGAACTTTCCATTTTGCTAAAAGAATCAAAGAAAATTTCATTTAGGAGATAGTATTTGAACTAGTCTCTGAAAATAGGTAAGGGTTTTAACAGAATTGGGGGTCTAATTATAGGTAACAGTATGAGCAAAGGCATGGAAGTGGGGAAAGCAGCATATTTCAGAAAGTAGCAAATAATCAGTTTGACTAAAACCTAGAGTGAAAGTGGGGACAGGACAAATAGTATGTTATTTAGATTATATCCATAGTGTGAAAGATTTTCAATACAAACTAAAGAGGTTAAACTCTGTTTAGCTTGGCAACAAAAGGGCCTTGAAGATTGTTCAGTACCACATTCATACATTTTACCCTATAGTGGTACTTGGTCTTGGAGTAAAATGAGAAGAAACAGGGATAAATTATAGGGAGTCAGATTCCAGCTTGACCCAAGGAAGAAGTTCCTAAAGTAAGGGGTTGATCAAAGGAATCTAAATTTGACAAGGTATAGGGAATTGTAACTCCCTATTTGGGAGATAAATATGCTCATTTTTTTTAAAATTCTTTTGACTCATTAGGGATGGTTGAGAATAATTCACTTGCTTCAGACTGTTGTGGATCTGAGCCACTCCTTCATTCAGAGCTTCCTACATCAACAATCAGAGTTGTTCAGAAATAAAATGATCTGCCTGGAAGTGGAATGGGAGAAAAAAAAGTTGAGGGGAATAGTGAATTACCATCACTGAAATTCATGAAGAGATTGGAGGTGTTCTTGTTGGGAATGAAGAGGTAGACTATTGGAGAGATACCATTCAAGTGAATGACCCAAGTTAGAGTGATCAAAAAGAGGAATGGAAAATAGGTAGCTAATTCAAGAAATATTTTGATTGCAGAATTGGCTTGGTGAATTAATTGAATGTAAGAGGCAAAAAGATAGGGATGAGACAAAGATTGCAGAAGTTTTAAACATGGACAACTATGAGAATGGTAAGACCATTAATAACAATAATGAAATCAGGAGAAGCAGGCTTTGGCAGGTGAAGATTTGGATATATATTATTTTAAGGTACTTGCTGGTATTTTTAGGTAGAGATATCTGGTAGGTAGTTAGAAATTCAGAGTTGGAGATCTAAAATATGTTGATTTGGGAACCATTCAAATAAATTCCTGGCATTTGAAATTGTGGGAATGTATGTACTCTTCTTCTAAAGAAGAGAAAATGGACAAGGAGAAAAAGGCCAAGATTAGGCAACAATCTCAAATTCTTCCTTTCTAACATGGGGAGATTTATTTTTTATGTTTTTACTGATTTGTTTTAATATGATTTGTTCAATTATAAATTTTAATCTTTATAGTGAAATGTTTTTTTTTTTAAGAATACTCAGTATTGAGGTGGCTCAGTGAATAGAGCACCCACCCTGGAGTCAGGAGTATCTGAGTTCAAATCCAGCCTCAGACACTTAAGAATTACCTAGCTATGTGGCCTTAGGAAAGCCACTTAACCCCATTTGCCTTGCAAAAACCTAAAAAAAAGTAGTCAATATTCATCTATCTTCTTTATTTTTCAAAAGCTATGTGAAGTAAAGCAAATTTGTGACATTTTTATCATCATCCTTGATCTTGATATAGTTTAGTCTTTAACATTTCCTATGGAAAAATAAATGGAAGTAGGTCACCTTTATGTACACTTATCCCATCTTGCCTATTAATGGAATTGGACCATTAATTTAGCATAAGGCCATGATAGTTCATGGTTGTCAATCTTTATTAAATTCCAAAAGGTATAAGGATCTGATATCACTCTGTGAGTTTCTGTGCAGTGTTCCAACATTGTCTTCTCTAAATTTTTGATCTTGGAAGCTTACATTATTCCCTCTGTTCTATCTGTCATTTCCTTCCCAAATTGAAGAAGAAACCATGAGAAGTACAGTGTCCAGAGATGAAATACTGTCCTTTTAGGTCCTTTATTCCTCCTTCCAAATATCATATTGACAACAGAGGTCTTTTTCCCTTTCCATAATGTTTAAAATGATCTGCCCTTTTATGAATGCCTTGAGAATATCCCACAAAGCTAACGGTAAGGGAGCAGATGCCTCATTCAATTCCAAATAGAAGGAAATCTGTTGTCTCAAATAATCCCTAAATTCAGACACTTTCCGACAGCTATTATCAAGAGACCACATTCTAAGAGCAGATGTGTTATTAAGGCTGAGAAATGTTATGAGGACTTCGTGATCTGACAAATGAACCGAGTCTCTCCAATATTCCAAAATTTCATCTTTTAATAAATCAGAAATCAAAATATGATCCATCTTAGGGAGACATGTCATGGGTAGTAGGTAAGAAAAGGAGTTGCAAACTAAGCTTTATTTCTATACAGATTACTCTCATCTTCCAAATAATAGCCACAGGGTCTCCATTTACTGTTCCTGATGATACCTTTGGTTAAAAAGATTAAGATGTACAGTATTTTTCATTACTAGACTCAAAAATCATGACTCCCAACCCACAAGAATGAGGTGGAGATTCTATGATTCAGTAAATGCTTCAAAACAAATGCCTTTCTTCATCTTTCTCACCTAAATGTAGATGCAATTCATTCTTTAGGTCCTTAAGCTTGCATTTAAGTTGATTCTCCTGTGGAGCTTTCCCACCAAGAATAACTATGACCTTCAGTGTAATGAAGGACAGCAATACCTATGAATTCTGCTGATTGTTGATATTCTCTCTCTCTCTCTCTCTCTCTCTCTCTCTCTCTCTCTCTCTCTCTCTCTCTCTCTCTCTCTCTCTCCTCTCATATTTTGAAGGTTCCAATTTTCTCCTACTCTCTCTGGATAATAAAATCTTCTAATAGATTATAGTGAATGTTACCACCTGTCCCATTCAGGAGTACAAAGTGCACAGACTAATTAAAAAAAAAAAAGCACAGATTCCTCAGCACTTTCAAACTACTTATTATCCAGCAATGATACTTTGATCTCTCAAAAATGCCCGTGGTGCCATGAGAATTTTCATAATCCTTTTAATTGTAAAATAAAATAAAATTTAGATCCCATGAATACCAATTGAGGTAAATAATAATGCTGATGACAAAGCTGCCCCAAATCCTGGAAGCATCATTCTCCCCAACTTTCTTCACTGAAATTTACATTCTACATGGTCTAAGAGAAGTGGACAATACAACTATTATGACCCCCATTCTTGTTAATCTTCTGAAATTGGTCCCTCTCGTTCTCTGTTTATACATACCTTGTTGGTATGAATTTTTGGAGTTGAAAGAAAGGCAAGCTCCTTACTTTTCCACTTAGATTATTAGATTTTTTTTCTTTGCCTCAACATCCATTGGAAGGAGTAAGCTTTGAAAATAAATAATTATATTAATATTATAATTAAAACAGGAGACTTCTATCAAAGGAAGTAAGCAAACAAAAACACTGAAGAATTGAAAATCTGGAATTAAGGGAGGCAACTATCATTCCTGAAAGAGTCTTGAAGTCAGGAGATACTTAGCATACAGGGATCTAACAGTGTCAACATTGCTACAAGCAATAAGCTAAAGTTAAATCTTTTAGCCTGATAACTCACTATGAAAATATGAACTCAAAGCAGAATATTCTTATTTTCTTTATAAGTACCATCTAAAATTCTTTCATTCAACTGACAAGCATTATATGTCAAGGTCAAATTCAAATTCATATTTGAAAACCTAAAGGATAGATATTCTACTGACCATGAAAACATATGAGTAAATAAAGTATGAAAGAAGAAGGTGAGCTTGGTAAATGGAGGCCAGGAAGCATTTAGAAATAGCAACTGCAAAACTGATATTCCCCAACCAAAGGATTTTTGCTGCCAATATGTTTTTTTGTTTGTTTTTTGTTTTTGCTAGGCAATGAGATTAAGTGACTTGCCTAAGGTCACACAGCTAAGTAATTACCAAGTGCCTGAGGTTGAATTTGAACTCAGGTCTTCCTGACTCTAGGCTAGTGTTCTATCCACTGTGCCACCTAGCTGCCCTACTGCCAACATGTTTTGCTTCCTGGAGTCAGTTTGGTGTCATAGCAGATAGAGTTCCTTGCCTAGAATTAGGAGGACCAGAATACAGACCTGGCACCAGATACTTGTTAGCTGTGTGACCCTGGGCAAGTCATTGAACCTCTATCTCAGCTTGCTCAACCATAAAATGAAGATATTAAGAGCACCAACCTCCCAGAGATGTTGTGAGGCTCAAAAGAGATATTGATAAAGTTATTAGCAGAGCCTGACATCTAGTAAGTATTCAATAAATGATTTGTTCCCTTTGTTAATTGCCTTCCCTCTCTCATAATTAGCTCTAGAAAGATCAGATAATTTTTAAAATGTTGTACAATAAAACAAGAATTTATAAGATTTTAAAAGTTAGCAAAGTGTTGTCTCATTTGACCATCTACTCCAAGATTCTTATTTAACAAAAAAGGAAAATGAGGTAAAGAGATTATCTAAAGATCACCTGGTAGTGGAAAAACTGACCTGAGTTGCACATCTGATTCCTAGGCCAGTGCTCTCTTGCTATATACTCCTTTGAAGAATGGATAAGGATTTCCCAAGGATGTTGTAAAATTTCCTTCTCTGGAGATAAATTAAAAGTTGGAAGGACACACATTTATTTGGAATATTTTAGGTATAGACCAATCCAAACATAAGAAAGATAGAGGTCTTCCAGGCAGCATTTTGTGATGTTGGTTTATAGATTATAAATTAGATGGACTGCTCATAGGATTTCAGATTGACAAATGGAAAGAAACAGGGAGGTCAATCATCTCTCCAATCTTTTCATGTCAACTAACATTAAGCACCTAGATGCCAGATGCTTTTTCTAAGTACTGGGGATACAACAAAAGACAGAAACCAGTCCTTGCTCTTGAGGAGCTCATAATCCAATAAGGGAGGCAAGAAGATTCAGATAGGGGGGCAGCTAGATGGCACAGTGGAGACAGCACCAACCCTGAGGTCAGGAGGACCTGAGTTCAAATCCAGCCTCAGACACTTAATAATTGCTTAGCTGTGTGACCTTAGGCAAGTCACTTAACCCCATTGCCTTAAATAAAAAAATTTAAAATAAAAAAAGAAGAGTCAGATGGGATAAGATGAACCTAAGACCTAGAGGTAACACAGTGTCTAATTTCAGATAGTTTAGGAACAGTACAGGGAACAAATGGGTGAGTTGAGATCTGAATCAATACCCCCTCCCCCGACTCCAAAGTCAGGGATCATTCCAAGGTACTAAGGGGGAAAAAGTTTTCTCCAATTTCTCCAGGAAATTATGACATCAGAAAGATTTGGACAATCCCACCTAATTTTCATGAATGAATTTTTCCAGGAAGACCAATTTTTGAAACAGTATAGGCAGAAAGCAGAACTTTCTTTCAATGCTGAGCACTTACTATGCATGTGCAAAATTTTTAATGTTTAGACTTCCATAATGAGATGGAAATGATCTATTGGGATTACATTCCAAATATGGTGACCCGGATGAGTTAAATAGATAGTTCTTTTCCCCTTTGCTGTAGTTATAAAACCCTAGACTCTAATGCAGCAAGTTAAAAACATAAGATAGTTTCTGCAAGTTATTTTCATTGAACTCGGTGAAGTAAATATCTTATGAACAACTGGGTATGTTCTTTGGTTCAGCTTTGTGATTCACTCCAAAGATTATGTAAAATCAGGATTTTTCAAGGATAATTTCAACGGGAAAGGGAGCTAGGTGGTGCAGTGGATAGAACAGTGGCCCTGGAGTCAAGAGGACTGGAGTGCAATCTACCTCAGAGACTTGACACCTAGTAGTTATGTGACCCTCAGCAAGTTACCTAACCCCGATTGCCTTGCAAAAAAAAAAAGTCAACAGGGACCAAAATCTTAAAACCTGTATCCTAATATGTGAATTTGCTTTTAAAAAGCTCAATATATACTGAGACAATTGTCTGGTTATTGTAGTATAGTCAGGATGTTGAACTTTTCTATCTTTATTCCCATCCTGCCACTAAGTAACTTTGTGATGATCTTGTGCAAATCACTTGAGCTGTCTTGTCAGTTTGCCCATTCATGATACAGCAATGTTTAGACACCTCCTTGGGGGAATTTGAGGATAAATATTGGTCAAACACTGGACTCTTAGCATCTTAATATGAAACATGTGTGCTTGAAGGGAGCCATGTGCTCATAGGAACAGGGTTCCTGTATAGAAACAGAAGTATATCAACCATTCGTTCAATGCAGTCAAGAACATTTGTTCTTGTTTAGGGATTCCCAACTTTTTGACTTTTGGGGGCACATAGATACCTTTAGCAGTGTGGTGAAATCTCCAGACCCTTCTCAGAATAATGTTTTTAAATACATGAAATAAAATCCAAAGGATTATAAAAGAAACCAAAGAGATTCAAGTAGTTAACAAGATGTTTAAAGAAAAAAAGGGGAAAAAAAAGTTCACAGACCCCTAGGTTAAGAATTTCTGTTCTAGAGGAGGCTTGATTGAATATAACAATGCAATTACTCTTCAGCATTTGTTGGTTTAACTTTAGCATTCTAAAGCAAAATGCTTGAACTGGAGCACTAAGAAAGATCTCACAACTTCTTGAGACAAAGGACTTGTTTAAAATAAATATCTAAGTAGTTGAACATGTCACAAGATATATGGACAAAAATGTTAATCCCAGTGAGATAGGGAAAGTATGCAGTGATCAATAGGATGTAACTTTTATGAGTCAAAGAGGAAGATTTTTTTTAAAAAAATAAGTCATTCAGGTTTGCTTGAAAAGAAATCCAGAATTAATGATGGATGCATAGCCAACAGATGGTATTAACTTAGAACCTACTGTGTGCCTGTCACTCTCTGCTCCCCAACAAACATCAGGGGAAATTTGGCTGCAGTGTGCTTTGGATTACTCATGTCCAATTCTGGGTCTCCAATCTTTGATGAGGCAATTTGATCTTTGTACCCCCCTGTGCCCTGAACAGTGCCTCAAAAATAGAAGGAACCTGATAAATGGTTGTTGGATTGGATTGGATTGGAATAAATTGAAGACTGGATCCAGATTGCTGATTGATTTAATAAGTATTTGCCTTAGTATCCTGATTTTTAACATTGATCTATTCCATGAACCAAAGTAATGTCCAATTTTTGACAGTTTCCCAACCTTTTTAACTATGAAGATCTCTTTTTTTAAGAGGTTAAAAAAAGTACAAAGACCCTTACAGACTATCAATTGTATTATTGCTATCCACTGATCAAGAAATTGCTTGATAAAAAGAGCAATGAATTCAGTAATGTTTTAAAAATAAGCTTGAATTTTATTGGAGCTTAAAAAGGTGAGAATAACAGTTCAAGTTGTGCATTTTAGTTCTAGACTTTATGCAATATCTTCTTATTTCCTGGAGTTGACAGTTCACAAGTAGAAAAAGTTAGATACAATAGTATGTTATTAAATATTTAACAACCTATTCTCCAAAAAGAACACACACTTTTAATTTTAATCTGCATCATTAACATTTTATTCATTACTTTCTTAACTGTAGACAATAGGAAAAACATTGAATTGAACCTGATTCATAGAATTTGTCAATTTCTGAGGTATAAATGCTCACTGAAGATTTAACCTCATACCCCTAATTAGATAACTAATGGAGATAAAAACCACAGGATCAATGAGAAGTTGATTCATTGAAAATAAAAGGGCAACAACAACTAAGATGGAATATTTGGACAAGTCGATAATGAATATTTAATAAATGTTCAGAGCATTGTCAAAGTTCAGGTAAATTGTGATCCCTTTCCTCGTGGAGCGTATGGTAAAATAAGGAGGGAGAATATCTATAAAGATAACAAAATTGTATATAAGTGAATAAAAACATGCATTTCAAGGGACTATGTACAGTTTAAAAAGATAAAAGTATCTACATTCTGAGGGAATCAGATTCATGGTAGAATTAGAATTTTGGTGGAGTTTTAAAGTATGGATAGAAATTCAATAAAAAGAGGGGTTGGGAGAGAGCATTAATGCTTCAGGAACAACATGAGCAAAAGCATGGAGGTAGGAAGTTAGGTCACATATTGAGCACAGCAGATTAGTTTTAACTAGAGCAAATAAATGTGGACTACTTCCTGAATTTGTGTACCACGAGGTCCTTCTGGAATTCTGATGAATATACCTTACTAGATGAAAAACAAGGCACAATATCTTTGGTGTTTCATGGAAGAGACCACATTTATGGTAAGAGTTCTGTAACCAATTCTATTTTTAAATATGATATCTTGAACAAACCAATGGTTCAGATCCTCCCATAGAGTTATACAGGATGAGAATCTGGCTCTTTATATTTAGCCGCAGGCCACCTAACAAGTTCTTAGGCGAAACACATTATTTTGTTAGCACAAGAAGAATAAAAACTGTACTTGGAAACTAGGAAAGTTCCAGTGCTTTTCTTTAAAATATAGCTGTTTCCATAGCAATAACATGATGTTCTAAAGAGTGGAATAGTGTTTCTTTAGAAGCCACGTGTATGAACGTGGGCTCACATTGAGGGCATGGAAGCAGCTCACCTTCTCATGATTCAGAAATGGAGCAGTGACAGCCCAAACAAGTTGAGTAAATGATCTGGTTGATGGATCACAATGAAGTGATCTCCAACAAAGGGAGTTCTATGAACTTGATTCTTCAGTTATATGTTGGTCTGCTGACTTGGGTCACTCATTCTGAGGGTACAAAATGGGTCTATGCACACAGGGCAGTATCTGGGGCTAGCCTAGATGCAGATTGGATATAATAAATGCCCCTTGATATAGCCTATGGTTCCAAATGCTTTAAGGATGGTACACCAGAGAATGATCCATAGATTTTTAGCAAGAAGGGAGCTTAGAGTCTGTCTAGTCTGATCATCTAAATTTATGGATCAGAAAATTGAGTCCCAGGATAGTTATATTTTGCTCTACATCACAAAAAAAAAGTCTATATCAGATCTAGGATTTGAATTCAGGTCTTATGACTTTAAAAATCAGTGTTGAACCCTCTAGAGATGACCTGGACAGAAGGCAGCCCCTTAATTAGGTCAAGGTAACTGGGGCATCACCGCTGGACCTTGAATTCAGAGGGTAGTACTTGTATTCTTTAGCTCCTAATTAGAACAATTAAAATAGAAAACTGGCAAACAGTGGCTAGGGTAAGCTCTCTTTGTTGAAATAATTGTGGGAGAGAGCTGCACTTCGCTGCCGCCTCCTACTTCACCATTTTCACCAGTCTTAACAGCTGTTTTCCCAGGGTTTTTCCTCCTTCCTCACCAACCACTGAGGGTTCATGTGATTTACCTTAGGAAATACGAAGGGTAAGTAGTACTTGCCATGGCCCTGTGTGACCCTGAGCAAACAAATCACTTAACCTCTCTCATCCT
Source organism: Macrotis lagotis (assembly GCF_037893015.1). Lineage (NCBI taxonomy): Eukaryota > Metazoa > Chordata > Mammalia > Peramelemorphia > Peramelidae > Macrotis > Macrotis lagotis. Next base: position 136,465,315 of record NC_133659.1, on the reverse strand, counting down.
CAGTTTCCTCATCTGTTTTTCAGGGGATAATAGAACCTATCTGAAAGAGTTGTTACGATAGGTAATGACACATATCCAGCACTTGATTTATCTTAAAGCACTTTATGATGATGATGATGATGATTATCATTACTAGTTTTTTATGGAAGACGCAACTGGGAAATCAAACTCATCTGATAAACAAGAAACAAAAATAATTCTTAGAGACCATTGTCACCCTCTTCTAAAGCATGAAAAGATCACATACCATGGAGGAAGTCATCCTCAGTGAACAGCACTCAGACTGGAACTTCTATTCTGAGCAAGCCACAAAATTTTCACAATCCTGGGAACTCCCTCCAACTTCCTGGTGAATTAATGGGGTTTGGGAGGGGGGACTCCCAAACTTGGCTTTCTGTGGCTCCTGTGATTTCTCCAAGCTCTTCAGCCCTTCCTTAGCAGTTATTCTCTGGGGCAAGGGGGCTAGTGGGTGGGAATATCTGTGAAAAGGTCGATAGCCTGGCTTACTAATGGCCTTTTAGCATCTGGCAAGGGAGAGGCAGGTCACAAAAGTCTTCATGCTGTGTCCTTCACTATTCAGAGAAAGAGCCGTAAATGGATCAGGCCCCCGCCCGACCCTCCCTCTCTACCCCCTACCCCTCCTGGGGCCACGCATCTTTGTCTCCTATACAAGGCTTCACTTGTGCTCTCAGTAGCAAAAAAACGATGAAATACTTAATTCCTTCAGAAACCCTTGTATATTGACATGTGCGAGGTCTTTTTGTGCAGAAGCCTCCCTGGAGTCCTTTTCCAGGACAGAAGCCGAAATCTCCTGATTCCTCTTAGACTTTGGATGGATTTTGAGAAAATGTCTCCCTGTTAAAGATGCTGCTTATGGTTGTAGGAACTTTCCAGATAAGAATAAGAAAGGAAATAACTTCACAGGCCAGGAAAGGGGTTATGATGACAGGAGGATTTTCACTGAAGCCTTGCTTTCTTTAGAAGTCAGAGAAGATTGGTCAGATCACCAGACAGTTTTCTGGATTTCCTACATCCTTATCCTCAAACAGGAAAGCAGTCACAAAAAGACTGCAGTTTCATAGGCAGCAAGCAGCAAGGCACAATAGGAAGAGCCTTAGGTTTGGGGCTAAAGGTCCAGGAAGCCTTAAATCTAACCTAAGCTATTTAAACTACCTGTATGACCCTCTGGGGCAGTGACTTAGTCTTCTTGGTTCTTTTTTCCTCTTCCATAAAATAAGGGGGTTGAAAGAGATGACTTTCAGGTCCCTACCAGTTCAGAATTTAGGATCCTAAGAACTTTCAATAAACTATCCCCCCCCCCCCCCCCCCCCGCCAAGACCTGGAATCTTAGGGAAAAAAAATTCCAACACTAATAAGAAGAGTAAAAATTTGGTTGCTAACCACCCAACTCTTTTAACCACTGTGATTCTACCCAGATGTTCTTACTAAAATGCAAAGGGATTATTTTCTTGCCAAGAAACTGGATGATTGATCAAACCTTCTTTAAATCATTTTTCATCTTATTCCTTCCCATCTGAAAAAAGCAGATATTGCATGAATATTAATATTCTGGAAGAGTAGAATGTCCACTTATTTCTTCTACCCATCTTCTTTTTTTCTTCCTGTTTCACTTAAGAAAGAAATGCCCCCTTAACCCAACTTCCAATTACTGCCAACAATGTATAGATATGAAGTAAAAGGAGGAAGCTACTGAGGGAGGTTCTATAGTTGTTTTTATTAGCAACAGCTGGTGGCTGCTCCCCCTTTTTGAATGTGAGTGGGTTTTCTTAAATGTTATACATGTCAGATCCAGCTTCTTAAGACTAGATGGCAAAGGGATAGATGGGAACATGTTTAAGCCTTTGCTTGCAAAAAAAAAAAGAAAGAAAATTTATGCTAAATGTGGTAAGGGTAGCATCCAGAAGATTAGGAAACCTTCAAAAAGGAATATTTGCTATAAATATTATGTAGGTAACATTTGAACAATTAGACAAACATATTGAGTAACTGAAACCACCTGTACCATAAAAAATATATCATTTCTTCTTATTTGTCCAAAATCCATTAATAGAAATAAAAATGTGGACTGCACATGTCCAACATCTATCTTTATTGTAACTTTTAAGTATGTTTATAATCAAGGGTGGAGTTTGCAACACCGGAGCTCTTTATAACTACATTGGAAAGAATAGAACATCAAAAGGAAATCTCTGCCATCCATCTACCATAGAAATAAATCTTCCTTTATTCACATGTTCACTGACTCCTACATAAGAAGGTATAATGGACAGTGTTTCATCTTATTTCATGTCTGGAATTCCAGGTAGTATTTTCAAGCATATTAAATTCACATATGGCATCTGTCTTGGACAAACACATCTTGCTGATTTCATATGTGCCCTCTGTCCTTGGAATTATTTCATTTTCATTTGTTTTTCACTATTCTGAACCAAAATACATGAACTGCAAGTCTGACAATGTCTGACAGGGAGAAAGAGATCTGGTTTTGGAGTCAGCAGACTAAGGGTTACTAATTGCATGACCTCAGTTAAAACACTTGGCTTCTCAGAACTTCATTTCACCTAAAAAACTGAAATAATAATAAAATTTACTCTGCCTAACTCGTAGTATTGTTTTAAGTATCACAAGAGACTTTCCAAGGATAGAACATTATCTAAACACGTTATTTACCCAACTTAGTAATAATAATAGCAATAATAAAATGGACATAATATTGACCTCTCAAAACTTTAGAATAATACTTTAAATAGATGTCATATATTATGTGGAATGAAAAGTTCTCAAAATATATAGACTGGGCATATGAAAAATTGTTCTAAATCATTACTTATTAGAGAAATGCAAATTAAAGCTTCTCTGAGATACCACCTCACACCTTTCAGACTGGTCAATATGACCAGAAAGGATAACGATTATTGTTGGAAGGGTTGTGGGAAATCTGGGACACTAATACATTGTTGGTGGAGCTGTGAACTCATCCAACCTTTCTGGAGAGCAATTTGGAACTACATCCAAAGGACAACAAAAATGTGCATACCCTTTGATCCATCAATACCACTACTGGGTACACTGAAGAGATGATGAAAAAGGATAAAAACATCACTTGTATAAAAATATTCATAGCAGACCTGTTTGTGGTGGCAAAGAATTGGAAATCAAGTAAATGTCCTTCAGTTGAAGAATGGTTTTGGCAAATTATTTTATATGTATGTCATGGAACACTATTGTTTTATTAGAAACCAGGAGGGATGGGAATTCAGGCCTGGAGGGATTTGCATGAACTGATGTTGAGTGAGATGAGCAGAACCAGAAAAACACTGTACACCCTAACAGCAACTTGGAGGCAATGATTAACCTTGATGGACTCACTCATTCCATCAGTGCAACAATCAGGGACAATTTGGGGCTGTCTGCAATGGAGAATATCATCTGTATCCAAAGAACTGTGGAGTTTGAACAAAGATCAAGGACTATTACTTTTAATTTAGGGGAAAAAAACTGATATCTTATTGTCTGATCTTGCTATCTCTTATACTTTATGTTTTGTTCTTAAGGATATGATTTCTCTCTCATCACATTCAATTTGTATTAATATATACCATGGAAACAATGTAAAAGCAGGCAAATTGCCTTCTGCGGGGGTTGGGGAGGGAAGTAATATTAGGGGGAAATTGTAAAACTCAAAATAAATAAAATCTTTAAGTGGTGGAATGATGTCCATACATGATCTAAATGTAATTTTTCACAAACTTGTTTGAGACCCCAGAGTATCAGTTACTTCAAATGACTGAATAAATGTTATTTTCCCCAAGAGCAAATGTATTGCATCCTTAAAGAAGAATGCTGGTATATACTTGAGACTTGTGGTATAGTTCCCTTGTTGTTAATGACAACTTGGAGCATTAGGGTTCTTTGTGCTTCATTAACCTAAATATCTCAACTTGGTATATTAAAAAGAAAATTGGATTTGGAGAAAGAAGGTCTCAGTTCAAATCCTGGCTCTGCTATCTGCAACTTGTGTGAGCTTGGAAAAGTTGCCTACTTTCTCTGGGTCATAGATTCCTTATCTATAAAATGAAGAAATGAGACTAGATTTTGTAAAGTCCCCTTCCTTAGAAATGAAACCATGAAAGATATAAGACCCAAAGGAACAGAAATGTTTTGTGAAATTGTGCCCTCAGTGAATGAATCTTGGGAGATTGTTAAATGTGTCAGACAAACCAGCAAATGAGGATTTTAGTTTAAAATATATATATAGATTTTTCAAGAAAAATTGCAGTGAGTTTCAATGTTACCAAGATTTATTTGATTTTATTTAGATTTTAAAGAGAATTTCCATGTTGATGACACAGCAAATTATAATTAAAATATCCTCTACTTTTTTTTGTCGATATTTGTCTTCTGATAAACTAACTAGATAACAGAAAATCAATACCTTTAAAGATATTCAGAGACCCTCTTTTAAAACTGTGGGGAAGTCTTGATCAAACGATTCCTTTTTGTCTCATTCTCTTTCATCATGGAAGTTAGATGTGGAAAAGACCCACTAGATCATAAATTAATGATCCTGTGGTTGTACAGATGTCCCTGCTAATTAATAAAGGAAAGTGAAATGTGAAAGCATGCAAATATTACAATGGGTTTAATAATCACAGGAAAATATAGGAAACTTATTTTCCCTATGCTTTGGCATGTTTTGGATAAGACCCAAAGAATAGACTTGAATTATCCATTAAACTCAAGGTTTTAAGGCCAATGATTCTATTCAACTACACAATTACATTTGGGTAACCTTCTCAGAGCTGAAAGGATTCATACTCGGAACATTAATGTGGTAGGCACTGTTGCTGAAGGCAAAACACCACCAAAACTACCTTCTCTCTACATCCTCAATTTTTTCTTCAGATTTCCATGATTTCCCTTGAGGTGGCCCAGTTAGAAAATCTTTTATATTGATTTTGTCCATCAAACTTTTAAAAGTTACCAATTATGTACAAAGTACATGATGAGGCACTGGAATTAAAAAGTAAAATATTGGACCAATCCTGTCTTCAAGAAGTTTGAACTCTCAGGGTGAGGTGTAAAACTGATACACAAATATGTGCAGTACAAAGTAAATGGGAGGGAGAGAGAGAGAGAGAGAGAGAGAGAGAGAGAGAGAGAGAGAGAAGAAGAAGAAGAAGAAGAAGAAGAAGAAGAAGAAGAAGAAGAAGAAGAAGAAGAAGAAGAAAGAGGAGGAGGAGGAGGAGGAGGAGGAGGAGGAGGGAGAGAGAATACAAGGATACAAGGTCCAGGAGGAAAGGTGGGAAGATGGGAAGCCCCAAGAGAGAGCCTTGGGGCACATTCTTCTCAATCCTAGCTTTGCACTCTCTTGGTGATCTCAATTCCCATGTGTTCAATTTTGATTTCTATGCAGAATTCCCAAATCTACATATTGAGACCCCATCCCCTGCCCCAATTCCAGGGAACAAGTATTTATGGAGTACCAACCAGACCTCTGAGTCTGCTAAGCACTTTATCATTATGATCTAGTTCATCCTCAGATAAGTCCTGGGGATCTACTTATCTTTCTAGATTGATTTCACACAGCTATTCCACTTAATGATCTACTCTAATCAGTAGATTTGACATTCCATCTCTTACCTCTTTGCCTTTGCAGACCATCTCTACCTCTAGGTAATCAATCAACCAGCCAATAAGAACTGATTATTTACTGTGTGTCAAGCTAAGAAAGAAACTATTCCTAATATTAAGGAAATTACATTCTAAGGCAGGGTTAGAGAACATTAGGCCCAGGGGCCATTTGGTCTGGTGCTGCCATGGCAACTTCAGGTGGGACTCAAAATTTAATAAATCTAGGAACTTTTTAGGGATGAATTAATTAAATGTTTGACCAAATACAACAGACAAATGATATTATAAATATCCAAATGGTCCTTGGCAGAAAAAAGGTTCCCCACCCCTGTTCTAAGGGAGAGAAGAAGAGCATATATAAGTATAAACAGAATCAATACAGAAGGCTAAAAACAAAGCCTCTAGGAAGGAAAAAGCAACTTTCAATTGGGGGGGATCAAAAAAGTCTACAGGTAGAAGTAGGAGCTTGAGCTACCCCTTAATTAGACAAAGGGGATTCATGGGGGAGAAGTAAGGAAGGTGTGTATTCTAGGCAAGGAGGATAGCTACTATAGAGGCCTTGGGGATAGTAGTGTCTTGAGGCATAAAGAGAAGGATAGTTTGCTTGGATTTTAGCATATGGGAGGGGCAATAATGTCCACTGAGGCTGAAAATATGAGATAGGATTAGGTTGTAAAGTGTTTTATCCTAAAGGCATTGGAGAGTCAATGAATAGATGGAGCCAATGATTAGGGAAGTGAGATAATCAGTTCAGTTCTTAAGGAAAATAGCTTTGGCTGTAGCATGGAGAACTGAAGAGAGTAAGGTGATACTTGAAGCAAAGAAACCGATTAGGACTTTGTAATAAAATAGGCTAAAGGTGATGGAGATGTGAACAAAAACACAACTGTATGAATAAAGAGAAGGGACTGGATATGAAAGACATTGTAGAGGTAGAAATGGCAAAATTTTGCAATTATTTAGATATGTGGAATCAGAGAGATGGGGGGATTAGAGAAGGACAAGATTTTGAACCTGAGACACTGAAAGATTGGTAGTGGCTTCATCAGAAATAAGAAAATTTGAAATATACTTTGATTTAAAGAAAAGAGCACAAGTTCTAGTTTGAACACATTGAGCTGATATTTTTTCAAGGCTCCATTTTATTTAAGGGCTACATCCTACATGAGACTTTTACATCCCTCCAGATTATTTAGTATTCATTTTATATTTGCTTATCTGTGTAACTGTTATCTTCCTCAATGGACAACAAACTCCTTGAGAACTTGGAATCTATTCTGTTTTTGCAGTCTTAGTGTTTATGTAGCAAAGGATAAGGGATAATGGATAGAAAGCAGGTTTTAGAGTTAAGAAGACCTGGGCTTAAGTTCCAGCTTGGAGAAATATTGTCTATTTGACTGGGGAAAGACACTAATTGTTTAGTGCCCCAACCAGCTCTCCAAGTCTAAGTTGTAGAGGACATACCAGTGTGCATTTTTAGAGAAATCTCTTCACTGGTAGTTCCCTATAGCAATAAAATCACAGTAAAAATCATAACATTATGAAATCAAGTGGATTAATATATTTAAAAGTTCTTTACAAACACTAAAATACTACATAAATTTTAGTATTATTATTATCATCATTTTCATTATCAACGGTCTTGTCACATTCTATCTCATCCCTACTGCTTATTACAGAGCCCAACATTTAAGAAATATTCAATATATGCTTCTTATAGGAATGAATTGAAGGAGAGGGGTATATTATGGCAGAAAAAGAAATCATATTTTCCTTAGAGGCAGAAGTAATAAAGCATAAAATGGTTGCAAATATAAACAGATTTTGAGGGGCAAGAAAAATGAGGAAGCTATAAATGATTGACCTCAATTTTCCCAGTAAATAGAAGAGAAAATTTACTGTTAAGAGGGGTGAGGAGGAGGTAGTGAAAGGGGTTTGAGGAGACAAAAGAGAATTTGGATCAACTATGTAGAGGCTTTGGTATGAAGGGTTACGGAGTCAATTTGGAAGGAATAGAAGTATCGCTTTGCAGCAGTCATGACCTAATTGAAATTAAATAACATAAATTGGTTTGGGGCCAAGCTGTCAGGAATGCTTGACTTCCTACTTTGATAGGTATTCATCAGTACTGAAACAGAAGTAGAGAAAGTAAATGATGGGCATAATAGGGCTAGGGATTGAAAATGCTTGGGCACTGATAGGACAAGGGGCAAGGTATTTGATGGTAGAGGACAGTATATAGATTATTTAGCTAAATCTATGATTATTATGAGAAGAAAAAAACTTTTGCAGGAGTGACGGGCCAGCAGAACAGGGAGGATTGAGGTGTCTATATCACATGAAGACTGAAATATATGTTATAAATTACTGAGACTGATCATGCTTATGAGCGAATGAGGATGATTGAAGATGTGGGTCAAGGAAATTTAGGAAGCTGGTATTTATTGAGTTTCCTATGTACAAAGCTAGAGGTTGAGAGATTGTTGATGAAGGAGGAAGAATGACTAGGGAGCTGGTGAATGAACAAAATCACCTAGGAAGAATGATGCAGATAGATATGGAGAGTCTTAAAGGGAGAGAAAAAACTGTTTGGTGATAGTAAAAGAGGGAGAGTCCAAAAATGGCAATAGGAGCAATAAATATACCTACTGATTCTTCTGGTTAAACATATTGGGGAACATGAGAAAAGGAACAGCAGGTGTCTAGACACAGTGGCCAGAGATGTAGCATTTTTAAAGAGTTCCAGATTTCCCTAAGGGCAAGAAAATGGAAAGAGTGTTGGGGGGGGGGGGCGGAATGAAAGAAATAAAAGTCAAAGAGGATTTTTCTCAATAAAGTAGAGATTCTAGAGGAAGAAATGACAAAGGCAATTAGTCATTGATTCTTCTATGCTGGGTCTATTAGGGGAATGGGCAAGCTACACTGAGATGCTGAATTTGACCTTAACAAACCTTCTCTCAATGAAAGTCACTTGAATATTTGAATAAAGGTGTATTCTAGGTTGGGAGCAGTATGGCAGAGGGAAATCTCATGTGCATTATGTGTTCTTTATAGTGACCTAGAGTATAGTTAATATTTGTGGTACATGGAGCATTTCACACCTGAGGCACTTATTAAAAAGTGCTTGGGGAGGTGGAGTACAACACAGATATAGACAATATCCTGTTAGAATTGTTATCAGAAAAAGCTGGATTCAAATTCCACTTCTCATATTTTCTAGTTGTGTGACTGTGGACAATTCTTTAACTTCTGTTGACACATCACACACATAAACATGAGACACCATGTGCCACATTGGGTAGAGAATTGATGCTGGAGGTAGGGAGATTTGGGTTCATGTCTCTAATGCCTACTGGCTTCACTTAAATGGAGCACATGCCCATCTCTGTTGGCATATGGAGTTCCTTTGATCTGAAATTCCATTACTATATTCCTGGAGTCTATATGAAGATGTATACATAACCCCACTGGACACTTCCCTAACTTGCACTAGTAGGCTGGGTTCCTTGGTTGACTATAACCTAAAAATATAGGATTAACTCTATGGAGCTGCACTCCTAACATCGGTATGCTGCTCATTTTCAATTAATTTGTAATGTTAATTAGCTGTTATGAAGGCATTTACTCAAATAGCATAGCAAAAATGGTGGTTGTGAAGTTCTCTCAATCACAAACTTGTGATAGTTCCACAAATATACACTGTGGTGTTGGGAGAGTGAGCAGTCTTCAAGGATAATGGTAGTAAAGCACCCATTTAAGAAAGATTGGGCTCAGACAACTCAGAACTAATCTGTATGGAGTTGATATCTTTTCTCTCCTAATAGAGTCCCCTTGAAGTTCATGGATGGGTAAGTTTCTTGATGAGGTTCCTCCTTGGGCACAGTGTTTCTGCTGTATAGGTCAATCCAATAGAACAATCCCTAGCATCGCTTCTCAAAGTTTGGCCGTGGTTGTCTCTGTCACATTCAGCCTCACACTCAGCTGCAGTCATTGGCTGGGGAGCTGCAGGTCTCTCTCTCCTCCAGAAATTCTATTTGTTCAAGGACTTGACTCTTGAGATTTATCTGATTCAGGGAGGGGCCACAGGAGCAGCAACTCAGGTTCTCTGTGACAGTTCTCTCTGCTTCAGAGCTTGTTCCACTTGGCGAGAGACTTTGCCCTATTGGTGGAGGGTCTTGCCTCGATATTGCTGACTAATCAAGGGTATTGGTTCTGAAGGTTGCTGTAGGTGGTTGTGGTAATAAATAGCCCAACAATGAATTTTTCCACATCAGTTGATTCTCCCTTTCACTTGAACACTTAGAGGCCATTGTAGGGTTATTAATTGGCCTGATTTTAATATTATTGTGACTCACAGACTAGGGAGGCTGAAGGAGAGGAAATGAGACTCCAGTATATTTTCCAAATCTTTAACTCTGCAGGCTAACCCATAAATAGGCAATGATCATTTATCTAATAATGATCATATGTCCAATAATCACTAAAGAGCCAGGTGGATCAGAATTCCCCAGGCTGTGTGTAGTTGCTTTTTAATCAAATATTCTACTGTTCGTCTGTGACTAGGGAAAAGGTAGAGAGACAAAAGGGACAAGTTCTTTGCCTCAATTCATCCTTTACTAGGTATAGATTTATGCATTCCCATCTGAAAGGGTCTCACTGTCTACTGGGTACAAACACAAATTGCTCGGATCGCACCCTTTACATCTCATTATCTTGGTTACTAAGTCCCTTGCAATCTTTTAATTTGCTGCATTCTGAAAGGGATATACCTTTACATAGAAATGTACAAGTAAACCATGTTTTATTGTGCACTGTACAGATATTGCATTTGTTTTTGCTTTTTTTACAAAATGAAGGTTTGTCACAACCCTGTATTGAACAAGTTTTTAGGTACCATTTTTCCAACAGCATGCCCTCAAATTGTATCTCTTTGTGAAGTTTTGGTTAAATCTCCCAATATTTCAAACTTGTTCACTGTTATTATATCTGTTATAGTGACCTATGATCAGTGATCTTTGATGTTTCTCTTGTTATTGTTTTCAGGCACCATGAACCATTCCCAGATAAGACAGAGAACTTGATGTTATGTGTGTTATGAATGATCAATCAACCTGCCATCATTTCTCATTCCCTCTCTTAGAGTCTCCTTGTTCTGGGAGTGAATTAGTGGCTTAGTCAGCAGTCATCAACACTGAGGCAAGATCCTCCACCAGCAAAAAAAGATTATGACTTACTGAAGGCTCAGATGATGGCTAGCATTTCTTAGCAATAAAATATTTTTAAATTAAGGCATTTACATTTTTAGATAAAATTTCATTATATAATTAATATAAGGTTTAATATAGACAATTTTTATATGCACTGAGAAACCAAAAATTCATGTGACTTGCTTTGCTTGGATATTTGCTTCATCTTGGTTTGGAATGAAGCCCTCAATATCTCTGAGGTATGTCTGAACATAAATATTAATATATAAATCAATTATTATTATACTATATATTATATAATATGTTTTATAGTATTATGTATTAAATTATATATTGTATATTAATATATAAATATATTATATATAATATACACATGTATATACACACACACATATATAAATATATGTATATAGTTGTTGAACCATTTCAGTCATTTCTAACTCTCTATGACCCTATTTAGGATAAAGATACTAGAGTAATTTGCCATTTCCTTTTCCAGATCATTTTACAGATGAGGAAATTGAGGCAAATAGGGTTAAGTGATTTGTTCAGCATCACACAGTGACTAAGGTCAGATTTGAAGTTCTCCTGACTTCAAGGCCAGCACTCTATCTACTGTGCTACCTATTTGCCATATATACGTATATATATATATATATATATATATATATATATATATATATATATATTTAGATATAAAGATAGAGATAGAGCTAAAGATAGATGTAGATGTAGATATAGGTATAGATATATAGATAGATGATAGATAGATAGATATGGATGGAGAGAGAGAGAGAGAGAGAGAGAGAGAGAGAGATTGAAACCTAGGTCGCTAGAATAAGTTGGGCTTTGAGTCAGGAAGACCTGACTTCAGACCTCAGATTCTCACTAGCTATATGACCCTGGGTAAGTCACTTAACTTCTGTTAAGAAATTATCAAAATATCACCTCCCTCCCAGGGTTGTTATGAAGTTCAAATAAGATAATATTTGTAAAAAAAAAAAAAAAAAAAAACCAAAACACAACACAGAACCCAGCACATGGTAGATGCTATATAAATATTTTTTCCATTTTCTTTGTTCAGGTTCACACTTCCAAAATGTTGGGATAGAACAAGATGGCTGAGTAAGTATTCATGAGATGCAGTTTCTCTTCCAGGCAAAGTGGCATCTTATTGGGCACAATGATGGCCAGTAGGCTGAATGTTATGAGATACTGTAGCAAAGAGGGATCTGACATTCTTGTTTATATAGGAAAATAAGGAGGAAGAGAGAAAAAAATAATCTTGGATGAATAATTAAGTCTGTCTGAAGTGGGTCTGGATGTCAGAGGATGGCGCCACCAAGGGCTAGGTAGAAGAGACAGAACTGATAATTAAGTTATTAATGTGCTTGTTAAAGAGAGCTTTTGGATATCAAAGAAGACCCCAGGTGCTGATAATAAGTGATTAACATAAGGATCTGATCCTCATGTTATAGGCAAAAGGGCAAGGATGACCTTAAGCAGTGGACACTGATAATCGGCAACCAGAAGACAAATAGGCCTTGGGCAAAAGCAGAGGTGGGGACTGCAGAGTCAGTAATTAAGTCATAGCTAGAATTCCCCATCCTAGCAAGGATCCAGGAAGGACACTCAAAGCAGATCTTCATTAATTGGGACCCCCCATCACTTCCATCTTTTCTATAGCTGTATCCTGAATCTGTTTCCTCTCTTGTCAAATGAGAAGAAGAAGAATAATACTGATACTCCCTAACTAAATGGGATGTTGGAGGATCAAATGAAATGTCAGAGTACTTTGTAAACTTCAGTGTCACATTATTATCTTCAATATTTATTCCCTTATTACTTCCACATTCCTAATTAAATCTTTATGAGACAAAGCCAATAATAAGGCAAAACATTCTTTTGGCTTATTGACTTCTGAACTCCACCCCTCCACCCCCCTCTCCTATTTATTTGAAATCATTGAAGTTGAACTGGAACTGGGACTTTTCCATGCTGCCAGCCAAGTGAATGGGAGGGGAGGAGGCCTCCTCTGTGGTGTGGTCCTGGCTCCTGCTTCAGGAATGCCTTCTCTTTTTGTTGGCATCTACTGTGAAGGGGACAGTGATTCCACACGCAATACCAAACATGAACCTGCCTATTTTTTATTAGTTACCATGGCAGTGACTAAGAGGGTCCTCAGTGGAGCCTAAGGACTCTTTACCATTGAAACAAGGACAATAGGAAAGTATGTTTTCTTGACCCATTGCAGGAAATCCTGCCCCAACTTACAGGGGGATGCAGCATTTCCCTGCTCAGTTAACTAGCTAGTTCTATCGCAGTATTTAGAGGATCAGAATGAACAAGTTTTGAAGGAAGAGGCAGGTTTATAGCCTTTTGACCAAACTAAATCATCTCACATTTGGATGCTATTTATCTCACCTACCCAGTATGCTAAAGGGCAATGAAAATTCTCCTCAATTGTTCTGGGTCATTTGGAAAACACTTGCTGATGATCCATGTATTTTTAAACATCTAAGAGACATGGGGATGTAAGCACCCCCTCTAGCCCTCATCATTGCTAAACTCCACATCTTGGCTGTCTTTAGAAATTACTTTTATACCTCTATTCTCCAAATTCTAATACATATGATAATTATATTCTAGAATTTAGAGTCAGAAGTTTCCTTCACATGGAAAAATGAAAGAGATCTAATGGCACAAGAGACAAATGTCTGTCTGAGCTTTATCTTTTTCTTCTGGAAATCACTACCACTGAATGGAATACATACATACATACATATATACATCCATATGCTTACATATATATATATATCCTATATATATGTGTATATATATATATATATATATATATCCTATATATTCCTCTCTCAGCCCCAGTGGAAATCACAATGATATGATAAACACGACTGTCCTGCTGTGCATTGATATTTCTGGCCCTTGTAGAGAGTGACATGTCATAACACTGATGGCTGTCTCCAAACAAAAATAATGAGAGAAACATCTGCCTCTCTGTTACTCTCTTTTAATGGCAAATGACACTTCTTAGAATTTTTATTTTAGACTTGTTAAGTACTCCCAGGAAAAAAAGTCATCTCCCCACTGTTCATGGAGCTTTCTCTTTGTCTTTAGGTCTTTTTGCCACTCATTCCTCACTAATAGATTTACACTCTTTCAAAGAATTTAAAAAACCACCAAAAAAACCAAGCCCCAAATTATTTATTTTTCTTAGCCTATCAACCTGGAAAAGAAGTGAAGGGACCAATAGAATAGCTTCTCATATGGATGTTGATAATTTCCCCTTCCTCTTTTAAACATGACAGATATATTTTTGGAAATGTTTCTACCTGAATCATTTGATGTTTTTAAAGAACTAATTCTCATGGCAAAGTATGATGAAGTCTGATTAGTCTTGGTATCCTAGGAGAACAAAAAAGGATCTGTGCACAGACACAGACCTACCCATGCACTCTGAGTCACACTCATAGAAATGACCAGATATTACATACATGCTTAACATGCTTCAGCATGAAAGTTTATGTCATCAAGAAATTCTGATAATATTCCAAGTCACATGTGTGAGGTAGAAGTACGGTTTTAAGGCCACAAGGTTGGGAGATATAGAACATCTGCTTAAAAAGTTCTCACACTGATTCACTTTGGCTCACTTAGAATCTTAAGGTTTTAGAGCAGAAAGAGAATTTGGGAATCATCTAGAACAGGTAGTTTTAAACTTTTCAAGGGGTCCTGAAATTTGAATGGGAAAAAAAATACATTTCTAATTTCTACTAACTCCAAGTTGGTTCTTCATCATTGTTTAGAAACATTACTCTGAGGTGTCCATAGGTTTTGCCAAGTTAACAAAGGATAAATAATAAAAGAGGTGAAAAACTCTCGATCAAGTCTAATCCCACCTTTTACAGATAAAGAAACTGAGTCCCAAGAGAGATGAAGTGTCATGTTCAAGATAACATAGATCATTAGTAAAATCAGCTTTTTAAAAACTTCTTTTAATTCCTGCTTTTTTGCTGCCTCTTGTAGTACTCTTAATGAAGTGGGTCAGTAGATAGGTGGATTAGGGAATCAGGAAGCTGAGAGTTCAAACCCTCTGGAATGAAACCCTCAGATGCCTATTAGCTGTTTGACTCTCAGAAAGACACTTAATCCTATTTGCCTCAGTTTCCTCAATTGTAAAATGGGAATAATAATAGAACCTGCCTCAGAGTGATGTTGTGAAGAACAATGAGGTAATACTTGCAAAGAATTTGGCACAATGCTATACATAGTAGGTGCTATATAAATGTCAGAAGTCATTATTAATTATTACTATTATTATTATCATCATCATCAACTTCCTTTCTTTATCTCTTGCATTTCAAGCCTACTTCATCCTCCAAGTGGTTCACAAGTTCTCAAAACATTTTTGCTACTGCTATTTGTCCAACCAAAAAGATTGAAAAAAAAATATGGTTTGTTGATCCTGATATGAACATTAATAATATGGATATACATAATGTAACTCCCTTGGCAATATATGGCTTAGCCTCCCAATTCTCATTTCTTGTTTGTAAGGAAAAGGTTTCTGAAATTTTTCACCACTTAAACTGTGAAGTTTCCCTACTCCAATCAAGGCTAACTATACTGGGAGGGAAAGAGAGCAAATTTCTTCACCAATCCTGGAAACTTTTGTTGTTGATATTGCTGCTGTCATTGTTGTGTTATTGTTGTCATTATTGTTAAATGTCAATAATAATTAAAATTTTTCTGTTTCTATAACAATGGTATTATCTTTGATTCTTCCCTCTCCTTCATTTTACCTAGTGAGGCAAGAAGCTTTGTAGATTCCGCTTTCACCAGCTCTCTCATATAGGTCTCCTTAATTTATTTAGATCAAAAATTTTGGACTTCATTTGGTGTCCCTTCCTTTTACAACTAAAGGAACACTATTCTTACTACTACCAATTTTTGATAGCCTTATGATCATAGCTCTAGAGTGGAAAAAAAGACCTAAGGGACCTTTAATCCAGTTCTTCCTATAGATAAGGAAACTGAGGCTGAGGAGCCCAAGTGTCTTACCCAATATCTGCATGATGACTTAAATGTCAGAGGTGACACTGAACCTAGGTCCTCTAACTCTAGTTGGTGCTCTCTGGTCATTTTCAGTTGTGTCTGACTCTTTTTTGGAGTTTTCTTGGTAAAGATACTGGTTTGTCATTTCCTTCTCTAATTCATTTTACAGATGAGAAAACTGAGATTTAGCAGGATTTGGTAACTAGCCCAAGGTCACATATTAGTAAGTGTCTGAGGTCAGATTTGAACTCAGGAAGATGAGTCCTCCTGACTCCAGGCTAAACATTCTATTCACTCCATGTTCTAGTTCACTCTAGAGTCCATTGTACCATGGTGCCCCTATTACCATTTCTGTAGTGTTCTAACATGATTTTTCCATTTTCCTTCTTATTCCCAGTCTATTCAATTTATCTTAACTCTGCCAAAGATTATTTCTTGGGTAGAAATTTAGTTATATCAGTCTTCTGCTCAAAAATATGCAGTGGCTCCCCATTACTTTCTTCTTTTTTTTTTTTAGTTTTTTTTTTGTAAGGCAGATGTGGTTAAGTGGCTTGCCCAAGGCCACACAGCTAAGTAATTATTAAGTGTCTGAGACCGGATTTGAACCCAGGTAATCCTGACTCCAGGGCTGGTGTTTTATCCCCTGTGCCACCTAGCCACCCCTATCCTCATTACTTTCAAAGTAGACTTCAAACTTCTTTTCCAAGCATCCAAGCCCTCTACAGTCTAGGACTATCCTTACTTTTTCAGTTGTCTATAATATTAATCATTTCCCTCCATCTTAAATATAGTCTTGGTTTCTTCATTTTAGTCCTTCAGCTAATTCTGTTCCCTATGGTGAGAATATTTTTTCCTCTGTAATTTCTTACTAGTTTTGAAATCTACTTCAATTTCCCTCTCTAAAGTCTTTTGCAATTTCTCTACTCCATAATGGTCTTCTCTTTTGAACCTCACACAGCAATTTGTTTTGTGTTTACTTCTTGTGTTTTTCATTTATAATGCATATTATAATAAGAGTTGTGCTTACATTTAATTTTTCCTCTTAGAATGTATAATGCTAGAAGGGCATTTTCTTATCAAAGTTGTATCTCCTCCCTAGTCCCTAACTTACTTTATTGGAAAGAATATGAAGGAAATTGGAGAGGTTGGAGAGATGGTCAAAAAGTAGTGTTTTTGAAGGAAAGTTAAAGGTAATGAATTATTTAGACTGGAGAAGAAAAGATTCTGAGAATATGGAAAAACTTTACTACATAGATATCAGAACAAAAATCTAGGAGACTTATTAGAAAGAATTCTCATGAATTCTCATAGAATATCAATCTTTGGCAATCTTTAAAAAGAGAATGGAGACATCTGTCTGGAATGGTAAAGGTGTGGTCCTTCCTGAAGGCAGGCAGTTGGATTAGAGGAATTTTCAAGTCTTCATTTAATTTTTATAGAATAGGTATTGTTTTGGGCTTTCCCCCGTTCTCAGCTGCCTAATCAATTTTTGACCTTAACTGATTTCTCAGATACTCTGGGAAGCAAGCCATCCAAATCTCTAAATTTAAACTGATACAGTTTAATTAATCTTTCACAAGGTCTTATCTGTTGTTACAAGTTCCCCTTTTCTTCTTATAATCTCCTAAAACTTTCACTATAATCCAAAGATTAGACAGTATTTTCCTTTATCCTTTTCTTATGCCTGAAATATTTAGACTTTTTAAAAAAATTTTCAATGTCTTTAGAAAATTGAATTTTATTTCTTGCTTTGTTTTTTACATTTCTATTATTTATTTATGCTTCTCTTTGTTTACAAGATCTAGCCTCTACTTTTTGAAGTATATTCAATTTATCACTTAAACTGCAGTACTATCCAATGATAACCATCCTATTTCTTTGATTAAATCAGTTGAAGTCAAAGATCATTTGTAAGCCATCTTGATTTTTTTGTCCTGCATGTACAAGCTCTAGGGTCAATTAGAACATGCAGTGAATAGCATGCTTGGCTTGGAGTCAGGAGGATTCATCTTCCTGAGTTCAAATCTGACCTCAGACACTTACTAGGTATGTGAACTTGGGCTAGTTACCAAACCCTGTTAGCCTCAGTTTTCTCACCTGTAAAATGAGCTAGAGAAGGAAATGGCAAACCACTCTAGTATCTTTACCAAGAAGACTCCAAAAAAGTCAGACATAACTGAAAATGACTAGAGAGCAACAGCCAGAGTTAGAGGACCTAGGTTCAATGTCACCTCTGACATTTAAGTCATCATGCAGACTTCCTTTTTTTCCTCTCCCTCCCTTCTCCCTTCCTTCTTTCTTTCTCTAGAAATTTTATTATTCTACCCCATCTGCTGAATTCCTTTCCTTTTAGGGAAGGAAAGGAGAAAACAAGGGAGAATAAATGCAGAAATTATATTAGAAAAGTTATCATCAATTTCTAAAAAGTTAAGAAGTGCTCTAGTTACTTCTATGTATTGTTTATTGTTATTTCTACAATCTTTTAAAATTATCTAGGTTCTTTAAATTATCAATTCTATGTTCTTCAAGTAAATACCCCTTTTCAAAATGAATCAAGAAAATTTCAAAGATATTTTTTTTAAAAAAGAAGAATCAACATATGACATCGGAAAAGAAAATTACTCAAGATTGCTTCATAATTTTCTTAGCAATAGAAGGGATCCACCTCTTTGAATATGCAGTGTGACATAATAATATGCTGAAATGGAATGATGAGTAGCAACTTTAGGATCAAAACCAAACTTCCACATGTGGAAACATCTGTTGGGATTGTGGGAAATCTTCTGGTCTCAAATCAGCCTCATTAGTCATTTTAAGGACACATGAATAGATCACAGAAAAAACAACCCTCATCTGCAAGGCACTGCTATCAGTATTATATATGTGCTGCTTTTAGATATTGCTGCTTATTTTTTAAATCATTTGTAAGATTGGAATTGAATGGTTAATTTCACACTTAAAAGCATAAATTTATGCTTTTCCAAAAACTTTAAAATAAAATCTTGGAATTTACCTTATAGCCTTTAAATACTATCCAACCAAAATGTTTATTTCAAAATAAATTGCCCTCATTTTGATAATTTTGTTATGGTGTGTAAAATGTTAATTTTTATTTATGTAAAATGCTTATTTTTCTTAATGAGCTCTCTTTAGTTTAAGAATGTGTGTACATGAAGCCACTAACTCAACTATTTGGTCACATAATTCCATACCCCTCCTCCCCCTTCCTCCCACCTATATAGAGAAGCAACAAAAAAAAAATAAAAATAAAAACATTTCAGGGGCAAAAAAAAGGTTGTTAAAGGTGCAATGATTTCTAAGCAGTCACCCTCTCAGAGAGTAGCCTGGAATTGATTAAGGTTAATGGTTGGGTGCCGAAGGATACCTAAGGTTATGCTCTATACTTACCTATTATTAATTCCCTTTTGCAAAGAATAGCTCCTATAGGATTGTTTCACATGTGTCAGCTTTCACCACTAGTTAATCAGGTAGCTAACATAGAAAGCTAGAGAAGAAAAATCTCAGGCTAGGTGAGTCATCCTCAGAACAGAATGACTTTCCTCAGAGCTAACAGTCTATTTGAATATGTTCTAGGACAGAAGTAGATGGTCATCCCTGAAGAGATTGAAATGGTTTTCACATAACTGACAGGAAACAGGAGTGAAACTTCTTCATTCCTGCATAGGAGAAAGACAGATTCCCTGACTCACTCCATTCCTTCTTCAACATAGATACATTACAAGGGCAAGCTTTCCTTCAGTTCTCTCCTATCACCTCTCCTATGATCTGGTCTTTCCTCCCTCCTTGCAAGTGTTCCTCTTTCAAAGGTTGCTGTTAGGGACTCAGAGAACAATGAAGTAGAAAAAGGACTAGACCCATAACTTCTTGAGTTTCAGTCTCCTTATTTGTAAAGTGAAGAATAAAGTACTCATCACTTTACCTCACAGGGATTATGTGAAGTGTTTTATAAGTCAACTCTACTGTAGAAATAATAAGCAATTATTGGTACTTTCCAATAATCCACATAAGATTTAACTGATAAGGCATGACTCTCTTATGAATATATGATAAAAGAGATTCTTAAAGATCTCCAAACCCATCAGACCCAAAGAATGAAACTATAATGATAGGATGATAAATTGCAAGATTGATGTTTTTGGACCTGTCTGGAGCCCTTTCAAATTTTAGGAGGTTGACAAATCCCTAATCAGCATATTCATAAGGTTAACTTTCCTCACTGGGTTTAAGTGCATCAGATATTATGAAACATAGATCTGTTGTGTGAAAAATGAGTGTTTCTAAGACTAATTTCTAATTGTAGAAAGTTAGAAATGAAAAGGAGGAATATGAAAGAGAGGCATAGTCCTTAGGGTCAAGAGGGCTAATGCTCAGAAAGAGTTGCAATAATGAATACTAATGGGAAAAGGAGTAGGGGGAGGGAGAAGGACTTTTAAAACGATGCTAGGAGCAAAAGAAAGACCACAAAAGGAAATTGTTCTGCCTGGAATCATTTGGGATGATCAGAAGACAATGGAGAGAAAACTGGGTTCTATTAAACTTTGCTCCTGTTTTCTCTGTAGAGGGCAACTTTGAATGAAGAGAATAACTTCTTATTGCTAATGTGAACTTAGATAAGTCATAACTTCTCTGTGCCTCAGGAATTGGACTAGATGATGTCTCAGGTCCATTCTAGTTCAAAATGAAGAAATGATGAGTGAGTGATTCTGAACTTTATACTTTCAAGTCACTAAGTCTTATTAATAGATATAATTACTGTCAATGATCTTTGAAAAACTGGAACTATTGAAGATGCAGCAAGACTAGTTAAATGATAAATATTATGCTAATTTCTGGAAAAGGAAGAAAATTGAATCTACAAATCAAAGGTCAGTAAACCTGAATTCATTCCCTGACAAATCTCTGACAAACACATTAAAAGGATTAGAAAAAAAGTAATTTATGGGCCATGTAAAATTCTGTTTTAGTTTTTTTAAAAAAGTCAAATTTATACTATAAACTGAAAGGAGAAACAACGAAATCAATAGATAGATAATTTATTGAGTATGTAGTATGTATCAGGCATTCTGCTAACCACTGGGGATACAAATAGAAATAAGCAATACAAACTCCACACTCAAAGAGTTTGCATTCTTCTAGGGGTACCATAAAGGGGAAACTGGGAGGGAAGGTGAGCTACATGGATAGCACAATTGTGTAGAAATGGCTGGGAATACAGTAATACAAAGGCTCAGTTCCAGGCAGTAGGAGATGAAAATTTATCTGTAAGGGCTCCAGTGGCAGTGTCCAAGGGTCTAAATGGGAAGAGTATAAAGATAATGATGGGAATGCAGGCATTATGAATATGATCAGGAAGATAATTATATGAGAACTGGGGAAGTTAATTGCCCACAAGTTCAACATGAGTCAACATGAATCAAAATGGTCAACAAAAAAAATCTAATATGACATTGGACTGCATTCAGAGGTTCATAGTATCAGGAAAGAGGGATTCCTATGATAGTTTAGTTTGGTCCAATCAAATCTGATCTAGAGACAGGTAGATGGCTCAATGCATAGAACACTAAAAGTGGAGTGTTGAAGACCTGAGTTAAGCTCTGCTCTCTGATCCTTACTAGCTGTGTGACAATGGCACTTAACCTCTGTTCAGTTGACTCATCTCTGAAATGGGAATAATAACAATACATTCCTTCCAGGGTTGTTGTAAGGATTAAAATGAGATAATGTTTATAAAATGCTTTATAAACTTTAAAGCATTATGTAAATGATAGCTATTTTTATCTGATGCTTTATTGTATATGATTTTGAGCATCACCTTTTAGGAAGGACTCTGGTGAGCTGGAAATCATTTAAAAGAAGATGATCATGATGGTCCAAGAACTGAAAGATAGGTCAAATGATTATTGATTTATGGAATTGGGACTTTTTAGATTAGAGAATATAAGAGGGAGATACAACAGAAGTCCTCAAGAATTTTAAAGGCTGTCACATGGAAGGACAATTTAACTTGGCCCTAAAGATCAGAGCTGGAAACAATGGGTGGAAATCACAGAGACAGATTTTGGCTCCATAAAATGAAAAACTTCCTAACAATTAGAGCTGTTCAAAAGTGGAATGAGCTGCCTCAGGAGATAGTGGCTTCCTAAAATATCTGAAAGATTGTGGGAAACAGGAGAGGTACCACAATATCATAGATGGACCACATCCTGATTTTCAAAAAGGGGAAAAGAATGAAGTCTACAAACTAAAGGCCAGTATGCTTTGCTTTAATTCTTAGGAACATTCTAGAACAGAATATTAAAGAATTGGTTAGAAAACAGATAGAAAACCAAGTGATGCATTAAGTGACTTCATTAAGAATATCAAGCCAGACTAACCTTATTTCCTTTTTTGATAGGGTTATTAAACCACTAGATGAGGGGAATGTTGTAGACATAGTTAGACAAAAAGGCAGAAAAGCACATTACATTCCTAAAAACTAGCTTCCAAGTCAGTAATACTGACTTGGAAGTTCTTCTATCTTTGAAACATTCCAGGGATGTTACCCTAGTTAAAAAGTTATTTAACTTGCTAATGTCCCCAGGAAGCACTGTAAGTTAAAAGTTGCAAAGAAGGGAGTGATTTGCATTAGCAAATTACCAGTAGAGCAGCTTCCTAAACTAATGAAATTATAGGTATGGTTGAAAAAAGAAATATTTTATCTGTATTTTAACAAAGTTTTTGATAAGGTATTTCATAATTTTCTTATCAAGAAGAATTAATATTACAATTGAATAGATTCAGAGTTCAAGGAATAGTCATTACTAGTCTAGTTTTAACATTGCACAAGGTTTCCTGTGGGATCTGGGCTTAGTCTGGGGCTGGTTAACATTTTTATTAATGATGTGGATAACGGCATAAATGATGTACTCTTCTATTTTTCAGATTGCTACAAAGTTGAAAGAAATTGCTAACATACTGACAGATGTAAGATTCTCAGAGATCTTGGATCTTAAAAGGCTGGTGGTGGTGGTGGTAGGTCTTCATTTTTTTAAGAGGACCAATGATTATCACTGGGTGATATCTTGACTTGTGAATGAATTGGATTTGAGGGGTTGTTATCTAAAGTCATAAGCTTCAAGATCTGTTCCAGAGTCATCAAAGTCCAGTGGCAAGATAAAAGTAGAGATGACTGGTGATGGTCTAGGATGCAGTGGATAATTGTGGCATCTTTGAAGTCTGACCAAGTTTTAAGGGCACCACAGTGCCTTCTTCAGTGACCTTCATGGTGTCAAATAGAAATGGCCCATTAAATAGTACATTATGATGCCTGTGGTCACATGCTGACTTAGAAAATCATTTATCAATATTATCTATGTTCTATTTTATTTTTTATTTTATTAAGTATTTCCTAATTCATATATGCGTGTGTGTGTGTGTGTGTGTGTGTGTGTGTGTGTGTGTGTGTGTGTATTTTGGTTTTTGCAAGGCAATAGGATTTAGTGACTTGCCCAAGGTCACACAGCTAAGTAAGTATTAAGTTTCTGAGGTCTGATTTGAACTCCAGTCCTCCTGATTCCACAACTGGTACTCTATCCATTGTGCCACTTAACTGCCCCTCCTAATTATATTTTAATTTGTTTCAGCCCTTCAGAAACATGTGGCTAACTGTTTGACAACTTTAAAATAGGGCATCCAATTAAGAAATATGATTGAGATAAATGTAAAATTTTGAACTTTTGTACAAAAACTCAACTTCACAGGTTGGAAGATATATGGTTATTATTATGGTTATTATATATTATTAAGTTTCTTGTATTATCAAAAAACAAAACAAAACAAATAAATGAACAAACCTCAGAAATGACAAAATTGATTAGTACTAAGGCATCAATGAGTCAGGGCCAAGCACTTTTTAGGAAAAGGTATATTATGGACCATACTTAGACATGAGTAATCTAAGTACATCACAGCTTTAGAGTGTTCTAGTTGTACATATTCATCATTTCTAAAATAGAGCTAAAATCTCTTTAAGTTTTGGCTCTAGAGCAACTAAGTAGAATCTCACTCATTTGGACAAATTAAATGAGGTATCAGCTTGAACTAGGAAAGACTCAGAATGACAGTATATTTCATAGACCATTTTTTTTTGCTTTATGTTATTACTTCATTTATTACTATATTATTTTCAAGTACTTACTGCCCAGGGAGAGTTCCTTGGGGAACTTGCATTAATGAATAGATAAGAATGGTTTGTAATTAGCCAATCAATTATTTATATGGAAGGTTTTTTAAAAGTTTGTTCTCATAAGTAGTTTGAGAATTCCTCCAGCAACCTTCCTACTATTAATTTTCTCTATAAATAGGAAAGGACTTAATAAGTGAAATCTTGGTCAATCAGAAGTATCACAAAGACCAAGTTGGTTACAGTTCGAATTAAGGCACTTAGACAGTATTCATGAATTATACACTGTTGAATTTCTATGTATCATTGCAAAGATAAGCCTTTTTTTTTCACTTGTAAGACAGTAGATTGATATTGGGTATAAACATTAATCAGGGAGAAAAGATGCCATAAAATCTCTGCACCCTTTATTCTTTTAAACACAGGAGAAGAAATTTCAAAATATATTCTCAACTAAATAGATAAAATGAAGATTGATGTCTTCTTTATCATGAAAGCCCTGATACAAAGAAGAATTTTTTTTGTGAAACAAAACACACTGCCATTTAGATTGACTGCTTTTAAGATTATAACTTATTCTATCATTCATTCATTCACTCACTCAAGAAACATATATTAAGCACCTATTGCTGCCAAGCACTCTACTGGAAGAAATGTGAAGTGTATTTGTATCTCCATCCCTGTACTCATGGAGTTCATAGGTTAAGGAGAATGGGACAAACAAATGACTACAATACAATGTTTAGTAATCCTGTTGTGTAGTCCTAATTGTACAAAGTGTTTGTGGGGAAAGATGGGGTTATGGTCAGGGAAGTCTTCATAGAAAAGGCAGTATTTGTTTTAAAGAATGGTCAAAAGGCAATTAGATGATGTAGTAGATAGAGCTTTGGACCTGAGATGAGCGAGACCTGAGTTTAAATCCTACTTCCAACATTTACTAGTAATATGAATTTAGGTTAATCTCTTTGTGACTCAGTTTTTCTTATCTGTAAAAAGGGGTGATAATAACTACCTTCCAGGGTTATTATCAGTTTAAAATGAGATAATAATATATGTGAAGCATTTTTTTTTGCAAAAAAGAGACATTCCAGAGATAGGTTTCCAAGTAAGAAAAGGCACCCTTAGCTTTGCTCAGTGTGGTCCAATTAGCTGGAACATAGAAGTTGTTGGGGAGAGTAATATGAGGTGGAAAAGGTAGGATAATACCAGATTATGGAGGGTCTTGAAAGCTAGGCAAAGTAATTTGAACTTTATTTGACAGGCAATAAAAAAATCACTGAAAATGTCTGAGCAGAGGAGCAATATGACAATCTATGCTTAAGAAAATTTATTTTGCAGTGTGAAAGATAATTTAGAGGTTGAAAGCCATTAAGAAAGTTGTTGCAATATTCCAGGAAGTGGACAAAATGATCAGTTATTGGATGATGACAGGGGAAATAAAGAGGAGATGAATGTGAAAGATGTTTTCTTGATTCAGACATGATTTTGTTTAGTGTAGGTAGTTCCTGATGAAGAAACACAAAGCAAATTGACAAATATTCTGCCATAGAAAGTTGATTGATAAGGGTGAAATGATAAGGCAATAACCAACTGGATAGTGAGAAGCAGTCAAAGATGGTGGAGACAAAGAGAACCACAAGACTATAAGAAACAGGACGAATGGGGAGTGCCACTGATACCATATCTGGAGAGGTATATATAGGGAAAAGATAAACTCAGGATTGGACATGTTGAATTTGAAGTTCAGATGGGACTTCTGGTGAGAGATTAGTTGAAGATGTAACTAGAGCTCAGAAGCAAAACAAGTTCTGGAAAGATAGATTTGGTAATTATCTGAATAAAAGTAGTAGTTGAAGCTCTGGGAATGAGCAGAATGTCATGAAAAAATGTATAGAGCGAAAAAAGAAAGCTAATTATGACAAAATTGAGGTAAGTTGGTGATGTACAGCTAATTGGCATATTAGAGTCTAGGTTTGGAGCCAGGAAGACCCAGAATCAAATCCTACCTCAAATCGTGCTTACTTTGTGACCCTGAGCATATCACTTAATCTTTCTCAGCCTCAATTTCCTCATATGTAAAAAAGGAGATAGGTGGAGATAATAACAACTATCCTACAAGATTGTTGTGAGGCTAAAATAAGATACAACTTGTAAAACACTTAGTAACCCTTTAACTACCAGATAAATGCTAGTTGTTATTAATATTAATAGCTATCTGACCAGTCAGAAATGAAGGGGAAAAGTCAGCAGTCAACAATCTTCAGGTCAAATCAATTAAGCATATTTAAATAAGGGAAATGATTCTCTACAAGGCTTTAACACTAGAGAATCCATTCCTTGTGTGTTCAGAGTCTTGGGTAGAGGCAATAGGATGCCCTTAGTTCTCATTTGGGGTTTCCTTCTAGTCCTCTAACTTAAGGCTTCAACATTTCCTATCGAAACAGAAATTTCAGTTTATGCATATTTCTGTATTACAAATATTGTTTCCTGCAAGTGTACAGTTCACTAAAGGCCCAAACAAAATCTTTTGAATGCTGATTTGCATCTACATTAAATTCAAATAAGTATACTTTAATGCATTCACAATGAATACATTTACTCAATATTACTATAAAAAACCTCGAGTATTTAACAGGCTAAATCCAGTCACTATTAAATGTGCTTGTGAAGCTAAATAAGTACTTGGTGAAAAATACCTGGGTCTCAGAGAGCATTACCCCAAACCTCACAAATTCAGATTGTGTTAAATAGCTAGGAAGGATAAGAGAGCAGCTAACTCCAAGAGAGCGAATTGTTCTCTCTCTTAAACCCTTTTGTATTACAAACTAAAACTATTTGTAAGAGTCTCACAGAGAGCAGTAGGATTGCATCAATTGTTCAAAAGTATGATAATTTACATGTCTAGAGTTGACGCAGTCCTTACTAGGACTTATAAGACTTAGAGGGGATTTCACAAAAGAATTAGGCCAGTAATGCTTCAAGATAGTGGTTTCTTCTTATGGTGTCTCATAACTCACAAGAGAAGCTAAAAATCTTAAAATTTCTAAAGGCAAGAGCATGGGTTAAGGGAAAGGAGAAACAGGATTTGATAGCAGCATCAGAAATGAACACAGTGGCACTTTAAGATCTACAAAGTGCTATCTTACTTCAAAACAATCCTATGAGGCAGATAGTTGGAGGTATTTTTCCTCACCATTTTGTAAGTGATGAAACTAAATCTTAGAGAGGTTAAGAGTTCTAACTCAAGTTACATAATGACAGAACCAAGATAATAACCTAGGTCTTTGGACTCCAAAACCAGTGTTCTTTATATATATACATATATATATATATATATATATATATATGTATGTATATATACATATATATGTATGTATATATAAATACTATATATATGATAGCTATTTTATATATATATATATATATATATATATATATATATATATATATATATATATATATGTGATAGCTATTATCCCACTAGACACTAACATCCTGGTAGAATGTGAGCTCATTGAAGGCAAGGCCTGTTTTACTTTTTGTATCTGTAACCCCAGAACCTAGCAATTTAATATCTACTTAATTGATTGATTATGTACTAATCCCCTTAGACATCTAAACAAAAACTCAGTTTACAAAGCAACTGAAATTCTCAAATGAACAACAGGTCATATAATCATTGATCCCAACTAAGACATTCCTGCAGAAGCCCTCAGGTCACTGCCCTCCTTACAGAGAGATTGCAGAATGTAGAATAATGTAATGCATCATGATAGTAAGAATAGGGTGGGAGTTAGTTGACAGATCAGGGCTACAGATTAAGATTTTCAAGAGTCATTTGTATAGGGGACAGGTGGGGAAGAAAGGGAGAAGATGAAATAAGGAAAGAGTGAGTGTTTAATAGAAGCTCACAGTTTTTCTCCTTATTGTTTGTCCTTTCCCTTGCTGGTTTAGCCAGCTAGTTATGCCAGATGTTTATGGAATTCAATAAGCTCAGAGCCCCCAAACAAGGCGGGGGGGGATTCCTTTCCCTTCCCTAGCCAGTGAGGAAAGATTGGCCTCTCTGCTCTATAGTACACTTTGAAAAAAAATCTGTCTTTGAATTTCCCCTTCTTGCCCATTATACAGTGCTAGCAAACACTCAGAGCAATAAAAGCCAGCTTATCCTTATCGAGAGACAAAACTCATTAGAAAAGTACAAACAGCAAATAAATAATGTTTAAAAAGAAGAGTAAACTCCAAAGGGTAAGTAATGTTGGATTCATCAGACAGTAATGAAGGGAATAACAGAAGAGGGAGTGGAGAGAGTTTATAAATTGACCAGATTCCCAAGGTGCTTTGAGAAAGTCACATATAGGCAAATAGCAAGTTTTTTTTCTAGGCAGATTGCTCAGCAAGCCAGACATAGTTCTTACTGCTCACAAGTATAATTAACCTGGGGTAGTAGTATCCTTTCTTTGCAAATAGTTCTTACCACTGGCATGCACCTGCATCCTTGCACCCACTCTGTGAAGCTCCATCGTACCTTAATTCCCTTGTCCCATGTAGCTCCATCTCCTTGTGATTCTTCTATCTTTCCTTCCAATTTGGAAATTGTGAATATAGGGTAACAGAAAGAGTATCAAGTTTTTTTTCAAAATGAGAGAGAAAGAAGACAGGGATTTGGGGAATGAGAACATTAGGAGACATTAGAAAGGAGACATTAGAAGACAGAGAATCAGTGAAGAGGGAGGTAGTTTAAGAAATTGTAGAATGTAGAAGCTAAGGACAGAGAGGGTCATCAACAGTAATAAATGCTGTCTCATTTCCTCTTAGTACAGATATTGTGAGTTTGGTTCCATACCACTGCAATAAAACAAATATCCCAATAAAGCAAGTTACATAAATTTTTGGTTTCCCAGTGCATATAAAAGGTATGTTTATACCAGACTATAGTCTATTAAATGTGCAATAATACTATGTCTAAAAAATGTACGTGCTTTATTTTTTTAGAAAGATTTTATTTTGAATTTTACAAATTTTCTCCTAATCTTGCTTCCCTCCCCCCACCCCCCACAGAAGGCAGTCTTTTAGTCTTTATATTGTTTCCATGGTATATATTGATCTAAGTTGAATGTAATGAGAGAGAAAACATATCCTTAAGGAAGAATTATAAAGTATAAGAGATAGTAAAATTGCATAATAAGATACCTTTTTTTAATTAAAGGTCTTTGGTCTTTGTTCAAACTCCACGATTCTTTCCCTGGATACCAATGGTATTCTCCATCACAGATATCCCAAAATTGTTCCTTATTGTTGCACTAATGGAATGAGCAAGTCTATTAAGGTTGACCATCACCCCCATGTTGCTGTTAGGGTATACAATGTTCTTCTGGTTCTGCTCATTTCACTCAGCATCAGTTCATGCAAGTCCTTCCAGGCTTCCCTGAATTCCCATCCCTCCTGGTTTCTAATAGAACAATAGTGTACCATCACATATATACATATATATATATATATATATATATATATATATATATATTATATGTAATATATATATATATATATATATATATATATATATATGCCACAGTTTGTTAAGCCATTCCCCAATTGAAGGACATTCACTTAATTTCCAATTCTTTGTCACCAAACAGGGTTGCTATGAATATTTTTGTACAAGTGATGTAAAAATATACATACTTTAATTTAAAAATAATTTATGGCTTTAAAAAACCTGCTAGCTATCATCAGAGCCTTTAGTAAGTCATAATCTTTTTACTTTTGGAGGGTCTTGGCCTGATATTGATAGCTGCTGACTGATCAAGGTAATGGTTGCTGAAGTTGAGGTGGCTATAGCAATTTCTGAAAATAGGATAACAATGAAGTTTGCCACATCAATTGACTCTTCCCTTTACTTGAAGCCATTGGTGTTAATAATTGATCTAATTTTGATTTTGTTCTGCTTCAGGGAATAGGGAAACTCAAGGAGAGGAAGAGAGGTTGGTGGAAAAGACAAAACATACACATTTACCCATTAAGTTCCCTGTTTTATATGGATGTGATTTGTGGTGCCCCAAAACAATTACAATAGTAACATCAAAGATCACTGATCACTCTTATAACCATGAGATATAATAATAATGAATAAATTTGAAATATTAGAAGAATTACCAAAACATTGTTCAGAAACACAAAGTGGGCACATGCTGTTGGAAAAGTGGTACCAGTAGACTTGCTTAACTCATGGTTGCTATAAACCTTCAATTTGCAAAAAACACAATATCTGCAAATACAATAAAACAAAACACAATAAAATGAGGTATGCCTATATAAAGACAGGACCCTCAATTTCATTTGTATAAAGAACCCTTAGGTGAGGAAATTCCTCCTACAAAAGAATATAACTTTAGAGTGATATTTGAAGTAGTGGTGTCAAACTCAAATAGAAACAAGCCACTAAACCATATGTTAACTTGGAAAACCACCCAGGTTTATATATTTCTTTTTTTAATTAACACATCACCATATTAAAATCCAATAGGAATCATGTTTTAATCTGGTTCAGACTATTGTAGGGAATGTTGGAAAAACAGATGCAGCCTATGAGCCAGATATTAGATACCTCCAGCCTAGGGCACTAAAAGTGAAATAGAGTTGCCTGGGGTATGTTGCATTAGGAATCATAGCCAGCACTCATACATGGTTTCCCTGGCTTCAAGGTCAGCTCTCTAATCACTTGACCATAGTACATCTCAAATATCTTTTATTGCCTGAAAAACAATCTTTAGTCTCTTTTGGAAAGTGATTCTGACAACTTGCATGCATATAAATAGAATGTAAACTCCTTGAGAAAAAGACAGAGTAGTATAGTTTTTTTTTAAAAAGGCACTAGATTTGAATGAGAGATTGAAACCCTGGAGCTGTTTGACTCTGGATAAGTATCTTGACCCCTCTGTGTCTATTTAAAATCTATAAATTGAGGAGTTGAATTAGATGACCTCTAAGGTCCCTTTCCATTCTAATCTCTAAGGCGATAATCATTTACTGTTTAAAAGTAAAAAAAAAAAAAAACCCAACATGAATACTGGTAAAAAAAACAGGCCATTGGATTTGGTTATTGAAAATCTTTAATGGCAGCAGTAGAAGGGTAGGGACAGATAGTAAAGGGTTGAAAAAATGAGATAACTGAAAGGGGTGTGCATTGACTATGAATTTCTTTTTAAGGAAGTTTTACAGTGGAACAGAGGAGAAAGATAGGGCTTTAGAGTCCAAGGTGATGTGATGTGATGTGTGTGTGTGTGTGTGTGTGTGTGTGTGTGTGTGTTTCCTGGAAGAAAGAAGACTTGAACATATTTATAGGTAGAGTAGCAGGAGTTTCAAACCAGCAGAAGATTGACAATCCAATAAGGGAGATAGGACAATGTCTTAGACTAGAAGAGAAGAGATGGGATCTAGAACCCAAATGGAAGGGTTAGTCTTGACACATAAGAAGAGAGAAATTTTTTTTACTAAGAGATAAGAGAAAATTATAGAAAAAGGGAATCAATATATTGGGGGATTTGGGCTAGAAGGGGAAGAAAATTGATGTAGTTTGTATACTTAGAGAAATCCACCTGTGGTTAAGTATTAACCATAGGATTAGGAACCAGAGGAAAGAAGAAAAATATTAGAACTGCCTTGTTAGGGGAGAGAGTAGAAACATAAGATAAAAATATAGGGCATGACTCTTTTCTTATCAATTTTAACAATTAGTTCAAATATGATAAATTTAGTCAAGTGCATAATCAATCTGATTTGGTCATTGAGAAAGACAAAATACTGGATTGACTTGTTTTTACAAGTTTTTTTTTTTTCCCCCTGTACAGAATATTTCATTAAGGGCATTATTTGAAAGTAATCCAGTAGTAGGCCTTCACTAAAGTGCCAGTGAGTCCAGGCTGATGTTTGAGTCATTATTTTGGTGCTGGTCTCTGGCATGAAGCTTATTGCTGGGATAATAATGTACAATTTGATTCTCTAATCAGAAAATGCTTCTCAGGATGAGCCTGGCAAAGTCTGGATCCGAAGACTCAGAATGGGGCCTTTAAAAAAATATATAAACAAGTGGTTGTGACAAGGGTGATAAAATCTTAGCCATTATAGCCATGGTTGGGTGAATTGGGGGTGAAAGATGCCAACCTTCCACAATGTTTCCATTGCTGGGAAAGAACTTTAACCACAAAGGGTTTTAATGCAGCTAAAGAAGATTGGAAGGTTTCCTGTTTTTTGGACCACATCTACAAAATAAAGGTCTTGGAAGCAGAACAGTATGGCACATTAGAAAGATATGGACTTTGGAGGGAGGGGATCTGGATCCAGAGCTCTCCTACTTACTACATGTGTCACCTCTCTGAATCTGGGCTCCTCATCAGTAACTAGCACCTGGGTTTTGGAGGCCCCAGTGGCTGGCAACATTTTACAGTCTCTGTCTTTTACCTGCCCTTAATGTTCATCCTGGATTCAATGCTCTGAGGATCTCCTCAAGAGGGGAACTGGGCTCTCAGAACTTCAATTGTACCTCCACACCACATTCTTAATTTTTGCTCCTGTCCAAGGGGTCCTCCAAAGCTGGGAAGGGGAGGGAAGGGAAAGGCTAGGATACAAGTCTCATGACATTTGCAGCAGAATTGCCTGTTAGTTATATATACATACATATACATGTATGTATATATATATAGTTAATTGCCTGTTAGTTGTATATATATATATATATATATGTATGTATGTATGTATATATATATATAATATATCTCACCTATGCCAACTGAGTTCTTATTTTCTTTCTAGTTTCCCCTTGTGTGGTGACTCTTTTCTTCTGGGCTAGCCTTTTACTGCCTCTACCAGTCTACTTGCCCAGGCCAAAAAAAACACACTTCTTGAATTCCTGCAAAGACATGGGAAGAAAAAACTAGTTGCTTTTTGAGATCTAACAAGGTCCCTGAACTGAAGGGGAAAAAAATTAATAGATCCAAACAGGAGGGGAGCCCATTCCATACAGCCTTGCCCAGAAGCTTAGACATTCATGAGTGACTTGTGGGAGGTCACACTGGCCCTCCAGGGTTCAGAGTGTAATTCTTACACTTTGTGGCCAGCAGGCAAGAAGGATCTGAGGCTCAGGAATTGCCCCTTCAGTAAATCTCTGGAGTTTAGCTAAGAAACCAATTAGTCAAATCCTTATGGTCTATAGGAAGAAGTCTTTTATCTTGCATCCCCAAAACAGGTGCCACATGTAAAATGAGAGGAGTGTTCTACAGGGCCACTAAAGTTGCTTCCAGCTTTAGATCTAAGGTCCAATGATTCCCTGGGGTAATAAAGTTCTCCATCTATTCTAAGATAGTCCTTACTACTTCTAGACTTGGAAAAACATCACTAGCTTGACAGTCAGGGATCTCAGAGAACTTCTTCATCCAACTTCTGCTCCCCTAAAATTCTACTCCTCTGTCTATTATAGACACAGGACAGTTTAACTTTGAAGACTTACTTCTCTGCATTACCCTTTCACAAGGCTTAAGTGATAGGAAAACATTCCTTCAGACTCGGCCACCTCTTTCAGACAAGGGAGACTATTTTTCTTTCCTTTTGAATTGTTTTAGACTTCGATAATACACACGTCAAAGTCTCTAGGAGCAGCAGCTCCTAGATAAATGGTTATCAGAAGCTTGATTTTCTACCCCCCCCCCCATGTAGGGAGATGAAAGCAATACTCCCAGCAGATCATAGGTCCTCCCTTCTCCTTATTCTCCAGTACATCCGAATTTCTATATCTGGCTACAACTAGAGGGTAAGTGGCTTCACTCAGCTGCAGGGCAATTGCCGGCAGATGGGACAGCTCTAGTTAAGCTCATGTTGAACTTCGATGGACAGATGGACAGTGCCAAAGGGGAAACAAGCTTTCCCACACATTTCTGTTCACAGTGACCCTTTGATGTCAGAAGCAGCAGCAGTTAGCATTACCCCACTGGTTGGAGAGAAGGGAGAACTAAAGCTGAGTTCTTAAGTCAACCACAGGACTTGGATTCACAGATTTGGATCTGGAAGAGGCCTTGAAGATCATCAAATCAAAAGTATTCATTTTGCAGATGAAGAATTGAGACCCATAGAGGTTGAATGAGTGAATGCCCAAGGTCACACAAGTGAAAGGATTTGAATCCATGACCTTGACTCCCAATCCAGTTCTCTTTCCTCCACACTCTTCCTCTATAGTTCTGCTCACTAGGGTGAGCAGGGAGCATAGAAATGTGGGAGATGGGGTCTCTATATTTCAACAAAATTATTAGGCAGAGCTAGGACACCTATGGTGCTGATGCAAAGCCTAAAGCATCCTCTTTCACACCTGA
Source organism: Macrotis lagotis (assembly GCF_037893015.1). NCBI lineage: Eukaryota > Metazoa > Chordata > Mammalia > Peramelemorphia > Peramelidae > Macrotis > Macrotis lagotis. Next base: position 136,430,840 of record NC_133659.1, on the reverse strand, counting down.
TTTCTTTCTTTCTTTTTTTTTCTCCTCCTCTTCCTTCTTCCATTCTTGTTCCTTTTTTCCTGTGCCCATGACTCATCCCTGCCTATGGCACTATGTGGCACCCATGGAGATGTCTATTGGAGACAGTCCAAAATGACAGAGATTATTGACCCCAGCCTCTAGCTGATGGCAAGCTGAATATTTATACACAGAAGATGCTGCTTAGCTTCTGTCAAAAGACATTCCTTGATACCTTTTTGCAAAGAACCTGATCAAATACAAGGAAACATATTCTACAAACCTTCTACTTCATTTTTAGAGAAGATGACGGAGCTGTGAGGGATTCTCATTCATCAGTTCGGCAGCAACATGTTTCTAATATTTACCAGCTGTGTGACCCAACTTCCCCTTTTATATATGTGGACAGTGAACTTAACTAATGTTAAGTGGTTTGCCCAGGGTCACACATAGCACAGCAGGGACCAAAATCCACAGACTTTGAATTTCCAGCCTATTTCCTAGGCTGTCAAGCCAACCTACATCATAACCCCTTACCCCCTACATGGATAGAAAGCTAGCAATCTCATTTGATTCAGTGTAAATATACTTCCCCTCCTGTTTCCAGAGACAAATACTTTAGGAAGCCCAAGCTGTGCATTTAACTGTAAGCCACATGGAAAAACCAGTGTGAAGAAATTATGTTCTTAAACCAAAGCCTACAAGAGCATCCTTTGGTCTGGGGGAATGCATTTTAAATAGCTTTTTCTTTTGAGAAGAAAGCAAGATGTGTGTGTGTGTGTGTGTGTGTGTGTGTGTGTGTGTGTGTGTGTATGTGTGTGTGTGTGTGTGTTTTGTGTGTGTATGTGTATGTGTGTATATTTGTCCCTGACTTGCAGGCTAAGATGTCCACACAACCACTGATTTCCCTAGAGGATCAGGGACAACCAGGGAGGGCTTAGACTTCACACATTGTTGCTGCAATTTACAACCCTGTTTCCAGAAAATCCATGCTATATAAATGGGAACCATGCCCACTTCCTTCAGGCCAATGCTTTGACATTTTGAAACCCAACGCCTCTTCAACATGACTAAACTCAGAAAAAATACACTCAGTGAATAGTGCCATATCTTTAGAAACTCCAGACTCCAGGGCATAGGGGTGGGGGGGAGAAATAGGGTCTATTTTTTCTTTTCACTCCATTAACTATTTGAGAACATGAATGAGGGAGGGAGCATCATAGCAGGGCTGAGAGGATGTGGAGAAGATGTTTAATTTTGTTTTTTCCAAAAAGTGAATGGAGTTTTTTTATTCTATAATATGCAATAGGACTGAAGAGAGTATGTCACAGGCAATACTTTGGGCTGAAACACTTTAAAATGGTCAAGATGGCCATTGTCAGGACAGTGTCTGTAAAATCAGTTCCTGTGTTCTTACAATTTGACTTGGAATAGTACAATCAGCACCAAAAAGACAATCAGAATGGAGATAGAAGATGCATTGAATGGACTGACTCCATTTAGTATAAAGAAGCTACCTCACATACTGCTGCTATTAACTACTTAAATCACCAATGGTTCCTAAACATGGTCTATAGATAAGTTGGTGGCTACATCAAGAACTTTTCAACAAATTTTTATTTTATTTTTAAAAATACTATTGCTATTTTTGGTTTTGTATCGCAATCATTTTCCCATATGTCTCCCACCCACCATTGAGTCTTTCTTTATTCTAAAGAAAAGTAGTTAAGCAAAACCAAACAATAGAGTATCTATTGTTAGTAGTCCTGTAACTCTCCTCTAAGAAAAGGGAAGATGCATAGATCCATGATATGACTGATAATCATAGTATTAACATAATTAATAGTTGTAATGTACTTTTTCTTAAAACTTTGGGGTCACACACAAAGCTCAGAAGAACCCTATTTAGTCCTAAGGCCCTAGTCATTCCTAATTGAACATTCCTGCTTCCTTCAAGAAGAAGAACAAGACTAAGAACAAGAACAAGAAGGAAAAGAAAAAGAGAAGGGAAGGGGGGTGGGGAAAGATGAAAAAAAGAAGAGAAAGAAAAGAGAAAGAGGAAGGAAAGGAAGAGGAAAAAGGAATAAGATGAAAAGAAAAAAGGAAAAGAACAAGTAGGAGAATAACAATAACAAATAATGGAACTATTTCTCATGGATAATTCCCCCATCCAATAATTCTTTCAAGCTAAAGTCATCTCAAGTTCAGATTTTAAACAACTGATTAAGTACTAGAATCCAGAAATTCAATACTCTTTTACAGGGAAAGGCAAAGTCTTGGCTCCACTTTCAGCTATCCTGCTTGAACTCTTGCTAAAATGGGCCCATTTTCTACATAACTAAGAACATAAATGTGATTCTTGAGTTTTCATAAAAGAATGAAATTTTTGCCCTATTCACCAATGGTAGCTGTGGCAGCTAGATTTCACTGAAATAAAACCCCCAAAATGAAAGCCCTAAAGGTACTGGTTAGAAAATTCATTCATGAATGAACAGTGAACCTATCTATGACCGTCTTAAGACATCTGATTTTTGAGACAGTCAATTAATTATACATTCTCTTCTAAATTATTCTAGAACTGTTCCTGAATTAAGTTAGATCACTAGAAGGCAAAGTATCTGGATCATATTAGTTCAGATCCTCAACAGAAATGCTTTCATATTATGGCTTTAATCTTATAGTGATTTGAGACAAGACTTGTTTAAACAGTGTTTCTATGTTTTTGGTAAAATCAAGGTTGAAGATCCCCTCTCTATCACCCAATGTCCCTCATCCAAAACCTACTTTACAAATTCCTCCTTAAATGTAGTTTTTTGGGCAAAGGTTTGGCTCTGCAGGCAAAATGATTTTTTTTTTGTCAAACAATGTAAATTAACCCAACTACCAGGAACTTACAAACAAATTGAAGTTTATAGTAATTATAGTTATAAATATATATATATACATACATACATATATATATATATATTAGTAGCCAATAATAGTAATCAGTTTGCCTTGAAATCTTAGTTGTGCCCAATGGTTGAGTTTAGGAGAGGTAATGCTACTCATTGGAATGCACATTGATTTTATTGTCTGAGAACCTGGTCTCAAATTCTGGCCCTTCTAATATCTATATGATCTCATGAATATCTCCCACTATAGCTTTTAGCTTTTTGGTTATATCAAGATTAGAAATTCTATTGCCTCTGGTCCTTACAGAAGGTCTCTGTTCTGCTTTTGGCCTTCCCCATCTTATTTTTTTTATTACATTACCTTGTATGAGCCTTTTCAAAAAAGTAGGTAAGATATTAATTATAAACAAATTAGATGCTGGCAGAGCTAAAACTAGAATTAGGCAACTGGGTCTCAGTCTAGGATGCCAAAATTACAAGGGGCTGATGACAGCCCTCAGACTTACTATTTTTATTCTGATGGTCCTCTCTCATTCTCTTGCAACTGCAGTAAAACCAGCTCTCGTATATCCTTCCAAAAGAGGGATCAAATGAGATATTTGTAAAGCATTTAGCTGGCCTGGCATGTCATAAGTGCTTGAAAAAGGCTACTTCCTTTCCCTTACCTTCTCCTCCCTCATCATTTCATCTGCACAGTGGCCCTATTTGTTCAATATTCTTGCCACATTCCAAGGTCAATGGAGTTCAACCCTAACTCACCTTCACCCACCACCATGCCATACCATGGGCTGTGCATCTGGGCACTCTATAAACCATATTATCTTAGGGGTTCTCTAACCTATTTTCTATTTAACACCAGTGCATGTGCCTTTCATGGTCCCAGAGGTCTCCTCTCCATTCCTAGCTATAGCTATGAATGCTAGTTTTATTGATATGCTCAAATATAATCATGATGATCTGCCCATTAGGCAATCCCAAGTATTTCAGCTTTGAAAAGAGTGGGTAGTTCCCAATGTGAAATTTAGAGGAGATGGCCAACAACTTGAGTGAGCAGCATTAGATAAAAATATCCATGTGAAGGGGTGGCTAGATGGCACAGTGGATAGAGCACTGGCCCTGGATTCAGGAGTACCTGAGTTCAAATCCAACCTCAGACACTTTATAATTACTTAGCTGTGTGGCCTTGGGCAAGCCACTTAACCCCATTTGCCTTGCAAAAACCTAAAAAAAAAAAATCCATGTGAAATGTGAAAGATAACTTTTTGACTAATTCATTGTTTTCACCACCAGCCATGTCACTAAAAGTATTGCTACCATATGTTCATAATCCCTTCAATTACCTTTTCTTCACCTTATTGCCTTGTTCCCCATCACCACTGCAATAAAAGAAGATTGTGCAGTAAGTCTAGTCTTATTTAACCTCTTTTAAATAGTCATGTTTTAGGAAATAGGAGATCCAGAAGCTTATCTCTGAACACACCTCAGCTCTTCTGGGAAACTCTCTTTAATTCAATAGGTCATGAATATTATCACAAGTCCTTGAGCTCATCATCCAGAAACAGGTGTATGCTGATGACTGCACTTTAGAAGCCCATACATAAGAATCCAAGGTAAAGGTTTTATACACAATATATAGATAGTGCTACTCAAAATCCTGATAAACCATAGGAAAATTATACCTTTCCATGCAAACAGCCAAAGATTTTCATTAATTATGTAGACTTGAAATCCATTAATAAATTATCTCCATAATTTCATTTCTTGCACAAATTCTTTCTCAGAGTTTCCTTTATTAGTGCTACCCACCCCTTGAAATTTTTTTTGTCTTACTTTGATTACATTGTCTTTTCTTCCTTACTCAATCAACAAATATTTATCTGGCTTGGATCCAGATGACTCTGGAGGAGAAAGTGAGGTTGGTAACTTTACACAGTCCTCCCTCACTTAAATCCAATTTACTTGCCTTCCTGGCTTCCTTGAAGTCTTGGTTCAAATGTTCCCTTCTTCAGACCTCTCCCCATGCCCACAATGACTTGAACCTTTTCCTCTAAGTTTCCCTTCCTTCTATGCTATATGTAACTTGTAGGTAACTATTTATTGATATGTGGTTTCTCTCATAGTATCAGATTAAAGGACAAGAGGCAATAGAATTTCTAATCCCAATATAACCAAAAACCCCTGAGATCAGGGGTTATTTTTATGTTTTTGCCTTTTCTTTTTGTATTCCCCAGAACTAAAATGGACACAGTAAGTACTTAATAAATGTATGCTGATTGACTGATTAAACATCAACTAAGGGCCAATCACTGGGGAATACAATGGCAAGCACAAACTATACCTGCTCTGGAGTATATATTCTATTCTGACTTGTGTATACATTGCATGCCTCCAAAATAATGCAAGCTCTTTGAGGGCAAGAATTATTTTATTTTTGTCTTTATCATTTATCTAAAGCTTAGCACAAGGCTTTGAATAGAGGAGCTCTTGGAATGGTTCCTTGAATACTTAACCGATTGAGTGGTTTACTAGGTGGTGTAGTGGATAGAGAGATGGACCTAGGGTCAAGAAAACTTATCTTTGTGAGTTCAAATCTAGTCTCTGACACTTAACCAGTTATGTGACCCTGGGCAGGTCACTTAACTCTCTTTTTTCTTATCTATAAAATGAACTGGAGTAGGAAGTGACAATCTACTCCAGCGTCTTTGCCAAAAGAAAACTCTAAGTGGATCTTCCAAAAGTCCTACATGACTGAAAAACAATAATACGAATGAATGTAAATAATAATAATATGAAGAAAAGGTGGAAAAAAGGAATTAAGATGAGCAGGGTTTTCCAAAATCTATCATGTTCTGAAGTCTGTGGATGGTTAAAGAGGTAATGATATTGTTTCCCATGAGTAGAAATAATGATACCAACTCTCTATCTATTGGGTAGAGTGAGAATTTTGAGTGTTTCCAAGAGAGGAACTGGATTTGTATCTACCTATCCACAATGTCTCATCCCATCCTCTTTCTGATTGATGGCAAGGATTATTGAGATGGCACAGCAGGGTTAGAGATGCTGTCTGAACCAAGGAAAGCTAACTGACCCACAAGGGAATTACACCCATGACCTTGACCCAATTAATTCTAATCAACTGAACCCAACCATCACAGACCAACGGAGAAGTAGTGGTGCCTAGCCTCCTATATATATGTCTGTGAAACTGGGACCTGAAGCTATAATTAACAGTAAACAGCAAGGCAGAACATAGCCAGTCTCCCAGAGTTGAAGAAGCACGTTCCAATTTGGGGCTTCTGGGCAGGACATGTGCAGAGATGGATGAGAGCAGGATACCCAAGCAGCTGCTGTATGGTGAACACAAGTGGGACAGCTGCAAGAAACAAGTAGAAGTCACCTCAAAGGCACACTGGAGGACAGCTTCAAACAACACGGCCTAGCTGCAGACAGCTGAGGAACAGCAGCAAACCCACAAGCCTGGTGTGCACTGATCGGGAATGGAATGGCCCTTTTCTGAGGAAAGGCATCGGCTGGTCACGGGGCCAGGAAGCAGAGATGCAAATGGTGCTAGGCATTGCAAACAGCAGCTGCAACCACTAGCCGAAGGATATTCTTGACATGTGAAGAGCGTAGGAGCGGCTGTGCCACCCTTTCAGCCCCACCTACACAGTCAGTGACCACCCTCAGTGAAGTCACTGCAGATTCCATTTAGAATATTTATGTAGGCAATTGTACCTCTGCTTCTTTCCAACCATAAAACCTAAAACTTCATTTTTTTTTTTTTTACTCTGAAAGGGTCGAGTTTGCCCTGGCCACAGGTATTAGTTATATCACTTGGTGTTAGTAGAAAATAAGTCTAGAGTCATCTGAGAATTCCTTCTACTTAAAATGAAGCAGAGAGAGCCTCCAACATGTGGGCTTTGGACAAGGGAAACCAACCAAATATGTGAATTGTACCACCCAAAATATTTCCCCATGAGGAAGCAAGTCAGGAAAAATAGGCAGGAAGTACATTTCTGCTCCTTAATTCTGAGGTCTTTTTGAAGCCAAGCCTGTGTTTGGAGTATCACTGCTAATCTCATTCAAGCAAAAGGTTCCCTTGAGTTAAATACAGAAATCATTGGGGATTTTTCTGATCATAGCATGAAAACTCAGGTCCATTGGGATTGAAGGGAGGAGAAAAACTTGATCAGGAGTCTACAAAATCCATGTTGCCTTGACAGAAAGCAAAAACCTACTGAAATCAGAGAATAGCAAATTTTCAAAAGGTACAGATTAGGTACTTTTTTGTCTAATGACTTGAGATGGATCAGAAAAGATCCTTATTTAGACTTCCCAGTCTAAGCCCAGTCCCTAAGATAACAATTGTGACTGTAGAAATCATCTGGAGGCTTCTTTAGGCATAGCAGTGAATGAGGAGCTGGGAACCACCATTTGGAGGCATGCAACTAATGGCCCCAAGACTACCTCCTCACCTGGAAAGGCATAAGTCAGAGGTGGGAAACGTAGTTCAATGGATCAGAGGATTAAGATCTAGAAGGGATCTTAGGATATCAATATATGAGATCATACACACACACACACACACACACACATCACTTTGTAAACCTTAGAATGATCTATGCTTGTTAACTGTTATTACAATTACAATGTAGTTCCCATTCCCTCATTTTACTGATTAGTCTTGGTGGTTAGAAGGCACCTGGTTGCCATGCTATGCCTGGTCCCCACCTACCTCCACTCTTGATCCTGTTCCCAGGGACTTAACCCAGGTGCAAGAAAAAAGCTAGGGACACGTTGGAATTCAGTGCTATTGAACATCAGTTAAATTTTGCATTCACTTCTCATCTTGCTTCCCTTTCAACTTCTGTCCTTACCCCATAGTGGGATCCTTTGTGGTTGGTCAGTTGAATTAAAAACCATGCATTAGAAAATCTGTGGTTCTATACCATTTTCCTATTTAGCCCCAACTGCTAGACTTCATCTGGTGCCAAATTAGTTATAAATTCTCCTGCTCCTGGTATCTTGTCATCCCCTCCATGTTGACAAGTGCCTGCCATAGGCAGAGTTGTGTGGCAAAATCTCTGATTCATCCATCTTGGAAGAGGCATGGGCTGGAAGCTGGCTTTAGCCCTGCCATCTTTCATTACAACAGGCACCTAAAGAAACCAGGGATGAACAATGGACCAGATGCAAAGCTACTATAGATGAATAGAGTCCTGGTGGTGAGGGGAACTTCTCTCCCTGGGCAAGATGTATAAAAAGCCTTGGCTCTAAAGACATGTTTGATTTAACTTTCCCTAGAGTCATGATGACCTCTCAGCACCAAAAATAGGCTATGTAGGCACTATCTCCTTTTCTTGTCCCACCATGTTCTGATGTATATAGGGCATAAGGAGAGGAAACTTTTAACTAGAATGTCAAATACATTAAAATGCAGTCCACACATGAATACATGCTATCCTAATCATGATGGAATAGACAAAAACACAAAGCACTTTTACTATACCCATATCTAGGACCACAAAGATTTTGAAAACTTTTTCAAATAGTTTTGAATATATTATAAATATATATTATGAATAATATGATAAGATACAAGTATTTTAAAAACTATGAACAAATAATTTTACCTCCACTTAGAGAAGTAAGAAATTCCATAAAGTCTACATCAGGCATAACTATACATAATCCCTACCAAGTGCTTCCTAAGCAAAATTAAAATGCCATTTGGAAATATTTCACAAAATAAATTAAAAATATAATAACATAAGGAATATTACATTTTAAAACTATCTGTAGCTCAAAGAGATCCAGCACTGGTCTAGATAATATTTCTTAGGCCACCCACAAGATTAGAAGGCCAAGGAAGAAAGACCATATAGCAGGATGGTCCAGGGCTCATTCATAAGAAAGGGAATTAGGCAGTGTAAAGGGACTGTGCTGGGTTTAAACTAGAAAAGCTTCTGAGTGGACCCAAAATAAGGTCTATCACACATAATTCTTCCTTGGTTAATTAAGTGTGTACAAGGAGTCAATGGGACAATCAGTTGAGACCAAGTAGTAATTTTCCATTTTCTCCTACCTATGGCCAATCGCACAAGAATGTGGGGCAGGCAGGGCTGTCCATAAATAATCTGGCTCCTGTTTGACAGAGACAATTCCTTTCACAATCGCCGCTTTAGCATATACTAAAAATGACAATACCATCCAGTGTCAATAGTTCCACAGAGACCCGTCGTCATTCCTGGCTACTGCTATAAAATCGCTGGTGGGTGGTCTTTGCTCATGGTTGTCCTCATTATCATTTCATTGTGCTTATGTAAGGCCCAGTGCACTCTGGAACTCCCTGGTATTTTCAAAGCCTTTCACGGATTGCAATAGCTTGACATTCATATTTATATGTCTTGGTTGTATGGCAGCAGATTCTCCTATTCTTAAGATCCACCCTCTTTGTGTATTCAGGTCTCACCCCAATGAAGTGGGAATTGTGATGAAGCCCTGGGACCATCAAGACATCAAACATCCCCAATTGCAAGTCAACTGTACAGTATATCTTCCCACTTTGGCTAAGGGGGGGGGGGGCAGTGTGCAGAGGTGGCAAAGGGCCTAGATCTATTCTTTGGAAGCCAAAGCAAAACCTAGAACTAGCTTCACTGGATTAAGACATTCTAATGATTTCAGTTTATAGCTGAGAGGGAAGACTAAAAAGTATTTCTCTGGGCCATGTTTAAAATACCTTTTTAATGGTTCAATGAAAAGCAAAGACATAACTGTCTCCCTGCTGCTAAATCACTCCAAAATACAGTATTCTGCACATACTATTTAATAAATGCTTTTATATTCATTCATTCATCCAAAGAAAATAATACATCTTATAAGCCCAAGGTCCAGGAGTATCCTGGAACTAACTCAAACAAACTCTATTCTAGAAAATTGTTAAATTTTCAGCATGAACATTTATTCCTTGGAAAGCAACAAACAATCAGGAATTGATTTATTATTTTATTGATTATCTAGCTGAATAAAGTTATGAAAAAATATGTTAAAAATGCAAATTAAACTTGTCCCCCACCCCAAGAGTCCATTGTTAAACATTTACCAACACACCCTTGCCATTATCCATCTGGGTAATGCCTAGGTTCCAGTGAAGGAACCTGAAAGAATATGAGCATGAGAAACAACTGCCATACTAAACAGAGAATCTGGCTTCTCAAGGCTGGGGGAGATTGGCTGGAGCTTCTCATGATTTCCATTCTGCTTTCTTGAGGCAGAAGGGCAATCATATCACTCATGATTGCCCATAAATTCAGGGCTGCTGTTTCATAAGGGTGCCAGTCCTGAGGCATGTGTTGGTTATTTGCTTGCTTTTATAGTTAGTTTGCCATCTTCCTGTTGAGGAGATGAGCTGTGGCAGCAGGGTCCTTCCCTCCTCCAAGGCAGATGATTGTTCACCAGAGACTTCAGTACCAAATGGCACAATGAGTCACAATGGAGGCTCTTGAAGGGTTGGGGGTCCCAGAAGGAAGAACTCCATCTGTATGAAGGGAGAGGTAAACTAAGGTTTTCTCTTCCTACAAAGGGACAAACGCTCATCTTTATACATTTTCCTTGATTACTTATTCTATGATTTAAAAAAATTGAGGAGGGGTTCCCTGGATCCTGGAAGCAACTATGAGAGAAAACCAATTGGAGTATTCAAAGAGGAAAGCAAATGAAGATAGTCTTGCTGGGAGAGGGAGTGAGAAGGCTCTGTACTTAATCCAATAGGCTCTTCCAAATAAAGTACATTCTGTGAAAGTTGCATTTATTCCCCCTCCTCCCTTTATATTTAAATGGTCATTATTTGGACATGAGAGAGATCATGTGGCTAAGTGGTTAAACTATTAGATTTGAAGCAAAAAAGATCTGGGGTTCAAATCCCAATTCAAACATTTAATAGTTATAGGATCCTGTCTGGGCCTCAATTTCCTCAGTGAGTAAAATGGAATAGATTATGTCTGAGGTCAGCTACAACTCTAAATCCTTGATCCTATGAATACTTGAGGAATTATCCAGGAGATCCCTCACTGTTTTGTGGTTTTTTTTTTTTTCCAAATCTGGACTGTCCTGAGAATTTGAAGAAGCCCCATGAAGGACAGCTGACCTTGAATACATGACCTTGCTGCATTAGCACTGCCTCCACTGGAGAGAAACAATAGTTTTTCTCTTGAACAGCTGCTGAATCTCTGAAATGACCTGCCCAGGGGCTACCCCACTGAATATTGCTGTAGGCTCCCCTGATGTGGGCTTCAAACCCTGTAAGACAAAAAGTTGGCCCAGATTGGTACTGACGGTTCATCAGGGAGCACCAGAGGGAGGCTTGTCTCATTTCCCTGATGGTCAAAATCACAATGAGACCTCCTCCTGGGCCCCCTGCATTGGGGCTTAACCCCATTGATTCACCCAATCTGGAAATTCTGAAGAGTCCAAGGAATTGGGCTCCAAGCACCCCTCCCTCCAGGACTGTAAGCAAGCCCTGACTCACTTCCCCTCCTAGATCGGATTTCCTCTCACAAGAGGGTTCCCAGTGCCAAGGAATTCTTTGAATGCCTTTGTTGTTATCCATTTGTTAGGTGCGCTCCTTTTCATGCTAGCTAGCTGAGATTCCAAGCCTTGGTTGCTGTTGACTACAGGGCCATGACCTCGGTTTTATAGCTGGTCTTCCCAACCCCCTGTCACTTTTCCTGACCCTGCAGGGAATAATAATGGTAATGATAATAGCATTAATAATAAGAGATTACATTAGTCTCCTAATTCAAGTTGTTTCCTAAAAACAGTTCCCAAGCCTGTATTGCTTTGTTTAACTTGAGACTTTACAAAGTGGATATATCTCTTTTACCTCCTGGAATCTCACAACATCCTTATGGAAAAGGCAGGATATTAATCATCCCCATTTTGCAGATGAGGAAAATGAGGCTTAGATAGGTTGATTTGTCACACACATATTTGACTAGGAGACAGCAAGGTCAAGAACAAAGTCTGATTTTTGAATGGTAAGTCCAGGAAGCCATGGGAAATAAGATGGTATCCTAGAATCCAGACCATTAAGCACAAGATAATAGTAATAACTAGCTTTTCTCTAAGGTTTGCAAAGAGCTCCACACTTTATCTTCATTGATTCTCACAATAAAGTGGGTGTTATTATCAACCTCATTTTTACAAATGATGGAAACTGAAACTTAATGACTTGACCAGGATCAGTTAGCTAATAAGTGACTGAGACAGTATATTTCTGATTCCAAGCAAATGCTCCTATCCAGACAGTACCACCTAGATGCCTCTGAAAGAGTCAGAGCTGAGGTAGCCCCTGGCTGTTCTACTGCCCAGAAGCCCATGGGCACATACCAGAGAGTAGGCTTGGCCTTCAGGCATCTCTAAGTTTCATCCCTACACTCCAGGGAAATCCCATGTTTTCCACAATGATCAAACTGCTACAAAATCTAGTCATGAATAGGATCATTGTGGTACAAAGTGATAACAATTTAAGAACCTGCCAGAACCAAAACTTCTCTTTGTGAAAGGGGAAATGGCCTCTTTCTAGGTGGAAGGAGCCACCATGACCTTGGTTTAATCCAAAGGTATGTGATTTATTCTACACAATGATTAGAGATCACCTGTTCAATCTTCAACTGATGACCTCAGAGATTTAGCAACTTGTCCATTGAGATATAGCTAGTTATCAACAGAGCTGAGATTAGTATCCAGGTTTCCCGAATCCCAGTATAGTGAGTAACCTTTTCAATATGGAGACCAAGCTCTATCCTTAGGCAGCCTCACAAGTGTTGTTATGTTAAATGTTATACAAGATAAAATGACTTGAATGGACACAGTCCCTGTACTCTAGACATTAGTTCATGCCAATTAGTCTTCCTAAAAGTTAATGAATGTTAATTAACATTACCTCCCAAGATATAAGACCTAGTCTTATCTCATGCTGGTCACTATATAGGGATCAACTTTGTGCTTATTTAGTGTCCTGTCTATAGCTAGTGCTGTAAAAAAAAGTCTTTTCTGTTAAAACTGATAAATATAATATCATGGGGGGGGGTGGAAGCTAGGCAGCTAGAGGGCAGTTGCTGTGGATAGAGTACCAGTCCTTGAGTCAGGAGGACCTGGGTTCAAAGTCAGATTCAAATACCTACTAGCTATGTGACTCTGGGCAAATCACTGAAGCCCAATTGCATCCCTCCCTCCCTGCACTCCACCAAAAAAAAAAAGGTGACAGATTTTATTTTATAAAACTATAATATCTCTCTAAGGTGCAAGACAGCTCAGCATATTGAATAGAACACTATATTTGGTGTCAGGAAGGCTTTCATTCAAATCCTGTCTTTGGCACTATCTGTAAACCTTTAGCAACTCCCTAAGGCTTATGTACTAAGTGATAGATAGTTCAAGTTCTTCATCATGGTATGGGGCTTCCATATTAATGGAATAAGAATTTGTTGGAACTGTCCCATACATCAGAATCAATGAATATAATGGCAGATTTCTTTAGGATAAATGGGAAAAAAATCTTATTTTCAAGTGAAGAAATTCATTAAGAAAAGAAAGACAACTTTCTGAAGGTTGGATAGATATTGGACTTGTACCTAGGTAGTTAAGTGGCATAGTGGATAGAGGGTTGGACCTGAGGTCCAAAAGATCCGAGTTATAATCAATCCTCAGAAATTACTAGTTATGTGACCCTAAAAATTACTTGAGATATCTGCTTCAGTTTCCTCATGATAATCGTCATGATAATAAAAGCACTTAAATTTCAGGGGATCTTAATCTTTAGGGCTTAAGTGAGATTCTTGTAAAGCACTTTGCCAATCTTAAGGCACCTTAGAAATGCTTGCTATTTTTATGTTATTGGTATAAGGATATCTCAGGTTAGTGAGATATGGAAAACTCTATTATTGCGGGGCAACACCTTCTCTGCACTTTATAGACTTGCTTAGAGAACTGAGAGGTTAAGTGAGTTGTTGATACACAATAAAATGCTGATGTCATCATGTAACAAGATGTACACAATGCAATGCATTATTACTCAACCAGATATTGCCACCATATTGCTACAAGGTAAATGGCCTATGACATTATGCCATGGACCCTGATGATAACCTTTCTGGTTAAAGTTATATTGCTTACTGAGAAAAATTATCTGAGTTCAATCAGCAACTAATTGAGGTTGTACAATGAAGAATCCATTGAGAAATTACATTATTGGTATCATCATCATCATCACTATATTAAAAATACATTTTTTGCTATCATGAATAATGGTCATCACACAGTTCTCAGGCTCAACTCTTATGTCTGTGATAATGAGACCGAGGAAATAATAGAATTGGAGCATCTGGTCTTAATGAAGCAACATTTCTAAATGACAATAAGAACTTTTCACAAAATGCTCAGGTGGAGTAAAGCAGAATGGGGGGGGTTGAAAATTTTCAAACCAAAGTAAATATTTTGACAAATGCCAAAGCTCAAAATTTTAGTTTTAAGATTTAGAATGGGATGGAGTTTATCCAGTCTAACCCAGGACCAGGGAAATGGCTTGACCTTCTCATGTGATCACATGAGTGGTAGTCTGGAATTCAAATAGAGGTTCTCTGACTTCAGAAGTTACATGTTTTCCACTACTATGCTGGCTCTTGGCAATGTAATTCCACAAGTATTTATTAAGCACATTGCAAGTCACTGGAAGTTCAAAGACTAGGTTCACAGATTCTTTGAGAATTTAGAACACAAAATGTTACAAGAAACTTGAAGAAGTAAAGATGATTCTCATCTGGAAAGATTAAGGAAAGCTTTATAGACAAAACACAATCTGAGTTGAGCCTTTAACAGGGGTGAGGAACCTTTTTTCTGTCAAGGGTTGTTTGGATATTTAAACCTAATTTGTGGGCTGTATTTGGTCAAACATTTGATTAATTCACCCTTTAAAAATTCCTAGATATATTGAATTTCAAGTCCCACCCATGGTAGCTTTGGCAATGTCAGTCCAATGGCCTGGGCCAGAGGTTCCCTGCCTCTGCTTTAAGGAAAGAAAAGAATTTAAGAGTTGGAGATTGGAAATGGAAGGCAGAGCATTTTAGCCATGGAAGATGATATGAGTAAAGAAATGGAAAAAAAAAGAGGGCAAAACAACAGGAGACAGAGAGTAGCTCAGTTTGGCTAAGCATAAAGAACATGAAGGAGAGTAGTATAAACTAAAACTGGAAAGGTAGGAGCAGATAACAAAGGCTTTAAATGGCAGGACCAAGAATTTCTGCCTTATTTGAGAAACAGGGAGGAGCCACCATAAGTTTTTAAAGCAAAAGGATACTGTGATCAGAGCAGTGCCCAATGAAGACTGGCTACTGGAAAATGAATTACAGAAAGGCTAGACTAGATGCAGGAAGACTATTCAGAAGTCTACGACAAAAACTAAGGTAAGAGAAAATTCAGATCTAAACTATCAGTCAGCAAATATTTATTAAGCAGCCACTAGAGTCAGACCCATGCATGGGTGATGGGGGTGCAAAGTCAAAATTGAAATAGCTCTGCCCTCCAGGTGCTTACATTCTGTAAAAGAAGATAAAATGCATTTAAATAAGTATTAAATACTTATAAGACAAATGCATATAAACCTTTATATAATAAATACTTAATCATGGCTAAATAAGTACAACAAATAAGTACTGGAAATGAAGGGATGAGATGGGTCCAGGTTTGATAGAAAGCATCATTTCTCTCATTCAGTTTCCTTTCTCCTACCCACAACATGAGGAAATTTTACCTTGAAGAAGTCCATTATCCTGGACCTGATTGACTTGTAGAATTGGATCCAATTTCCCTGATTCAGCTTCCTTCGTTTACCCTGAAGTGACAACGTCTTATCCCCATCCCCACTTGGGGTAGGTCTAGGAAAAAATACCCTGGATTTGATTGGCCTCAGCTTCCCTAACAGAGATCTCTAGTCATCTAAGGGCATAAAAAATTCCAGTCATGTAGTATCTAAGTTCCTAGAATTTGGATAATTCTGAGACCCATGAGGAAGTTGCATTGTCCTGCTGACTAAATGTCTTGCCATTTGGAGAGGAGGGTGAGGAGAGAAGTTAAGTACCACTATAGCCTTCTTGCTTATCCCTGCTATGTTATAATAATATTTGTCCATTTTTTTTTTGAAGAAGGCCATGACATGGGAAGGTGATGCCATGACAAGTACGTAAATTGGATTTGAGTGAAGGGATGCTATACCAAGTCACCAGTCTCACTTTCTCCTCCAGAACCATCTGAATCAAGTGGCCAGATAAGGATCAGGATGACTGGGGATGGCCCTGGATGTGAGGCAGTCAGGGTTTAGTGACTTGCCCAAGGTCACATAGCTGGTAAATGGCAAATGTCTGAGATTGGATTTGAATCCCATCCTTCTGAATCCAAGACTAGTGCTCTATCCACTGTGTCACCTAACTGCCCTAAACTCTTTGTACTAAATATTTAATCACTAGTGAGTGGCTCATTTCATCCCAACATTGAACTTGAACTAAGTATAAGTATTAGAGTTGTACCTCCAACACCAAGGCAGAATAAACAGAACTTGACAACTGATTTTGAAGGAGGCATGAGAAAAAGAGAAGATTGGAAAATTCAGCAAACAAATGAATAAGCATTTATTAAACACAGTCAGTCCTCAAGTTTTACAGGAATAAGGTTACTAGAAAATGTATCAAAAATCAAAAATGGTATCAAAAATTTTTAAGTCAAAAATGATAATGTTGAAAAATCAAACCCATGGAAAATAGGGGTTAGGGTCCCATAACCAACTACTATGCTCTTTCAGTAGAGATTGCTGAAAGTACAATTTTCTATAAATAATTCTTTATAATAACACATTAATTCTGGTAATAGGTACTTTTCCTAACATAGTGACCATGTAATAATCCACAAAATTCAGTATCCAAAATAAAATCGGCAACATGCAAAACAGTATTTCTCTCTAGTAACTCACTAGAATTCTGTGACCTTTTGAGCTAACATCTCAATGAAAAAAACACTAATGTCAGATATCCTCTTTTATAACAGAGAATCTACAGTACCAAAAATTTTGTACAGCAAATTAAATTCTTGAAACTAAATCTTTTTTAACCTGAATATGACCTTCCACTGTGTCAGATGGCTATGCAAGGGCACTGTATTGTATATCAAACAGTAAGTCTCTCTACAGCTGCCTTCTGAAAGCCAAGGGATAGGCTGCTAGTACTTTAGTACTTGGAAGTACTTGGAAGGCACCAAGTCTGTCCAGTTATGGACATCACACCTTGTTCTCTGTCCTTCAGTGTTGAAGCATTAGAGATTGTGAAGGAGGTACTACTTTGAAATAATCTCTTATTGAGGTGATATGCCATTTGACATCCTTAAACATTTCAGCATATGGAAGCATAGCAGAGAAGAATTGATGTTTAATTTTGAAGCCTTATGAACTCTGTTGGTATCAGCAGCCTCAATGTCTCTTGAAGTCTGATCCACAGACTTGTTGTACACATCACATCCCTAACTTTTATCTTTACTGTGCATAGTCAGGAAGGTACACTATTGCCAATGTGACTATTAGATTACTAATTTAGTTACTAACAAATTGATAATTTACTTATTCATAAAAATTACATGAATGTTTAAAGACTGAAAGTTAAACTGAGTAATGTAGAAATCAACTGTACCTTCTATAGACAATGTCCTATAGACTTTGATAACACAAAGACAAAAACAAAACGATCCTGTCCTCAATTCATTTCCCCTGAATCACTTTGAGCTTACAAATTTTGAAAGTTGGGGAAATGGTGGTGCCGTCAACAAAGAAAAGGAAGCCAAAGGAAGGGAAAAGTTTCATGAGGGAAAATGAATTTAATTCTCAACAAACTGATATGACAGCAGGATGTTTACATGAAGATGACTAATAGGTAACTGGAAATATGGGACTAGAACTTAGAAAGGTTGGGGATGGAGATATAGATTTGTAAGTCAACTATGAGAGTCAAAATCATGAAAGTAAATGAACTAAACGAGAGGAAAAAAAAACAGAAAGAGGAGGAAGAGAAGGACAAAGCCTTTGAAAACTCCACTGATTAATGAGTGGGAAAAGGATAGGGAACCAACAAAAGATACAGAAGAGTAGTTGTAAAAGTAAGAAGAGAAGTATGTATCATAACATCACAAAAATCAGAAAAGGAAATTATCTCAAATAGGAGACAGAAAAGTGCTGTAAACAGATCAAGGAGGACCAAGACTGGGAAAAAATGAAAATAGTGACCTTACAGAGAGCTATTTCAGTAAAATGCTGGAGTTTGTGGATGATGAAAAAATGAAAGCAGGATGTGTAGACTTTTCTTTCTAGAATTTTAGTAACTGAGGGAAAGATAAATAGAACAATAATTTTAGGAAGATCAGGGGAAGGAGTTCTTAGACAGGAGTGATTGGGACAAAAGAATGATGTCAGAAAATGAATTTAGTTTCATGGACGTTTACATGCATATAATACCACCATTTTTTTTTTGTAAGGCAAGTGGGGTTAAGTGGCTTGCCCAAGGCCACACAGCTAGGTAATTATTAAGTGTCTGAGACCGGATTTGAACCCAGGTACTCCTGACTCCAAGGTCGATTCTTTATCCACTACGCCACCTAGCCACCCCCACCATTTTTATTAAATTGACTCATCAATTCAATTATATCATTATTGAAACTGTTGTTTTTCTCTTGAAATTTTGCTTTGCTGAATTAAACTTATCTGGAGAGGAGCAGTTTATAAGTGCAAAAATAAAGGAACCCTACAATTTTTGGAATCTTTCCTTTGTTCTAAGGTAACAACAATAATAAAAATAATATAGTCAGCACTTATATAGCACATTAATATCTGAAAAGTAACTTATATATATTATCTAATTTTGTCTTCACAACAATCCTAGAAGGTAGGTACCGTTATTATCTTCATTTTAGACATAAGGAAACTAAAATACAAAGAAGTTAAATTCCTTTCCTAGAATTATTTCTTATTCATTTCTTGACTTGAGAGCCCTGAACTAAGAGACAGAAGACCTGGGTTGCAAATTGGGAACTATTTTAATTATGAACAGGTCTTGTCCTTTATCTCTTCTGTAAAAATGGGAATCTGAATAACTACCTACCTCATAAAGGGATCAGAGCAGGCAAAAATGGTGATTGTCCCAATTGGACTATTTTGTCTTGTAGTATCAGAATTGCAGATAGGGACAGGCAAGTGGGACCCTCTATATAATGCATAAAAGAAGGATTTCTCCTTCACTGAGGACTGATTGATCCACCTGGCTTTTCTACTATTAAACCCCGATCCTTTCTCTGGATCAAAGCATGGATAACAAAGACTAAGGGAGGTGATGGTCAAGTTTGAGAGACTGAATTTTTATTTAATTCTTTTTTTTTTTTGCTCGTCAGTCCTCCTCAAAACCTTCCATTTTTCGTGTATACTAACAATGTGATACTTCCTTTTATTTTTTATCTTTTAGGTTTTTGCAAGGCAAATGGGGTTAAGTGGCTTGCCCAAGGCCACACAGCTAGGTAATTATTAAGTGTCTGAGACCGGATTTGAATTCAGGGACTCCTGACTCCAGGGCAGGTGCTTTATCTACTGCGCCACTTAGTCGCCCCTATAACGCTGTGATACTAATAAGTCTTCTCTAAGCATTGATGGTGTGTGTCTATAGAACTACATTATATATAACAGAAATATTTTTTAAATGCCCAAGATCACATTACTAGCAAGTAACCAAGGGGCAGATCTGAACCCAGGATTTCTTGATTCTAGGTGCAATGCTCATCCATTGTGTCATTTAGCTGCCTGAGATTAGCCACCCCCTTTTTATGACATTTATTTGGTTAGACTAAAGGAATCTGTTGACAGGTTGTGTTGGTGGAAGTTAGGTAGACTGTTCATAAAATGGGGAGGACAAGGAGATAAAGGAACTTTATTAATAGTTTGTTCTAGATTAATTGCTTGGCATGGTAATTGTGGGAAATGCAATGGCATTGAAGTCAGAATATCTGGATTCAAATCCAAGCTGGGCTATTTACTATAAGGTCCCTTTAGTTCTTCATATATATATATATATATATATATATATATATATATATATATATATATGAAGTGATGATGATCTTGAAGTCTCTGGCAGCTATGCATTTCAACCATTCTATGATTGATTGATTTACACTCATATTTTACAGTGAATCTTGACAAATTCTTTCATCATGACAACTCAGAAATTTCTTACTTGAAATAGAGATACAAGTTTTTAATCACAAGGAGACAGATAGCATATATCCTTTTATAAATTCACAGCCTTCAATGATTCTTCCTCTTCAGGGTCACTTTGTAATTCCCAAGTCCAGGGAAAATGATAAGAGCCATACCATCATCTCATCCTTTTAAATAATAAATATTTCATTCTTACTCAAAGATACAACTGAGTCCCTACAGCAATGCTTTCCAACTCTAATTTGGGGATAGCTCAAGATATCTTTCCTAATGAACTCAAAGAATATCATGAAGCCCTCAAAAATTCTCAGGATTGAGTTAATTTTAATGAATTAACATAGCCTGGAAGTATTAAAATGCATTGCTTATTTCTGAGTATTCATATACCGAGACATACAGTTTATGTGTATGTATGTATCCACATATCTCTATACACACAAACCAAGCACCTTGTTGGACCAGTTCACAAAAACAAATGATCCTACAGGTCGACCATAGTGAAAGGATTTGAAAGTGCTAATCTACCACATCCTGCCAGAGTTCCAGAAAAAAGTCAGTTGGGGGTAGAGCTGGCTTTTAGCTGCATTTTCAGTTCGAAGTCATTGGGGGTATAGAGCTATAAGAGCTCTTTCCATACTAAGATGGACAATGATATGATGCAGGAGGAAAAGAAAGAACCTCAAGGGTGGCTGTCCTTTTTCCCCCAGCATCTGGCTCATGGTAAAGAGGAAAGAAATAGTTAGCTTTATAGACCTAGGGGAGTCTGAGTTCACCCATGGTTTTATCTTTTTAGATAACCATACAGTTCCCTCCTTTGGGGGTGGAGGTAGACTACATATGGCCAAGTTTCAAACTCCCCAAAATAGAGAGGATCATAGAAGAAACATGAAATCATGAATAACTATCTTCAAGAAACCATACTGTTCTGCCCAAGAACAGAGACACTGACCTCTAGCTTTTCAAAGGCAAAATTTGAGCCATTAGGCTACTTCAATGTTGGTTTCATAAAGCATTTGGATGGGCCCTTATTCACAAATGAATAAAAATGAGTAAAGTCCTCAGAATCAAAGGTAAGCCAAAACTGGTATCCAGAAGCACAAGGCAACCCAGAGAGTCCATCTGCAGCCAAACCATGCAACAGACCCAGACACAGCTTAAAGGCTGGCAACAAGACTGACTGTGGAATCTGCCAAGGAGCCAGATGCTGTTGCTTCCAAAGCTTGGCATCGGGGCCCCTGATTGCCATCCAACAAAGAGGAAAAATAGGAATGATATAATGTGGTGGGATAAAACACATCCCACCTCAACCTTTTTTATTACTCACTGAAAAAAATGCAGAAGATATTTATGGGAAAGTACCAATGTTTTTGGAAATACTGTATATACATTAGCTACAACACCATTTTTGCCAAAATGGAAAAATGTATTTAAAATATGCAGCATGTGTGTATCTGTCTAAAAATAAATTGTCATCTCTTCTGATCAATAGATATGTCCGTGATTTGGAAATGACTCTGCTAATTGAGGATCCTGTCAATTGATGTTCAAGTAAGAGCTGGAGAAGTAAAGTTATAAGGAAGTTCGTGTGTGTGTTAGTGTGTGAGTGTCTGTCTCTGTGTGTGTGTGTGTGTGTGTGTGTGTATGTGTGTGTGAAGTAGCAGTTGTGTTGTGACATGAAGAGTGGAGAAGAAAGATTGGCCTTTGTTAAATACGGAGCAGCTAATGAAGGAGGCATGTTGTGATTTATGGTCGTGTAAAGTATGGAGAATTTTGTTAAGTTGAGTGAGTGGGATGAGGCAGGATGTTGGGAAGAAGCTAGGGTGTTGTGAGGCAGGGTGTTTGCCAAGGCTCTGGGGTGGTTTAAATCAATAATTCACATTTCTTTTCTTTTCCTTTCTCTTCTCTTCTCTCCTTTTTTCTTTTTTTTTGTCAAATGAACTTGCCTGCACACCACACTGGTAGATATGGCAAAGGCGTTGTCACTTCTGTTGCTGCGGATTTCAAATTGCTGCATTCATGTGATTGTTTGATTGCCTTTGTGAAAGGCAACCCTTGTTCCAGGCTGCCCTTAGAATGATACTTCTGGAAATGGAAAAGATGAAACTGAGAAAGAGGCTAACTCTTATCTTTATAGATTCTATAAGGAGTCATCTATCAGGTATGATTTGAGGGATGCCCAAATGGCCCTATTTTTCCTAAAGTCATAGAAGAAAAATTGTTCATATAATCTAGATCTGGAAGGCATCTCAGAAATCATCTAGCTCAATCCCTTTATTTTACAGATGAGGAAACTGAGTCCAGAAGAAGTATCAGACAGATAGGAAATGGTATAGATGAGAACTGAATGTACATCTTTTGACTCCCACACATCCACCCAAGCCATTGTTTGTTCTACTGTTCTTCAACACAATCGTATTACACTAGCCTGCCATAACATGAAATTCTCACCATTAGCATCTCTGGTGACAGCTAAAAAATGTGAGGCATTACTTTTAGGAGACCTTGGTTCCCTGGTAGTCAAATGAAAAGCATTATATTAGTTGGCAGGAGGGTGCCAGGGAGCATAGACCGAGAACTATGAGGAATCAAATATAGAGACAGAACGAGGAGGAGAAGATTGTGATAAAGATACCAAACTAGAAGAGAGAAGATAAGGACAAATTTCCCCTATTTAAAAATTTTGCCTAGTTATGGAATCATTTTATCTGCTCAGAAACCAAGAATTTAGGGCAAGTATCCAAGGAAAGTGGTGGGGTTTTTTTCCTCTTTTTTTCCCATGTCATGGTTGCTCCCTTTTTCAGTTGCCCATTTTGGATATGAACAGTTGCAACCAGTATTTCCCCACCATTTTGGAGCTCTTAATACTTTGTTCCTTGGCTCCAAAGCTAAATGAAGAAGGCAGTCAAATTGCCTCATTTAAAAGGTTTATTTCAGAAGAGCCAAATTTTCAATTCCCTTCATGGCTTTTTTTTTCCATGTGTTCAGTTCCTATTGGTTCTCAGGGTGAAAAGGAGAGTGTAGACCCAAGAAATGCTTTACTTTTAAATAGGATATTAAGATATTCTTTAGTAGATAATTAAAAAAACAGTTTTCAAGAATAATCATTTTTGGTATTAAAAGGCAGAGTAGTATGGGTGTATACCCTACTCCATGGATCTACAGGTCTTGGTGCTTTAGGGATAGTGTTTCCAAAGACACTACCAGAAATGAAATACTTTCTGGTTAGCTTGGGCGCCAATAAGATCAAGATTGGATTAATCGAAGATTCATGCAAGATTCAGGACATAATGAGTAGAACTTGAATGAGAAAGGGACAGAGACATGGTGGCCAGGATTGTAGAGAGATAAGGTTAGAAAGATCTTATCTCCCCAACTTCTCACTATGAGTGTCCTAGAGCCAGCCCAAATGGGCCAATTGTTAAATTTTTAATGTGGGTATTTACATTTTGTAAATGAGCAAATATTACAAATCAGGTATATCTTGAGTCTATGCTTTTTAACCAGAACATCCTCACTTTATGAAACAGACCTTGATAATTTATATAGTCAACCAGTATGGGTAGGAGTCATTTGTGTTCATGTCTATGTACTAGTTTGATATAGGGTATTTTTTGTTTCTGGAGAGTGCTGTTTGTCTGAAATCATAACAAATGAGTCCTGCTCCAACAGTGTCTGTGGATGCAACAGTATTGTTAAGAGTCCTAGGGATGAAAAGAAACAAAGATCCAGATAGAGTGTCTTACCAAGCAACTCAGCTATCTAATCACTGCTGACAAGACTAGTACCATCATGTTATATAAACAAAGACTTAGTTATCTGGATGCCTTCACTGTACCTGCAGTAGTAGAAGAAGGTAGATATGCAATAGTTAAGCATGTGGACTTCCTTATATCTCCTATTTACAACTCAAGAATCAGAAGACAACGAAAACAAATTCCAACTAGAAAGAGGGCAAGGTGCTAGAAAGTGATTGAGAATATTGTACCCTAAGATACATGTATTTGGCCCACCTTGATTTTACATACTTTCATTAATATTGTCCAACTATTTAACTATGAACTCAAAACTGAGATGATTTGTGAACAAAATACAGGTTCTAAAAGAAAATGGGGATGTTTCAACTCATGGGGGCTCATGGGATAATGAAAGTAGAACCTGAGAGGAATGGTTCCCATCATATTTGCATTTGTTGATGACAGCCTGTCATATTCACAAAAATCAAATACCACACAAATAGACATGCACATTAAGAAAAGGACTGGTATGAACTCATCAGTCATTTCTTGAAGCTCTCTCAGATGAATCACAAGTCTCATAAGAATATACTCACAATGATTTCTCTTCTTTGACTACTCAGTTGGTAGCCTAGAATTAGACAAATGCAAAATTAAACTCTTTCCTATTTTCTGCTCTTACTACTACTTGGAAGCAGTGCTTAGGACAATGCATAGCCCCTACCATAGTAGGTGGTTAATAAACATTATTGATTATTAAAATACATAATAATAATATCTATAATAATAAATAGTCTTTATATCGAGCTTTAAGGTTTGCAAAGCATTTTTCAAGTATCTCATTTTAGTCTCCCGATAATCCTGGGAGGCAGTTCTTATCAATATCTCTAACAGATGAGAAAACTGAGGAATAGAGAAGTTAAGTGGCTTGCCCAGAAATGCATAATTAATAAATGCCTGTTATTGTTGTTCAACTGTTTAAATTGTGTCTGATTCTTTGTAACCCCATTTGCAGTTTTCTTGGCAACGGTATTGCTGAGGTATATCAATATTCTTCTCCAGCTCATTTTACAGATGAGGAAACTGTGGCAAACAGGGCAAAGAGACTTGTCCAGGGTGAAATGAATAATTAGGTATCTGAGGTCAGATTTGAACCCTGGTCTTTCTGATTCTGAGGCCAGATTTGAAAAGTTTCCTGATTCCAAATCTGTCCTTCTCTCTATTGCACCTGAGGCAAGGTGTAAACTCAAACCTTTCTTACACAATGCCACCTAGTTACCCCCTAGCAGTAACCCAAATCTCCCTCTAAATAATGATCCAAGACAGACATGTGATGAAAACCTCAGTCCTGGTGCATCCCTGAAATCTGATATTCATCAGACTGTATGCATCATACTAAATTCTTGTAGGAAGGCTTAGAAACAGTGACCTTACCAAGATGTAGTAAGTTTATGTAAGAAGTTATGGTTGTGCAGTCAAGGTTTTAAAGATATTTCCTCCACTGATCCTCTGGAATATAAGTAAGTTCCTGAAGAACAAGGGACCGTGTCTGAGTTATATTTCTCTCCTCTTGGGCCTAGTTCAGTGCCCTGGTTTAATGGTTAATAAATGTTTGAGTGCAATTGTTGAACAATGACCAACTCAGAAACTTATTATGATGTTTTAGGCAGCAAATAGTATACTAATAAATTTAATGGAGTGGGGAGGAGGAAGGAAGGGAAACCTTTGATTTCATTGACTTAAAAATTCCTTATGAGGATACTCTCTCTACCAATACAGATAATTTGTTTTACAATTTCGAATCTTAATGAATTGCCTAATTTCCTAAGAGGTTAGTTAGGTGGTTTCCCAGGGTCACATTGCTAGAACATGTCAGAGTGGGCACCTGAACCCAGATCTACCTGTCACAGAAACCATCCCTCTGTCCTCTCTGATAGAATCCTATTACGGAATCTATTCCCAACTCTTAATTTAGACTTTCCTACTACATGCAACATGCTTCCATTCCCACCCCCCAACAAATAGGTTATATTAGAATATGAATAAAACAAAGTCAATTAGTTGTGGGGTTGTTTAGAGCACTTTCAACATATTTCCAAAGGAAAATGAAACTGCAGGTGTATCACATAGCCCAGATTAAAAATGCTATGATCTAAACATAATCTTTAGAGTCCACATTTTGTGTTACTGAAGAGAATGAGATATTACTGTGGAATACCCAATGACCAGAATCATGGTCTCTGCCCTAGATCATGATGCATCCAGATCTTACCTGAATATTATTTGCAGGTATGAGAGGTATTGTGACAGTTTAGGTGATACAGTGGATGGACTTCTGGACCTGGAGTCAAGAAGACCTGAATTCAAGTGTGGTTTCAGACAATTACTAGCTGTGACCTTGACCAAGTCATTTCACCCTGCTTGCTTCAGTTTCCTTAGCTGTAAAATGAACTAGAGAAGGATATAGTGGCAAACCCATACAATGTCTTTGCAAAGAAAATCCCCAGTTGGAGTCACATAGAATAGAACATAACTGAAATTACCAAACAACATTAGAGGCTGGAGATAGTCAAGCACAACTGGACATTAATCTTTTCCATGCCTCAGGGTAGGCTTAGAGTCCTGGCTCCTTTGCTTTGTCCATAATTTTCAGTGATATGATAAACACCAGTTATATGAAGTCTGTCCAAAAAGGATCAAATGAATATTTCTAAAATGAATGACTTTCTCAAAAGCTCATCTGTCAAAATCTTTGAGAACTATGATTTAGGGAGAGTTTGTTTCTGAGATGAGCCATCAAGAAGAATCAATAAAAGAGGTCTAGCCAGTGGGGTGTGGCATGGTGAGAAGAAGGGGAAACATCTTAAAGATCTGATGATCTGATATGTTGTAATCCTCTTATTGGTAGCTTGATTCATAACTACTTCATGTCCTACTGGATACCACTTTGCCAAATATATTGTGGTTTAACCTCACTGAATCTGTGTGGGATTTGTAGAGATAATCGCTCGTTTAAAGATGAGGAAACTTGAACCCAGAGAGGTCACTTGCCCAAGGACAAACAGGTAGCAAGTTGCAGAGCCAAAATGTGACCATGGGATGAGTTCTGATTCTCTTTGATGCTCCTACCAAAGGACAAAAAGACAGATTTCTCTCATCAAAGATGGTGCCATTAAATGCCATCCTTCCCCCCACCCAATTCTTTTTGGCACCTGCAATGATAAATACTTTCTTCCCCTGCTCCTACCTTGTTTACCTATGTCTAACATTCAAGATGGCTCTGGCATAATAATTAAATTTTATTAGAACATGAGAAAATATCAGATTACGAAATGATGTGCCATAAATCAACATTCCAAGTATAGCTTATGCCCCACAAAGGGCATAGATTGTGGTAGAAATGCTATGGAATGTACAGTCGGGAGATCTGAATTCAAGTCTTAACCCCAATGTTTCCTAGCTGTACAAGCTCAGGCTTAGCCTTTCTAAGCCTCTTTTTCTTAATTTGTAATATATAAATAATAATAACAATAAAAAATAAAAATAATACTAATACTAGCATTACTGATTGCCTAAGGTTGTGATGGAAAGAGCACTTTGCAAACTATATATCTGGGGGTTTTTTTGGTGTGTTATTCTATTTAAGGCAATTGGGATTAAGTGACTTAACCAGGATCATCCAGCTAGAAAAAAATATAAGGTCAAATTTGAACTCAGGTTCTACTGGCTCCAGGGCTGGTCTCTATTCACTGCAAACCCTAAACTGTAGTTTTAGATACATGTGCACTACCATTACTAAGTTCAACATGTTTGGGTTCTGTGATGTATGTATGTATGTATGTATCTGAATGTGTATGTGCATATATTTGTGTATATATATAAATATGTGTATATGTATTTGTGTTTATGTGTATGTATATGCACACACACATGCGTGCGCACACATACACACACACACACACACACACACACACACACACACACTCCTTGAGTGTTTGGTTGAAGCTAATGGTTTATAATCTTCTTTCAAGAAAGCCTAATATGAATGCCCCTGAATTGAATGAAGAAAGTATTCTTAACATAGATGCTTCCAGGTCTCTATCTAAAGTCCCAAATTCATACACTTTTTCTTTTGCAAATCATCTCTGACTGTCCTTCTCAATGTTGTCTGCATAAGAAAGAAGGAAGGAAAAAGAGAAAGGAAGACAAGAAAAAAAGGAAGGGAAAAGAAAGGAAGGGAAGAATAAATGAAGAAAGGAAAAAAGAAAGTAAAGAAGGAAGGGAAAAAAGGAGGAAGGAAGGAAGGGAGACAGGGAGGGAAGGAGGGAGGGAGGAAGAGGGGGAGGGAGGGAGGAAGGAGGGAGGGAAGGAGGGAGGAAGGGAGGAAAAAAAGGAAATGGAACATTTATGAAGTGTCTACTCTGCTCCAGGCACTGTGCTATGCAATTTTCAATTACTACCTCATTTGGCCCTCACAATGACCCTGGGAATTGCTATTCTTTACCCTATTTTAACAGTTAATGATTTTTACCGACTGAAGTAGACAGAGTTTGATGCAGATAGGAACTGTATGAAGCAGATTTGAATCCAGCTCTTCCTTGACTCTAGGGCTTTTTATTGTTAGCAAGCTACCTCTTGAAAATCTCAAAAGGAATTATATCAGCTACTTTATTAACCACCTCAACACAGAAATTGTTTGAGTATAGTCCTAGAAGGGAAAGGGATCTTAGAAGTCATCCAGTATAATTCCCTCATTTCACAGATGAGGAAACAAGTCCAAGTTCACATAGGTAGTAAGTGAGAAGAACAAGATTAGAATTTAGGACCCCTGATTCCCAAACCCACTGTATACAAATATACTCATGTCAGAGCATTGAAACAAATTTTTAAATATGGCTGATTATTGAGCTTCTCCTTTAATATGGCTCAAACCATGCTCAATGGAGAAGTTTATTTGCCATTGTAGACCAATTTAGTGGATCATGTTTAATTCAACCAAGATTGAAATCCTACTTGAGTAACAATTTTTTTTATTTGTGCTTCAATAATAATGAACATGACAATTAAAGAAAAGCATACTAATAGTTTCTTTTTCCAAAGTGCTTTTCTCCTTAATGACATATCCTAGGTAAGAGAAAACCTAGGTTCAAATTCTGATTCTGCTACATATTTTCTATACCTTAGCCAAGATACTTCTACTCTTTGGATATCAGTTCCTTCATCTGCAACATGAGAGGGTTAGACTAAAGTCATTTCTAAAGTCACCTAGGGCAGTTGGGTGGCACAGTGGTTAGAATTCTTGGCCTGGAGATAAGAAGACTCATCTTCTTCGGTTTGAATCTGGTCTCATTCATTGACCATCTGTGTGATTTTGGGCAAGTCATTTAACTGTATTTGTCTCCGTTTCTTCATCTGTAAAATGAATCAAAAAAGGAAATGGCAAAATACTCCAATATCTTGGCCAAGAAAACCCAAATGAGATGACAAAGAGTGGGAAATGACTGAAACAATTGAACAATACAACAACATCCCTTTTTAACTCCAAGTCTTATGACCATATTTAAAAAGTTACCAGTGGGAAAAAGTATTTAAAAATAGGACTAAAAATCAATATATAGAAGTAATAAAGCTGTAGATTTTGAAAGGGCAAATTGAAGGAACTGGGTTCCAGTGAGATTCTTAATTTGAGTTACTTAAGCAGAAACTGGATGACATATTCTGATTACCCCTAGTTACTTGGCCCTTCCACTCCAAAGCACTTTGTAGCTCTTTTGAAATACCTATAAAATCACTTATGGTGCTCTTCTAACTAGATTGTAAGTTCTTTGAGGGAAGAAATTATTTTCTTCCACTGTATTTTTATTCCTTATTGACCATCACACTGACAACATAATAAGCACCTAATAAATGCCTGGTGATTGATTGGTCACTCTCAAGAATGCTGATTAGGGAATTCCTATAGTACATTGGGTCTGGGTATTAAATTAAATGCCTTCTAAAGTCCATTCCATCTTTTAAAAATGTTTCCATGATTTTTGAATTGTAATAAACTATCCTCATAACCCACTTCCCTAGGAACATTAGTTCCATTAACATATACATCAACTGAGGCAAAATGATAACAAACAGATGCCCCATTTTTTTTCAAGAGAGGAAGTGCAGAAAGAGAATTATGGAATTCTGACATCAGTTTTCTATCACAGCAGATAAAATTAGCTTGAAAAGTGAAAAATATCAATCAAATATGAAAAGTTTGGGGTTTAAAGAAAATTAGCAGTCATGAGTCAGATGAAATAGTTCAAATTCATTTAATAAAAACTAATGAAGCCTCCCTTTGAGAAGGACATAAGCAAGCTGATGGTAAGTTGGCAGAAAACATAATATTTAGAGTCATAAATTAGACGGGACAATCAAGAATTTGTCCCAGGGCACCAACACTTGGGGATCACTAACAACACAGATTTTTTCCTTTAACAAATAGGGGAACAATGGGGCTGAATATCTACCTAGCAAGAATAATTAGTTAAAATAAAAAGTTACCTCATAGTTTCTTTCTTCCTTCAATCTTTTAACTGGCCATGCTCCAGGTTAACTGTTCCATGGGATAGTCCTTCCCTATTGTCCCCACCCAGCCTATTCATCAACCTAGGATCGTGGAGTATCTGTCTCCTTATAACACAGTGATATCTTAGAGATTCTCCAAATTTTTCCAAAATTGCTAGGTATGACTTTGATAATGTTCACTTGACTGATCACCTGGCAAGGATGCTGATTAAGGAATTCCTTTAGTATATATCAATTTAGATGGCTGGTTATGAGAAATAGAGGACACACACAGAGTTGAATGCCTGCTATCCATCTGTGGGCATATGGAAATTTGGGAGGAAGCAGAATTAAAGTTCAAAACTGTGACCTATTGTTTTCCACATCTTCATTACAACAATCCTCTCACATTTTTACTACCATTAGCCCATTCCCCTAGACCATGAGTGTCTAGTCTTTTAGCTCTTCTGGGTCATATCACCCAACCAAAACTTGTCAAGGGCCACATATAGAATTTAATATTTATTTATGACTACAATGTAACTCAGATTACCAGTGAGTATAGTAATAATAATGTAATAAAAGTTGCATGAATAGACTTTGAGGGCAGATTGGACATATTTGCCTAGTTGGTTGGAAGCAAAAAATACAATTATTATTTTTTAGGGGGGTTTTTTTGCAAGGCAATGGGGTTAAGTGGCTTGCTCAAGGCCACACAGCTAGGTAATAAGTGTCTGAGGCTGCATTTGAACTCAGGTACTCCTGACTCCAGGGCTAGTGCTCTATCCACTATGCCACCTAGCTGCCCCTAAAAAATACAATTATTAAGTTGAAAATTTGAGTGAGAATTTGTGATCAAAGGTAAGCTATTCTTTGAGTCAGTGAACTGTTAGGTGAATCTTCTGAGCAGTTACAAAGTTCCCAGTTCACAGCTCTTTGTAAGAAAATGGACAAAGTAACAAAGGGTTGCTAACTTCAGCCTCTCCTCCCTCTCATTCTATGTCATTTTATTTAGTAATGGAGAGATTTAGAAAGAGCTCTCCTGGAGTCTCCCATTGCCCATTTGGCAATGCCATTCTGGTCTATTTTTTATTTGAATGAGATTCACTGAAGTGTCCTTCTTAGAACCTTTTTTCAGAGCAAAGAGAATTCAATTTGATCCATGTTCTTATATAGCAGGTATTTCTGCCTGTTTCCTTTTTTTTTTTGCATACTTACAAGTAAAAACTTTTTTTCATCCAAACAGAAAAATAAAGTTATCAATCAGGAAAAATACAAATTTTATTGCCATAAAGAAAAAGGCATGGGTCAAATCAAATCATGAGAACAATTCCTTTTGGAAATTTATTACATCTATAATCATAAGGAGTTCATTTGACCATTGTACTTGGAAACTCATCACATTCCATCAGCAAATTGCAATATGATAAGAAATATCTTAATAATTGTATCTCCAAAAATAATTGGACATAATTTTAAGTTTAATATGAAAAATTAACACCTTTTAGTCTGAAGAATAA
The DNA here is from genome assembly GCF_037893015.1 of Macrotis lagotis. Taxonomy (NCBI): domain Eukaryota; kingdom Metazoa; phylum Chordata; class Mammalia; order Peramelemorphia; family Peramelidae; genus Macrotis; species Macrotis lagotis. Next base: position 136,398,856 of record NC_133659.1, on the reverse strand, counting down.
ATTTTTAAAAATTAGTCAAGCCCAGATTTATAACATTTAGATGTGTTGTAAATACTGATGCTGAACATTTAACAATCAGCTCTCCATAACTGACTCTAGAATACCCCTGAATAGGGCCCATTCAAATCTTCTTTACCTCAAAATGACTGGGAAAGTTTATTTCTATAGGTCACTTCAAGTCAATCTGGTAAAATCATTAGTCAATGAAACATGATTTAAGGCAAAATGAAGCAAGAATAGTTCTTCTCAAGTTTATAAATATTTTAATCCCTCAGCTCCTGCCTCCTGAGACAGTCCCTCATTCCCACAGTCTTGGATTAAGCTGGGAAATATTTTTAATCTTTTGAATAAGTTTTGAGTAGCTTTACCTTTGGTAGGGGTGAGGCAGAATTGGACAAAAATAGTAAACACTGTAGCATATTGTGAAGGAGAAAGATGAGTTAGAACTGAATTTAAATGAGGGGGTGCTATGCAAAGTCAACAGACGCACTTTCTGGGTCAACTGGAGATGACCTTGGATGACTGGGAGACTTTGACCTTTTAAAGCCAAGAACTTTTCCAAGTCACAGTTTGATTAAGGAAAAGTCCATTCAGTGATTGAGACTAAGTAAGAGACAGATAAGGTAAAGAGGTCAAGAATGGGAATGTGAAGACTCTGAATTTTTACTTAAAAAGAGCAATATTACTCTTTCCTTTCCCCCTTCATGGAAACAACATACAAAAGTACCTCCATATTCATTGGCCTCACACCTCATCAAAACCATTATTCATTGCATTTTGACAAGAAAAAAAAATGTTGCAGTTCTCCATGCTTTCTCAGGACTCATTGCTAGATCTTGTTTGAGTCACAACACCTTCCCGCAAGAGAAAATGCTTTGCCATTTGTCCCTTGATTGTCACTTGGGGCCCCTCTCTCACTATGAAACAGAGGACAACTATGAGTGTCATGGCAGCTCACTATCAGTGCAGGACCCTAGGCTCATTGTTTGGGCCTGATTCGTTCAGAATGGATGTAAATGGCACTTGTTTCTGTTTTGGTCAGAAAACTCAATTGATTTTTTTTGATTATGGGGAAAAAAAAAAGACTGTTCTTTGTTTTATTTCTTATGTACCAGCCTTAATCACTAAGAAGCCCAGAGGGTCTTTCCCTGGCTATTCTTACCTCAATCACTGAATGGGTTTTTGCTTCACTCAAACTGTGACCTGGGAAAGGCCTTAGCTTTAAAAGGTCAAAGTCTCCCAGTCATCCAAGGTCATCTCCAGTTGACCTATTCCATGTCTAGCCACTAGACCCAGATGGCTCCAGAGGAGAAAGTGATGCTGGTGACTTTGCAAAGCACGCCTTCACTTAAATCCAATTCAATTACATACCATGGCATCACCTTCCTAGTGCCATGGTCCTTTGTGAGTGAAGTACAAACAACAACTATGCCAGAAACACCTCTCAGTACAGATAAAGTGAAATTAAATTTTACTTTATTTTTATGTAAGTAATTGCTTCTTTATCCATATCTATATAGTTTTAAGGTTCTGTATTACAAAACAGCCTCCTTAATATTAGCCCAGTTCTGCAGAATTTTCATTTTTCTAACTATATTATTTCTTATGAAAAAAATTCATTCCCTTCTCATTGTTTTCATCACTCATTCTGGAATGAATCAATGACGAGTATCAAGGTATCACTATATCTCCAATCTTCTACTATTAGAAGATGGCTGAATAAATCATAGAATTTGGATAGGATACAGTAGTAAAAGATTATAAAATGATAAATATAAAAACTATAAGGAATTCTAAAAGACTTCCAGAGTGAAGTGATATAAAGGGAGATCAATAGAACCAGAACAGTGTTAATTGACTACAACCTTTAAAACAAAATGAAGCTAAAAGTAATAGTTCCATTTATCTAAAAGAGAATACTGAGCTAACACATTTCCTTTTTCACTTTTTGTTGACTAATTTCTTTGCTTTTACTCTATTCAAATGTATGGTGTGAAATGTTATGGGTTTGTTTCAGTTGTATTTATGCAGGTCCATTTCATCATATGTTTCATAGATGCTTATTAAGCATTTATTAGAGACAAGAAAGGAAAGGAAGGGGAGTTAATTATCAATTAAATGGATGGAGTAATAGATTTATTACACATACATATTGTAATCTACATAGTATGATATATTATCTATGAATATATGCATATTTTATATACCATGCAGGTTCTAATACATATTTTATAAACTGTATGCTTATATATATTGCTATATTTATATTAGTATACATGCACTTCAGTTCATATATATTATATTATATAGTACATATTAATCATGCTACTATATAATAGATCATATATTTGTTGTTCTATAGTATAATATATAACCTTATATAGCAATATAATATGCTAAGCATAACAAAATATTTGTTATATATTGTATTAATAGAATTTTTCATATTTGTTAATATTTATATTCTTTATTATGTATTAAAATTTTGATATTAGCATATGTAATATATAATATGCATTAAATTCAGCATGGTATAATGGACAGAATACTGGAGTTAGAGTCAAGAGTATCAGGAGTAAGAAGATTTGAGTTCAAAACCTAATTCTGTTACCAAGTAACCATAGCCTAAGCTACTCAGGTTCTCTGAATCTTACATAGCCTTCTAAAATAATAAATCACAAATACTTGCATTCTGTCTTGGGGAAGGGAGTTTTCACACTTATAAGAGTGTCCTTAGCATCATGTATTAATTATTCGGTCAGCTTTTCAGTCATGGTCCAACTCTTCATGACTTCATTTGGGTTTTCTTCGCAAAGACATGAGAGTGGTTTGCCATTTACTTCTCCAGTTCCTTTTATAGATGAGGAAACTGAAACAAACATAGTTAAGTGACTTGTCCAGGGTCATATAGCTAGTCAGTTTTTTGAGATCAGATTTGAATTCAGGAAGATGAGTCTTCTGTCCACTGCAGTTTCTAGCTGCCCCATTAATGCTAATTATAATAATAATACCTAACTTTTATATGGCACTTTAGGGTTTGCATTGTACTGTACATGTTATTTAATTTGATCCTCATAATAACCCTATTAAGTAGTGCTGTTGTTGTTGTTGTTGTTGTTGCCATTTTAGAGATGAGGGAAGTGATACTGGGTGAGGGAAAAGAATTTCCTCCAGGTCACACAACCAGTATATGGCCGAAGTTGAACTCAGATCTTACTGACTGCTACTCTCTTTATGATGCTACTTAGATAGCTGAATATTAAGCATAGAAGAAAAAATAAAGAAAATACCATTTTAAAACTGTTAAGAGTATCAAGGATAGGGTACTGGACCTGAAGATGAAAAGACTTGGGTTCAAATGCTGCTTAGATTCTTACCATCTGTTTGAGTCTGGGCAAGTCACTTTACCTCTCTGTGCCTCCATTTCCTAACTGTTAAAAGGGAAGTAAAAACAGCACCTGCCTCTCAGGATTGTTGTCAGATTTGAATGAGCTACAAATATGTAACGCATTTTATAAACCTTAAAGTACTCTATAAATTCTAGAGATTATGCTATAAAATGAATTTTTTAGCATTATACTGAGAGAACTGAGAATATGCTTAAGTTCTTCATTGATTGCAATTTGAACAGAACAAGGGCCCTTTATAACCTCTTAAAGATAGGGAGAGATTTACTACATGCAAATTGAAAAACATGTGTCTTTGCTCTTCCTTCTTAATTGGACACTTCCTTTCTTTTTAATTATTCAGTTTGAGTGGGAAAGAGCTAATTGTGAGAGTTGTCTCCTCACTGCTCCTCTTGTCAAATGATGTTCCTTTTGTTCAAGCTCACCAAGTTTATGGTATAAAGCTTCCCTTACATTCTTTTGAGCATCCAACACAGAAGATTCATTGCCCTGGATTTCAGGAGGAGGTGAAGGCCAACTCCAGGAACCATCAATAACCTGGTCTTCTGAAGCAAGACTCATTGTTAAAATTCATTTCTGAATCATGTATAAGGGCAAATCAACAGGTGAAAGATTCTAGAATAAGAACTAGGTAGCCTTCCCAATGACCAAGCTCTAGCCCTCTAGTGGCTAAGTAATAATAATAATAATAATAATAATAATAATAATGTTAATAATGTTTGTCCTTCATTTTCAAAGAAGACCATGACAACAGGGAAATGGTGCTATGACAAGCACATGAATTGAATTTCAGGTGGGAGTGACTGTGCTAAGTCACCAACCTCATTTTCTCCTCCAGTCATCTGGGTCCAGTGACCAGACACAAATCGGGACATCTGGAAATGGCCCTGGATGCAAGACAATCAGGGTTAAGTGACTTGCCCAAGGTCACACAACTAGTAAGTAGCAAGTGTCTGAGGCTGGATTCATTAGAGAGCTAGATGTGGAGTCAGGAAAAGCCAATTCCAGTCTCAGACACTTGGCACCAGCATAATTCTAGGTAAGTCATTCATCCTCTGTCTGTTTCAATTTCCTTAAATGTAAAATGGGGATCATCATAGCACCTCACTTTTGGGGTTATCAAGAGAATCAAATGAGATAATATTTGCAAAATGCTTTAAAAAGTCTTTAGTAAATAGTAGGTACACAATAGATGCTTCCCTCCCCCGCCCCAGTCCTTTGCAAGATTATAAAGTGACTTGCACAAAATCCCACATGTAGCAAGTAGCATAGGGAGAGCTGAATCCAGGTCTTCATGACCAAAATTATGCCAATTGGAGATACAGGCTTCTCTGAATTGACGTGTGGGATTCAACTGGTTCACACTGGTTCAGCAGAACCTAATTTTATGTTGAGTTCGGCAAACAGATTGTTAAAATGACACTTGTAATCAGGATTTTCTCTAAGGTGGGTGCCTGGGCAGTCACCCAATGTGGTAATCAAAAATTTACATTCCTTACTCATTTTTAACATTTATCTGCACAACAGTATTTTCTAGGCACCTGTATAATGTTCATTCCACCCATAGGTAAAATAATAATTGACACAACTATGCTTGTAATATTTATTCATTTCTTAAAACTCATTATACCTTTGATGTAATACTATATTTTAATTCCCTCATTTTTGTGACTTCAGTAAATAAGCATACAACAAACATATAAAGAGAAAAAGTGTCAAACAACCCGGGGATGTCATTTGTTTCCTCTTAGTATTATGCCCAAAATTTCCCTGAGTGCACTGGTGTTCTCTGAATGATGAAATTAAAAGGAAGCTAGGAAACAATGAATCAATAGAAATATAGATTTCAAGAAAGCCATGGAAGTAGAAGAAAACAGAATAGGTAGAATGAGTTTTGGTTTTGCATATTTTCCAACATTGATTCCATATAGATATATTTGCTTGCTGTGAATAATATGACATAATTTTGCTTTGTGTACCTTTCTTATTGTTCTTATTTGAGTGTTAAGTGCATGAAATATCAAACTACCTTTTGTTATATCTTTGTATACTTAAAACAGTCATTAGGGCAGAGAACTGATTGTTAATTTATTTGAATTCCATCTCTACTAACAAACATTCCCTTCTTCCTCATAATCTTTCTTAAACTCCATGTGCTTCTGCCTGATGGCTTCCATCATGGTTCTGCCACCAGGTCTACAATTTGGACTCTGCTTGTCTCATTCCAATCCAGCTAATACCTACATCTACTGACACTATCTATGTGATCTTCATAGTTATGGGGATGTCTATCCCAAGCATGTGAAAATTTTTCCAGGCAGAATGAGCAGCCACGAAGGGAAATGAAGCAAGTACTGTGGAGCACTTAGAGTGTGATCATATATTGAAGATGCCAAGGTCATCCACTGCACCAGGGACCATTGCCAGTCATCTTGACTCTTATCTTGCCACTGAACTTTAATGTCTCTGGAAGAGATAGTAGAGCTGAAAACTTTGCACAGCTGTGCCTCACTTAAATACAATTCACCTGCAAGTCAAAACATCCTCCTCCTCCTCATGTCATTAGTCCTCTTAAAAAACAGGTAAGCAACACACTCCATTCTCTTCAGTGTCCAGTTTCCCCTATTTTTCCTCCTTATGCTCCAGCCCCTACTACCAGTTGACCCAAATCCACCTAACCCAAACCATGGCAATTGTCCCTTAATTTCACCTCACCAAAAAAGGTGAACATGTGTATATATGTCTTGGTTAAAGTGATAACATGTTAGTTGCTACTATTAACCACATGGCTAGTTGGAGAGGCAAAAACCGTGCTGTCACCATGATATTTTTATTTGTTTAAGACTTAGCAGGTTGAGCTGGGCCAAACACAGTATGCTAGCATCTTAGAGTTGGAAGGGACCTTAGAAATCATTTATTCCAACTCTCACCCAGAGCAAGAATCTCTTCTAGAATATCCCTGACAGGTGGTCATGACAAGAGAGTTGGTATAAATGTAGAGTGTCAGATTTCAACATGGTTTAGATCATGTACACAGTCATTGCTCAATTATCTGGGTGAATGAAAGAGCAAAACTGTGCCACGAATAATCCAAAATAGCAGATAAGTACCCAAAATGTACTTATTTGGCTTTGGATACATTAGTGTTGGAGAGGGGGCAGTTCCCTTGTCAGATTTCTTCCAGAGTGAATGAGTCCTGGACCTGAACTCAGAAGACATGGCAAAGCTTTTGGACAATGTATTAAATACATAAAATAAAATACATGATTGGGAGAAAGGAAAGGAAGGAAAGAGACAGAGAAAGGGAATGAGGAAGGAAGGAAAGGAGGAAGTCAGGGAAGGAAGGGAGAAAAGGAAGAAGGAAGTAGAGAAGGAAGGGAAGGAAGGGAAGGAGAAAGGGAAGGCGGAAGGGAGAGCAAAAGGGAAGAAGAAAGGAAAAACAAAGGAAAATGAAGGGAAGAAAGAAAGGAAGAGAAGGAGGAAAGAAAAGAGAAAGTGAAAAAGGAAGGAAGAAGGATGGAAAAAAGAAAAGAAAAGAAAAAACAAAAGAAGGGAAGGAGGAATGGAAGGAGAAAGGAAGGAAAGAAAATGAAGGGGAAAGGGAAGAAGGGAAGGGAGGGAGGAAGAAAGGGAGGGAGGAAGGGGGAAAGGAAGAAGGGAGAAGGGAGAGAGAGAAAGGGGAGCAGGAAGGGAGGGAGGGAGGAAGGAAGGAAGGAAGGAGGGAAGGAAAGAGGGAAGGGAGTGGGGAAAGAGAAGGGAGAAAGTGAGGAAGAGAAAAAGGGGGGGAAAGGAAGGAAAGAAGTAAAGAGGAGGAAGAGAGAGGGAGAAAGGGAAGGAGGAAGAAAGGAGGTAAGGAGGAAGGAGGGAAGAAGGAAGGAAGGAAGGGAGAAAGGGAAGGAGAAAGGGAGGGAGAAAAGGAAGGAAAAGGGGATGAAGGAAGAAGGAAGGAAAGAAGGAAGGCAGGGAAGGAAGGGAAAAAGGGAAGAAGGAAGGAGAGAAGGAAGGGAGGGAGAAAAGGAAGGAATAAGGGAGAGCAAAAGGGAAGAAGGAAGGAAGGAAAGAAGAAAGGAAGGAAAAATGAAGGAAAGGAATGAAGGTAGGGAAGGAGGAAAGAAGAGAGAAAGTGAAAAAGGAAATAAAGAAGGATGAAAAGAAAGAAGGAAAAACAAAAGGAAAGAAAGGGAAGGAGGAAGAAAGGAGGTAAGGAGGAAGGAAGTAAAGAAAGAAAAATGAAGGAAAAAGAAGGAAAGGAGGGAGGAAGAAAGGGATAGAGGAAGGGAGGGGAAAAGGAAGGAAGAAAGGAAGAAAGGAGAGAGAGAAAGAGAAGCAGGAAGGAAGAGAGGGAGGGAGGAAGGAAGGAAGGAAGGAAGGAAGGAGAAAGGATTTATGTAATGTCTACTATGTGCCAGGAATGTGTTGAGAATTCTACAAATTTTACCTCATTTGATCTTCACACACCCCTGAGAGTAGTGCTTTTATCAATCCCGATTTAAAATTGAGAAAACTGAGGCAGAGGTTAAGTGTCTTGTCCAGGCTCAGAAAGCTAATATCTGAGATTAGATTTGAACTTGCCATCCTGATTCTAAAGCCAGCACTCTCTCTATTATACCACCTACCTATCTCCAATAATGTTGAAATATAGTTATCAAAGTATTGGTTTTTTTTAAAAAAGTTCATTGGGTCCAGGTGAGGAATTCCTATTTATCCATTGATTCAAAGTATTATTTGCTAAACTTGATTTATTGAGCTCATTTTAACATGGGGACAAGGGAAATACACTGGGTAGCAGGGAGTAAATTTAGATCAGCAATCTGAAATCACCAAAAATGAAATCCTTCAAATAAATATTTTATTAAGAATGTGCCAGGAGACACTTTGGTGGTTCACTGCTGGACATGAATTCTGGAAGATCTGAATTTAAATCCAGTCTCTATCTAGGTGATCCTGGGAGAGTCACTTAAACTCGATTTGCCTTAATCCACTGGAGAAGGAAGTGACAAACTACTCCAATATCTTTGCCAAGAAAATCACATAGTTGTATTGGCGTGATATGGTCCCTGGGGTCACAAAGAGTCAGATATGACTGAATGACTAAACAACTAAATGTGTTAGGCACTGTACTACAAAAACAAACTAGAAACAACCACTGCCCTCAAGGATCTTATATTCTTTTAAGGGAAAATATGCACAGAGATAAGGAAATATAAAATATAGACAGTACAATTCACAAAGTATCTAGTCAGTCCCTGGGGGAATAACAGGTACCTGAATCCTAGATAAATCATATTGTACAACCAGTCCTTTGTGTGGAGTGAGCATGGAAACTGCTCAGAAGAGATGGGGGAAAATCTCTGCAAAGGGTTGGGGAGGGGAGGGAGGGGGGATGTGAAAAGGAACAATGGCAACCAGAGAAAGAGAGAATCTAGCAACAAACTCCAGATCAGTCCTACTGTGATGGGGAGATTTTTGTCCAACTCCTGGGCTCTGATGAGCCAATCCCCAATCTCTCAGTAGTCAGGGCTCCCTGTGCATGGTGTCAGAAACCACACTGTTGGAAGAGGCAGTCATGCATGTAACATCATCATCCCAGGACTTCATAGAGCTCTGCCAGTTTACCTTCAGCTACAAGGGCCAAGTCGCTTAATCCAGAATCCCTCCAGACCTCTGTTCCTACTCTGTCATTTGGGGGATGGGGAACTTCTTTCCCATCTTCCCCTGGGGAACAGTTTCCAAGAGAAATGGTTAAGAAACCTCTTTCTCTTTTTGGCTGGGGGAGTCTCCACCTGCTTCAAGGCTACTAATCGAGTATTTTAAGTGTCTGGTATCTAAATAGGGTTTCCATGTGTGTATTTTATACATGAGCACACACACACACACACACACACACACACACACATACACACAAACTATAAACACAATCAAATCTGGACCACTAAGAAGGCTGAGTTAAATGCATAGAATTTCCAGAAACTGGACAAGGTTTTAGGGTATTCAGGACATTACTTTTTCATATGCTCATTAGAAAGTATAGAAGGTAGATACTACTGGGAAACTGCCTTATAGTGGGGAAGGGGGCTCTGGTGTTCTGGCTTGACCTTAGCTTCAGTGAAAGAGACTGACATGTTCCAGGCTGCTCCTCCTCTCTGAAGTGAGTTAACACAAATACTTGTCATCTTTGTTCTTGGGCACAGTAGTTAAGGTCACAAAGTCTTCTTCACAGAGTCAGCAATATGAGCAGTGGATAGAGTGCTGAGCCTAGAGTCAGGAAGAAATCTCCAAATCTGACACTGGATATTTGCTTAGCTGTGTGACCTTGGGTAAGTCACTTAACCTCTGTCTAACTCCATTTCTTCAACTGTAAAATGATGAAAATAATAGCACCTCCCTTCTAGGGCTGATGTAAGTATCAAATGAGAAAGTAGAGATGTAAAATACTTTCCAAACCTTAAAGCACTATTGAAACACTAGCTATTATTATTACTCTGACAAATTAGATTAACTGAAACCTAATTCAATGAATACTGGGTTTCCCTAAGTTCTGTCTCAAGGATGTATTCCTGTGTTTTTGCAAGCTCTGATTAAAAAAAAACCTTACCATTAAAACAAATGAAGAAAAACACACACATAAAACAATTTCTAAATATATCCTTGAACACAGAAGGACAAACAACCAGAAAAGACACAAACAATCCTGGATCCATTTCTTAGAGATGGAGGGAAAAAGAGGGATAATAAGGGAAGGAAGTTCTTCCTTTCTCACTGGTTCAGTTCATGGTGTCCAAGGTCTGGGTGAACTGGGATCTTCAACCTCTGGGTGCAGTAGGAAAGAGAGAAAGATTGGTCTAAAAGAGAAATACTAGTTGGTTAGGAATTGGTTAGCAAATCAATAAAAAGAGGCTACATTTGCTCATATGCTGGAGAATGTAGAGGTTTCTATGTTAAGAAAACTAAAAAAATTCCAAAGGTTCTCCTACCCCTGCGCCCTGAGCATATCCATGTTTGGAGATCTGGGCATACCCAGATAAGTCTAGGTCACAATAAAATTATTGCTTTTGTTCAGTTGATTAGTCATGTCAGATTCTTCATGATACCATTTTGAGTTTTCTTGGCAAAGATACTGGAGTGGTTTGCCATTCCTTCTCTGGTTCATTTTACAGATGAGGAAACTGAGGAAGACAGGGTGAAGTGACTTGCCCATGGTAACATAGATAGAAAGTGTCTGAGGCTGGGTTTGAACTTAGAGCTTCCTAACTCTATGATTTGCACTCTGTCAGCTGTCCTACCTAACTGCCACTACAAAAATTAATATTTAATATGCTTAATAAATATTTAAATTTGTTATTATATATTCACATTTATATAGCCATTTAAGCTTACACAATTCTTTTTTACTGTAAAACTGCAAGGTAGATAGTACAAATTTTTCCCTTCTATTTTACAGATAAGGAAGCTAAGGCTTAGAGAGGTTAAAGGATTTGCTTCATTTATGTTTAAATATTCCTCACTCTCAGGTATCTGAGAGGTTGTTCATTTGTGTTGTTCTTGTCCGATTCTTCATGACTCCTCTTGCTATTCTCTTGGCAAATATACTGGAGGGGGGTTATTATTTTCTTCTTTAGCTCATCTTACAGATGAGGAGACTGAGGCAAATAAGGTTAAATTACTTGCCTAGGGTTATACAACTAGTTGGTGTCTCAAGTGGGAACTAAATTCAGGAAGATGAGTCTTCCTGACTCCAGGCCCAACATTCTATCCACTATACCACCAAGCTGCTCTATTTGAGAGTTAGTATGCTACAATAGGTCCCTGCAGTTTCTAGAGACTTGGGTTTGAATATTGCCTCTAAATACTTTCTAATAAAGTGATCATGGACAGAACACTTAGCTTCTATATCTCAGTTTCCTCATCTGCAAATTGAGGGGAAAATACTATCTATATTACTTACCACATGCATTTGTTGTGAAGCTAAATGACATGTATTTTGTTATTTTGCTCTTTGAAGATAGGAAGCATAACTAAATAGAATTTCCCACCCTTCCTCTACTTATCAAAGGAAAGCAATGTGTTATAATTGCATAACATTGACTTAGATCAGGAATGGGGAACCTTTTTTCTGTCAAGGGCCATTTGGCATACAAAACTATCAACTTAAAAATTAGCCTGCTATATTTGGTCAAATGTTTTATTAATTCATCACTAAAAAAGGTCCTAGATTTATTGAATTTCGAGTTCAGTCTGCAGTTGCCGTGGCAGCACCAGACCAAATGATACCTCTGACAGGATGTTTCAGCTCTTGGCTCAGACAGTCAATAAACATATCAAATGCCTACTATGTCTCAAGAACTGTGCTAAGCAAACACAAAGTCTACAGAGAAAGACAAAAGATAATCTTTGCCCTAGAAAGATGCCTGGTCTAATCTAACCTCTGTCTTTTTATGATTGAGGGAATTGGGATCCAAAGAGATTAAGAGATTTTTCTGATATCACACAGATAGTAAGTAGCAGGGACTAGATTTTAAATCAGGTTTGTTTGTATTTGGGGGGTGGGGTGTTTGCAAGGCAATGGGGTTAAGTGGCTTGCCCAAGGCCACACAGCTAGGTAATTATTAAGTGCCTGAGGTCAGATTTGAAATCAGGTTCTCCTGACTCCAGGGCCAGTGCTTTACCCACTGTGGCACCTAGCCACCCCTTAAATCAAGTTTTGTAATACCAAATTCATTGATCTTATTTATAAGATATATATTATATATATATATTATTAATTCATTATCTTATTTATATTTATAGCTACCTCCCTATTGCCATTCACTTAGGGATCTTATTGCTCTTCCCTATACACTTATGAGATCTGATTAGTTCTTTGCCTTTTTTATGGACTATAATTTATGGACACATATTTTATGGATATCTTATTTTATAGACTTCAGTCAAAATTTTTGGTCAGACCCAAACATCTCAGAGTGAGAAACTGTCTCAGTTATACTATTTTCTATAGTACTTTCCCTTCCTTGTAGATCACTCATTAGTCAGCTAATATTTAAGTGCCTACTATACTCATTGTTCTCTTTTAATCCCATTTCAATAGAACAATGCTCTCTTAGAATCAAATATGACCCCTAGGAATAATGGGCTGCTTCTACTACCAGCTCCAATGAAATTAGAACCCTGCGAAGTCATTTCTCTGTGTGAGAACCTGAGGTTTGAAAGCTTCCATGCTTGCTTGTTCTTGCCAAAGCCAGACCAATCCACCTGATGCTCCCTTTGGTTACTCCAGTATACATAGGGAAATGACTACATTATTACTTTTCCTACTTGGAGGAACCTTCTTGCATCTCTTAGAAGGAGAAAGATTCCTGTTTTAACTGTCCAATTATTACAATTATATCCTGGGCAGTGAATTTAGAGGTGAATCTCTAGCTATAGCCTGGAAAACATGACATTATCCAATAACCCTAGAAGCCAGGGATAGACCAAAGGGGCAAACCCTTCATTCAATGCTCAAAGAGCCTTCACCAGGACCTTGGAGAAGCAAGGAAATCTTTCCTTCACAGGACATTTACCAGAAGTTATCTATCTGGAACTAGGTAGTGGGCTAGTTAGGTAGCCTCTGGGAGTTGAACATTGGCAATATCATTAGATTTGGGGGTCAAAAGATCTGTGCTAAAGATGCTGGCTCTGAATCATTTCCTCTCTAAGAGACTGTTTTCTTATCAGTAAAATAAGGGAATTGAAAAATAGAAGATCATTTCTAAGGCAGAGGTATCAAATATACAGACAAATATACCAGCCACCCTCCTAAGGGAAACACCAACTAAATTAAAATGTAACTGGTAAATAATGAAACAGATTTTTAAAAAAAAATAGAACATAGATAATGTTAATATGTGGTTTTCTACAGTGTTATGTGACTTGCAGAAATCCTTATGAATGGTTTAGTGGCCTCTGTTCTTATATGAGTTTGAAGCCGCTGCTCTAAGGTAACTTCCAGGTCTAAATCAATGAGTCTATGTAGGTCAGAAACACCTGTGTGTCACACTAGCTTAACTGCAGGTGTGCAGAGGTCAAGCCATCTGCCAAACACACAATTTGCCAGGTGCTTCATTGAAGACAGTTTGGAAGGGAAAAAAGAGGAAAGGACATGGGGGAGGGTGATTAGAAGAGGAAAGTGTCAAAGAGAGAGGTCAACCAGAAAGAAAGGGATGAAGAGAAGAGTTCCCTGGAGAGGCTGATTAGAATGGTGAAACAGAGAGGAGGAGGAGGAGGGATAGTCAGAGACAACCTTGGGGAAGGAAAGAGGAAATAGGCTGAGGGTTAGGGAGAGGGAAACGACATTCTAGTCCAGAATACCATTAAGGTACTCCCCCCCTCCGATTTTCTTTCTGTAAGTCATATCCTCTCTCAATCCAGAGAAGAGAGACCATGTAGCAACAAGAACCCAAAGTTTAGACCCAGATCATTTCTAGGATGGATGATTACCTGACTTTGTCATTTGTTTGTTTGTTTATTTGTTTATAGCTCTAGGAAGGTCATCTTCTCCTGGGTAGACTCTAAAGGGTACTGGACCTCTCAGGTTCTCCTCCACCATTCACAAAATCACCAGTACATTATTGTCTCAAATGTTTACACAAGCAGAGTTCAAAAGGGGATGAAGGCCAGCTCCACAGCCCCAGAATTCAGATTGGCCTCTGGCAGCTGGTCTCAGGATCCCGAGCCCAACAATGAGCTCCCCTATTCCAACCAAAAAACATTTATAACCTCTCCAAGCAGAACTCTGGCAGAGTGAGGCAAACTGTGAGCTCAGGAAGCTAATGACCTTGAAACTATCCATTTATCTTGGCCTTTCCCCCTCCATGTGAGATGCCACAGAAAATGAGTCTCTTTCTCTCTTTAAAGAAGAATGAGTACAGACAGGGAGCACAGGCAAAGAGGAAACGTCTTTACTTCCCCAGAGCAGGCTGGGGCCTTGTGCCCTCCTTCCTCCAGGATCATCAAATGCTTGCTACCTCACTGGGTCTGCCACCTGGGGAAGACAGCCCACCTGAGCTCCACTCTCAGGGCCTAATGTGTGTTAGCTTCTCCATAAATCTTCATAAATACAGCCTAACGAGACTCTTGCATGTCGCCAGGAATTGGTGACAGCCTTCCCGAATTGGATGTGTGGTGGTGACCCAACATGGAAGAGGTCTGAGAAAGCAAAGGGAAGGAGTCAATGGGAGACCAGCATTACTTGGGGGTGAGGCGGAACTCCAAGAATAGGGAAAGTACAGACCACCCTGAGCATTCGGAGTTTGCAAATATCAATGGTATTCCAGTCTCTCCTGCTGCCCTCCTCCTGGCAGAGACCATAGGGGCTTCCCACTGGGAACCTTCCTGGAGCCAGTAGCTGGCACAGCAGGATTCCCCCATTGTTCACTGCGTGAACCACATGGGTGTGAGAGGTTTTCCCTTTTCTTTCCTATGACACTCAATTGGATTTTGTTAAACAGCAAATTCATAGGCACTGGATATTGTGAGAAGGCAATCTGACCAAGGCCCAAGTCAGCACATAAACAAGACCTAGTTTGAAAAAAAGAAAGAAAAAGAAGGGGGAGGAAAGGAGAGAAAGAGAAAGGAAAAAAGAGGGAAAGAGAGAGAGAGAGAGAGAGAGAGAGAGAGAGAGAGAGAGAGAGAGAGAGAGAAGCAAAAAATCTCAGTCAGAAATGGCAAAGTGGGATTTTGGATGGAGAGACCCCCACTCTGAATCATTAATCTTGTGTGATCCCCATCCTCTAGCTAGCTAGCTCATTCTGCCTTTCTCACTCATTCCTGCCAATATTTTTCTCTTCTCTCGATCTGAAATACACCAGTGCAATGAGTCTTTCCAACAAGGGTACAGATTAGGACGCCCCAAGCTCAAATGAATAGCAGCTTCAGCCAAAGCCTTCCCATACAGCAGCATCTTTCAGGACCTCACTTTAGGTACCTTCTGGAGGTGAATTAGGGGCAGGCCAGGTTTAGGAAGAGATTCATGGCAGAAAGGAGGAAAATGGGGAGGGGGATAGCTAGATCATATTTTATTTACTGATTTTTATTTTTTTCCCCAAAAGACCCTGCCTGAAAATCACCTGCTAAAAGTAATAAATCTCCAATAAGACTTCAGGCTTCTCTTGATCAAACTCAGAAGAGAAAAGAGAAAAAAAAAGTTTCTTTGAAAAAGCAAGGAATACATGTTGAAGGGAATTTCAGAGATTGCCCAGACAGATGCATATTTGAAGGTACTTCCTCTACCATATCCCAGAAGTGGCTAATTTGTCTCCATTTGAAAACATTCAGGGGTACCTACTACTTCCTCACAGACTATTTCACTTTTGTCTAACTCAGATTAGAAGATACTGCCCTTTATACAAAGATGAAATTGGCCCCTCTGTAATTTAAATCCAGTTTAACAAATTAAATTTAACATTTAGTGAGCACCAACTGTCTACTGTTCTAGGAAAGCTCTGAGGTAGATACAGAATTTAGATGAATGAATGTGTAAAGGAATGAATGAAAAGGCTCAGTATGTTCCAGGCATAGGATGAAAGGAAAGGTGAAGGGAAAAAGGCACAAACATAAGACATTGTAAAATGAAATATTACATGAAAGTGCATCAGAGAGTTTGAAAAGTCAAATATTATACAAGACCTAAGGGGGAGAGGTTATTATCAACACTGATAGAGTGAGTAAAGCTACATAGAGAAAATGGTATCTAAGTTGGTCTTTAAAGGAAGGGCAGGAATTCAATATCCAAAGGCATCCATGTATATATGTGCTATGTATAGAAAGCAGCAGAGAAAGAAAGTAAAGACAAAAAAAGTGTGGGGAATGTTCAGGAAACAGCGAGTCATTTATTTTGGCTGCAGTGAAAAGTATGAGGTGAAGAGGAATAAAGCTAGAATGGAAAAGTGGTGCCAATTATATAGGACTTTGAATTCTGAGGAAAGTCATCCAAAATTTACTCGGTAGGCAATAGAGAGCCATTGAAGGTGTTTAAGCAGAAGATGTCCGAATTGTTTTTTAAGAATGGTTATTCAGATACAAAAGTATCATTGGTAAGACTCCACAACAGAACTAGCCTCAGTAAGCATTCTAATGCACCTGCTATAGTTAAGGTACTGTGCTAGATGATCTCTGGGGGAGATACTTTTTTTTCAGCATTAATTCTCAAAGAGAATCAATGATATCAGGAAGGTGATGTCTTGATTTGCAAATATTCAAATGAGAACAAGGGCAATTAGATAGTACAGTGGATAGAACACCAGTCCTGAACTCCGGAGAATCTGAGTTCAAGTTTGGCCTTTGACATTTGATTCTTACCAGCTGAATAACCAGGGCTGTCTCCAGTCAGTCTGATCCATATCTGACCACTGAAGAAAGTGAGTCTGTTGACTTAGCACAGACCCCCTTACTGAAATCCAATTCATGTCATGACATTACCCCCATGATGTCATGGTCTTCTTTGAAAAAGAAGGACATCATTCAAATGCAAATTTTGAAGATCAAAGAAGAGAAGGGTTCCATGTGAACAATAGTTGAACTTGGGTCAGTTGATCCTGAGAGATAGGTGAGTGCCATTTTAAAGGGACTGATGAAAGACAGGTTTGGATCAGCTGTTTTGTCACTGATCAATATCACCATTTCATTGCCAGATACCACATACTGGTGCTCTGCCCGGCATTGCAGGAACTCCAAAGTGACTTGATGATATAGGAGGAAAAAAGAAATCATACTCAAGGGCCAAGAACTCCTGCAACACCAGATCATCACTAAAAGTCCTACTTCCTATAAAATCAGGTCATGGGGTGAAATGGTTCTGAAAAGGGCAAGTGAGAAGGATGTCCTTGCTCAACATTCCCCTCACAATAATGAACATAATGGTACAAGTTGCATAATCATGTTTGTGACAACATGGTCCTCTTTGTTTTCAAAGGATGAATATCATCATGAAAGTGAATTGGATTTAAGTGAGGCAGGGCTGTGCAAAGTCATCAGTCTCACTATCTTCCAGAATCGATAGACCCAGATGCAGTGTGCAGTCCTTGACCTCAGACAAAGTGAGACTTGGAAAAGTCCTTAGCTTAAAAGAGGTCAAGGCTGAAAATAAAGCATGAGCAACAATCTATGAGTAGTAGTGGCTGCCCCACTGGAGACCCAACTAGCGTGCTTCTTCAAAGTTATTAACCTTCCCTCCTTCCTTCCTTCCTTCCTTCCTTCCTTCCTTCCTTCCTTCCTTCCTTCCTTCCTTCTTTCCATTCTCTTCCTCTTTCCATTACCCTTATATGTCGGGGCAAAAAGAATTTAGATGAAGGAAGAAAGGAAGGAAAGGAAAAAGGGAAAAGAAGGAAGGAAGGAAGATATTAGGGCATCAGTGTGGATGAAGGTCATGGTAAGAAGCATATTCCTTGCTATGATGACCTGAGAGGATGAATTTACTTTAAATACATCACCTGTCCAAGGAAAAATGCCATAAACTTGAGAATAGAGATTGTCTGCACAGACCTAACTTCTACCCAGCAACCAGGGCAGGAATTATAGAAATTATGTTGTTACAAGTTAATGACTATATAATGATGATAGCAACAACAAAGACAGACCTTCCAGGAAACAGGGGGATATGACATCTGAAAAAAGAGGAACAGGGTGGAGCAATGTCTGGAGGAGGAGGCTTAGTATCTATATTATCTATATTATGTTGTGATCAGACCCATAATGGAGTCAGGCCCATCACTAGAGCTGCCTGTCAGTGCTAGACAGAGATAAGAAATGGTTGAAGTAGTCATCATGTTTATACATTATTATTAGACTCTGGATCTCTACAGGATGTGATAGTGAGAGGAGAAGCAATGAAATTGGGTCATTTCATAACAGAAGAGAGTAGAAGTGAGAATCTCCATAAGGAGATTATTTCAATAGTTCAATATAGTGATAGTGAGTGTTTATTAACCATTTTTGTGTTATGGACTTTTTTGACAGTCTATTAAAGACTATGGACCCTTTTTCATGATATTGTTTTTAAATAAGTAAAATACAAAAAGTTATAAAGAAAAATTATGTTGAAATGTAGATGTAATTTTTCCACATCAGTTCATAGATCCCCTGAAAAATATTCACAGAACACATTGAGGATCCAGGGATCCTATTTAAGGAACTCTGGCTTAAAGTTAGGAAATATCAGGATAGTAATCATGAGAATCAAAAAAAAAAAGAATAGATGTTAGAAATTCCCAAAGATGGAATGGGCAGTCATCAGTGACTGATTTAAGATAAGAGATAAATGAAAAGAGATAATCAAAGGAAAAGATACTTTTATGTAAATAGTATTTTATTTCTCCAATTACATGAAAGATAGTTTTCAACATTCATTTTTTTAATAAGATTTTGAGTTTCAAATTTTTCTCCCTCTCTGTCTCTCCTCCTCAAGAGGGCAAGCAATCTGATATAGGTCATGCCTATACACACACACACACACACACACACACACCATAGATAGATAGATAGATAGATAGATAGATAGATAGATAGATAGATATCCACAATATATTAGATGTTGTGAAAGAAGAAACAGAAAAAAAGAAAAAATACACACAAAAGAAAATAATATGATTTGATCTACATTCAGATTCCATTAGTTCTTTCTCTGCATGTGGAAAGTATTAGAATTCTCTCAGATCATTGTACTACTAGGAAAAGCTAAGTCTATCATAGTTGATCATCACACTGTGTACAATGTTCTTCTGGTTCTGTTCACTTCATTCAGCATCAGTTTGTGTAAGTCCTTCCAAATTGGAGAAGATATTTTATTAAATTATTAATATATTTGTTATTGAATCATCTTTGTTCCTAAATGTTTCCTTTCTCCTTCTCCTTCCCCTCATTGTAATTAAGAATAAAAATGGGGCGAGGAGGGAATAGGACAGCAACAACTAAGCAATGCATCCACTGAGTCTGACATTAAAAACATGATATATCATATATAGGAGGCAAATTTAATGTTAGTTCTATAAATAGAAATAGTAAAGTCAGAAGGAGCAGTTTCTGGAGGAAATATTAATAATACTGGAATGAAATATGTTGAGTTTGAGGTGCTGATGAAATACTGCTGTTCAGTCAAGTCTGACTCTTCATGATCTCATTTGAAATTTTCTTGGCAAAGATACTGGAGTAGTTTGTTATTTTCTTCTCCAGCTCCTTTAAAAGATGAGGAAATGGGGTCAAACAAGATGAAGTGACTTACCCAGGAAGAGATAACTAGTAAATCTCTGAGGCCAGATTTGAACTCTAGCCTTCTTGACTTGCAGAACCAGTGTTCTATCCACTGTGCCACAGAATGCTCCAGTTGTACTATAGCAGTTGGAAAGACAGGTCTGGAGCTTAGAAGAGAGATCAGTATTGGAGATAGAGAATTCACAGAATTTTAGAATTTTAAGAGTTGGAAGGGATTTCAGAGGAAGTGTAACATCATCAAATTCCTCAAGTGAGGATAACTGATTACCTCTGGAGTCAGCCCATTCTTCTGGAAGCCTCTGGAAGTGAATTCAAACCAAAAGCTGTTTCTTTTTTGTTTTCTAATGTCAACAAAACAAATCTAGTGTTCCTCCCCCATGATCATCACAAAAGGAAAAGGTCATACTTCTAATAAAGGAGAAAGAGATATGATAATCCTTGAAAAATTTGAAGAGAGCCATCATGTCCCATATAAGCACTATCTTTTCAAGGCTGACCATTCCTAGTTTTTCAAACCCATTCTCATATGGTAAGATGCTGAGGCCCTTCACTATTCTGATTGGTCCCACCACAAACTCTCCAACTTACAATTTGCTTTCTAAAATATGGCACCATTGACTGAATAATTCTCATTTCAGAGGGTTTATCACACCTCCATCACTTCAGATGCCATGTATCTACTAATACAGTCTAAGATTGCATTAAGCTTTTTTAAGAGTCCTATTTCATTGTTCACTCATATCAAGTTTGTACTCCACTAAAACACTAAGATTTCTGTCCCATGAATTACTGATTGGGTCATATCTCTTCATTCTAATATCCATATTGTGTTTGGTTTTTTAATCAAAGGTAAGCATTTGATATTTTTCTCCTTAAATTTTATCTTATTAATTTCAATCCATTTTTTCTAGACTAAAGAGATTTTTCTTTATCTTAGCAATATATCAGATCAAATTCTCAGTGTCCTGTCATATGAAAATTTGTCAAGCTTGTCATCTATAGCTTCATCCAAATCACTGATAAAAATTGATCAGAAAAGCACCAAGGACAGAGTACAATATCATTCTACTATAGACATCACAGTAAGTTAACAGTGATTAATAGCCACTCTGGGTCAGTTATGGATCTCCCTAACTGCACCATTTTGCAATATTTACATAATATCCACAAGAATATTGTAAAAGATTTTGGCAAACTTTATTTTTTCTTACAGAATGCTATGATCTAATATTTGAGGTATTCCATCCAAAAAAAGATATTTAGGTCAGTCTGGCATGATTTAGTCTTAATGAAATCAGGCTGGCTACTAGGAGCATCTTTTCCTCTCTTTAAAAATTTTTTTTTAATTCTTCACTTAACAAATACCCTCAAAACAATAAAGAAGAACAGAAAAAGTTGATAGCACATAAAACTGCAAATTTATACCATGTATATACAAGTTGCTTTAAATTTTATACATGTATATAGGATATGTGTGTGTGTGAAATTCAACATGCTACCTTCAAAGCTGAACTACATGTTGATGATTCCTTCTTAACTTTCTTCTTTTCATTTTTTTGAAATATCTCAAATTTATACATGTATATAGGATATGTGTGTGTGTAAAATTCAACATGCTACCTTCAAAGCTGAACTACATGTTGATGATTCCTTCTTAACTTTCTTCTTTTCATTTTTTTGAAATATCTCAAACACTCCTTTTCTCTTTTCTTCCCTCTTCTCTTTCTAATGTTTATGATGCATACTTAAATGTTATGTCCTAGAATTTTCCCAAAAATTGAAGTCAGATTCTCCAGCAAATGATTTTTAAAACTCGCTTTCTTCTTTTAAAAATTAGGAAAACATTCGATTTTTTCTAGTCTATGGCAAATCTTCCATTTTTCACTATTCTTCAAAAATCATGATCTGTAATCACAATCACATCTGTAAGCTCTTTGAGTTCCCTAAGAACATTGTTCATCTGTGTCTGTTAACTTGAACTCATTAAGGATAGCTAAATAGTCTTTTACAATCTCATTTACTTTAGGGTTTGATTCTGTCTTAAATCATTTTTAGTCTATGGATCCTGGTCAGATTATTTCCTTGTCAGAAAAAACAAATAAGAGTTTAATAGTTCTGTCTTTTCTCCTTCACTCATTATCATCAACCCATTCACTCTGAAGAGCAGTCATCTCTTTTTGGATTTCCCTCATACCCTCAAATAACTTTAAAAAAAAACACATCAAGTGGTAGGCTGGGTGGTGCAGTGGATAGAGCACTGGCCAGGGATTCAGGACTACCTGAGTTCAAATCAGGCCTCAGACGCTTAATAATTACCTAGCCATGTGGCCTTGGGCAAGCCACTTAACCCCATTTGCCTTGCAAAAAAAAACCACATCAAAAGCAAAAATAAAAATATTTTTATTGTCTTTAGCATTGACTACAGATCTCAATTTATTCTGCTTCAGAGATTCTGTCATTTTAAAAGAAACATGATTTCTTTGAATAGGCAAACTAGGTCATCTTTTTGCCTCATTTCTTACCTTAATTCACTGAATGGGTATTGCCTCAGACAAAATGAGACTAGACTTTTGCTTAAAAGGACCAAGATTTCCTACTACTTCTGGGGTCCTCTCCAGTCATCGTGACTAATGTCTTGAATCTAAACTCAGATGACCTTGGAGGAATGAGGCTGATGACTTTGCACAGCCCTGACTCAAATAAATACAATTCACTTGCAAGACATCAAAATTACTGAAGTCATTGGTCCTGTTCAAAAACAACAACAAAAAAAAAGGACCAACAACAACAGTAGAAACATTACATTCTTTTGAATTCAACTTCATTTACATTCTATGAGGGAAATAACATATAGATAAATATAGACAAAGCATACACAAAATAAACCCAATAAAATTGGAAGGAGGGGGCACTAGTAACGTCAGTAATCAGGACTGATCTCGGCACATTTCTTCTACTTCAGAATAGTTTCTTATTGTTAATTGTGTAGTCAGGTGTACCCCTAAAAACATAACAAGGTTAAAAAATGAGGCAATATTGGGGCAGCTAGGTGGCACAGTGGATAGAGCACCAGCCCTGAAGTCAGGAGTACCTGAGTTCAAATCTGACCTCAGACACTTAATGATTACCTAGCTGTGTGGCCTTGGGCAAGCCACTTAAATCCATTGCCTCACAAAAAAAAAAGATACACAAACAAACAAATAAATAAATGAATGAATGAATAAATAGATGGATAGATAGATAGATAAATTAATGAATGAATGAACAAACAAACAAACCAACAAAAAAACAAACAGATAAATAAATAAATGAGCAGACAGGCAGACAAATAAATAAATAAATAAATGAACAAGCAAATAAACAAACAAATAAATAAATAAATGGGTGGGCAAACAGACGGGCAGACAAATAAATAAATAGATGATAGATAGATAGATAGATAGATAGATAGATAGATAGATAGATAGATAAAGTTAAATAAACCAAAAAAATGACACAATAATTGGGACTTTGATTTACTTCCTTGATAAGAATCCCTCCCCACTCTACCCCCCAGGTAGAATGAGTACCAATATTTGATTGATCAGACATTTGTAGTTTAGAGTCATGGTTTTTCACCGAACCTATTAAAAGAGAGGGCAGAGACAAACAAGTGGCTAGAAACTGAGAATACAGGACAGAAATGAAACCCACATCAGGAGCTGGATACCAATGGTGCCTTAATACCAGTTTCATAGATGGTAAATGTGGACTGGTAGCAAGCAGCAAAGCAAGAGACCTTGTGACCCTCGGGAGGGGGCTATTTTTGGACAGGGCCAATTGAAAATCTGGAATTCAGTTTCTAAGAGAGAAGAGGGAAAGATTTTGCTAGCTGATATAATAGAAAGAATGCTGGGTCTGAGGTCAGAAAGATTCATCTTCTTGAGCTCTAATTTGGCCTCAAACACTTAGAAGCTATGCAACCTGGGACAAGTCACTTAACCCGGGTTTTCCTCATCTGTTTCTTCATCTGTAAACCAAGTTACAGAAGAAAATAGAAAAACTACTTCAGTAACTTTGCCAAGATAACTCCAAAAGGGGTCACGAAAGACACTGACTGAAAACAACTAACCAACAAGAAGTTCCTAGAGTAAATGTCCAGGAGAGAAGAGACAGAATCAAGCAACTTCAACTATTGTCATTTGTGATTCAGACAAGTTCCTGGAATGAGCTTCTTAAGTTAAAGAATTGGAAGTGTAAGTCCTCCACTATTACTATGAGTTATTTAGGCTGCATAGGTCCTATGAGTGAAAAGCAAATTTCAATAGGTCCCAAATGCTTTATTACTTTCTGGAGAATACTTAACCATTAGGCTAGTAGTTTGAATCTGTAGAACTGTATAGATTTTTAGGAGAAAGATGGATCTCATTGGAATGTTCAGAGTTGACTTTCTAACAAACTTGAGGCAATTTCTCTTCTGGAAAGTGGAGGGTGCAAATCTGGAGAAATGTTTAGGCAATTCACAGAATTCATAGAATAGAGGAGAATTTATATTTATTTTCATTGGGCTACCAGGGGGTCCCTTCTGTGGTTTGCATTCTTTCTATAGGGTGAAATAAAGTCTGTCCTACAATCAAAATGCTATAAATTGCTAGCTTGGAGCTTGCATGGACGCTGAGCACTCTTTCCCTCATAACAATAAAGATCTAAATACAAAACTATAATTTGTTGTTTACAGAGGAAGTACTGGCTTGAGGTAAAATAAGCCCAGAAGAGTGGTTTTTGAGAGGTCCCCAAAATTGAATCCACTCTGCAAAAAAACAGGTCTTGGGGTTCTGGGGGAAAAAAATTAGAATCAGTACAGAATAACATTTCTCATTGGTGGTAGCAGTTACACAGTATGGCACAAAGAGTGCTGGGCCTGGAATCAGAAAGTTCTGAACTCAAATCCATATGTTCAAGCTCTTTGACCTTGACCAAGTCACTTAATTTTGGTCTACTTCAATTTCTTCACTTAGAAGATAGGATTAATAATATCACCTACCTCCCAAGGTTTTGGGGAAGAACAAATGAGATAATATTTGTAAAGCAGTTGCATATGTTAAAGTGATATATATAAATATTATTAGTAATGCTTCTATTTTTTTGAAGAATAAAATTATCATTAAGGGAAGAAAAGTATTTATTTTAGCAGAGAGAAAACTAGATATTTTTAGATAGGGGTTCTTAACATTTTTGTGTCAGTCTTTGGCAGTCTGAACTACTTTTCAGAATAATGTTTTGAAATGCATAAAATAAAATGATATAGTGTTATAAAAGAAACAAATTATGCTATAATACCCATCAATTTTTTTAAAAAAGGAAATTTGCAGACCCCAGGTAAAGAAAGAACCCTTGGTTTTGATAGTTAAAGTCTGCCATAACATACATTGCCCCCATTGACCTTCTACTACTTTGTGATAGATATGAAGATGGGGATAGCTGATGTTCTAATGTGAGAAATTACTAGATTAATATATCTCAGTAGGTTTGAATATGTGTTCAAATTTTTTTAGGCTAGAGCTCAACTTCTTTTGCAGGTACTGAAAAAAAGAAAATGGTATAAGAAAAGAGTAACTGAAAGAACTATTTCTTTTGCAACATTTTCTGTCAAGACTTTAAATTCTGAATGTCAGTGTTAAAATTTGGAAATGTTATACTTGAGTGCAAGGGAATAAGGGCTCTCTGTTTTTGAGAAACTTTTTGAGAACATACTTGACAATATTTGATCTTTAGAGATCATATTTAGTGATTTTTTTATTTCTACCCATGCACATATTTTGACAACTTATGTGTTTTAACTGTTCTGTTTGTAAGCTCCCTCTCACAGGATTTTTTCCACTGCCCCCTTCTAATAAGTTGTTGATATTTATGATACTAAAATGATTATAATGAACTTGAAACAAGAGAGGAAAAAAATGCATATTGAATTAACTTCCTCGTGTGATCGCCAGTTTTTGTCGTGTAACATAAATTTAATAGAATTTCATCCCACATTCCATTTTCTTTCAGAAATGAGTTGTTTTAGGTCCTTAATAAAATTAGGAAAATAAACATGTTTATAGATGTTCAAACCTATACCTACCATTAGATGCTTTTGTTGTGGTTCATCATTCATAAAACATGTGAATGTTTGAAACATAAGAAGCTCTTTGAGGAGCTGGTACTATTTTTCTTTTTGTCTTTATATACTCAGAAGACAATAAATGTTTTTCATATAATATGCACTTAATAAATTCCTCAGGGTTTTGATGGAATTATAAAATTTTAGAATTGAAGAGATCTTAGCAATATTATTTAGTCTAGCCCCTTACTCACTCAGAGAAGACTAAGACTAAGAAAGAAACTACTTAATTAAATAGTTAGTGATAGAATCTGGAACATAATCAAAATCTCTAAGTTGCTGAGAACTTGCTACCCTTTTACATAGATTGATTGGAGAAACAGCATTAAATAAATATATCATGAAGCAATAAAAATCTGATGAGGTGTCCTATTTGATCTGACATACATTAACTGTCTCTAACAGACACTATCTTATATTCAAACTACTCCAAAGCAATAGATTCTCTGAAAAAGAGAATGCATCTCGAACTTAAATAAAAAGATGTAAAATTTATAGACCAGAATCAAAAGACAATCTTAGAAGTATGCATGAGTTCTTGATTATTAAATGCTAGAGTTAATATAACAATTATATGGCAAAAAACTACAATGCAATAAAACTATATAATGTCCTCCAGGAAATAGTGTCCCCAAATTATCTTTGAAATGGAAAAGAAAATATATATATCAAGAGAATCTATATGTTACCAACAAGCAGAAACTCAAATTTTAACTCTGTTAGAAACATAAGGGTCAAATTTTAGAACTTCAAAGTTAAATAAGTAAAGAAGTCAGATAGAAAAATGGGACTTTGGGTTAGCTATCCTAACCTCATACTACAAACTGAAACCCAAGGATTTTATCTAACTTGTCAAAAGTAAATTATATAGGCAGTTCACCATTTATTACCTCAACTCCCAAAGCATCCCTACTATCTTTTGTCAGAAATTCCCACAGTTCTCCACAGAAGTTGTACTGTCACACAATCAGTCATCTTAAAACTCATATTTCTTGATTATACTCATCCTACTTCCTTTCCTGGAGCTAAAATCACCAGACGACTCTATTCCATAAAGCTTCTAAAAACCACCTACACACATGCACCAAAAAGTTCTAAACTTATTGTCGAAGACTCAGTCCTTGCCTAAAGAGTGAGGGAGGAGAAATTGACATATTTATATAACTTTTTTAATGGTTTACAAAGTAATTTTTTTTCACAATAACTTCTTGAGGTAATATGATCCCTAATTTATACATGAGGAAATTAAAGCACATGACAAATTAGAAAGAAGACTCTTAGAAATGGAACATCAGAGGTCACTTAGACCAAATTGTATATGAACAGAAATCTTCTTTACATCCCAGATAATTTGGCAAAAAGCCTTTGAAAGACCTACAGTAATTCATTCTACTTTTAAGTAGCTCTAATTGGCAAGGAAAACCCATATCTTCCTCTCTGCGATTTCTATACTCTAGTCCTAGTTCTTCTTCTGGGTGCCAAGAAAACAAAAGTTACTCATTTTTTAGGATATTCATATACTGGAAAACAGCCAGCATATATCTTATCCTGAAGTTTTCCCTTCTCCAGGCTAAGCATCATTACTTTTTTGAACTAATTCTTAAATGGCACTTTTTTCCAGAGCGTTTCCTATCTTGTCTGTCCAACTCTAGATGTTCCCCAAGCTGTCCACGATCTACCTATAATGTAGCATCCATATCTGAATACAATATTCTAAATAAAACAGGGCCATTGCTTTCCTTATTTTTGGATACTACAAAATAATTAGGACAATGAGTAATGGTGCAATTTAAGAATTAGAACATCAACATTAACAACCCACAAACAGACACTAAAAAAGAGATTTTGAAAATTAGCAAACTAAATAAAAATAAAAGTAAAAAGGCTATAGAGCTGACAAATAAACTAGGAGCTAGTCTTTCGAAAAGACTAGTAAAATTTGATAAGCCATTAACTAATTTGTTCAAAAAGAAGAGAAGAAAATCAAATAATCTAAATTAAAAATGAACAAGATTGAATTCTCAAAAAATAAAAAATGAAAATAAATAGCATAACTATGCACAATTATATGCCAGAAAAAATGTGAACTTAAAAAAATATAATTATATGTAAAATTTATTTAAAAGAAAGGAATAGTGATTTCAAAATGTTCAATATTAGAAAAGGAAATGAAGCAAGTTACAAAGTAAGTGTCCCAGTAAGTACCTACAGTAAAATCTGCTTATTACCTAGATAAAATCTAACTCAGCACTCAATGGATGAAGTAATAATGCCAAAGTAGCAGAATAAATAGTGAAAAATTCAGTCAAACAAGCATATATTTCCCTATATAATTAAAGTCAAAAAAGTTTCATTTTTGTGCAAATATATTTTTCCCACTGGACTGAAATGGGTTGTTTCAGTGTTCTAGAGCTCTGTTCTTTAAGTCAAAATGGAAAATAATTAATATCATTTTTAATATTTGCTTTGTACATTTTTGTTATTGTCATGTCAGTTGTGTCTGATTCTCTGTGACCCCATTTGGGGATTTTCTTGGAAAAAGATACTGGATTGATTTTTCCATTTCCTTCTCCAGCTCGCTTTACAGATAACTGAGACAAATAACATTAAGTGACATGCCCAGGGTCACACAGCTAGGAAGTATCTAAGCTCATATTTCTGATTCCAGACCAGCGCTCTATCCCTGAGCTACCCAGCTGCCCTGCCTTGTACCTAGTAAGCACTTAATAAATGCTTTTTAATACATTCATTCATTTCACCAAAGGCATTAATTACTAGAATAAAGATGACATGATATGGAATATTAGCAATAGTGATTATGTCTAATTTTAGAAATTGAGGTTAGGTAGCTAACAAAAATATATAAGACCAAAATCCATTCTTTCATCCATAAATAATCTAAGAATAAGAACAAACACTTCTTAAAAGAATTGTAAACTATTAAGTATGCAAAAGAATGCTCTGTATCACTTACAATAATAAAAATACAAATTGTAAAAGTCCTTGTTTCACCTCACACCCAGAAAATTTGGCAAAGATGACAAAAATATGGCATAGTAAGTATTGGAGAAGTTGTAGAAAGATTGGTACTATGTGCTTTGCTGATGGAGTTCTGGTTTAGTGCAATCACTTGGGAAAGTCACTTGGAATTATAAAAGTAAAATCATTAAAATGTTTATCATCTATGATCCAAAGATTCCATTACTTGGCATATACCAAAAGGAAATCTTGATTTTTAAAAAAGTCAAAATATATACCAAAATATTCATAGCAGCACTTTTTGTGGTAGCAAAGATCTAGAAACAAAGGGATACCATGATTGGAACACATTGGAAAATACATAAACAAATTGTGGTGTCAAGAATGTCATAAAACATCATTGAGATTTAAGAAATGACAAAAGATGATGAATACAGAGAAGAATGGAAAGACTTACATGATTTGATGCAGAGTAAAACAAGAAAAGGAAACTATATACACAATGACTAAAATAATATTAATGGAAGACTTACAAGACAATAAAAACTGCAAAGAGCAAATAAATCTAAAGAAGAGATATGAGAAGCTATCTTTCCCTGTCTCCTTTGCAAAGGAGAAAGGCTCCCAGTTTTGGAACATTATACACACACACACACACAAACATACACACACACACACACACACACACACACACACATATGTGCATTTTTTCTTATCCATTGCACCTACAAAACTGATAATTTTAAAAATCTAAAAATAGTTATACATATATTTTCAGATTTTTTAAAATAAATACAAATATTTTATAATAAAATATATAATAAATAAAAATAGAAATAAAATGCCGTTTCACCTTTTTAAAAATCTATTCATCAGTTTTGTTGGTGCAATGAACAAGAGTACTAAAAAGAGTACTAAATCTGAAGTAAGACTTAAATTCAAATTCTGCCTTAGAGATTTAGTATCTGTTTGACTGAAGATTATGTAACCCTTTCTGTCTCAGTTTTCTGTTTTGTAAAATAGGGAAAAGAAAAGTAGTACCTACTTCATAGGGTTGTTATGAGGATCATAACAATGTTCAAAAAAGACCACAATATTAAGGAGGTGATGCCATGACAAGCACATGAACTGGATGTAAGTGAGGGGCATGCTGAAGTCACTAACCTCACTTTCTCCTCCAGAGCCACCTGGATCCAGGGCCAGATATAAATGAGGATGACCAGAGATGGCTCTGAATGCAAGGCAATCAGGGTTAAGTGACTTGCCCAAGGTTACCCAGCTAGTAGGAGTCAAGTGTCTGAGGCTGAATCTGAACTCCCATCTTTTCCTGACTCCAAGGCTAGTGCTCTATCCACTGTACCATCTAGCTGCCCTTATAAAAATCAAAAGTGATAGTAAAAGAGATTGTAATCAAAAGAAATTGCAAACCATATATGAATCTTGCTATATTTTTAAAATTTATTATGTGGAATAGCCTAGGGGGAGGAGGAAAAGTGATACAGGGGACATATTAGGCAGTTTAAAAGTAAAAAGATCAATAAAAATTTATTTGAAATGAAATAGTCATCATAGTAAACATTTCATGGTCTTTCTTCTAGCCTCATTGATATCATTTCATACAGTCAAAAGATTATAGGATCATAGATTACAGAGACTTTTGAAGTCATCTAGTGCAATCCCCTCATTTTTCTGAGAAGAAAACTCAATAGTAAATTGACTTGTCCAAGGTCACAAAGGTAGTAAGTAGCAAACCTGGGGTTCTGACTTTGGTCTTCTGATTCCAAATTCATCCACTTTTGTACAAAAAGGAAATTCAGATTGATTTCCCAAATATTGCTTACCAGAGTAAGGGAGAAAACCTGTTCTCCCTGTTCTGACCACAAAGTTGAAGACTAAGCTCTATGGGCTGAGCCAATCCTCATTCCTCCATTTTTAGTTCCTTTCAACACCCCATGCAGTGGAAGTCATTCTAGCTCTGATTCAGAGATACAGCAGATCAAAACAGCTGCACACAGCCAAAGTCTAATGTAACTCAATTAGCTTATAGTACTATTTCTATTTCTACCTCTGATGCCAGCAATAAATTGGGGTTTCTACTGTACAAAGCCATCCTAAATACAAAAAGGCACATTTACTTCAATGAGAGCACTATACTTTACCTGAAGACATGGTTGAGTTGAGAAATAAAAATCCCACACACGCTAACCACATACTCTGCAAGACAAAAGCTGTTATTTCTTCCAGTTCTTTTAGACTGGATTCTTCTACCAAAGCAAGACTTGTATTTTTGTTTGTTTGGGTTTTTGTTTGTTTGTTTGGATTTTCCTGTACCTGCTGATCTCATAATGGAATTGTAGGTAGTCCATTGAATGATTTTAACTCAAAGGCAAGAAAAAGAAAGTGAGAAAAGTATAATATAGTCATCCAGAAATTTAACAAGGGAGAGAGGTAATTCTGTAATATGACTTTCTCAAGCTTCATTAGGAAAAAAAAGTTAATCCTTTACCTACCTACATATATCTTGCCTATACACACACACACACACACACACACACACACACGCACATGCACAAACAGAGGTTTATCATTGTAGCACTATCCTTAGGCTTCATGCCATGGAACGAGTCTTATAGGGAGCCCACTTTGCAATATTGAAACCCACTCTCTTGTCCAAAATAGAACCTCCTAATGCTGGATTTTGCCCATATTCGAAGCTACAACTAAGGGGAAGCAACTGGGGTTTTATCCAGAGATGTCAAAATTTAGAGACCGATAGCATTTATAATCCTGCATTGATAAATAAACAAATTAAGAAACAAAGTCACTGAGTTAAGCACTTAGTTAAGCAAGAATACTTAGTAAAAAAAAAAAATATGAAGTTACCAGACAGTGGTTTTCTTCTCTCCTGCCAGCTCTTACCTGGTCTGACCCTACCCTGGTCCCTTCCCCCACAGTGACTTACTTCCTACAGGTGCTTTGAAGTATTTCCAGGTCTCCTCTTAACCCAGTTAAGGAAGGGATGTCTCTCTTGTTATGTCAGTCCCTCTATCCTAAGTTCTATAGTTTATGAGCTGCATTTCTCTCTTATTCCCTCCCCCCCTTCACAACTGAATCTGTCATAAATAGTTCATTCCAGAGGATCTCCCATGCTTTTTGACCAATCTGTTTCGTGGTACTTCTGAACACAGACTTTCAAGTTGTAGCTCTACCTGTGGT
Source organism: Macrotis lagotis (assembly GCF_037893015.1). Classification (NCBI taxonomy): domain Eukaryota; kingdom Metazoa; phylum Chordata; class Mammalia; order Peramelemorphia; family Peramelidae; genus Macrotis; species Macrotis lagotis. Next base: position 136,366,870 of record NC_133659.1, on the reverse strand, counting down.
GGTGGTATTATAAAGCTGTTCTTGTATATGTATGTGAATAAGTGGATAGGAGTATATATACATCTATATACACACATATACATATATATTACACACAGTGTATGTAATATACTCATGTATATATAATTCTTTCAAAAGAAATTCACAAAAATATAGGAAATGTCAGAGTCTTTTAAAGGGCGCGATCACGCTGAGTAATACAACCTCCCTTGATTTTTTTTTTTACATTATTTCGGTATGAAATGTTTTTATGGCTCTTGCTAAAAATAAAAGACATTTCAGAGCTTTCTCAGTAAATGAAGCACTGCAGACTTTTCAGTTTTGTTGTTTCCCCTTAAAATTAATATAATTAATTAAAATCCAATGTTCGTCTGATTTACAATCTGTGAGTCAATGAGTCACAGAATTTTATGCAAATAGGGCCACTTTACTTCCTAGACTTCCAACAATAAACCATGTACCAACATCTGATTGAAGAACAGTCCTAACCAAGAGAGATGGAGGAAGGAGGAAGAGCCCTTTTAACCATGCCATTATACATGTATATTGTGTTTTGGGGGGAAACGTATTTAAGAGTGGGAACAATTTGGAAAGACAACAACTGCTTTTATCAAGTGTAAAAAAATTAGTTCAACTGAATTTAAATGCAATTACATGAGCAGCTGGTGAAGGCTAATTTCTGTTCAGTCTGGTTTCACAGGAACCACACCCCCATCTCACTCCCGGGGAGGAGATCAGATTTCAAGCATTATGTCACCACCATCAGCCCTCATTGGCTGGCGGTAGCCTGTCAGGGTCAGCCTCTTGGAAATTAACCCCCTCTCCTTGTGGTCATCTTTGTGATGTTCCTCCCCTATCAAGGTTTGCATAATCTAACTGCACTGAAGTTGTCTAATTTCTTTAGAGACTTCCATGGTGGAAGGTTTTGTCTAGATGGTGACCATCCAACAGGTTTGGTTCCCTTGCTCCCTTGACCATGTTTGTTCACTCATAGATTCGTAGAGTTGGTTGGAACCGCAGAGATAATTATGTCCTGTTTCTTCGTTTTGCACATGATGAACATGAGGAGCAATGAGTAAATGACCTGGTCAAAGTCATGCAGCTAAAGGCAGAGTAAGAACCAGTTCTTCTGACAAGTCAGTCTGACTAAACTATTGCCTTCCACTGAGAGCTGGAAGGTGAAGAAGGCTGGTAGGCATGACTACCATACCATAGCCATAAAATCACATGTATTTTTACAGTTCAGAGTTAATCTAGTCAAATACTTCATTCAAGATGAGGAAATCAAAGACTATAGAGATTAAGTGACTTGCCCAAGGTCACGCTGACAATTAAGTTGTCTTGGGTTGGATTCAAACCATTACTATGGATTGATTCTTTATATGAAACTGATTATTATTATTTGGTACACCAGGCTCCTTTCTCCAAAATGTTTTAGCAACTTCTGTATAAAGATACAGAGTTATTTCCAAACTCTTCACATCCAAATTCTGACCACATTTTTTTTCCCTGCCTTGGTAGAGATCTAGTGGATTGTGGATTTAGAGCTTTTAACATTGGGAAATAGAATAAAACAGTGGCTAGCAGCAGTTTGACATTGTGCTCAGAAAACCCTAAATTTTATTCCTGCTTCTGATATATATGATATATATATATATATATATATATATATATATATATATATATGCCATCAAATCATTTAACACCTCAGTGCCTCAGGTGACCCTCTAAAACTATACAACAGTACAAGAGCTGTTCCTCTGCATTAGTAGGTAGAGTTTACAAATTCCAGATTGCCTATACTTTTGAAATCATAAATACTGGATTTAAAATAACCCTTTGGACATTATTGCCATCTAATCATCTATTTGTTTCCTGAAAAAGAACACTAGTTTCTGTGGGTTGTGGATATTCTCTCTATCTATTAATTTCCCTGACTTCCTTCAAGACTCCTTCCAATCCCACTTTTGCAGGAAGCCTTTCTTGATGCCTCTCCAAGTCTTAGTATCATCCCTTTGAGATGATCTTCCATTTACACCATATATATTTTATATATGCAATCTTTGCTGTGTCCTCCCCTAGAAGATAAATTCCTTGAGAACAGGAACATTGCTTTTTGTCTGGCTTTATCTCTTGATCTCTTAGACGCATAGTAAGTACCTTTCAAAAGTACACAGCAATCGGCTTGCCATTCACACAGAATTATATATCATAATATATATATATATATATATATAACTGTAATTTTCATTTTAGTTACTAGTGTGAAGGAAACATAAATTAAAAGTGTCTGCCTTCCCCTTGTAAAATAAGATAGCATTTGCTTTTTTTCACAACTTTAAAGCAAGGCCTTTTTTGTGCCACAGATTCCTTTGGCAATCTAATATAACCTATGGATACCTTCTCAGGATAATTCTTTAAAATGTATGAAATAAATTATTCAAGATAGCAAAGGAAAACAATTATATTGGATATAATTATCAAAAAAAAACTCGTAGCTTCCAGCTTAAGAACCCCTCTGCTCCAAAGTATCCCATTGGACAATTAAAACAGAGGATATGTTTAGCAAATTCAAGAAAAGTTTTATTTTCATCTTCTTGGTGAATTGTAATGGTAGACTTAGAATCAAGTAAACCTGGGTTTAAAATTCATTTCTAATTCTTCCTGGCTATATGAACAAGATGGCATATTTTCTTCCTCAAGCAAGACCCTTGGTCAACCCTGAAGTCACTCACCTATTCCTCCAAATCTAAGTGATCTTTTATCCTCCTGACCTCCAATCAGCATTTATAGCTTATATTTTTGAACAGAATTCACTTTCCTGCTGGTTCTTTTCAATCTCTTATGACATATGGGCTCTCCTCTCCATTTATATAGCACTTTAAGATTTGAAAATTGCTATAAAATGTTATCTCATTGGATCTTCTCAACATTTCTGGGAAATGAATGCTATCATAATGTTCATTTTACAGATGGAGTTGAGTGACTTTATGGAGTTTGCCTAGGGTCATTTAGCTAATAATTATGTGTGCCATGATTTGAACTCAAGTCTTCAGTCAGGTCATCATCTTAGCCTTTTCTATTGACCATATGCTCCCTCTTCTAATTAATGAGTGTTTTCAAGAATTGGGAATAAGAGTAACAAGACAAATCATAGACAGTGCACTAGCTGAATTCTCAACAGTATCACAGCTGTATATTTCATGTCAACAAGATGACTGGCTCATCCCTCTTTCCAATTACTGAACTTTACTACAATAACTCAGTTTACTCATCCACCTAAACCTCTCCCTTTTGTGCAAACTTTGGTTTCAAAACAATCGTTTCCAGCACTCATGTCTTACACCGGATTCTACTGATTGACAACTACTTAGAGGATTTGGAGAGTGCCCAGGCTGACTTGTAACATACCATATGGACAGTAAACGTGGCATGTAAACAGGGAACCAACCCACAGTGCACCTATAGGGAGCCTATCAGAGTTGCAGATCAAGTCTAGCTAGTCACCTGAAACCTTTATGCAGAAAAACCTTCCAAGAAACCGGCAGATCAATCTATAGGTGCCTTCCAACTCATGTGGGTAACTGTGGTCTACTGAGTAAAATTATCCCTTTATTAACTGTGACAGATCCACTCTAAGCCAGATTTGTGCCCCCTAAATCCTTGCTCACACCCACTAATATTAAGCAGGAACAAGAAGTAACTTGTAATTTAGGTCTTCCTGTCTCCAAATCTAGCTCTAGATTCTGGAAAAAGTTTTGAAATTTTTCATGGGCAACAGGGTTAACTTCCAGTACCCAGTAGAAATTTTTGAAAGAAAGTCTGAAAAAAAAGACTCTGAGAACCAACATTTCCCAACATTCCTTAGAAATAGTAGATTCTTCACAGAATCATAAAATTTCAGAGTAGGAAGAAAGATCAGTAGACATCTAATTCATCCTATAACCAGAAAAAAAGTGTTCTTTAAATGCTGTCAACAAACGATGAATTAGTCTTTCCTTGAAGAACTCAGTGTTGGGGACGTGAGAATCTATTATTTCCTGAGGAGCTTATTCCACTTTCCCATCAATTATATTTCACTAGGCCATTGTTTCAAGGGCTTAGGGAAGGAGGGATGATGATCATTATCTTCCACTAATTTGGGAGAAGGAAGGTAGCATGATTCTTCAACATATAATGTCTGTGACTTTGAATAAGTTCATTGCACTTTTCTAGTGTAATTACATTACATTACACCCTTTCTTCTCAACTATATTATGAAGGACATGATCAAGAACATTCATAGTTTCCTTTCTCATTTTAAATCCTTGATTCTATAGCCTTATAGTTAGCACAATATTGTAAAAATAACATTGCTTCAGAATGATTTTTTTTTTAGTTGTTGGGAAAGTATTATTGAACAAGAATTGTAGTTTGGAATTATGATTAGAGGAGATGGGGAAACACTTGTTTGGTCTCCTTGAACCATCTTAAATGATCTCCCCTAATTCTTAGTCTTTAGATATTTCTCCTGATGCTCTTTTGCTTCCTTAGTCTTTGATCTCTGTGACTTCACCTTGTTAGGCAGGCACTTCTTGTGGGTCTCCCTTCTTTGCCTTCAGTTTATGATGCTGCTGTTTATGAAGTCACTTATTCTTGAGCAACTTACTTCCCTTTACCTTCAAATATATATGACTGTATGTCTCTTTGGATTCTTGTTATCTGCAGAGCACATGGGGCAAGATCTTCCTTGTCTTCATCCCAGTCACCTTCTCAGGTGTTTCATGTTGACTATATCCTTTCTCTGTCTAATGCCCATGTGCCTGCCCTTGTGTTGAATGAGAGTGATTTTCCAGCATTGGATACAAGAGTGACCTGGCACATCACAGACTTTCAGATGATCAGCCCATCTTTACTCAGATTCTAGATCAGCTGATGGAAGTAGTGATGGTGACTTCATTGAACTTATTGGAATGAAACCATACCTTCTTCTTTCTGAAGTGAAGGCATTGGAGGCAAATCTCTTCGAGATCATAAGCATAATCAAAGCCATGACCACAACAAAAGAAAAGTAAAGCAAGATTGATTCTTTATATAAATCAAACCATTATTACTTGGTATACCATCATTCTTCCTTCATGCTGTCCTATTGACTCAGCTTTATGCGTGGTCCTCATTGCCTGAAGCCAGATCACATTTTCCCGGTGAACTCCTTGGTTCATTTATTCCTTGGATTTTTGATTTTGACCTATGGACTACATTGTTGGTCATCTGTTCTGATCCCGGAAACTGAGCACTGTGCTCAAACCATGCCTGCCCCATTTTGGCAGGATTCCTTGACACTGTCCCACCTGCTCTCCACTGGCTAATCCCCAACGCACATTGGAGGCAATCTAGTCCAGTATGCCTTCCAGTATACCACATTACCTGTCTTCACAAAGTCCAAACACAGTTTGCTTTCCCCTCTGTAACAAGATTAAGAATTACACCTTCCTTCTAGCATATCCCCTATATTTTACCTCCCCCACTACTTTTTGGCATACATTTTGCTGTAAAGATAATCACCTCAGGGGTGCCAGATGGCATGTCCAGGCTCTCAGGCCTCTCTTCTGGCCCCACTGAGATCTTTCCGTGATCAGCTTCCATAGGGACAAAACCCTGGCCCAGACCATCTCCTGCTTGAATTGTTATGACCTACTTCTCGTCCACAAACTGACCAAGTGCCAAATTGTTGAAGCAAAACCTTCTTCCTTCTCAGCTTAGAAGTGGGACCTGGACAGACTAGGAGTACAAAAACAAACTAAAATAGGTCTGAAGGAACCTGACCTGACCCTACCAAGGTCATATCTGAATTGGATGCTATAGAGAAATCAAGGTGATGCTAAAACCTCTCCAGATATTTGAATCTACAATAGACTCTGTAATAATAATAATCAACCTTGGATGTTTGAGGCTGCCATAGTGCTTATCAGGAACAAATAGGTGACCATCCATGTATAATCTCATATAAGGGCATCCTGCTCCCAAAGTATACTCTTGTTAGAAATGTCATCAAAGCTTTAATAATAATAGTGATAACAATTATCCTATGAAGGTCTAGTTTATTATTCATATTGAATCATTTTATCATTTGGGGCAAGAATTTTCCTTTCTGGATATTCAATGGCTATAGTACCTGCAGGAATAGGCAATCTTCATTTCCCACCCATACCCTGATAGAACAGTCCATGACCCTGAACCCAAGAGACTTCACAATACTCCATCCCAGGCCCCAAAGTCATTAATCCAGGGAGAAATCATTATGAATTTGTGGTAGATATTGTGGTGATTACAGAGCTCATTTTACAGAGCTTATTTACAAAGCAGAAATTGCTTACCAGCTACCACCATCACATATTAGTAACACCTTCTCAGACCAGACCAGACCTCATAGCCACTATCAGAAGCATCTCCTGAGAGAGTGTCAACTATTGCCATCATCTACCACCCAGAGTAGGAGGCAAGACCATCTAGTGAAAAAACAGCCCAAGAGAACAACAGGAGATAGCATGTGCCAGACAAGTCAAACTATCACTACCTTCTTGACCATCATCTTCTCTTAGATCCTAATGAAAACAGCCTGGAACTCTGATCCAAAAATATTGTTTCCACATAGTTTTGTCATCTTGGGAGATAAACCACCCTCTGTGGAGCTGCTGCCTCGCAACTATTCTTTTTTTTCTTAATGAATTTAGTTATTTATTTTTCCACTGCATACAAATATTGTTTTTATATGGTCTTAAGTACCACATTTCCCTCACTCTCTTCCCCCCCTCCCCTTGACAGAATTTTCTAATATGGATTGTATATGTATAGCTATGTTAAACATTTCCATTTTGTTGTGAAAGAAAAACCAGAATAAAAGGGGGACAAAAAATCATGAGGGGGGGAAAAAACAATTTTTTAAAATTGAAAATAGTAAGCTTTGGTTTCTCTAGATATAAATGGTAATCCTTTAGAATTGTTTTTGATCATTGTACTACTGAGAAAAGCAAGTTCATCATTGTTGATCACCACATGATTTTGTTGTTAATCGTATGTTGCTCTTCTGGTTCTGCTCACTTCACTTAGCATCAGTTCATCAGGTCTTTTTCCAGGTTTCTCTGAAGTCAGTTGGCAACTATTTTTTCAGGTGCTAAGGTCACAGCTACTAAGGACCCAGAAAAAAAAGTTCTTTTCAGTCAGCATTGATCAAGTGACTATTATGTACAAGGTACTGTGTTAAGCACTAGAGTATACAAAGAAAGGTAAAAGATTTCCTGCTTTTATTATATATTTATTATATATTTAATCATACTTTTATTTCAGAGCATAAGACTTTGCCCCTAAAGTCTTTAGTTCTGTCATATCATTCACTATCAAAAAGAATAAGCAATAACATCTACTTTACTGCTAAAGTAAACTAAACTTTTGTAACTAAAATCTTCCATATGTGCTGTCATCTCCATTAGAATGGGAGTTCCTTGAGAAGAGGAACTTCTCTACTTTTCTATTGTATCCCCATTGCTTACAAAGCCTCTACTGGCACATAATAAGCCTCTAATCATTTTTTAATTAATTAATTTATGCCAGAGAAATGGGACAAGAGAAGAGTAGGGACCTGACAGAGTGGCATGGATTTTTGAATGCTCTATGGCTTTTATGGTAGCTTGAAAGGTCTCAATGCAAAGACTTTCAAAGACTTGTGTTCCATAACTTATCTTTTAGACTCTGCCTATCTGATTGGACATTAGTCCTAGTTGTTCAGTATGATGTAAATAATCCAAAGCATCAAAGAAATTAGTATTTGAATCTAGATTGACCCTACGTGGAACCACATCAGTCAATTATTCAGTAAGTATTAATGAAGAGCTGTGTACAAGGTGGGTACGTCAGAGAATAGGCGCTCTAAGTACTACGAGGAAGGTTCAACAAGGGAGTAAGGTGACTGAGAAAACCTTCTTGAAGAAGCTAGGATTTGAGCAGAATTTTGAAGGAAACCAAGAGGCAGAGGTCAGGAGGGAAAAATTTCAGTCCTGGAGTACAGTCAGTAAAAATGCTCAGAGTTCAAAGTTGGCGTGGTGTAGGTAAAGAACAGCAAGAAGACAATTGTCACTAGAGTGTGTAATAGAGTCAGTGCAAGTGAGTCAAGATTAAGAACACTGGAAAGGTAGAAAGGGGTCAAGTTGTGAAGAGCTTTGAAAGTCAGAGGATTTTATATTTCATCCTATAGGTAACAGGGAGTCCCTGAAGTTTAATGACTAGGGGAATGACATGACTAGACTTGCATTTTAGGAAAATCAATTTTTTTTATAAATATCACAATAATTGCTCAAATATTTTTTCAAAATTATCCTAAATACAATCATAATCATAGAAGATTTCATTTATATAGCAATTTATCTTAGCCAGTGTTCTAAAGTACACTATGTCCTTTGATCTTCAAAACAAGTAGCCGCTAGAGGTATTTATATAACCCTATTTTATAGATGAGGAAACTAAATCTCCAAGAAGTTAAGTAACTTGTTCATGGTTATATTACTAGTACATGTCAGAAATAGAATTTGAACCCAGATTTCTCCTGACTCATGTCCAACACTCTGCGCAACACTAATTCCTGCTAAGTCTCCAGTTCCCCTAGTAACATATTATTCCTTCCTTGTCATTTATATTTCAACATAAATGAATTTTCCTAAACATAGGTTTTGACAGGGAGAAAGGAAAAGAATAGAACACTAGGTAACTGTAGAGGTTTAGGGGAGAAAAGGTTAAGTGTTTGTATGATTGTTTTTAGTTTTGGCATCTTTCTCATTCCTCTTTGTCAACTTTTCTCCCTGAGTTACAGTTCTTCCCAGTTTTTCATTTGTTTCTTTTGCCTTTCTATGCATTCTCAGAATTTGACACAGTGTTTGGCACATTGTGGATGCTTATAAAATGGTGGCTGGCTAACGGATTGGCTGATGGAGGGGTGGAGGGAGAGGGCAAAGCCTGAGAGATTGTGCCTTAGAGATGAGTTGTCTACCCTTATTCACGGATCAGTTAGCACCAACAACAGTTTGTCATAGGTCTGGAGTTTAATTTTCAGTAAATTTAATGAAAAAAGAGGAGAAAATAATAAAGCAAAAAGGAAGCTGGAAGACCAAAGAAAATATTTCACCTACTTTAATTCTAGTATGAACCATGTGTTCCCTCTGGAATGGGCTTAGAGCCCTTAGAAATTCCATCTCTTCCCTTAGGAATTCTCACCTCAACTTCCAATAGATCACAATTCTGTTTCTACTATAGTGTGTTTTCCCTATTTGAAAAACAACAGCATAAAAAAAATTACATTGCAGGAATTTTTTATCACAGGCCTGGAAGACGTACAGAAAGATTGTTTAGTCTTTGCCCTTACCCTTAAGCCTAAATTTATTTTTCAGAGACTTAATTAAAAATCAATCAAATAGTAACTGATAATGACTTGTCTCTAGTTACACTTTACCATTCTTTTCCTGAATACTTGATGATGTTGGTGCTTCTGCAAGGAAAAAACAAATACAATTCTCTTTAGGAAGACTTTAATAACCACTTTGCTTAAACATGGTTTGTGCTTCAATAGGATTTTATTCCATAATTACTAGGGAACAAGGTCAAAAGCAATGAGAACCAGCTTACAAGAGATGTTTAGATGATATTAAATATTTCTTTGATTCTTTGATGGATTAGGGATCTTATCAAACTGAGTGCTCCCTCTAGCAAAGGTGATCAGCAATTCATCCAATATCCTAGAGGTCTTTTTGAGAAATGACATTGAATGAAAACACTAATGGGGTATGTAACAATTATGCTTCAGTCACTTTAGGCATGAGAAAAATATTCTTTTTTTAGGAATACTTTATGGTATTTCTCTTGTATAAATCATCCTTGGTAATTACGGAATCTTGTTCATACCCACCACATGGCTCCCCATCGTCCTTTGGACAGTGTCTTCTACTTTAATCTTTCAAAGACTTGTGATCCATAATTTGAAGCCTTGGAACATCAGAAAAACTCATGTGTGTGTGTTTGTGTGTGTGTGTGTGTGTGTGTGTGTGTGTGTGTGTGTGTGTGTGGAGTTGTGATTTCATAGATACAGAGAACTCAATGAGGAAATTCAATCTAAAAATGCAAATCTTTGCTTATTCTGCAACTTTCTTGGAGCCTTGCCTTGAACCCGGGGAAAGCTTAAATGATTAGCTGGGGTCACAAAACCAATGTATGTAAGAGACAGGATCTGAAATCTAACAATGAAGCTGGATATCTACCCACTGTTGATGTTGAAATATGGACTTTTTTTTCAGGGAGATATTTGCGGTCTTTAAACCACTGCATCATTTTATAAAGAGGAAACCAGTCCATTTCTTTCTATTTAATTCTTTAATTTAATTCTGGATCCTATTCCTTTTAAATTTTCAATATTTTGTCCAAGATACTTGCACTGATGGATCAGCTTCATAAATAGACTTATCAAAAGTATTTGCATTATCATGGAAGATTTCACTGAAGAGTCCAAATGAACAAGGGATTCCCTATAGATTAGGGGTATGCAACCTTTCAATTCTTCAGGGCACTGCATCGCCCAACAAAAACTTGTCAAGGACCACATAAAGAATTCTATATGTGGTCCTGGACAAGCTTTGGGCACTGAGGACTGGAAGAACTAAAAGGTTGGATACCCCTGTTATAGATGGTAAGAGCTTCTTGAGACATCTGTTTCTCATGACAGTACACTGACTGCATCAATCCTTCAAACTCTGAAAAGTTTCCTAAATCAAAATCATATCTTCTTGGAATTCTGCCTGGCTACCTTTCCAGTCTTCTCTTCAGTCTTCTCTTCTATTAATTCTTTTTCTGTTCCTTGAATAAAAAAGTCCATCTCCCAACTCCTGATCTTTTCACTAGCTATTCCCCATGCTTTCCCTCTTCACCTTTATATTCTGGTTTCCTTAGTTTCCTTTAAGTACCTGCTAAAATCTTACCTTATACAAGAAACCTTTCCTTTTCCCTCTGTTGATTATCTCAGCTTCATCCTGCACATAGCTTATTTATGCCTACTGCTTCCCCATTAGATTGTGAGCTCTTTGAAGTCAAAGGATACCTTTTCCCTTATCCCCTGGGCAATGTCTGGCACATAATAGGCATATAATAAAGGTGTATTGACTGACTATACACAGGAAAAAAATAAAATCATTGTCCAAACAGCTGATTCATTAATATCCTGAACAAATTAATTCTTAATTATTTTTTGAAAAAGTCATATTAAACTTATGGTTTTAGAACTAAATTGCTCAGTTTCCTAATTTGTATAAAGAGATAAATTATATGAACTCTCAAGTCTTTCTAGCTCTAAAACTCTGTGATTCCTTATTAATGTTTAATAATCATTAATATTTGCTTAATACTTTTCATGTTATGATATTATTTCCTTACAATAATGCTGTTATGTATATTGTGCAAGTATTATTTTCTTCATTTTCTTGATAAGGAAATTGAGAATCAGAAAGGTTAAAAGACCTGCCTAGAGTCACATGGCTACTAGATTTGAACTCAGGACTTCTCACACCAATTTCATAGTGTAACAGTACATCACAACATGTGGATATTTCTGCTTATCTTTCACTGAAAGATTGATTTTTGTTTAAACCTGCCCTGCTGCCAGTCAAGCCTCCCTTAAAGTCCACCCAACAGATGTAACTTTGTTGCTGTTATTCAGTAGTGTTTGACTCTTTGGGTCCCTATTTTGGGATTTGCTGGTAAAAGGTTCTAGAGTACTCCAGCTCATTTTAGAATTGAGGGAACTGAGACAAATGGGGTTAAGTAACTTGCTCAGTGGCATCCAACTGCCAGGTGTCTAAGGCCAGATTTGAATTCATGAAGATGAACTCATGAAGAGTCTTCTGACTGTTGGATATAAGGATATCCAGGATATAAGCCCACTGCTTTAACCACTTTTAACCTAACTGCCTTAGTGTGACTTAATGCCAATTTCTTCTCTGACATATCTGCAATTGAGTTTCATCTCAGCCTGCTCCATGCTAAAATATTCCAATTTCTTTTACTTCTTCTAATTGGTCAGGCTAAAGGGTCTTACCAATACTTCACAATGAAATAGGTCTAAATTTTGGTCCTTTCTTCACCATTAACTAGTTGGTGTCTTTGAGGAAGGCACTCATCTATCTGTGGGCTTCAAGAGGTAGTCCAAGATATCCTATAAGACCCTTCCGTCTTCCAGGTCTAATGAACGTCAAAAAAAGACTAACAGATTAGATCTGAAGGGGATTTCGAAAATATCTAAAATAATGCCTTCATAGTAAAGATAAAAAAAATTGATCCTATAAGAGATAAAATGTCCAAGGTCTCACAGTTACTAAGAAGCAAAACTGGGATTCTGGCCCTGAATTCATTGTCTATTCTATTATACCATAGAGATTAATGAAAAAGATTGCCAGTCCAAAAAAAAAGGTTGATAATTCTGAATCAGTTTATTAGAACTCGCAAATTATCCTGCTAAAAAAAGTAGGAAATGCAGACAAGGCATAAAGTTAATGCTTTTAGCCCTTCAGGTTAGGTACCTAAGGAGAAATAAGGAAAGAGTTTCATAGTCTGAAGCAAAACCTGTACATAGTTACTTTCCAACAAAAAGGTTTGTTTTGCTAAAGGTGTCTTTTAAGGCCAGATGGTGGTTTTCGACTATTGTCCTGTAACTTGGCTAGAAGTGAGAGAGTAACCCACGTCACCTGGCACCCCGAGAAAAAAAGAGCAAATTCCAGCAGAAAATGCCCCATGCTTAAGTCGGTCATTACAATACACAGCAGGTGTCTCCCTGCCATCTGGCTATCTACAAGAGATCACCATTCTATTCCTTGCCTGGCTGACTTCAGCTACCTCCCAAGCCACAGTGAAAGGGACAGGATGGTCACCTCCAGGAATGGACAAACCTCCATTGGACAGTCTGAATCACTGTCTCACCTGCTTCTGGGAATGATAGAAACCAATTCCCATGTCACTTCAAAACAATGGTTTTTCTAAAGTGGCTGCCCAATATTGCCCTAAGAGAAGAATAATAGAAAATCTGAGTTTTGATTGTCATTCACAAATATTGATAAAATTCAGAGTTTAACATGTGCTGGCTTGAGTTCAGAAAATGGCAGAGTACTTTTAATGATTCCAAACTTCTTCCTGAAAATAAGGTCTATTTTTTTGTAAAATCAAGAGTGGTTAGAAAGCCAGCTTTGTAGCCAGGATAAGGCTATTTTTTAAAGGGTTTCTTTTTTCAATACACTTGAAATAGAAAATAGCACAGTGCCTTTGGCATAGGAAAAAAATCAACATTTGTCATATGAGTGAATAAATTTTTAAAGTGTCAAATTTAAGATACTACCCAGTATAAACCCAAAGAGATTATTTTCTTCTAATATGAAAATATAATGATAGCTTTCAGGAAAAAAACAACTTCCATAGAAATGAGAACAATGATATTTGAACCTCAGATTCCATTAGAGATGGAAGGGACTTACAAGGCAAACTGGTTCAGCCTATATCTAAACAAAAATCTATGAAATATGATCCTCTAGTAAGTGCTCATACAGCTTCTCCTTGAAGACCTGCAGTCAAAGGAATCCCAATAACTTTCTAGGGAGTCCATCACATTTGGGAACATTGTTAGGAGGTTCTCCCTTTTCAACAAGTTTAAACTTATCTCTAGGTACTTTCTCTACATTGCTCCTAACTCCGCTTTCAGAGGTCAAGTTAAAGGAACCTAATCCATATTTTATGTGACAGTATTTCAAATACTTGAGATAATATCCTGTGCCCTCTGATTCCTCTCTGTGTTAACATCACCAGTTCCTTCCACAGATTCTCTTATGGCCAACTGGGTTCCTATGCTCTAGGTATTCTCTAGTTTACCAGTGTCAGTAGCCCAGAAGTGAACACAATTCTCCATTTGTGGTTTGACCAGGATAAAGTACAGTAGAGCAATCACCTACCTGGTCCTAGACATACTTTCTCTCTTCATGATGTCTAAGATTGTCTTAGATTGGGGGCTGTCATAGCATCCTAGTGACTCATATTGAGTATGAATTTCAACATAAGAGATAGTGATTTTCTTTAGCCCAAGTATGAAAGGAGGCAGTGGAAAAACTAATCAATCTGGAGTTAAGAAGACCCAGGTTCAAATCCTGGACTCATCTACTTGCCACTCATATGATCTTGGGTAAGCCACATATCCTCTATGACTCTCAGTTTCTTCATTTTAAAAATTAAAGGGTAGAAATAAATGATTTCTAGAGTTCTGTCGATAGGCATTCATGAAACTCGTGCTAAGTAACTGAGAATAGGGGATGGAGATTGAAATTTTGATTATTGATACAAGGACTCCCAGGTGAGAGAAATCCCTTTATAACTGCAGGTCAGCATCTTCTCAGCATCTGCAGTATGTATTTCTGAGAGTATTGAGAGGCTGAATGACTTACCCACAGTCACACATCCAGTATGTGTCAGAGACAGCAGGACATTCTAGCTTTGAGACTAGCTATTTAAAAGTTCATTACAAAACCAAAACAGTCCCACCTTGTATTCATGGAGCTTGAATTCTAATTGGTAGGAGTGAAGGTGGGAACAGCATATACATAAAAGATTGGAAATAAGATAAATATATTATATACCAGATGACTCTTCATGTATTATGGGTAATAGAACTTCTCTCTTCACATGTCAGTATATAATTTGATTCAGTTTCTTCTTTACTTTTTTGTTCCTTTCAGCTATATAGCAACAATTCTCAGAGAGAGATCCACCAATCCCTAGAGGTCCTCGAAACAATTTCAAAGAGTCCAAGAAGTTAAAATTATTCTATAATAATTCTAAGATTTATTTTCCTTTGAAAAGATTTCCTTATTTCCATTATATTTCTGTGAGGCCAGAGTTTTTTCATATATTTCAACCAAAAAATATATCATAACAAATTGAATGTAGATCTGAAAATTCAGATGTCTGCTATTAAGCCAGACACTAGAGAAATTTACAGAAATATGGAAAACGATGCTTCATTTCTCATTTTTTGTCTTAGAAAGCACATTTATTTTAATAAAAATGTTATTTCAACATATTATGAGTTTATTCATGTTGTCCTTATTTAGTCATTTTAATTGAGTAAATATGGCAAAAATAACAAGTCGAAGCAGCAAAACTAAAGTTTTTGGGGGTCCTCAATAATATTATAAGAATAAAGAGCCACTATTCTATAGAGATCTAGTTGCATATTTGCATAATTTATTATTAATAACATTCACTCTCTTCTCATTAATTAGCTTGAGCTTCCAGCCCTGTTCATTAAATATTAATTATTTAATAAACTAGAGAAATCTTTTAATTAGTAATTAGCCTTATTCCTCTAAAATTAAATAAATGATAAAATTACTGAATCAATGCAATCTATTAACAAGAAAGCAATAATAAATGAAATACAAGATTTATTTGAAAGCTTTGGTTAGGATATAGCCTGAGTCATTTCAAACTTTCTTCATAACAGTAGATGATTTTTTTTCACTTGTCTGGAAACCCAGGCTCACATCATTCAGTTCATTCCAGATACTGATTAAAGAATCTTAAGAATCATTTTCATGTTTCTTCTAAGGAAATAAATTCAGTCTCAAACTGTTGGCCAAGATGGCACAGGGAAGCCAGACATTGTTACAAGTTCTTCTGGATTTCCTTCAGAACCAATATGAATCAAACCTCTTAAAGGATTTTGGATGCACAGAACCCACAGAAGAACAGAGGGGAACATCTCCCAGAAAGATCTCCTATGGGGAGCCCCAGAGCAGGGAACAGAGACCTAGCACAAGGGCAGTGAGGTGAAGCCAGGGACTTACCTGAGAACCATGGCAGCAAAAATCTTTGCTGTGTACATAGTGGGAGGACAGGGAGAGCTCCAGTGCAGCTGCCTAGAACACCCATCTGGCCAACTTGACTGGTCTGGAAGACCAGGATCAGGATCCCCTGTGTTTCCAGTGGAGGAGCCCTATGTTTCTTAGCTAGCACTGATTACCCAGAGAGAACCAGTGGCTTTGCTAAATTGAGGACCCACTCCAGATTGTGCTAGGACAGCCCAGATCCAGCTATAGGGAGTGGGCAACTGACATCATCAACACAGACAATCCAGAGAAAGCATCTGGCTTTCCTTACTGGTGGGCCCACTGAGTAACTCCTTAGAGTTCCTAACCCCAGTGAGCAAGACCTCTAGAGATCTCAATACTGAAGTTCTGCAAACCAGACCTTGTCCCCAAGACCCTAGGGAAAGGGCCCAAAATGAAGAAAGGCCAGTGAAAAGTAGGATCTATTGAATGTTAATTTGGAAATAAGGATACTAGCTCAGAAAAACAGGACAGAAAGGATGAAGTTTCAGAGGAAAGCATGAATTGGTCTCCAGCCCAAAAAGATTTCTTAGAAGAGATCAGAAAGGAGTTTAAAAATTGAATGGAAAAATTGGGAAAAGTAATGCAAGAGAAAATTAACACTATGCAAGAGAAAAATAATTCAAATGCAAAAAGCAAATAATTCCCTTAAAAATACAACTGGGCAATTGGAAAAGCGTAACTCTTACAAAAAAAAAGAACTGAGCAATTGATAAAGGAGATGCAAAAAGTAAAAAAAGAAAATCTTTCTCTAAAAAAAAGATTGAATTCTGTGAAAACTAATGACTTCAGTGAGACACCAAGAATAGGTTAAATAATTTTTTTAAAAAAATAAAAAAATAGAAGAAAATGTAAAATATCTCATTGGCAAAACAACTGACCTAGAAAATAGATTCAGGACAGATAATTTAAGAATCATAGAACTACTTGATAACCATGGGGGAAAAAAAACCTGGACTTCATACTGTGGAATATAGTTAAGGAGAACTGCCCTGATATCCTGGAATCAAAGTGCAAAATAGCCATTGGAAGAATATATCAATCCTCTCCTGAAAATGATCCTAAAATGCAAACATCCAGGAATCCTGCAAGCAGTCAGAAAGAAGCAATGCAAGGATCCACAATCAGGATTACATAGGACCTGGTTGCATTAACATTAAGGAATCTAAGGACCTGGAATAAGACATTCTGGAGAACAAGGGAGCTTGGACTACAAACAATAATTCACTATCCAGCAAAACTGAACCTTTTCTTTCAGGGAAAAAGATGGACATTTTACAAAATAGGAAACTCAGTCTTTTCTAATGAAAAAACCAGAGCTAAACAAAAGATTTAGTCTTCAAATAGGATATACAAGAAAGGTAAAGAAGGGAAAAGAAAAAACTGTTATCCAATAAAATTAAACTGGTTACATCCTCACCTGGGAAGAAGGTTCTCATAACTCTTGAGAATTGTAACTCTGTTAGAGGGAATATGCTTAGGCAGAAGGAATGGCCATTCATGATATGTCCATGATTTTTATGCAATGATTTTTTAAAAATATTTTATTTAAAAGGGGAAACAGAAAGAAATGGAAGGAAGGTGGAGATTGAATGGGGCAAATTACATCACATGAAGAGGTATAAAGGACCTATTGGAATAGAGGGGAACAAGGGAGGAGGTGAGAACCACCTAAATCTTACTCTGATCAGATTTGGCTCAAAGAGGGATTAACACACACATTCATTTGAATTTAGAAATTTATCTTACCTTTCAAATATTAAAAGAAGGGGGAAAAAAGGAGGGGAAAGGAAAGGAGGAACTGACAGAGGGGAGAGAAGGAAGAAGAGGAAAAGAGAAAGGAGAAAGAAAAGGGAGGGGCTGGATAGAAGGGAGTAAACACATTGAAGGAGATGGTAAAAAACTGGGAAGGAAGGATAGGGTGAAAAAAAGTGGAAAAGTACAAATGGAGGGGAGATAGCATGGAGGGTAATAAAAAGTTGGTAATTATAAATTTGAATGTGAATGGAATGAATTCTCTCATAAAATGGGGGTGAGTAGCAGAGGAGATTAAAAACCAGAATCCTACATTATGCTGCATACAAGGAACTCATTTGAAGCAAAGAGAAACATATAAAGTAAAGGTAAAAAATTGGAGCAGAATTTATTTTGCTTCAACTGAAGTGAAAAAGGCAGGGGTAGCAAACCTTGATTTAGACAAAGCCGCTGCAAAAATAGATCTCATTAAAAGAGATAAGGAAGGAAACTATATCCTCCTAAAAGTTACCATAGACAATGAAGTAATTTCAAGTACACCAAATGGTATAGCATCCAAATTCTTAGAGGAGAAGCTAAATGAGTTTTGGGAAGACATAGACAAAAAATTCTACTGGTGGAGGATCTCAACCCCCTTCTCTCAGAATTAGATAAATCTAGCCACAAAATAAAGAAGAACTAAGTTAAGAAGATGAATGTATTGTTAGAAAACATAGATATGATAAACCACTGAAGAAAACTGAATGAGGGGGCAGCTAGGTGGCACAGTGGATACAGCACTGGCCCTGGAGTCAGGAGTACCTGGGTTCAAATCTGGCCTCAGACACTTAATAATTACCTAGCTGTGTGGCCTTGGGCAAGCCACTTAACCTCATTTGCCTTGCAAAAACCTAAAAAAAAATTGAATGAGAACAGAAAGGAATATACTTTTTTTCTGCAGTACAGGCACCTACTCAAAAACTGAGCATGTATTGGGGTATAAAAACCTCATAATTGGGGCAGCTAGATGGTACAGTGAATAGAGCACCAGCCCTGAAGTCAGGAGGACTTGAGTTCAAATCTAGTCTCAGACACTTGATAATTGTCTAGCTGTGTGACCTTGGGCAAATCACTTAACCCCATTGACCCTTAAATAAATACAAAAAAGCTTCATAATCAAATGCCGAAAGGCAGAAACATTAAATACATCCTTTTCAGACTATGATGCAATAAAAATCATGTGCAGTAAAGGAACATGGAGAGATAGACCAAAAACTAATTGGAAACCAAATAACCTAATTTTAAAAAATGAGTGGTTCAAACAACAAATCGCAGAAAGAATTACTGATTTCATCCAAGACAATGACTTTAATAAGACAACATACCAAAATTTAAGGGATAACAGCCAAAGCAGTTATTAGGGGACAAATTATATCTCTTTTTTTTAGGGTTTTTTTTGCAAGGCAAATGGGTTTAAGTGGCTTGCCCAAGGCCACACAGCTAGGTAATTATTAAGTGTCTGAGACCAGATTTGAACCCAGGTACTCCTGACTCCAGGGCCAGTGCTTTATCCATTACTCCACCTAGCCGCCCTGACAAATTATCTCTCTAAATGTTTACATGAATAAAATAGAGAAAGAGGAGACAAATGAACTGGGCATGCAACTAAAAAGTTAGAGAAATAGCAGATTAAAACTCTTCAATTAACAATTAGAAATTCTGAAAATTAAGGCAAAATTAATAATCGTAAACAAGAAAGGAATTGAACTAATAAATAAAACAAAGAGTTGGTTTTATGAAAAAATCAATAAAAAGATAACCTTTAATTTGATCTTTAAAAAGGAAGGAGAAAACCAAATTGCTAGTATCAAAAATGAAAAAGTCTAATTCACTATTAATGAGGAAAAAATTAACATAATAATTCAGAACTATTTTGTCCAACTATACGCCAATAAATGTGATAATCTAAGTGAAATTGATGAATATTTACAAAATATAAATTGCCCAGGTTAAAAAAGAGGAAATTAAAAACTTAAATAATTCTATCTCAGAAAAAGAAATTCAACAAGTCATCAATGAACTCCCTAGGAAAAATTCTCCAGGGTAAGATGGATTCACAAGAAAATTCTATAAAACATCCAAGTAACAAGTGGTTCTAATGCTATATAAACTATTTGGAAAAATAGATGAAGGTAGAACTCTGCCTAATTCTTTCTATGACACCAATATGGTGCTGATACCTAAACCAAGAAGAGTCAAAACAGAGAAAGAAAATTATAAACCAGTTTGCCTAATGAATATGGAAGCAAAAAATTAAATATCAGCAAAGTAATTTCAGCAAGTTATCACTAGAATAATACACTATGACCAAACAGGATTTGTTCTAGGAATGCAAGGTTGGTTCAATATTAGGAAAACTGGCAACATAATTGACTATATCAATAACAAACCTAGTAAAAAAATCATATGATTATCTCATTAGATGCTGAAAAAGTTTTAGACAAAATACATTACCCATTCCTTTTAAAAAACACTGGAGAGTGTAGGAGTAAATGTATTGTTCCTTAAAATGAGAAGCAGTATCTATAATGAAACCATCAATAAGCATTATATGCAATGGGGATAAGCTAGAAGCATTCCCTATAAGATCAGGGGTGAAACAAGGTTGCCCATTATCACCACTTTTATTCAACATTGTATTAGAAATGTTAGTTTTAGCAATAAAAGAAGAAAAAGAAATTGAAGGAATTAGAATTTGTAATGAAGAAAAAAATTCTCATTCTTTGAAGAAGGCATGATGGTATACCCAGAGAACCCTAGAAAATCATCTAAAACACTCTTTGAAACAATTAGCAACTTTAGCAAAGTCACAGGATATTTAAAAAACCACATAATTCCTCAGCATGTCTATATATTACTAACAAACTACAACAGTAAGAGCTAGAAAAAGAAGTTCCATTTATAATAACTTCAGACAACATAAAATACTTGAGAGTCTACCTGCCAAGACAGACTTGGAAACTTTATGAAACAACTATAAAACACTTTTTGCACAAATAAAATCTAAATAGCCAGACAAATATCAGTTGCTCATAGGTAGGCCAAGCTAATATAATAAAAAATGACAATTTGACCTAAATTAAATTGCTTATTTAGTGTTATATTAATCAAACTTACAAAAAATTACTTTAGTGAGCTAGAAAAAATAACTGAATCCATATGGAGCAAAAGATTGCGAGTATCAAGGCAATTAATGAAAAAAATACAAAAGAAGAAGACCTAGCCATACCAGTTCTAAAATTATATTATAAAGCATCAGTCATCAAAGCTGTCTGGTACTGGCTAAGAAATAGAGTGATAGATCAGGTGGAATAGATTAGGTACAAAAGAGTCAGCAGGAAATGACCACAGTAATTATTTGATAAACCCAAAGAGTTCAGTTTCTGGAATAAGAACTCACTCTTTAATAATTACTGCTGGTAAAACTGAAAGATAGTATGGCAGAAACTAGGAATAGACTAACATCTCATACTCTATTCCACAGGGATGGAGGGGCAACTGTGCCAGAGTAAAGGAACTTCAGCCTCCTGGAGAACAGCCCCAGGGTGCCTGGGAGCATCAGTCCCTTGCAGTAGAAGCAGTTTCCTGACCTGCACCCCAGGGAGCATCAAGCACAACTTGGAAGATAATCAGGGAGACCTCTGCCAGAGTGAGGGTGAAGCCCAGGCCCTCAGTGTGGTCATGACTCTCAGCACAGCCCAGATCCCAGGAAATGGAAGCAGGCTGTGGAGCCACCCAGCAGGAGTCTCCAGGCAGCTCCACTCTGAGTCTCCAGACCATGGAATATAAGGGAGTAGAGGGAGACTGCCAAGGTCTGTCCTCTGTCCCTGGAACAGGACACTGTGGCTTTGACCACATTCAGACCCTGTTCTCCGTTTAGGCCTCCACATAGAGAAGGGACCCCTCTCATAGCCCTGGGGCAGAAGGATGCATTTATGGTCATTCAACAGACCAGGAAAGCAATCAGAGCCTCACACACACACACTGAGGTCCTTTCCAGGGCGAGGGTGACCCAATAATACTCAGAAGCTCAGGAAGCACCCCAAAATCAGGCACAAGATGGGGAAATGAGTAAACAGGAAAAAAAAGGAACCTGACCATAGACAATTATTTTGTTCCCATGGAAGAGCAAAACCATAAAATCAGAAGATGAGAAAGTCCAAGTTTCTGCATCTAAAGACTCCAAGAAATAAAGAAGTTGGGCTCAGGCTATGATAGAGCCCCCCAAAAAAGATTTTCAAAATGAAGTAAGGGAAATAGAAAAAAATTGAGAAAAGAAATGAGAGAGATACAGGAAAAACATGAAAACAAAGTCAGCAGCTTAGTCAAAGAGATCCAAAAACATGCTGAAGAAAAATAACATGTTAGTCAAATGGATAAAACAGTTCAAAGTGTTATTTAGGAGAAGAATACCTTAAAGAGCAGAATTGGCCAGATGGAAAAGGAGATAAGAAAGCTCTCTGAAGAAAACAAATCCTTCATATGTAGAATGGAGCTAAAAGAAGCTGATGACTGCGAGAAATCAAGACACAATAATTCAACACCAAAAGAATGAAAAACTAAAAAAATATGTGAAATATCTCATTGTAAAAACAACTGATCTGGAAAACAGATAACTCAAAAATTAAAAAATATAATTTAAAAATTATTGGGCTACGTGAAAGTCATGATCAAGAAAAGAGTCTTGATTTCATTTTTAAAGACTTTCTATAAGAAAATTGCCCTGGTTAGTCAAGTTCCAGAACTCCCAAGTCAAAGAGAAAATATTACAAGTAGCCAGAAAGACACAATTCAAATATAATGGAGCTGCAGTCAGGATTACACAGGACTTAGCAGCAACTACAATAAGGGCTTGCAGGGCTTGGGATATAATATTCCAGAAGGCAAAAGAGCTTGAAATGCAACTGAGAATCAATTACCCAGCAAAACTGAACATCCTCTTCCAAGGGAAAAGAAAGACTTTCAATGGAACAGGGGGATTTCAAATGTTCCTGTTGAAACAACCAGAGCTAAACAAAAAGTTTGATCTTCAAGTAAAGACTCAGGTGAAGCATAGAGAGGGTAGATGAGAAGGGTAAATTATGAGGGACTTAATGATGATGAACTGGATGTATTCCTGCATGGAAAGATGATACTGATAATACTCATATGAACCTTCTCATTTAATAGAGCAAGTAGAAGGAGCTTTTATAGATGAGGCAGAGGAGAGAACTGAATTTGAAGACATAATATATTGTAAAAATGGAGTCAATGGGTGAAAGGGAAATGTCCTGGGGAGTAAGAGAAAGGAGAGGTAGAATAGGCTAAGATATTTCATATAAAAGATATTTAATGTAGCTTTTGCCATGGGTATGAAAGGGGAGAAGGCAAGGGGGAATGAGAGATCCTTCTTTCTTTTTGGAAATGGCTCAGAGAGGAAACAGTATACACCATTCAATAAGGTATAGACATCTAGAAGAAAAAGGAAAGAAGGGGGACAGGGGGAGGAGAGGGGGGATGTGGGTGATAGAGGAGAGGGTAGATCATAAGAGAGGATAGTCAGATATAACACATTTTCTTTTTTACTTTTTGCCAGGTGCTGGGATTATGTGGTCTGTCTGGGGCCATGAGCCAGGGGCTGGGTGGTTGCTGGGTCTCTGGGGTGGGATGTGGGCTTGGGGCCTCTTGGCCCCGTGGCCAGTGCTCTGTCCACTGAGCCATTCGGCTTCCCCACAGAACATTTTTGAAGAAGGACAGAATGAAAAAAGAGAGAAAATATAGTAGATGGTAGTGGGGAAGAATGGATGGAGGGAATTACAATCAGCAACAGCAGCTGTGGAAAAATATGGAAGTAACTTCTATGATAGACATATGATAAAGAAAGTAATCCACCTGAGACAGAGCTGATGGTATCAGAACACAGACTGAAACACATTTTTTTCCTCTTTCTTTTACTTTATTTCTCATGAAGTTTTGTATTTTTGTGGGGGAAGGGATATTATGTTTACTCAAACAAGAATATTTTAGTAACGTGTAAATAAATTACAGAAAAATTTTTAAAAAGATTAATTTCTCTGTTAAAAAAAGAATTTCTTAAAGTTAAAGAAAGAGATAAGTATGGAAGAGAAATAATTAAGAAAAGAAATGTTTGAAAGAAAATTATGAAAAGAAAATTAAGATCTTGGCAAAAGAGGCAACAAAAATTCAAGAAAATGTCACCTTAAAAAAGAATTGATCTAATTGTAAAAGAGGCACACAAATTCACTGAGGAAAATCATTACTTAAAAATTAGAATTAGGCAAGTGGAAGCAGATGACTCCATAAGATTTAAAGAAGCAATAAAACAATCAAAAAATGAAAAAAATAGAAGAAAATATGAAATATTATATTGCAAAAAAATTGACTTAGTAAATTAAGGTGAAGTTATTTAAGATTATTGGACTGCTTGCAGGCTATGTTAAAAAAAGAACACAGACATCATAATTTCAAGAAATTATTAAGAAAAACTGGTATCTTAGATCCAGAGGGTAAATTAAAAATTGAAAGAATATACACCTATCACCTCCCAAAAAGAATATACAAAATGAAATTATTATCTTATATATATTACTATTTTATGTTATATGATATATGATAGCCAAATTCCAGAGTTCTCAAGTCAAAGAGAAAATATTACAAGCAGTCAAAAAGAAACAATTCAAATGTAATGGAGTCATTATCAGGATCAGACAACATTTAGCAGGTTTCATATTAAAGATTAAAGGGCTTAGAATATATTCTGGAAGGCAAAGAAGCTAGGATTACAATCAAAAATAATCTACACAGAAAAACTTAGTTTAATTCTTCAGGGGAAAAATGGATAATTAATGAAATAGAGGACTTCTAGCTATTCCTGATGAAAGGACCAGAACTGAATAGAACATTTGACATTCAAATCAAGGCTCAAGGAAAATATAAAAAGGTGAACATGAAAGACTCATATGTGGGACTCATTGGAGTCTTCAATCCTATATGAAAAGATGATAAAGGTCATTCCTAAGAACTTTATCATTAATAGGGCAGTTAAAGGATGTTTACATAGACAGAGATCAACAACTCCTCTATAACTTAGAGTAGCCTTCAGGGACACTGGAAGGTTAAGTGAGTTGCCTATGACCATCCATCTAGGAAAGTAAAACTTGAATGCGTATCATCCTAGTTCTAAGGAACTGTCTATATATCATGCAACATTGCTTCTCATTTAATTCTTATATAGGGAAATAATGGATACTTAGAATGATATTTTAAACTAGATGCAATCCTATACTTTTATCATTAATATTCAGCTATTATCATTTGTTAGTTTAAATCTAGGTTCCCATTGTTTAAAATGACTTGAGAATACTTAGTCCAGAGTGATTAAAAATGGTCTTTATTAAGCTATCTTAACAAAATGGCATACCTCTCTCATCGTAGGAGAGAGGAGAGGGGAAATCCTAACATACAAGCTCTTTTATACACTTTGAAAGACTTTGTTCCTGTCCCTTCATGACAATCATAGGCTGGAGTCACAAATCCAATTGATACATTGGTTCCTATATATTTCCCCACCCTGCTCATTATACTAATGAGCAAGAACAGAGAGATCTCTTTGAACATGTGCAAAGGAGAAGGTCAAGATTCTAGGTCTAGGCTACTCTTGACCAGTTAAGGACTAGTTTCTTCTAATCTAGTTTGTCATTTTTGGAATAGGATTAGGAAAACTCTCCCAGTTTCGTAACTGGCTGGGGCCATTCCCCCCACTTTGTTTTTTTTGTTTGCTTTTTTTTCGACTTTTCAAGGCAATGGGGTTAAGTGGCTTGCCCAAGGCCACATGGCTAGGTAATTATTAAGTGTCTGAGGCCGGATTTGAACTCAGGTGCTCTTGACCCCAATGCCAGTGCTCTATCCACCTAGCTGCCCACCATTCGCCCTTTGTAAGGGATTTCAAAGGGGCCTGCCTCCACACCCTGTGAAGACCAACAAGGCCTTTCATTCCTCACACCATGAAACTCGTGTAAAAGTTATCAAAATCCTGTTCTTTAAGCCAAATCCTATATGAGGCGTTCACATAGCTCCTATTCAGGTGCATTGTAGTTTAAAGACAGATAGCCATTAGAAACCCCTCACAGGAAGCTTCTACTTATTCATTGCTCCTTTTATAACTTCTGTAATTTAACCAAGAGGAAAAAGTATATTTGCCTAATTTCTCATTCTCTAGTAGCAAAAAATAAATTTGCAGTATGACTACCTAGGTATGCATCAAAACCTGTAAAATGATGGCAGAAAAAAACATTAGTTTCATTTCATCAATTCTGTAGATGACAATGTATACTAATGAGTCAAACAAATCAACTAATTTACAATTATTAGCTCAATAATGTGTTTAATAGCATCAAAGTTCCACCATGTTTCCTGTCAAAAGTTGGGACATATGGTCTAACGAAGGAAATTCTATTCTGTGAAACCTGATTAAATGTAAAATCATTTTCTTTAAATCTAGATTATCCTGGTCTCCCTCAAATCCAAGTCTACATTAGTCACTATAATGGAATGTATTTCTCTGATAATATAATACTTTCAAATAGGAAAAAGAAAAGAACATATCTCTAGAAGGTCCTTTAAAAGTGCTGCTAATGGTTACTAATTTCAGGGTCAATGAAAGATCAATGAAAAATATTTAGGAGCAGGGAAGGTCAAAGTGCTCCTGATGTCATACCATGGAGGCAACAGTTTCAACAGCTTGACTGGATCCTATTGAATTGCATCATATCTTAGGTACAGCTGCTCAGTTTCCAGACTTCCATTTGTTGGATGTCTTTCCTATATCCAGTACCTTAAGCTTTCCACTTCTCTCTTAACACAGACTTTGGAACAGTTTCTACCCTAGAGGGAAAAACAGTATGGTCAATACTATATTACCAGTATCTCTGTCTTAATAAAGACTAAATTTAGGTAACTTAAGGCTGCTACATATGTAAGACACATGAGGTATATGTATAAATTGTCTAAAAATGATGGCTCATAGGTGACATGAATAGATTATCATCTGAGATTTGATCCATCTTTGCAGAAAATTAAAAAAGAGGACCAAGCAGGCACTACCAGCTGGTACAGGGTAAGGAGCAGTGGTGCCCAGGTGATCTCTCTTCCAATCTCCAATAATGTATTATTCTCTCAAAGATCTCTAAATTTATGAATTTATTTCTTTCATTAAGAATGAAAACCACTTCCCCGATCACTCTCTAGGGGGAAAAAATGATTCTTAGCTTACATACTCCAACTTAGCTCCTTCCCACCAAACACTGATTACAAGAGATTATCATGAATAGCAAGTAGCCCAGAAAACCCATTTATCCAAGCAAAACAGTAAACAGAAATCTGAGTTCTATAGATTAAAATATAGCAAAGAATGCATGAGTAAATGAGCTTTCCATCTGGGAGAAAGAGAAGATCTCAGCGAAATCAGAGAGAGAGAGAGAGAGAGAGAGAGAGAGAGAGAGAGAGAGAAAAGAATGATCTCACCAAGGGGTGTGGGCAAGTTCACTCTCAATGATCTCTAGGATTACAGATAGAGGAAAGCAAAGGACATGATACCCACAGCTCCAGGACACATCTGCTATTCAAAAATCTGTGCTACATCTTTTCTCAACTTTTCTCTCTAAAAGTTCTCTCCCCAAGTGTCCTACAGCAATCTCTCTCATACAGTTATGCAGCATGGAGCTCAGAATTCTCTCAGCCAATAAGGAGTCATGTTTCCTTTCTTTTTTTCAAAGGTCACAGGGTTGACCCTCAGGAAAATTATCCCCAGATTTGGGCAGAATCAGGGTCATACTACAATTACACATCATTCTAAAGAGTATGTTATATATATAATAGATATCTATCAAATGTTTGTTGAGTGAATGAATTTACAAAGTTGCTTCCCTCACAAGAATTTCTAAAAGCAGACAATATAGGTATTATTATCCATTGGATGATAAAATTAGAGTTGAAAGAAATCTTAGAGGTTATCTAGACCAATTCCTTCATTTTACAGATGAGTAAAATGATGCTCAAAGGGGGTTAGGTAACTTGTCCAAGAACAGTTAAGTATGTAAGCTAATGTTTACTCAAACAAGAATATTTTAGTAATGTGTAAATAGATTAAAGAAAAATTTTTTAAAAGATTAACTTCTCTATTAAAAAAAGAATTTCTGAAGGGGGTTAGGTAACTTGTACCTTAGGGTATCATTTTTTTAGACATGTGCCAGCAACTTGGTGGAAGAGTGAATAGAGCTATGGCCCTTGAATCAGTCCAAATCCAGCCTCAGACACTTGACACTTACTAGCTGTGTGACCTTGGTTAAGACACTTAATCCTGATTGCTTTGCATCTGGAACCAACTCCAGTCATCCTGATTCATATCTGACTACTGGACCCAAATGGCTCCAGAGGAGAAAGTGAGACTGGTGACTTAGCACAGCATCCCCTCACTCAAATCCAATTCACTTGCTTGTCAATTCATTATCTCCCTGATGTCATCTTCTTCACGAATGAAAAACAAACATCACCAAATATGTGCCATACTCTTTCCCTAATGAGGGGAGAAGTATATCTTCACTAAAATCTGTTTTTCCATCAGAATTTAGCAAAATGATCAACCCACAGTAGGTACTTATTAAATGTGCTTTATTAATTGCACAAATATACCAACTCTTCAGTTACTGCCCTTTGGTTTTCAATGAAATAATTTTTCATGGTCACTTTTCCTACAAGTTCACAGATTATTTTATGTGATGGTACCTAACCTATTGAAAGCCCTGGGAGATTGCATCATTGTTGCAGAGCTCTAAGAATCTATATGCACCCCAAACATTGTCATTTTTCCACTTTATTTAGCAACAACAAAAAACTCCAACATTCATTCAAAAGGATTATTTAATTCATGACTTCATTCTGACATCTTGTAATTTCTCAGTTGTAACCAGTATTCATAGTAAGTAGTGTATGCAGTAGTTCTAGAGAATATAGAACAAGCCTCAGAATCAGGAAAACCTGGATCACATTCCTTTGACATTTATTGATTGTGTGACTGATCAATTCCTTTAAACTCTTAGAGTATCAGGCAACATTCTAAGGTCAGGGCCCTTAAACTGAGGTAATATGAATTTGTTGCTTGAACTTTTTTTAATAACTGGGTGGCAATATAAGTGGGTTTGTTAAATTCTATGTTCTTTATTTTTTTCCTTGGATAACATTATTGTAAGCAGGAGTCCATAAACTTCACCAGACTACCAAAGGAATGCTCAATAACCTCCCTCTAAAAAAGTTAAGATCATCTTATTCTAAGAGTATAATTAGCAAAGAAACTGACAATCTAAATTGGTAGAAAAATTTTCTTGATGTGGAAAGGGGGCAATGAGTTTGAATTCATAGGTATGGATTAAAGAACAAAATAAAACAAAAACCTAGTACAATTATTATCATCATGTAGAAGGAACTGAGGGTATTTAGAGGATATCTCGAAAGAGTCCTTATACATAGAAAGGTTGAGAATCACCAGCCAAATCTGGCCATTGCTTTGGGGTGTCAAATACACTGACCTCAACACTCAACCAAAAACATCAGTGCAGTGATTTATTAGATCAATTAACAATCTGGATCCATTATATAATTGTACAAGAGAAAAGTAAAGAGACAGACTTGAACATGAGTCATCCAAAATGTATGTAAGCCAAATTTCAACTGAGCTTATTGATTAATAGAGAATAGAATGTACACAACAGATAGGAAATATACTTAATTAGGATGATACTCATTTCCTCATTAAGTCCTTATATCTCTTTGGAATATTTTGTTGATATTTGAGTTTTTTAAAAATATCATTGTCACTTCTCAATACTATTCTTCTCCCCATGTTATAGACATTAAGTTTCTTGAGGGCAGGAACTTCTACAATTTTATCTTTGTGTCTCTAGCACCAAGCATGTGAAGTATTTACATACTTATGCTGAAAGCATGCAATAAAAACTTGTTGAATTTATTTGAATCTGAATGTAAGGGCCAGTACTTGAATGAATTTCTCCTGACTCAAGTCAAATATACTTTCTATGACAGCTAGATGAGATAAAGCATTTCTTAAGATGTCTGTGCAGAGTTCAGGGTAACCCAGTTTTCTGGGAATTTTATGTATTATATATATAAATGAGTGTGTGTGAGACCACACTAATTTGCTTCTCAGTTTGCTCCAAATAACTTTCTAAAAGCTATCTTACAAATGAGCTGCTGATCTCCATTGGTACAAGGAGCTTCTAAACTAGGAATTCCCTATAAAATCTTCCTGTATTCTATTCTTTTATTCTGGAAAAAAAAAAAAGCCAATTTAATCCATTAAAGAAGAAGTAAAAGAATGTAAAAATGGTGGAGAGCCTGGGTGATGATTGACAGGGAATGAGGACAAGCCCTTTGGAGGTTAAATGATCCTGCTGAAAATGAAATGCAAACGGCACATTAGTGTTGGGGATGAGACACTTGGCTGCAGCCTCTGCTCCCCGGCAGCCCCTCCCAAAGGCAGCAATAACAGAAACACTTAGAGGCCGGCTATGCAGGACTCTGCAGACGTGCAGTGACTCAGCGAAGAGTCCAAGATAGGTTTGGTCATCCGCTCCATGCAGCTGTTTGGAGGAAGCCAAGAACTTCTGCTGCCAGGCTGGGGATGGAGGGCTCAAACAGGATTTACCATCATTCTTTGCTTACATTCACCTTTGTCTCTGCCTTGGTTTCAAGGATAAATGCTTTGCGTTTTGTTTTTGAAGTCAGGACATATTTTTCATCACTTTGTCCCCTTCTACCTTTCCAGCCTCCCTATCCCTCCCTGACCACATATTCTTATGACACTGATTTCCTGGCTATTCCACAAACAAGATACTGCTCTCCACTCTGAATATCTTTTCTAGATGTCCCCCAGGCCTGGAATTCTCTCCCTCCTAATTTCTGCCTTTCCTTTCCTGACTTCCTATACTTCCCAACTAAAATCCCATTTCTCTCCCAATCCTTTCTAATTTTGATGCTTTTTCCTTTCTCATTTACTACCTATTTATCAGATAGAGAGAGAGACAGAGAGAGAGAGAGACAGAGACAGAGAGACAGAGACAGAGACAGAGATAGAGATAGAGATAGAGATAGAGATAGAGATAGAGATAGAGATAGAGATAGATCTATATAGATATATTTGTTTGCTCATTAGATGGTGAAATCCCT
Source organism: Macrotis lagotis (assembly GCF_037893015.1). Taxonomy (NCBI): domain Eukaryota; kingdom Metazoa; phylum Chordata; class Mammalia; order Peramelemorphia; family Peramelidae; genus Macrotis; species Macrotis lagotis. Next base: position 136,335,905 of record NC_133659.1, on the reverse strand, counting down.
GAGAACAGGGACATTCTTTTGCCTCTTTTGCCTCTTTTGTATCCTCAGTACTTATCATTAGTGCCTGTGTAGCTGAGTTATTGTAGCAAGGCTGCAGAGAGCTCAATTGCCCCATAGTAAATTTATGTATTTTATCACCAGTATAGGTTAGGAGCTATAAGTTTAAAGGGAAGAAACAGAGACCTTAAAACAAAATTCAGTTCAGCAGTCACTCCAATCTCTTCTAAGAAACATATCCTGATTTTCATTTTCCACATCTTGTGTTTTTCTACCTGCCATTCCCCACTGAATTACTAATCACTTTATACAGAAACCCATCTAATGGTGCTAGCTTTCAAAAATGTGCATGCCCAGGTCTAATAAAACTCACAAAAAAGCAAATTCCAAATTTGCATAGCAAATAGATACGGGTAAAATTATTTGCTTTCTATTCTCAAAAGAATTTCCCCAAGGGTGCCTTCTAAAACAACTGATACAAATTTTCTTTTTTTTTATGTTTTTTTTTTGCAAGGCAAACGGGGTTAAATGGCTTGCCCAAGGCCACACAGCTAGGTAATTATTAAGTGTCTGAGACTGGATTTGAACCCAGGTACCCCTGACTCCAGGGCCAGTGGTTTATCCACTACGTCACCTTGATACAAATTTTCAAACAGAAATATTTTACATAGAAAAGCATACTTGAATAGTACAAATGTAAATCTTAGAACCTCAGAGTCAGATGAGGTCTCCAAGGTCATTGTCTGCCATAACTTTACAGCTACATTATATGTTTTCTATCTACTAGATCCATAGAAAGATTTCTAGTGATAGGCAACCACCTAACATTCAAGAAAGCCAGCATAATCTTTCATAGCACTATATATTAGGAAGTTTTTCCTTATATTGAATTGAAATTTGTCTCCTTGTAGCTTCCACCAATAAGCTCTAGTTATGAACTATTGGGTCAACCAGAATTAGTTTAGTCCAACCTCTATGATAATCATCCTTCAGATAGTTGAGCTACTACTAACAGATTTCCACCACTCCAAGTTTTCTTTTCTCCAGGCTAAACATCCACAAATTTTTGGTAAATCTTTTGTAATGAATTTCAAGTCACTGAACTGTTGAACACACTCTAAAAATCAGTGTAATGCTGAGAAATGGGTATAACATTCCTGATGTAGTCTAACCAAAGAGTGTCACCTTTTTCACTCTGGACAATACTCTTAAGTCAGTTAACAATCACATTAGCTTTTTGACTGCCACATCATATTTGATTGCTATTGAGCTTATAGTGTGCAGAAATCTTTAGTTTATTTCTCAACAATTGCATTCTATCCACCTCTTGCCCATTCTCTCTTTTGCTACTGCTTATTTGTAACCAAGATCTTTCCTGTGATATTTCATCTTGTTAGCTTCTGTTCACTATTTTAGCCTGTTGAGATTTTTTTTTTGGATCCTGATATAATCTATTAATTAATCTTCTTCTGTTTACATTATGACAATTTTCAAAAATTTAATTATTGATATAATAGCCAAAATTTATAATAAATATAATTTAAACCAAAATGAGACAAAACTCCCTCCAAAATATCCAAATTTAAATCATTTCCATCTTAATCACATAATGAATAATACATATATACAATATTATACCTAATATTTTTTCAAACTATTAAGTGAAAAATAAAAAAATATTTACTCTGGATCTTCTCCAAATTAATTTGAAATGCCATTTGTCTTTGCCTTCTTTTTATTTATGTAGCTATGGTTAATGTGCATAATGTTCTCATTATGCTATCTCACTTTGTATCATTTCATACCTTTCCATATTCCCTTGAATTTTTAAAATTGTGGGTTTTTTTAGGGTAACACTATCCTATTACTCTAATATGTCCTAACTTATTTTAGTAATTGTTTGAAATATTTGGAAAAAGGGAGGTATTTAACTGCAGAAATGCAGGACAAAGGAGAACAATGTCTTTTTTATTGCTTAGTAAAGTTTCAAGATCATTTCTATGAAGTTAGTGGAAGAATTAAGGACATGATGAGGTTTATAAAGGAATATACTCAAATCAATTTAAATGAAATATGAACTATGGGAAGTTCCTGTGGTGGGAAAAGTTACAGAAGCAAAGTAAGAACTGACCTGAGTTACTTATTGGACTGGCTGAATGACGCTCTGGGTCTGACTTACAAAAATTGCTGAAATAGCCCTGAGGTTATGGGTTACCTAAGAAAAGAGCTATAAACACTTCCCACAGGGAAGTCACCTAAGCAGCTTGGATAATTATTTGATAGAGAAGCAGCAGAGTATAGTGAATGGAGACTCTGCCTCTGAGACAGAAAAATCTTTCACATCTTACCTCTGTCATAGCATAAGACTACGTTGTGTGATCCTTAACAAATCACTTAACCTCTTAGAGCTTCAGGCAACTGTTCAAGACTATAAGATCCAGAAAAAAAATGCTGGCCTCCATTGGAAGATGGAGTTTTATTTTCATACAAGTGTTATCTATATCAGTTAAATCACAGGTCTAGTTCCTATCCCTAATTATCTGTATAATCAATTCTACTGAATGCCTTTTACTGAATATTCCAAATGCCATATTCAGGTTTTGTTTCATGAAAAAATATACTGGATTGCTGTTTGAATTGGAGGTTCTGAATAAATCCTATCCCAAAGAATACTTTAAACCAAGATACAGATTTTAGAAGGCCATATTAAAGAGGACTGCACATAAGCTATTTCTAGGTATTATTATTATTTTTGTTTTGTTTGTTAGTTCCTTTTTTTCCCATTTTTATTTACCTTAAAGTTATGGTCCTAGTAATAGAAACATCATAAGATCAAATCAAAGCATATGGATGTGAGGGAATGACCAGTTTTATTCATAATATTCAATATATATATTACCAGGGGTGGGGGGAGAAAGGAAGAAAAGAAAGGAGGGAGAGGGGAAGGGATGGAGGTAAGGAAGAAAGAAGGAAGGAAGAGGAAGGGAGGGAAGAAGAGAGAAGAGAAAGAGAAAGGGAAGAAGGAAAAAAGGAAGGAAGAAGGAAGGGAGGAAGGAAGGAGGAAGGGAGGGAGAAAAGAAAAAAAGGAAGGATGAAAGAAGGAAGGGAGGAAGAGAAGGAGAAGAGGAAAAAGGAAAGAGGGGGCAGCTAGGTAGTTAAGTGAATAGAGTACCAGCCCTGGAGTCAGAAGGACCTGAGCTCAAATATGACCTAAAACATTGAATAATTGCCTAGCTGTGTGACCTTGGGCAAGTCACTTAATCCCATTGCCTTAAATAAATAAAATTTTTAATAAAGAAGAAAAGAGGGTAGAAAGAAGGGAGGGGAAAAGGGGGAAGGGAAAAGGAAGGGAGGAAGGAAAAAAGAATAGTGAATATTTACATAGTTTTAGGGTATACAAAATGCTTTACATATATTATCTCATTTGACTCTCACAACTCCAGGAAGCAGATATTATTCCCTGCTTTATATTTAAGGAAACAGGCTAAGAATTGTTAAGTGGCTTGCCCAATGTCTGAAGCAGTATTCAAACTCTGTTTTTCTTGATTCTAGCATACTGTCTGGAATCAGAAGGCCTTAGGTACAAAGCTATTACTTTCTACCTGTGTAACACTGGACTAATCATTTTATTACTTAACCTCTCTCTGGAGCTAAATTTTTTCATCTGTAAAATGAGTGAGATGATATCAGGATGACCCCGTCCAAATCTAAATTCTATTAAAAAATAGCTCAAAATGAAACCATAAAATGTTGCCTGGTAGAGGTCCTATAAAGAATGCAACAATAGTGTATGTCTCACTGGTTTCTTTTAGAGTTCTTAGAAATATCTGTTCTCTAAAAGAACACTGTATACCATAACAGCAATATGGGGGTAATGATCAACCTTAATGGACTTGCTCATTCTATCGGTGCAATAATCAGGGACAATTTTGAGCTATCTGCAATGGAGAATACCCTCTGTATCCAAAGAAAGAACTGTGGATTTAAACAAAGACCAAAGACCATTACCTTCAATTTAAAAAAACAACTTATATACTACATAATTTTGCTCTTATATCTTTTTTTTCCTCAAGATATGATTTTTTTCTCTCAACTCATTCAATTTTGATTAACGTATAGCATGAAAACTATGTAAAAATTATGAGACTGCCTTCTGTGGGGGGGGGGAGGCTGGGAGAAAAATTATAAAACTCAAAATATTACCAAAAAAAGATAGGTGAAAGCTATTATTGTATATAATTGGAAAACAAATAAAATATTTATATTAAAAAAAAGAAATATCTGTTATCTTCTTACCCGTTCAGTCTTTTTACTCTCATTTGGTGTTGTTTCTAAAGAAAAGGCCTGCCAAGTAAGCACAAGTAAACCTCAGGTAACCCAATTCCCATGATCACAGATTCAGAATCCTTAACTCCAAATGAATGAGCTTCTACTGCAATTTCAAATTGTACTTACAACTTCTTTTAGAACATAACTACTGTGTAAAGAGAGTTACACCTGTATTTTCATATGCATGAAATGTTTGTAAATGGTACTTTTCTCAAGAGAGAAGCAATGTGGAGTAATAGAGCATGCTTCTTTGAGTCAGGAAGACCATGGTTCAAATATAACCTGAGACTGACTAGATATGTGAACCTGGACAAATCATTTCATTGACCTTGACCTCAGGTTTTTCAATCTATAAAGCAAGGAGCTTGGACTTGATTCTAGCTTTAAAGCTATGATCCATTGAGAATAGAAATAATATTTGATTTCCTTTTCTGAGTGAATGGTAACTAAGAAAATGGACATTTGAAGAAAGAACCATCATTGAATCTGATGAATAGTCTTGGGATACTTTTCAAACAATTTCAATTTTAAGCAGCATCCATTAATATGTGATCTACAAATCCATTACAATGCACAAGATGTCTAATAAAGAATATCATTTCCTATGGCTATATCAAAAAAATTCTCCCTGTCTCTTAAGGGAGTTGTTCTACAGCAACTCTCCACTTTGGTCAGCCTCCAAGAAAGTCTAAAAGTTTGAGAAGTTAGAATCTTGGTTTCAACTTCCTCTGTCAAAGAAGAATTCACCAAAAAGGAGCAGAGTGGAGATTGCATGGCTTGGTAGTCTGGACAAAGCCTTGCCAAACACTACAAAAACCCCTCCTTGGGTCTTTCCAAAGAGAAAGGCCCTCTCTGGCCTATCTAGAGCCAAAGCTGACTTGAGCTTTGTCTACTCAGCTAAAATTTGGCAGCCTACAACTCTCTATTGTTGCAGATCCTTGGCCAGCCAGGAGAGCCAGCCATTCAGCAGCCATCCTCCAACACACAGACCCTGTGCATATAATACTGGCTCATCTTTATCTAGGGGGTAGAGGAGACCTGTTGGAATCAGAAAGAAAACCCTCAAAAGGCCCCAGATTAGTGAGTGCTGCCCTCCTTAAAGAGATGCAACTAAAGGAGGAACCATCTAGCAGAAAATATCAGTGGTCAGTGGAAATCCGAGCTACAACACTTGCCATTTTCCCAATCCCTTTGGGTGTTGTCCATGATGGAGGTCTTTTACTCATCTACAGTGTTAATGGTGCCTAAGCCCATTTCATCTGAGAGTCTTCTAGAACTTAAATCTCTCCTATCTTTATGTATTTATATAGGCTTTGTATATTGATGGATTATAAACTTAGTCCTGAAAATATGTATCTCTCAGCAAGGGACCAGGCTTAGCAGATCAGTTGTCTGAGGCTAAAAGCCCTATTCAAGGCAGAATTCTGGCTTTGCTTTGGCACTTTCTTTTCTATTTCAATGGATTGATGATTTTATTGCTATATTATCCATCCTAGATTGTGATGTATCCACGCCTTCACGTCCTATGCCACTTTTATTCATTCACTTCTATAAATCCTCTATAGGGACTCACTCAGCATGCTGGATCCATTCCTCCAAATTTCTTGATATTAGATGGGTAGCAGTGGATCATGTAAACATTTATTATTCCTTGTTCTTACTACATGACCAGTCTAACTTCTTTTATGATGATACATATTTCTGACCATATCTGTTTTTCTGCAAATATGATATCTACCTCTTCATTGTTAGCATGCCTACATATGTTTACCATGCATCTCTCTACTGGTAGTTGTCCTAAGACTTGAATTCTTTTGATATTATGGTATTTCATAAATAAAGTAGAATTTTATATTCTACAAACAATTAATCTTATAAATAGAATATTTAAAAGAGGAATACTATGACGGATTTTTTCAGACATTAGCTTTCTCATAATTTTTAGTCATGATAAATATATGTGTGTATATATATATGTATATATATATATATATACATATATATATACACATATTATTTATTTGTGATTCCCCAACCAATTACTTAGGCCTAATCCTACTGTTTGTCTTTCATTTTTGAAGAAGACCATGACATCAGGGAGGTGATACCATAACAGGCACATGAATTGAATTTGAGTGAGGGGGTGCTATGCTAAGTCACCAGTCAGACTTTTCCATCAAAGCCAGTTGTCAGATATGAATCAGGACAACTGGAGATGGCCCTGGATGTGAGGCAATCAAGGTTAGGTGACTTGCCCAAGGTCACACAGCTACAAAGTTTCAGGTGTCTGAGGCTGGATTCCAACTCCCATCCTCCTGACTTCAAGGCAAGGGCTCTATCCACTGTGTCACCTAGCTGTCCTACTTAGGTCTAAGGTTTGTAAGATGATAGATTTAGATTAATGGGGGACTTTAAAGATTATTGCATCCAATGTCTTCATTTAATGGATGAGAAAACTGAGACCCAAAGTGATTTAATGATCTGAACAGCGTCATACAACTAGCTTATAATTCTCTGAAATGGAATTCTAACCCATAACTTTATTATTCTAAATTCAGTGCTCTACACAGTATGCTACAACATCCCTAAATTAAACCTAAAGCCAAAGGAAAGAGCACTAGTTCAGAATTAGAAAACTGGGGTTCAAATCTCACTTCTACTACTTATTATCTGTGCAACTTTGTACAAGTAGTCTCACTACATTCATTTTCTTCATTTTTCAAATTTTATAACCATAAAATGAAGGATTACAAGATGAGATAGTTTTTAATATCCTTTCTCGCCCTAAATCTGGGAAACTATGAGCCCAGCAGAGTCTTTTGGCTACCATCAGTCAAAGAAAACTTTGGCTGAGAAAGAAAGAAGAAACAAAGAAAGAAAAAAACGAAGAGAGAGAGAGAGAGAGAGAGAGAGAGAGAGAGAGAGAGAGAGAGAGAGAGAGGAAGGAAGAAATAAGGAAAGGAAGGAAGGAAGGAAGGAAGGAAGGAAGGAAGGAAGGAAGGAAGGAAGAAAGAAAGAAAGAAAGAAAGAAAGAAAGAAAGAAAGAAAGAAAGAAAGAAAGAATAAATAAATGAATGGGGGAATGAAGGAAGGGCACTGAATTCTTGACCCTGCACAATTAAAGCCCTGATATTTTCAGGGGTTTTTTTTAGGTTTGGTTTTGGTTTTTTTTGCAAGGCAAATGGGGCTAAGTGGCTTGCCCAAGGCCACACAGCTAGGTAATTATTAAGTGTCTGAGACTGGATTTGAACCCAGGTACTCCTGACTCCAAGGCCGGTGCTTTATCCACTACGCCACCTAGCTGCCCCGAGCCCTGATATTTTCAATAAGACTAGCAGAATGCTCCACCAAATGAAGAAATTGTATTTCCTTGTTTTGTATTAGTTCTAAATAGTTTTACTAAGCACTTCCCATTTCACTCAGAGAAAATCTATCCATCTATAATCTATCTACCTATCTATCTATCTACATATCTACATATCTATATCCATATTTGACTAAAAAGGCAGAGGAAAGAGTGCTAAGAGCACTCAATTGAAAACATTCTGAAAAGGGCATGAGATGTTTGTGGGCTACTATTTACTTTTTCTTATTCATGAGGCTAGTTCAAATGCTGAAAATAGGCATCAAAGTCACATTGAAATGATGGTACAGTTTTGTACATGGAAATTCCATAAGCCTTGTAGTGTTAACTGGGTTCTAACTGTAATAGCTTCATTGGGGGCTCAGCCACATTTTAATTCCATGTAATAGCTCTGCACTGGGCGGGAATAGGAAAACTGGTAGCCAAGAGGACTTACAGTAAGTCAACATGTTTGTTGATCCTGGAACAGTAGCTTAAGCTAGAGGACAGGAGTCAACTGCCCAGCAGAAAGGAAGGGGGTAGTGCCGGGAGAGGGAAGGATAGAGGCCAGAAATTCATGAATGTCACCATAATCTTCTCTTGGTAAGCATTTGAGTTCTTCATCACATGTTTTGAATATACAAAGTTGTTATCTTCAAAATGCTCCCTATGTATCCTTGGCTTTACAAAGGGGAATTAAATTTCCCTTCATTTGGCACTTAACAAAGGGCAAAGGGGACTCTTTCTAAAATGTTTTGCTTGTTGGTCCAGAATTTCCACATAGTCTACAGAATGGGGAAGGGTCTTTTAAAATAACTTTGGGCCTGATATTTATCCAGTATCAGCTGATTGGCCAACAATGGGTCCCAAGTCAAACCCCACTTGGTCATTGTTTGGACCCCTACTGACTCAGAGTGAATGCAAATAGAAATTGTTTCTGTTTTGGACAGAAATCCTAAGGGTCTTCCCCTACCAGATTGATTTTTTTTGACTATTCAAAAGAAACCATTCTTTGCTTTATTTCTTTCTTACCTACTTTAATCAAAGAATGGGCATTAGTTCAAGTCAAACTAAGATCTGATAAAGACCTTATCTCAAAAAGATCAAGGTTTCCCACTGCATCCAGGGTCATCTCCAGTCTTCCTAATCTATATCTGGCCACTGGACCTAGATGGTTCCAGAAGAGAAAGTCTTCTAACTTTGCACAACCCTCCCACACTTAAATCCAATTCACTTGCATGTCTTGGCATCACCACCCTGATGTCTTGGTCCTCTTCTAGAACAAAGGACAAACAACAACAGATAAGCAAGGAATACTGAACAGCTGCTGTTGTGGTCTATAAATCAATTCTGTTGTTAGAAGACCTGAGTTCAAACCTATTCTCTGAAACTTAAATACCTATATGATTGTGGCCATGTCATTTACCTTCAGTTTTCTCATCTGTAAAATGGATCTCTGAGACTCCTTTCAATTCTACCTCTACCAAGAATGTGTTAATAAATTCTTAATTGACTCTGGGGTAATGTATGCATTACACACTTCTTAATTTAATTTACATTATTAACATTTTCTCCATGACTTTCTAAAGTCAAGACTATAAACAAAATAATAAATCAAGCCTAGCATTTGCCAATATCTAATGCAAACACTTGTCTTGAAAGTTTAACATCTCTTTTAAATTGATATAAGCCAACTCTCCCACAATATTGCTACCATCTATGAATATAGATGAAAAAAGCAGGCAGAGCAATGTATAGTATCATAAGTTCATAAATTTATGGGTAGAAATTATCTTAGATGATGTAGATACTAGTATTATTTCTTAAGTTCAGAATAAAATAAATTTTTAAAGAAGAAGATATAGTCCAACTTCTCATATTTTTAGTTGTGGTACCTGAGACCTGGAGAGACTGTGACAATAAAAGATAATGATGATGATGATGATGATAACAGCAACAGCAACAACAAACATGTATGGAGAGCTTTAAAGGAGCAGCTAAGTGTCACAGTGAATAGAGAATTCAAATAAGAAGACTCATCTTCTTGAATTCCAATCTGGTCTCAGATATTTACTAGCTATGTGATCCTGGGCAAGTCACTAAACCCTGTTGGCTTCAGTTTCCTCATACTGAAAATAAGTTGGAGAAAGAAATACAACCATTTCAGTGTTTTTGCAAAAAAAATCCAAAACTGGGGTCACACAGAATCATATGTAACTGAAATGATCAATCAATAACAAATATAGCTTGCAAACTTCTTTGTAAATATTATCTTATTTTATCTTCACAAAACTCTGGAAAGTAGTTATTATTATTATTAACTTCATTTTGCAGATGAGGAATCAGAGGCAGATAAGTTTAATATGCCTTGCCCATGTCACAGGCTAAATTTGATTCTAGGTCCAGTGTTCTGTTCAATGGGTCACCTAACTGCCCAAAAGTCACAGAACTAGAATGTGGTAGAAAAAGCATCTGAACTCAGAACCCTCTTCCTACAAATTCTACATTGCCTCATATGAATTTTTGTTTCTAACATGACTGTTAATCAAATGTGTGACAATGAGCAAATTATTTTTCCTATCTAAGCCTTAGTTTTGAATCTATATAGAGAAGATTTTGGATTAGATGGCCTATAATGTCCCTTTCAACTTTAATTCCTATGAGCTTTAATTCTTATCTTTTAGATAAAGAAATGGGAAGAACATCAGTCTAAGAATTGAATGAAGTAGACAGTAGACTGTGGTCAACTATTAGACTTTGGAAAAATCCTTAGTCTCATTTTTCTCATCCATAAAACAAGAGAGTTGGACTGCTAAGAGAACTCAAATGTTCCATTTTGGTACTGGGCTATTTTCAGCATTCCCCTCTCATACACACCTCCCAGGCACATTATGCAGCTCATTGTTCTTTTAATGAATATGAAATTGCTCTAATATGTTTTTGTGGAAAGGAAACAAAAATTTAGATAGATTAGTGCAAATAGATTAGTAATAGAAAAAACAAACATATATTGAATTTGAGACAGAGCTAGAACTGGGATGAAATGACTGAGGATTTGTCACAGGATGCCAACATTTGAGTTTGTGGGTGTGTGGGTGTGTGTGTGCTTGTGTGTGTACATGTGTGCTATTTCTAGCAATAGCAACTATTTCCCATGAACCTAAGTCCTCTTAATGACCAATGATAGAACCAATGCTGAGGTCCCATTCTCAAAGTTCTATCACTCCTAGAACTCACTTCCCCCCCCCCCCGCCCAGTCCTCCCAAAGGGGTAGATCAGACTTTCTGAGAGATGAACTGCCTCCTTTCCCAATGTGACTTTTACCCTGAATCCATTGGTCCTATGCTCTCTTAGCTGACCTTCACACAAACTCAATTTTTCCCTGGGTTCTAGTATGACTAGTTTAAGACTACAGTACTAGTAGAAACTAGAGTGGTCACTAGGAAATAACTAAATTTCAAGTCAGAGGTCATAGATTCTAATCCTAGCTTTGATTTGTTTTGTCTTTGGGACATTATACTAATCTCTTTAGTTCTCAGTTTTCTCATTTGTAAAATGAAAGAGATGGAAGGTGAAGAAGAATAGATAAGAGCAAACTTCTTTTGAGGTGGGGCACAGCTAGGTGACACAGGTGATAGACCCTCTGGACTTGAAGTCATCTTCATAAATTCAAATCTGACCTCAGACTAGCTATAGGATCCTGAGCAAGTAACTTTATTCCTGTTTGTCCCAGTTTCCTCATCTGTAAAATGAGTTGGAGAAGGAAATGGCAAACCACTCTAGTATCTGTGCCAGAAAAACTCCAAACTCCAAATAGGATCACAAAGAGTCAGACACAACTGAACAACACAGGAACCCTAGTACCCTGGGATTCACTATTGCAAGCCTTAAAAATTTAAGTTTAAAGAAAAGTGACAAAAATATAGGTTAGGCTTGAAGTTTTATTCTCTAAGATATACTGTAAACCTATAGATGGAGGCCATTATGATTATGACCACATGAAATAGAGAGAGTTTTTATCCATAAACAAAGGATAGGGAAATCAGTCAGCTTCTGTGGAGACCTGTCTATGAGGTGGCATAATATTAGATAGCACAAAGACTATCATCCTTATACAATACTATCTGATCTAAATGAAGTTATCTCTTCCTGGACTTAAAGTATAAGGGTAGAACAAGTTTTCTGAGTTTTCTAATTATTTGTCTTCCTGAGTTTGAAGTTATTATAGGGGAGATAACATTCCATTTCTCAGAAAGAAATCAGTAATGTTTTTTACCAGGAATAAAATTTGAAATATTTATTAAGTTTTTTCACTATTTTGGTGTAAGACTTCGTGTAAATAAAATAGTCAATTGTTGGGGCAGCTAAGTGGCGTAGTGGATAAAGCACTGGCCTTGGAGTCAGGAGTACCTGGGTTAAAATCTGGTCTCAGACACTTAATAATTACCTGGCTGTGTGGCTTTGGGCAAGCCACTTAACCCCATTTGCCTTGCAAAAAAAAAAACTAAAAAAAAATAGTCAATTGTTTAACTCACTGAACTTCAGGTCTCCTGAGTTGAATGAATCCACTAGGTTCTGCCTCTCAAATTGTAGAGATTACTAACATACACTATCATCACTATCATACCTGACCCCCTCACTTTAAAGATGAAGAAATTAAACTAAGAGAGATTGATCATAATAGTGACAAATGTCACCAAGGGCTGGATCCTCTGACTTGCTGGTCAATGCTCTTTATGCTATTCCACTCTCCCTTCTCTTCCCCCTCCTGACCATCAGAGTATAGGATTTTATGTATTGTGTATATGAAGCTTTTGATTTTCCAGAGAATCACAGCTATGTTTGTGCATGTATGTGCATACATATGAAGAAAAAACTGGAAACCAAAGGGGTGATGATAACCTCTTCTTTCAATTTAGATGAAATATTTTGGTTGAATTAGCAAAGAGATTAGTAGTCCTATTGTTATTTTTTTATAGCTGCCTAGCGGTAGCAGGGACAGAGTCAAAGGGAAAAAAAAATAAGAGATAGAAAAATCAGGAGGGAAGAAAAAAGAAATGGGAAAGACTCTGAAAACTTTGCTGGAAAAGTTTATGTCTTTTGGGATATATCTAAATAGAATCATTTGGGCAGCCCAGAGCATGCCATATGGTATAAACAGTCTCTTCAATGATTGGCAAAATCGCTAGTTGCAAAAAGCTTTGGGGGAGCCCACTTTCAAGTGGACATGAACTTAACTTACACTTGTCTGGAGCTGGAGATGGGTTATGCCAAACATGTTCTATGGGTTGCCACCAAGGTTTCACAATGTCATACATCTCTGGACAGCTGAGCCTGGCTAAGGTTGCAGTCACCAGACCTCCTTAAGAGGAAAACAGCTGCAGAGGGCTCCTGGATCTGCTTGATTCACCCTTGGGAAGTCGGACATTAAGGTCTTTGTTCTTCCTGCAGCAGGTGGAATATTTACCAGCATGAGGAAAGGAACCATCTAAGATCTTCCAACACTAGCTGTGGCATTAACAAATAAATGACTCAGTCCCTTCTACCATATGAACTGCAGATAAACTAAGAACCTTGATAGATAAAACTTTTCTTTATATGTAGTCTAAAGTCAATGCTTTAATAAATTCAGTGAAGGACTGAAAAATGTGAATATGCTTAGATATGTGAGATACTTGAGAGCAGAGACTGTCTCTTGCTCCTTTTTTTTATATCACCAACAGATAGGACAGTGCCTGGTTTATATAACTTAACAAAAATGTATTGACTGACATTAAGTCTCATGCATAAGATAGAAATGTTTCCTTAATTGATGATGTCTGAAAACACACATCCTTTTTTTTCTTCCTTTCTCCCTTCCACCCTCCCTCCCTTCCTTCTTTCCTTCTTTCTTTCTTTTGCTTTCTTTCTTTCTTTCTTCTTTTTGTTTCTTTGTTTCTTCCTTTCTTTCTTTCCTTCTTTCCTATGTTGGGAGTCATATCCTTCTTTGGCTACTTGAGCTGGAAGCAATGTTTCAGATTGCCTCCTGATGGATAGTGGTATTTAAGTCAAGGGTAAACACTCATCTAAGTGAAATCCTCCCCATGAAGGCTAGCTGAAGGTCTCAAATTAGGAAACTATCAATAAATGTGATTATAACCTGATTTGGTTTTTGCTCTTCCTTATGACCAAAGCATCTTTGCTTTGGGGTAGTTTTCCCAATTGTTTCCTCTGTGTGTGTGTGTGTGTGTGTGTGTGTGTGTGTGTGTGTGTGTGTGTGCATGTTTGCAGGCTTGCATATGTGTAAGTATATATGTATGTATATAAACAAAATAGGTATGAAGTTAATACAAGATAATATGGGGGTGGGATGCAGTAGCAGGTGGGGAATCAGAAAAACTTTATGTAGAAAGTGACACTTGAACTGAGCCTTGCACATAACTAAAAGGTGGGCATAGGAAGAGAGTACATTCTAGGTGTGGGGGACAGAGACTACAAACATGGAGATGGGATGCCATGTTCCAAGAAAAGTAAGAGAGTCATTTTGGCTGAGTTATATATATGGATAAAAGAAAGTAATGTGCAAAAATACTGGAAAGGTAGGATGGGCTATAAGGTAGTGAAAAGAAAAGGCAATGAAGGGATTTAAATCAGAGCAATTTATATATTATTTGATCCCACATGATCAGAATTATGTATTAGAAAAATCATTTAGCAGCTGTGTGAAGATGGATTAGAGACATGAAAAAACTTCTTGTGGGCAGGAAGACCAGTTATAAGGGGAAGAAGGGAATGGAAAAACATCTATTAAGTGCCTACCTTGTGTAATTGCTTTACATATTTTGTCTCATGGATCTTCATATTAATTAATTTGATTATCAAACTAAATGCTCTAAGAGTGAGATTAGGGAGATCTGAACTAGGATGAGAATATTATGAAAGGGAGGAAAGGGAAAGATATTGTGAATTTATGTTTGGCAATTGATTGGATGTGGTGGGGGTGAGGGGGGAGGTAAGGGAAAGGGAGAGTTAAAGATGACTCTAAGGTCATCAGTAAGACAGTGTGATATACAGAAAAATAAAAGTGAATGGGGAAATGGAGATTTAAGGGAAAAGATAATAAATTCCATCTTGGATATGTTGAGTTTGAAGTTATAGTGGGGGCATCTAGGTGGAAATGTCCAACAGGGCACTGAAAATGTTGGGATGAAGTTCAGGAGAGTTTGGGCTTAAGATATAGATTTGGAAGTCTTCTGCTTAAAGGGGATTGGAAGGGAAGAGAGGGAAAGCAAAACAAGAAAGGAATGAAGAGAAAACAGGAGAAGGGAGAGGAGGGGAGGAAGGTAACAAGTGTGTATTAAACATCTGCTATGTCCTAGACACTGTTCTAAATACTTCACAAATAAATAATTTTGATCCTCACGACTCTGTGAAACAGATGTATTATTACCATTTTACCCTTAAGGAAACTGAGAGAACGGGGGTTAAGTGACTTGATCCTAACTGCCTGGGGCTGGATTTGAACTGAAATCTTCCTGACTCTAAGATCAATGTCCATTGTGTCACCTAGCTGCCCTAGGGAAGAGAAGAAGGGAGAAAAGGAGAAAATAGGGCAGGAGAAAGGGTACTGGGGTAGTGGGAGAAACTCCCATTCCCCCCCCCCCAAGCCTTAACAACATAAACATTCACAAAGAAATGTTCCCATGATTTATAAGTTCCTGGTATACTCAGTGGTGGCTAGATTTTTTTCTTCTTCAGCTATACACGCAACACATGCTTATCTTTACTACAGAAAAATCGTGGATGTACACCCCCTCAAAGTCAACTTATGGGTTTTCTTTTGTATATATGCCATAGGTTGCTGGTCTATTCCCTCACCACTTTTATTAGTAGATAGATGAGAAGATAGATAGATAGACAGACAGACAGACAGACAGACAGACAGACAGACAGATAGATAGATAGATATAGATTGATTGATTGATAGATGATAGATAGACAAATAATGTAAATATGTTTATACAATATATATATACATGTGTGCAATGAAGGGCTGTTGATGGCTGTTGAAGGGTATATATTGTGCATGCACATATATTCATATGTGTACATATATGTATCCAAACATGTGTATATATTCTTAACCCACAGTTATATTGAATGTCTCTTTAGCAACCTTGCTAGGTAAAGAATGCCACTATTATCTCTATTTTAAAGTTGATTGAACTGGGACTCATAGCTTAATTAAGTTATCTATAGTCAGAGAGTTAATATGTTTCAAAGGCAGGATTTGAACCCAGGGCAGCTAGGTGGCACAGTGGAGAAAGTCAAGACTGTGTAGAGTTCAAGTGCTCTTAAGTTCAAATCTGACCTCAGATATATATATTAGCTTTGTGATTGTGGGCAAGTTGCTTCACCCTGTTTGCTCAGTTTCCTCATCTGTAAAATGTGCTGAAATAGGAAATGGTCAGTCTTTCCAGTATCTTCACCAGGACACAAACCCTGAAAAAGGGGTCATGAAAAATGATTGAATGACAACTCTTGATACCAAGTCCAATGCTCCTTCCATTGGACTTTGATATCTTTTATAATAACTGTTTCTATAGTCATATGTAATGAGAATAATGATGACATTTATCCAACAATTTAAAGTTCACAAAGAATATTACATATATTGTCTCATCTCCATGATAACCTTCTCTGAAGGAGGTATATCTTACAGATATGTGTCACAGGCAGATCTTTCTGACTCAAAATTTCTGACTCAAAGTCTAGTTTTCTATCCCATATATTATAATTCCATTGTATCAGCACTTAGATTTTTCAAGGATTTTCCCCCCCTCCATTTTTGCATTCATTTCAGTCCAATCTATTTTATCCTTTGTTTCTCCCCATAGATCCTAGTTCAGTACTTTGTTTCCAAGAGACACTCAATAGTATTAAATTTTATTCCTGTGGTTGAATAATGTAGGGGGGGCGAGCATCATACCCTCTAAATACAAACGGTTCTGAAAGCTCCAAACAGCATGATATTGAATATGGGACCTATTACTACCATCAGGCTAGCAGCTCTGGGTCCACTAGAGCAATGATTCCCAATCCTAGGCTCCTGAGATCCCTGGGAGGAAAGGAGTGTCTCCAATTATCTCCCAGGGGCATCTGGAAATTTTCAAAAAACTTCTCAAATTTAATTTTAATCCATTTGAATGTTTAAATCTGGACAGCTTCAAAAAAAACTCCACAGATCTGGTGTCTACATATGGGTTGGGAAAAGAGTTCGATGAATGAATCTATCTAGACTCATGTGTTGGAAGGGAAAATGCACTGGTATATATGTACTTGTTTGATATATAAATTCATACCATATAGCACATGAGTAAACAGTGGGGAGTCGATGGCACCAAAAAAAAATCCTAGGATTCATTGTACTAAAAACTTTTGGAAACACCCCCCTTCATGCTATTGTGACTCCATGACTTACTGGTGTGACTTGGCAAGTAAATTTGGCCTTTCTGAGCTTCCGTTTCCTCATCTGCAAAACAGAGACAAGAATCACCTGTCCTATTTGCTTCACAAAGTCTTTGTGAGAGATAAATGACATAATGGATGCAGAGTGTTTTGTACTATAAAGTGCTGTGTGTATTGCCTAGAACGATGAGGCACTTTAGCATAGCTGGAAGGCATCTTGGTTTTAGAGTCAGAGAAAAGGGTTCAAATCTCAAGGGTTCAATCTCACCTGTGTGATCTCAGGCGATTCTCCCTGGAGTTCAGTTTTCTCATAAGTGAAGTTTGGGGGGTCATATTCCATTACCTTTAAGGGTCCTTCTGGTTTTAAATATTTAATAACTCCTGTTGTAAAGGACTCACCTCCCTTCCTCTCTAAATGGAAGAAAGGAAGGAAGGAAGGAAGGAAGGAAGGAAGGAAGGAAGGAAGGAAGGAAGGAAGGAAGGAAGGAGAGAGAGAGAGAGAGAGAGAGAGGAAGGGAGGGAGGGAGGGAGAACTGCTGCTTAACTCTTATTGGGTTTTGGGGGTTTCTTTGTTTGTATTTCATCAATGCCAAAGACAAGTACAGCACTAGAGGTCAGTGACATCTCTTCTTATTCTATTTGTTATGCTCTGATTTCGGAACCCTCTCCCACTCTGGGGTGACTATGTCATTGTCCTTGAAGGAGAAATTCTGGCAGGGGTAGAATGGCTCCACAAGACAGCCAAAAGGGACCAAGTGACCATTCCAAAGTGATCATGTGGCTATTGATTACAACCTGCCAATTGTCTAATAGGAGAGAGCAACTACCTTCCCCAGAAGAAATACAAAGTGAGGATTGTGTAAGGTGCCTATCAGTCTTCAATAATCTGCTCTGTGACTACAGTGTCTCTTTGTGATCTGTAGCCTGAATGTGGGATAAATGGAGAAGA
Organism: Macrotis lagotis; assembly: GCF_037893015.1. Taxonomy (NCBI): domain Eukaryota; kingdom Metazoa; phylum Chordata; class Mammalia; order Peramelemorphia; family Peramelidae; genus Macrotis; species Macrotis lagotis. Next base: position 136,317,840 of record NC_133659.1, on the reverse strand, counting down.
GCTCAAGTGTTAGTAGGAAGAATGTGTTACATAGTAAGTTCTGTCTTTCAGTTTGTCCCACATCAGGTAATTTGTTGCATTTGGGGGGCTTTCAAAATTAAGGCCAGAGAGACAATGAAAGGAGAGGAGAGGAGAGATGAGTCCAAAGACTGGAGAAAAGAAGTATTATCTTACCTATGTTGTTGTGCCACTGGACTAAAGTTCTGGGTAGAAAGAAAAAACATTACCAAAAATGACATCTCTTTTTTAACTTGTACATCTGGCAGGGTCAGAGAAACTCTTTGCACTAAAAACAGGAAAGCTACATAAATAAAGGATCTGTCAGTCTCAGGTTCAGAAAAAGTGGAATAATCTCATATCAGAAACACCCTTTACTCTTCTTTTCACAAGACAGGTCTGAAGGAGCTTCTTCCTTGCTTTACATTTCCATTTTGTGTTATTGTGGGCAGGGTCAGAGGCCAATCACAAAAGAAATCTGGAGGTAGTAGAGTTGAAGAGAATAACTAACTAATATTTATATAATGCCTCCCTCCTCTGTTTCAGACATTATGCTAAGCTCTCTACTATTATTATCACATTTGATCCTCACAATAATTCTGAGAGGCAGGGGGTATTAAATATACCCATTTTACAAATGAGGAAACTGAGGCAAGCAGCAGTTAAGTGAATTACCCAGGCTCATATAGCTAAAAAGAGTCTAAGACTGAATTTGATGTCAGTCCTTCCTAATTCCAGGTTCAACACTCTTTGACAAAGAGGGCTCCTGAATTCCAACAGAATTTTTCTCCATTCCCTTCAAAAAGATTGCTGATAGACACACACCCACATAGCCAAGCTGCAGGGAGCCCTGTTCATTTTTTCTCAGAAATATCTGCCTCAGAACCAGAAGAACATTGTATACATTAATAGCAATATTATATGATGATCAGCTATGATGGGCTTGCTCTTCTCAGCAATATAATGATCAAAGACAAATTTAAAGAACTGGTAATGAAAAATACCATCCACATCCAGAGAAAGAACTCTGGAGTCTGAATGTAGACCAAACCATACTATTTTCAATTCTTTTTTTTTTAGATTTTTTTTTCAAGGCAATGGGATTACGTGGCTTGCCCAAGGCCACACGGCTAGGTAATTATTAAGTGTCTGAGATTGAATTTGAACCCAGGTACTCCTGACTCCAAAGCCAGTGCTCTACCCACTGCGCCACCTAGCCACCCTATTTTCAATTCTTAAAATAAGTTTTATGTTTTAGAATATTTCCCTGTCAAGGTTTTCTTCTTTTTTGTTCTGTTTTTGTTTCACAACTGAGTAACATGGAGATATGTTTAAGATAGTTTTATATGTATAACCTATATTAAATTATATTCTGTCTAGGGGAGGGAAGGGAAGAAGGGAGAAAAATGTGGAACTCAAAACCTTACCAATAAAAATGATTGTTGAAAACTATCTTTACATATGGTTGTAAAAGTAAATAAATTTATATTTTTTTAAAAAAGAAATATCTTCCTCTAGGATCTCTCACTCAGTTCCCAGGGTAGCATCCTGAGTGCATCATATCTTCTTTCTACAGTTTTTCCTTACTGGGAGAGAAAAGAAGGAGGAAATAATAAAAGTTTCCATTAACATGAGAATTTGAATTGGGAGCAAAATTATAATGATGTGATCATTGTTGTCTCCACTTCTTCCACATAACTGACGCCATGAGATTTCTTCTTACTCTGAAATCTATGCATGGTTCCATCTTAGAATGAGATGTTTAGGACTGGAAGGGGCCTCAACTAAGAGGCCATCTAATCCAACCCTCTCTCCCTTTACAGATGAATATATTGAGGCTCAGGCAGGTTAAGTGTGACTCAAGGTCATCCAGGAAATAAGCAACTGTGACAGATTTGAAATGAGGTCCTCAGACCCCAGAAGCATGTTTCCAGAACCTCAGCTTTTGAGTTATATATTATTTTTTTCCTATTTACTCCAATGATTTCTTGTGTGCTAGTTTCATTTCTTCAACTAAATCATAAGTTCTTGGTATAACTAGTTATGGACACATAATAGAAAGAGCAACAAATGTAGCACCAAATGGCCTTGGTTCAAACCCTGACTTTCCTATTTACAATCTGTAGGTAGTAATGATGATAATAATGATGATGATGATTAGCATTTATATGACACACACACACACACACACACACACATATATATAATCTCATTTGATGCAATTAAAGTAGGGGTCTATTTAACCCATGAGGAAACTGAAACAGAGAGTTTCAGTGACCTGCTCAGAGAAACACATAGTCTAAAGCAAATTCATTATCTGGGCCTCAGTTTCTTCATCCATAAAAAATGGGGTTGAACTAGATAGTCACTGTGGTCCTTCCAGTTTAAACTCTATAATCCTATGATCTTACAGGGGCTCTCTCTCTTTCTCTCTCTCTGTCTGTCTCTCTCTCTCTCTCTCTCTCTCATAGACATACACACATATAATTATATGGGTAATTATAGATCTTTTATACATTTTTAAATTGCATACAAGTATATAAATCATATTTTGTGTGTATATATATACATAGGATACATGTGTGTATTGATTGATTGAAAAATAATTGGAAAATTTTTGTAAAAGTGTAACATAAGGGCGGCTAGGTAGCATAGTGGATAAAAGCACTGGCCTTGGAGTCAGGAGTACCTGGGTTCAAATCCAGTCTCAGACACTTAATAATTACCTAGCTGTGTGGCCTTGGGCAAGCCACTTAACCCTGTTTGCCTTGCAAAAACCTAAAAATAAATAAATAAAAATAAAAGTGTAACATGAGTAGCATTCCCCCTTCAGTTATCTCGAAGATATTTTTCTGCATGAAGTGATAATGCTATCTGGTTGAACTTCACTGGTTCAATTCCATGCATATTACAGCACCATGGACAGAGAGGAGCTCAATAATTGCCTTAGACTATTACATTGTTAATGACATTAAAAAGAAAAAATTCTGTTGCCTAAGAAAAGCATGATTACTGCCCATCTCTTCCCATTCCCAGCAGACAACACAGAAGATGGAGAGAGTCTCTTACTGAAGATTTCTTTATTTACTCATCAAACAAAAGGAGGGGAAAAGGAGTTACTAAAAGGAATTTTCCACTGATTTGTCCAGGGCCAACAATAATCAAAATGGTCATTTGAGATGTCCATCCATCATTCCCCCCACTTATCTACACTTTTTGGGGGGAACAAAGTGGTTTCTCTCAGCAAGCTCAAACTGCCTAGTCCTTAAACAGTTGCACTTACCTGGGAAACAACAATGTCCTAAGACATCATTCATCTCAAAGAACCCTTATGCCAGAGGCAAAACTGAACACTTTGATTCTTTTGGATAATCCCACTATAATCTAAAAATTGAAGAGAGGGAAGTCTGAACACTTTGATTCTTTTTGGATAATCCCATTATAATCTAAAAATTGAAGAGAGGGAAGTCTCTCAACAATTAGTTCACAGGAAGGGGTCTCTCACTGGGTGGCGTAGTCACAGTTGTTCTATAGCAGATAATACCTAGCACACACACCAATCAGATTGCTTTATTCAGCCCAGATATGGTGGGAAATGGTGGACTATTGAGGCCAGAATGTTGACATAAGTATAGAGAAAGGAAGATTAACATTCCTGAATCCTCTGTTCCCATGAAATCTCACACTCACCCCAAACAGGCCTACACTGAATAGGAGAGAGCCAGCAGTTTCTTGACCTGCAGTCTACTTAAGCTGAAACCCAAATGAGGGGAGAGAATTGTATTTGAGTCTTGTGATTTCAACTTGCTGTGAAAACTGTTCATCCCAATGCCTGAATTTGACTCTTAATAAAAGGTTTAAAAAAAAACAGGGACTCAGAAGTCATAGTTCAGTTGCCAAGGACTGTGCCCACCCTATTCTCATTCATAATTAGAACCCAAGCAGACTCATCACCATTCTGAATGGCATCGATCTGGATCATACACATCTGGATGGTATCAATCTGGATTGTGCAGTCTGGATCAACCATAAACTTCCAGGACATTTCCAAAGAGTAACAACTGCTGCTAAACCTTGGGCTTCAGAAACAGCAATTGACAACTCTTCCCTGAAAGGATGCTCAAATGAATCACAGTTTTTACTGAGAAACTATTTCTCCACTGAAAGCAGAGATAAGTTCATTTTTTCTTATCTTTGTATCTCTAATACTTATCCCAGTACCTGGCACATAGCAGGTATTTAAAAATACTTCTTTATTGATGCACTCATTTATTAATTTTTATATGCAAGACCCCATATAAAGCTAATCATAGATAAATAAAAGCTGATCTCTATTTGCAAGGAGATGGGTGAGGCAGTTAGGTGGTAGAGTGAATAGAGCACTGGACCTAGAGTCAGGGAGCTCTGAGTTCAAATGCAGCCTCAACTCCTTCCTTCTTATGTGACCTTGGACAAGTTACTTAACTACTGATTACTTCAATTTACTCATCTATAAAACATACTTTGCAAACTTAAAAACATTATATAAATGCTAGATATTATTAGCATATCTAGCTCTACTATGGGAGAGAAGACCAATATTCATTAAAAGAAAACTATTAATACTATGCAATAAACCTAGGACATCACCCTTGTACAGTGAAAGAAGATACATGAAAGTTAGGTGATAGAATTCATAACATTTAGTACCTTCAGTAGGGTGGGGGAAACACAATTTTTTTTCCCTTGAAAGATCTCTTTCACTTAAATAGGTAGTCTAGTCACCTGTGCAGTAACATTTCCATATTTGGTCATAGTATCATAAATTCAAAGCTAGAAGGGACCTTAGAGGTCATCCGGCCTAGCGCCCCCTCCCTTTATACAGATGAGGAAATTAAGGCTCAGAGGTATTAGGTGAATTGCCTAAGATCACACAAGTAGTAAGTGAAATATGTAGCTACCAGAACGGGTATTGGCTCACCTATATGAAGCTATTTCTCCATTTCATATATGACTATGGCAGAAAAATTCATCCCTTGATGAATTTTCACTGTCAAAATTCTGGCCTCTGGCCTTTTGGTGATAAACATCTGCATACTTAATGAGGCTGATGATAGACACACAGTTTGATTCTGGGTGTGTACTTGAAATCTTTCCAGTTTGGTTCCTATCAAAGCTAAAGTGCTCACCACAACGAGCCTTCAGAGTATGGCTTTAGTGCACACATATGAAGTGACATGAGAACAATGGCAAAGCACTGGACCAGCAAGTGCCAAGTGGTTCAGCATGGGGTGAACTATAAATGTGATGCTTGGAGCGAGGCAGTATGAAGTCCCTGGCAAAGGGTGGGAATGTGAAATGCATCACTGAGGTTCATGGGCCCCAAATGACACTCTCTTTTTGAATGAATGAAGGATTAAATGTGTGAACATGGGGTGGTATGATGGAAAGGAAATGGGGATGAATGGCAGGACCAATAACTTTGACAAAGGTACTTAGGAAAGTTGGAAATTTCACCTTATGACAATTAGAGTTATCCAAAATTCCTTCCCTATTTTTGAAGTTCTTAGAGCAGGAGCTGGATGTTTGTTATGGTCAAGGGAATTGCAGAGGACATTAGCAATTAGGGTGACCCCTTCAGTCTCTTCTATCCCTGAGATCTTGTAATTCTACAATAAGTGCTAAATAAATGCATTTGAAGTATGTGAATGGGCTAGAAATTGAGACAACCGAGAAAGAGAGGAAGGAAGAAAGGAGACAGAAAGATAGAAGTGGAGGGGGCATCTAGGTGGGGGCGGCTAGATGGTGCAGTGGATAGAGCACTGACCAGGGAGTCAGGAATACCTGAGTTCAAATCTGGTCTCAGACACTTAATAATTACCTAAGCAAAAAAAAAAAAAAAAGATAGAAGTGGAGATTGAGAGTCAGAGTCAAGGAAAGAGGAGAGAAGTAAGGAAGGAAAAAAAGAGGGAAGACGAAAAAGGAGAGCAGGACAAAGAAAAGCAATGGAGAGAAGATGGATGAAACAGGGTCTATACAGGATAAGGATGACAATGAGAGAAAGACAGAGAGAGAATATTTCTAGTTAAAATAATCAAGGGGACTTCGAAAGAGAAGATGGAATTGGAATTGAATCTTGAAGGATTTACTTTTGGCCTTGAAGAAAATAAGGGTAATGCCATTTCTTACAAAAAGAAATGTGTGTGGGGCGGCTAAGTGGCACAGTGGATAGAGCACTAGCCCTGGAGTCAGGAGTACCTGAGTTCAAATGCGGCCTCAGACACTTAATTACCTAGCCTTGTGGCCTTAGGCAAGCCACTTAACCCCATTGCCTTGCAAAAACTAAAAAAAAAAAAAAAAAATGTGTGAGCAAAGGCTCTGACATAGAAAAACTATAAAACATCTTTAGGAAACTGAATGGATGAGTCTACCTAGAATTCATATATGTTTGGGAGCAGAAAGAGGAATAACAATAATAATAATAATAATAATAATAATAATGATGATGATTCATGTCTATGGAGAATTTGAAGTTGGAGTCAGATTATGGGAGACCTTGAATGCCACAATCAGAAGTTTGAATTTTATTCTGTCAGCAAAGGGAAGCCATTAAAAGCTTTTAAGCTAGGGCTTGGCATCATCTCAACTGGGCTTTAGGAAGATAAATTTGGCAGTGATGCAAAGGATGGATTATAGGGGGAGAAACTAGAGGTGGAGAAACTAGTTAACTAGGCTATTTCGATTTTCTAAGGAGGCTGATATGGGCTTGAACCAAGGGAGTGGCATTGGAAAGGAGAGGATAGATAATAGCAGCTGACATTTATGATAGTAACTAAACTAATTTACGGATTTAGTGCTATACTAACCAAACTATCAAGGGAATACTTTAGAGAACTAGACATATAATAACAAAATTTATTTTGAGCAACCAAAGTTCTAGCATCTCAAGGGAAATAAAGGGGGGGAAAAGGAATGGAGGGAGAATAGTATCTCCAGACTTCAGATTGTATTCCATCAAAACTATTTTGTCAGTTAAAAAATACAAAAGTAGATCAGTGGAATGGACTAGATAAGCAAGACTCAGAAACAACTGACCTCAATTTTCCAGTATATTATAAACATGAGAACATAATGTACTCAGAAAAGAACTCCCTATTTGACCAAAACGGCTGGGAAAATTGGAAAGAAATTTGGCAGAAATCAAGTTTAAACTAATGTCTTAGGCAGCATATAATAATAATAAGCTCAAAAAAATTCATGATATAAATATAAGAAATCATACCTTAAAAACAAAATTAATAGGAAAAAACCATACTTTTCATAGCTATGGCTAGGAAGGCAATTTTTGTTTGTTTGCTTTGCAAGGCAGTGGGGTTAAGTGACTTGCCCAAGGTCACACAACTAGGTAATTATTAAGTGCATGAGGGCAGATTTGAACACAGATCCTCCTGACTCCAGGGCCAGTGCTCTATCCACTGTACCACCTAGCTGCCCCAAGGAAGGCAATTCTTAACCAAACAAGGGATAGGTGATCACAGAAAGAATTTCAATTCTATAAAGTTGAAAAGTAAGAAAGGAAGCAGGCATTTATTAAAGCCTACTATAGACCTGTGAAATTTTGCTCACAGAACTCATTACCCACTCCCCAAAAGTTATCCAATTCAAAAAACATCAGAAGATTCAAGAAAAACATTAAACAATTTATGGAATTTCCAATCATGGTAACTTAGAAAGGCAATCTCTTTAAGCATGGAGGGATTGTGATCTGTACTAGTGAAGAGGATAAAATAGATATATGGTCCTTTGAAAGTGCTTAAGTCTGTGGAGATTAGTTACCTCCATGATAGAGGAATTGGAATGTTGAGGATACTGTCATATAGGATCTCTCTTAGAGTTGTAAAAATCCTGCCCTGCATAACCTCACTCAGTAGACTATTTAAAAATATTTTCTTCAATGCTTTTCACCTGCTGTAAAACCTCTCTTGCTGGCTGTTTGCTTTCAACTACATTGATCCTACAATTTTATACCCTATTAATGATCATGCCCTTTCTATGAATAAAATTGCTCAGAGACAATATGCCCCATGTGTGGAATTGTGTCTTGAAGAAATTTTCTGTTCATGGTCTCAAAACATTTTTCTAAGTTTTGCTGCTAGTTCTTTTTTGATAGGGCAAACTTCTCTCTGCTGAACCTTCTCAGCATTCCCCTTTGCTAAATTCCAACTTGTTTTTCTTTGATGCTAATGAACTAATCTATGATAATGGACTTTTTCTTGATGAATTTTACAATAGTAACTTTCCCTTTATGGATTATAGTCATCCCCACTGAAACCTTGTTGGAAAGATGGGGGTGACTCTAGGAGTTCAAAGACTGACCACTCTGAAGATGATTGGCTCACTAGTACTCTATGAAGAATAAGCTTTGGTCAGAGGAACTGCCCACCTGTTCTGACATGCATGTATGTATATTCATATGTGTACATGTATTTCTCTATATAAGTGTGTGCATTGTGTGTACATTTGTATATTTGTGCATATGGCGTGTACACATATACATATGTGTATCTATATCTATATCTATATACACTAAGAAAGTACTAACAGAGGTTAGTACTTTTTTCCAGTTAGTGTATCCATTTTAATAGTAAGCTTTGGAAGACATCTCCATCTTTGTTGGAATGATTTTAGTGGTGCAAAACTCTGGTCAGGTAGGGATAGAGAACATCATTACAGCAGACTGGTCAGGGAAGTAAATGTAGGCAATTAAATCTTACTCACTTCAAATCTTACTATGACAGGTGACCTTGTGCTCCCAACATCCACATATGTGGTCTTGGAAGGAGTGTGCTCTATCAGAACTTAAAGAAAGAAAAAAAAAATATCAGCAAGGGCTTAGGTATTGCCAACTTTGCTAAAACCAAAGTCTGAGAGGCCCCAGGCAGCCCTTGGTATTTAGTTTGTGTTTTTCCCAGTTGTCTGAGGGGTTGTCTAGTGACCCCAGTCAGCCATTCCACTAGGAATGGAAAAACACTTGTTACAAACATAAACAAAGGACATCATAATTGGCAAGAAACAGGCAAGCTAATCACCATTCTCTCTCCTGTTGCCCTTCCTCTGATCCTGTTTATGAGAAATATTCCTCATTCATAGTAATGAATTCATTGCTCTTTCCTTGTGCACAGAACAGAGGGATTTTTTTAAAATCATTTTTATAATTAGTATTGCTCCTAGTGTCCTTGCTTAACCCAAGTAGCATCTCTTCATGGGTGATGACACCCTCATGGCTAGTCATCTTGGGTGGATATTCAGTCAGTCAGTAAATATTGGTTTTTGAATGTCTGTTCACAGAAGAGAGAGTATAGATAGAGGCAGTGTAAAATAGCAGACAAACTGTGGAGCTAGGAGTCAGGTAGACCTGAATTCAAATCCTACTTATTAGCTGAGGAATCCAGAGAAGTCATTTAATCTATGTGTACCTGAAACAATTTCCCAGGACTTATTATTTAGTCATAGTTGTCTTTTTTTTGGGTAGGAGGAAATTTCCATATCAGGACTTGCTCAGATTGATGACACCACAGATCTTTTGATTCTGCCCTCTGGATTCAAGTCCACAGCACAGTCACTGCTTTCTCAATTATGGTGATTTACAATGGAAAAAGAATGCAATCTTTGCTTTAGAAAAGATTTTTAATGAACTATCATTTATATTGTGCCTTAAAGCTTTCGAAGTATTTTAAGTTGTCTCATTTTATTCACTCAGCAACCCTGAAAGGCTGGAGCCATTCTTATTCCCATTTTATAGATGAGGAAACTGAGACTGAGAGCAATTTAAGTAACTTGCCCAGAATCACACAACTAGTATCTGAGATAGGCTTCAAACTGAAGTGTTCCAGACTCCAAGTCAGGTATCCACTTCACCATCTAGCCACTTACAATTAACAAATGTTCAAGGTAACAGGGCAAAGGAGAAGGTCACGTGGAGATAAAGAATCTCTGTCTCTTTCCCCATTTTATCACATGCTACCCTAACCACTCCTGCTTCTGACAAAGAGATGGTTTTGACAGAGAAATTCAGGAAGGCAGTTGATAGTAATAGCTTCTCAGTCAATAAATATTTATTAAGCACCCAGAGGAAGATTCTTCTTCATGAGTTCAAATCTGACCTCAGACACTAACTATTGTCCCTGGATAAGTCACTTAACCTTGTTTGCCTCAGTTTACTCATCTGTAAAATAAACTGGAGAAGGAAATGACAAACCATTTTAACACCTCTGACAAGAAAAATCCCGAAAGAGTCACCACTGAAATGCCTGAACAGCAACTTGCCAAGTACTTGTACTAAGCACTGAGTAAATAAAAAGGAACAAAAGACAACCTCTGCTCTCTGAACTTGCTCATCTATGGAATGTGTGGCAACCTGAGAGGGGAAGTTCAACCTAGTAACTTGCCATTGTTAGTCTTAGTTTAGGAGAGGGTGGGTATATTGTGCCCCATAAATAGAGATAGCCACAACATCTATACTTTTGGAGACGTTTTCCTAAACTCTTCCCTTTTACTTCTGAAAGGACACTGTAACAAAAAGAGCAATAACTTTGAAGTCAGAAGATTTTTATTAAATCCCACTTGTTACCAACTACTTAAGTGACTTTGGGTAAATAATTTAATCTCCCTGGATTTCAATACTCTCAATATTCAAAATGAGTTACTTAGATTTGATGGTCTCTGAAGTTCTTTTAGTATAAATGGATAAATTAAATGGATAAATAAAAAAATTATTATATTCTTATTTCAATGCATTAAGTGGACACCAGTAAAAAATCAAAATATTCCCTGCTCTCAAGGAGCTTGAATTTTATTAGACACATTCAATAAAAGGAGGAGTTTTATTGTTGCTGCTTGTCCTTCATTCTCAAAGAGGACCAAATCACCAGGAGGATAATGTCTTGACTTGCAAATAAATTGGATTTGAGGATAGCCTGTGAAAAGTCACCAGCTTCACTTTTTCCTCCTGAACCATTTGGGTTCAGTAGAAAAATATAAATGCAGTTTCAACTAAAAGTCAAATGAATTAGTGACTTCAGTTTTATAGAATCTTAAACTTGAAAAGAGGTTCAGTGATCATCTATTCTCACCTGGTCCACAGGGCAAGATAAAATTAACTTGAAATATATGTGGTTGATGTAATTTCACATCTTTTATTTCAGAATCCAGAATTCATCCATCTGTAGACATCCAATAATGGAGCAAAGTTTATTAGTCCCAATCTCTAAATATTACTTGTTATATGTTGCAAAAATGAGGAAATGGCTAAACCAAGTAGTGAAGCCAGGTGAGATGTAAACTCCTTGAAAGCATAACTATTTTATTTACATCTTTTTATCCCATCTCCTAGCACTGTGCCTGTTTATTGCCTGACCGGTTGATTAAAAGATTTGCTGAGCCCTGTTCTCCTTGGCTTGTCTTTCTTTTCTAGTTTATTGAATATTGCCCCTTCTTGGAGCTCTCCTGATTTAAGACAAAGAAACAAACAACTCATGAAATTAGAAGTTTAAAAAGATCTTTTGGAGAACATCTAATCCCCTTTCTAAATCTTCCCAGGTAGAAGAGGCATTTAAATAGGGTGTCCATCTTAAAATCACCTTTCTGGTTAAGGCCTCTTAAGTTACTTAAGGTCAAGTAACCTCATAAGACCTCTTTGCACAGAGGACTACCTCTCATGATCCCATGTACAATCTGCTCATCTAGGAGTTCAGTGCTCATTAAGTGATAAGTCGATAGCTGATTCAGACACTTTCCTTTATTGTTATGTTGGTCTGGAGAATCTGAAAGGTCTTGGATGAACATTAGCCCCCCAACACGTACTTGTACCACATAGCCAGGAATCTAATCTTGGACTCTGCATTAAATTCTGTCTTTCACCCTACCCTGAGGTTCTTTTTCTTATTTAAGGAGGTCATTATTGGAGAGAAGGCATTGATTTCTTTTCAGCTGCTCAAAGAGTTGAAAATTGAAAGAAAAGAGGAGATTTACTTTTGTTGGGTATATATTTCTGAAACACCATTTTCATCAGATCATCCCTCTGTTCACAAACTTCCGATAGCCTCCCATTGCCTATATGATACAACCCAAATACAAGACCCCCACCTACAGTATAAGCTCTAATTTGTCTTCTACTAGTCTCCTGTAGTAAAGCAGATCTCACTTTAATCAGAACCATGGACTTTCCATCTCCCAAAATGTCTTCTTCAAACCTTCCCATAGGTCTTTGCTCATTCTCTACCCACCCACCCCTTTCTTCTCTTCCTATCCATCCTTTAAAACTCAGCTCAATCCTATCTTCATGAAGTCCTTTTGGGTCACAATGATTTCTCTCTATAGCATGAACCATTGTAGCATTATTTGATGATGATGATGATGATGATGATAATGTTTGTCCTTCATTCTCAAGGGAAGTGATGCCATGCCATTCATGTAAATTGATTTTGAGTGAGGGGTGCTGTGCTAGGTCATCAGTCTCCCTTTCTCCTCCAGGGTCATCTGGATCCAGTGGCCAGATATGGAGCAGTACAACCAGAGATGGCTCTGGACGCGAGGTAATCAGAGTTGTGACTTGCCCAAAGTTGTACAGCTAGTGTCAAGTGCTTGAGGCCAGATTCGAACTTAGGTCCTTTTTTTGTTCAGACCTCTATCAACTGCACCATCTAGCTGTCTACCTTGTTTTCTCAACTAGATTATAAGGACATTGAAGGTAGGGACTATGCCATCTACTTTTGCTCTAACTTCAAATGAAATGAAGTGGAAAAGGATATAGACATAGGACTTACGAGACCTGAGTTCAAATCTTGGCCTTGACCTTTGCTAACTGTGTAACTTTTTAAAAATTTTTATTTATTTATTTTGAATTTTACAATTTTTCCCCTAATCTCACTTCCCTCCTCCCATCCCCCACAGAAGGCAGTCTGTTAGTCTTTACATTGTTTCCATGTTATACATTGATCTAAGCTGAATGTGATGAGAAAGAAATCATATCCTTAAGGAGGAAAAATAAAGTATAAGAGATAGCAAAATTATATAATAAGATAACAGTTTTTTTTAATTAAAGGTAATAGTCTTTCTTTGGTCTTTGTTCAAACTCCACAATTCTTTCTCTGGATACAGATGGTATTCTCCATCACAGATACCCCAAAATTGTTCCTGATTGTTGCACTGATGGAATGAGTAAGTCCATTAAGGTTGATCATCACCCCCCATGTTGCTGTTAGGGCGTACGATATTCTTCTGCTCATCTCAAACAGCATCACTAACTGTAACTTTAAGTCAGGTGTCTCTCTTCTCTAAATAGAAGCTTAACTAGTGTTAAGTGACTAGATCTTTGTAGTAGGATACTAAATTTAAAGAGTGCTGAATTTTGAGGTTCTGGCAGCATTTGCAGTCCCTTTGGCAGCCCAAAAGCAACAGAGCTTAGCATCTAGTTAGCAAAAATAATTAATTAAAATAGGAACCTAACAGAAGACAAGCTGAGACTATATATTGTTTGGGAAAGTCTCATACTAATGTTCCCATATCTCTGCCCTTCCTCCTTCCCATATCTCACCTTGCCTCTCTCCAATGAGCGTGTGTTTCACTCCACTTGCCCCAAAAACCTTCTGAAAAAGAAAAACAAGTTTTTGTACTTGTCCTTAGCACAAAGTATACTTATCACACTGTCCATAGATCTTGGTTTCCTTAACTGTCAAATGTACTATAAGGTCCCTTACATTTCTAAATCTGGACAGTGTCTCACATAAGCATAAGAAACAATCAATCAATAGTTATTGGACTGAGTTTTGATTTAGGTCCAAGCTTCACATTTTTCCTTTTTCTTCAACATTCGGGCCCATCACAAGTATTCCTACCTTATTAAAAAAAATGTCACCAGTGCTTAGAAGAAATGACAAAATTCTTTGTACACTATGCTGTTTCTTGTGACAAAGAGGGAAAGGGATCCATGTTCTTGGCTCACTCTCCAATTCTTCCTATTTCAAAGATAGTTTGTTGACTTCACAGAAACTTAGCACTAACCAATAAAAACTAGCATCTCCCAGAGCTCCATTGAGAGCAGCTTTGTTTGTGAACACAAAATGTTTCATTTCTCAGTCTCTTAGAAAAATGGTGCTTTACAATATTTTTTGATAAAGAACTGTGAATGACTTAGCTATTCTCAGCAATACAATGATCCAAGACAATCCCAAAGGACTAATGATGAAGTATACTATCCACCTCCATAGAAGGAACTGATATTGATTGAATGCAAACCAAAGCATGATATTTTTCACTTTCTTTTTTTCTATTATTCATGTCTTTTTCTACAAAAGAACTAATATGGAAATGTTTTACATAATTGCACATGTATAACTTCTATCTGATTGCTTACCATCTCAGGGAGGGGGAAAAAGAGGGAGTAATAGAATTTGGAACTCAAAATTTTAAATAAAAATATTTTTTAAATTGGAAAAAAGAAAGAAAAATGGTGTTTTAGTTCTCCTATCCTTTTCAACCTGAGTAGGTTACTCTACAGGCTCTGCCTCAAGATAGTATGTATAATATAGTTGAGCCAATAAGAGAAGAATTTTTTTCAACATCAAAAGTTCAAGCAACAGCTAGAGGATTTTTCCCACTTTGTTTTCTACAGTAGGAGTTGCCACATTAAGAATTAAGGGTCACAGGAGATGTCCAGCTTCTTTTATACTTCAGAAAAGTTAGAAACTATGTCCTGAGTATAGCAACTCCCTTTTATGAATGCCTAATTATAGCATCTGCTCTGTGAATTATCATTACTGGTTTATACTCTGGAAACTGTCTCATTTCCTCTTGTTTTCCCTAGTTCTGTTCTCTGGATCAATGGAGAAAGTCCACCTTCTTCCATGATTGTTATTCAAATCTTTGGAGACATCCAAAGTATCTGTTTTAACCTCTCCTTCCTTACATTCCTTCAAGTCAGGTTCTAGAATATGTGCCCTTTTTAGGACTCTTTCTACCCAATAGTAGATGTGCTATAATTTCCTCAAATGGACACATACACAACACACACACACACACACACACACACACACACACACATGCACACGCACACACGCACACAGATGGAAATTCATTATCTGACACCTCTATTCCAATCTCTTTGTCATGCCTACTAACTATAATTGTCTCCAAAGGCTCTGTTTTGGACCTTTTTCTCTTCTCCCCCAATATTATCTCACCTAAAAATCTCACATGGCTTTTAAAGGTTCAATTATCATCTTTATGAAGATGATGATTTCCAGATCTATATATCTTGTTCTCTTGTTCTATAATCTCTCTCTCTCTCTCTCTCTCTCTCTCTCTCTCTCTCTCTCTCTCTCTCTCTCTCTCCAGTTCTATTTCCATACCACTAAATCCTATTTTCTCATTTTTCTCATTTTTCATGTGTTATCCTTGAACTCTTCAATTACCATATATTTTCAGTCTATCATCAGATATTATCATGACTACTTTCATAACATCTCTCACATATATCCCATTCTCCCACTCACAGCCAGTATCTTCTTACACAGGTCCCCATCATCTGTTGCCTGGATTATAGCAATAGTCTTCTGTTTTATCTCCTAGCTTCATATCTATCCCCACTCTAATGCATCCACCACATAGCTACCAAAGTAAATTGCCTTAAACTCAGATTTGACCATATATCTCTATTTAATAATTTCCACTGGCTCCCTATTACCTCCAGAATAAAATATTAAATCTTTCACATTGAAGTTGGGCCTAAGTTGCTTCTTAAAGGAAGAGAGGGATTCTATAAGACAGAGTAGAGAGTATGATCCAGAACAGTCATTAAGAAGTCAATGCAAAAGTATAGAGTCAGGAGATGGAGTGTCATGAATAACAGAGAGAAGACCAGTTTGGCTGAATTACAGAGAGCAGAAATGAGAATAGTGTCCAATAAGACTAGAAAGCCTGAGATCAAGCTATGAGAGTCCTAAAAAATAAAGAGTTCTTTTTATTTAGAGACAATAGGAAACCACTAAAATTGGTTGAGTAGAAAAGTCACAAGGTCAGATATGTGCTTAAGGAAAATTACTCTGGCAACAAAGTGTAGGGTAGACTGGGATAGGGAAAGACTAAAAGTAAGGAGACCAATTAAGATACTAAAATATTAGTCTATGTGAGAGGCAGAAATGCCCTAAACTAAAATGGCAACTTTGTGAGTAGAGAAAAGGGATGAGAGCTGAAAGATTTTGTGAGGGTAGAAATGGAAACTAATTTGGATAAATGATGCATCCAATGAGAGAGAGAATGAGTCCAAGATTATACTGAGATTATGAACTAGAGATACTAGAAGGACAGTACTGCCTTTGACATAAATAGAAAAATTTGAAAGGAGAAATTTTTAGGAAGAAAGTTCTGTTTTAGACATGTTTAATTTGCAATGCCCCCAGAACTTCCCATTTTAAAAGTCCATTAGGCAATTGGTGATCTAGGACTAAAGTTTAGAGGAGACATTAAAACTGGATATGTAACTCTGGGATTCATCTGCATAGAATAATAATTTGGCCAATGGAAACAGATGGAAAGATGCAGAGACAAACAGAAAGATAGACATAGAGAGAATGAACATATAAAGGAAAAAGGAAAGAGGACCCATGATGGAGCATCCCTAGAATAAAGGTACATAATGTGGATGAAGTGCCAGCAAAGGAGACTGAGAAGTATTTGGAGAGGTAGAAGGGAAACAAGAAGACAGAGGGGTCATAAAAACTTAAGAGAAAGAAACCAGGAGAAGAGGGCTGGTCAATGGTGTCAGATGCTGCAGATTGGTAGAAAAGGATTAGGACTGACCACCTAATGCTATCATTAAGAGATCAATTGATAACTGGAAAGAAGGGTTTCAGTTAAATAAAGAGGTAAAAAAAACTAGACTGCAAAGGCTTACAAGAAGTGAGGGGAGTGAATGCAGGCAACTTTTTTAAAGATTTTGGCTGAGAAGAGGAGAGAGATAGGGCAATAACTTGAGAAGCCAGTAGAGTCTAATGAAAGTTAAAAAAAAAACATGGAGAAGACTGGGGCATGTTTGAAAGCAGTACAAAAGGAACCAGTTGATAGAGAGAGAGGTTAGAGATAAGAGAAGGAATCAAGTATACACTTAGAGGGATTATTAGTCTTCTTGGTAAAGAAAGGGGTCACTTTCCTGTCAAAGATTAGGAGATAATGTCAAGAGTTTTGGCATGAGAATTATAGAAAGAGAGTGAGCTCATGTTGAATGACCTCATTTTTTCCCCCAGTAATGTAAGAGGCAAAGGCTTCATCTAAGAGGAGGTGAGGAGATATAATGATTCAAATCTTCTACCATTGTCTTCCATGTAGTATGAAGGTTTCAACAATCTGTTGAAGGTTATAGAATACAAACTGGGGGAAATCCTATCAGTTAAAAAAAAACCTTTCTTTTTTTTAGATTTTTCAAGGCAGTGGTGTTAAGTGGCTTGCCCAAGGCCACACGGCTAGGTAATTAAGTGTCTGAGGCCACTAGGTGGCACAGTGGATAAAGCAGAGGCCTTGGAGTCAGGAGTACCTGGGTTCAAATCTGATCTCAGACACTTAATAATTACCTAGCCGTGTGGCCTTGGGCAAGCCACTTAACCCTATTTGCCTTGCAAAAACCTAAAAAAAAAAAAAAAGCTTTCAGTAGAGGTTTAGCAACAAAGTGTGTCTGTCCTTCCTAGATCAACCTAAATCAGATGGCTCATCACCAGAAGGTTGAACACTAGGTGACTTTTTTTTTGTATAACTCCTATATATTGTTTTTCTGGCTCTACTTATATCGTTTTGCATGTCTTTCCATGCTTCTCTGTGCTGATCATGTTCTATTACATTCATGAACCACAATTAAATAGCCATTCCCCAAATGATGAGCATCTACTTTGTTTTCATTTCTTTGCAACCACAAAAAGTGTTGTTACAAATATTTTGGTATAAATAGAGTCTTTTTTTTTTTTAAATCAGTGAACTCTTTGGGCTGCCAAGCAGTGTACTCGCTGGGTTAAAGGATACGGGTATTTTAGCCACTTATTTTGTTTTTGACAAAATGGTTGTACTAATTTTTAATGGTTAGACTAATTCATTGTGCCTTCTTCCCACAACCCTTCAACACTGATTATTCCTACCTTTAATCATTTTTGCTGATTTACTGAATGTGAGGTTAAACATCAGGATGTTTTGAATCTACATTTTTCTTATTATTAATGACTGGGAGCATTCTTTCCTGCGGCTGTTTATACTTTGCAATTTTCCTTTTGAGAATTGCTTATTCTTGTCCTTTGACCACAAAGATTTTTCTAGAGGACCAGTCAAACCATGGTACTCTCCTCCCTATTTAATAAGCCAGGGGGGCTCCCTGTGGCCTCCGGGATTAAAAATAAAGCGCTCTTTTCGGCCTTTAAACGCCTTCACATCCTCGCCTCTTCCTGCTTTTCTAGCAATCTTGCTCACATATAACTTCCCTAATTCTGCGCTTTTTCAGTGGCTCTCTCGGGTTCCTGAAGGGGGGAGGGGAGGGAGCTCGGTGAGGCGCCTTGGCTTCCAGATTTCCCTGGCTTCCCTCAAGACTCAGCTCCAAGTCTCCCTCCAGTGAGGGGTCTTTCCTGCTCCCCCTCTCCAGGCTCGTGCATATTCCCTCCGACTCCAGGTGTCATTTGCATTGCAAACTCCTAGTAGGTACGGTTGTTTTCCTGATGTAACCCCCATTAATGTAGGATTCCTTAAGGGCAGATGGAATGTTTTTCCTTGTCTTTTTTCCTCATCGATTAGCACGTAGTCAGTTCTTACTGAGGTGCTGCCCAGCCTTGGTTAGGCACTTCAGCCAGTCTTGGCCGGGGGTAGCCACAAGGAAGGGTGAAGACCCCCGCCCCTCAGGGATGTGGAAGAAGGCGCCAAGGGAAGAAAAAGTCGCTTTGCCTGGAACACTGAGGGCTTTGTGGTCGGGCGAGATCCACGCCTCCTCCCCCTCCTCTCCACAGCAGCAGCAGCAGCAGCAGCAGCAGCAACAAGTGTGAGGCGCCCCCCGTCCCTCCCCCAAAGCTGTCTGCGGCGGAGCAGCTGGCAGATACCGAACCTAACACCTGTGTGCCAGATATGTACAGCTGTATGTGCGAAACATGATCCGCCTGCCACGCCAGGCACATGCCACTTTCAGTTGTTCGATTCGGGGCAGGTTGGAAAAGGAGCCGGAGGAGAGAACTTTCCGTGGCAAGAAATCAAGGGCGCCGACCGCCAGCCCCTGCCCCTGCCCTTGCCCTTGCCCTGCCCTGCGGCCCCCTAGCCCGGACCTGGGCTCCGCTCTTCCTTCCCCCTTCTCCCGCTGTCTCCTCCACGGGCACCCCCGGGTTTGTTCTTTCTTAGAGCTCGGGGAAGGGCAACGGGGCTGGCCTCCCAGCCGATTTTCCGGCATAGCTGCACACCCGGCGGGGCTGGGCGAATGCTGCTCAGAGGGTTGCTGGGGCTTTTCATCTTCAAAGCAGTTGTTCGACTTCTTGTTCTAAGAGCTGAACATCTGGCTGAAACGTTGGCGGGTAACTGGGTCTGCGGGTTACCTTCAAAGCTGGGGGTGCCTGGGGGACACACAGCTTCATTCCATTTGGCTCTGAGCCGGCTCAGCTGGAGCGGGCCCCTAGTCTTCCACAGTCGGCTGCTGTGCCCTCTTGCTAGGGCCTCAGGACTCCACAGGGCTTTGTTCGCACTTCTTTCTTACTTTTTCTCTCTAACTCTGTCTTTAGGTCTGTCTCTCTGTGCTGACTTTTCACAGCCCCGTCGCACTTAAATCTTTGCAAGTCAAGACATCAATTTCCTGACATTGGTCCCCTTCGAGAAAAGATAAACAAGTCTTAATCTGCTATCTCTCTCTCTCTCTCGGTCTCTCTTTGTGTATGTTGTGATGTCTCTCTGTCACTGTCTCTGTGTATCTGTCTCTGTCTATGTATGTATCTCTCTCTCTCCTTGCCAGTTACTTTTTAAAAAGTTTGGGTTGATGTTAACAATTAGCTAAGAAAAATAAAAAAAAATAGATATTTTACAGGTGTGAAAAGGGGTGGGGAAGATGAATACAAGGGAGCAGGGATTGAAAAAAGAAACTGTTTCCTCTATATTAACTCTTTAAATGCCCGAATTCAGAAAAAAAAATAAAGATTAAAGTTTGACTTTCTAGAAGTGAAATATATACTGAGGGGAGGAGGGAGGGAGAAAATTGTGGGGGGGGGAGAAAAATGTGGAACTCAAAACCTCACAAAAAAGCGAAAACTATCTGCATGTAGTTAGAAAAATAAATAAATTTATTAAAATAAAAAAAGAAAAATACATTAGATTCTCCATTATTTATCACTCCAGTGGAGTGATAAAAAGGAATAGGCAATCTAAAACAATCGAGTATTTCAAAAATAATTTATTCTTCACTTTGGAATGAGAGAGAGTGGCAACATTGAGTCACTATGTTAACTCTAAAGTGCCCCTTAAGAAAATTAAGACGTCTCTGCATTTCAAATCTAGTATCTGCCTTTCATAATTTTGAGGCAAAATGGCACACGCATTTACTTTCATGAATCTCCAATTCAACATATCTAAAATCCACCTTTTCTTATCTAAACTTATTTCTCTTTACGACTTCTCTATTTCTATCAAATTCACCCAGATTCCAGCGTTGTAGCTTTGATATTATCTTTCAATCCCTCTCCTTCCCCATCTCCTATTTACCCATTTACCAAATCTATTGATTCTATCTCCCCTTCTCTCTGTTCCTATCACCCTTGACCTTTGTTATCTACTTGGATTATTGAAATAACTTACTAACAGGTCTTAACTCTTTGCTTCTTTCTCCCATGTCAAACCATTCTGCACATTTTTGCCAGACTACTCTTGATTATGTATGGATATAGCCATATCATTCCTCTCCTCAAATATCTTTCATGGCTCCCTGTTACCTAACATCTAAAATTCAAACTCTATCTGTTATTCAATGTCCTCCAAATATGGCATCACTATACCATTCTATATTTATTTTACAGTAGTCTCTTCTATTCACCCAATGATCCAAACAAATTGTATTGCTCTATCCCCTAAAAATGGTCTACAACTTTTTTTGCTTACTGTTCCCTAGAATCATCACCTCCCCTTCTTTACTTATAATATTCTTTTAAAGCTCAATTCAAATGTCACCTCCTCCATGAAACTTCCTCAGGCAGTAGCAACTTTTGAAATTTGCATAGCACTCTGTGCCTCTCTTTTATACTTACCATATATTGTGTTGTATTATAATTATCCATCTATGGACTATGTTCTCTTATAGGCTAAGACCATATCTTATCTAAAACTGAATAACACAGGAATGGACTAACACTCAGAGCATATGGAGTTCATGATAAGTCTCAGCCTAAATGGGGGAAAGAGGACCCAAAGAAATTAGTAAACTGAAGAGACCCATTCAGAGGCAAATTCAATCTTGCTTCAGTCCTTTTAGGATCCAGAATCAGCAAAGATCTAGAAATGTATAGTATCCACATCAACATTGAAAGAGTCACCAAAAGGATGAATTAGTGTACATCTTTTCAGTAGATGTCCTATATGAAATGATAGAGTATTCAAATAGCTAACCGAAACTGGATTACAAGTCATATTGCACTGTCTATTTCTGATATACCATTAGTTCTTCACAATTTGAATAAAAGCATGGAATTGAACAATTATAATGATAATGCTGGGAATCTATGTTTTTAAAGCTTTATAAATAAATACATATATACTTATACACATAATTTTATTTTGATATTTGTTCTATGAGAGATAAATGGAAAGCAAGAACTTACTCCTGTCTCCTTGTCTCTAGCCCCTTGTTCTTTCCATAATCTTCTTTCTGATTTTGTAAAACCCTGCACTCGAAATGAATTGATTGACATGGAATAATTGTCTACATGGCTGACTCTCAACTCTTTGTTCTGAGGGAAGGTAATCATAGACTTGGCCCACTGTCTCAATGTTTCCTTGAAGTAAAAACTTTAAATTCATATTTCCCAACTTTGTTGTAACTTGCATGTCTTCTGACAAACAAAAGAAAAATCCTCTAACTTCCTTGCTGTACAAGACTACATATTTAATTCAATTCAGCAAATAGTTACTGAGCACCTGCTATGTGTTAGTCTAGGTTCCAAAATTGGTTTTACTTTGGTCATTTCAAAAGAGTATATACAATATCTTTCCTCTCTCTATTGGTTTCAACCTTCATTGTGGCAGTTCTATCAGCCCTGCTACCACTCAAAGAGTCATCTTCTTGGTTATCACACAGAGTGTAATTTTCACCTGTCTCTGAAAAAATCAATATAGAGAAGTACTAATTCCCTAGATTTGGAATTTTCAATAAAAAAGTGAAAATGAAGCTCAGCAGGATTGTAGCCAAAATGGTGCCACTGAACCAGTTGCAGGTTGACAAATACACCAAGAACCATGTACTTCTAACTTTTGATGTTGTTCTCCTCAACTGACTTCTTAGTTAGAAAAAGGGAAGAAGAAAGTTGATGAGGTCACTAAGGATCCAGTGAAAGTGGCCATGTTTCACACTGAGGACTACTTGGAAAGATTTCTTCCTCCAAGAAGGATAGTTAGTTGATACTGGATTATTCTTTGAGTCTCCATTGAAGAAGGCATTTCATTCTTAAATCTTTTAAACTCCATCCAACAGAGAGCACCAAGTACACAGTTTTGTTATGTTGAGTTTAAATGTCCTTTTCTGCTGATTGATTCTTCCACTCATGAGTCAAAGAGAATGAATGAATGAGTGAATGAGCCTTTATTTAATGCATATATGTGTTCAAGCACTGGAATCCAAATAAAAAAAGTAAATCAGTTCTTTCTCTTAAGAAGTTCACATCTAATGGGAAAAGAAAATATTTTTAGATTTCAACTTCAGGGTGGAGGGAAAAGCTCAGGATTCCTCGGAGTACAACAGTAGATCCAAAGGCAATAGTCAAGGTTTTGAAGGTGGTAACAGCAGGTAAGATGGCAGGGCCCAGGGAACTGAGGAAGGAGGAACCAGGGTAGATTGTGAGGCTTGGTGGTCCTTAGAGCAGAGGCACAGAATAGAAATACAATGGCACAACAGCAAGGGATAGTAAAGCCTAGTTTTTTGCCATCTTATGAGAAGAATTGAAGGTAACACTCCTTGTTTATTCAGATGGCATAAAATGGTCATGTCTGCTCTGCAGGAGGTGGGTTGTAAGGGCTAGGCCCATAACTGTTGAGAAAAAAGATTTGACCTGAATGAAATCCGGGTTCTAGGTTCCTCCCTGCTAGGGTGAGTGAGGTGAGGCAAAATCATCATCAATTATCAGCCAACGTGGAGGGCAAAAAGGAAAGGAAACAATGTCAGGAAGTTTAGGGTGAGGAAAAGCAGTCTAATCATTTCCATGTAGAAAGAAGGTGGCAAGTACAAGATACTGTCCTATACAGTCAGATGGCCAGTCAACTCAACTATTCCCTTCTTCCCTTCTATCTCTGTCCTTCATTCCTTTCCCTGTCTTTCCTTTATTCCTGACTTTCACCTTTTCAAAAAACAAATTACAGGGTACCTACGATTAATCTAACAACAAGTATTTATTTTCAGCCTATTATGTATCAGTCACTATGTTAGGCATTCAAGTTACAAAAACAAAAGTGAAACAATACCTGCTTTCAAGTTTACAATCTATAAGCAAGAGCCAATAAATACTGAACACCCTTCAACATTCAAAGAAGAGTAAGACAACACAAAGTCACTATGTTGTAAGACTCCTTGCTGTATTAAGACTGGTCTGATTCCTATGGAGGTGATAGGAGGCAAGGTCAAAAGAAAAGTCACTGGCTTTCATTGGCCAAATGGATCATCTTATGGTAGTGCTCCCTGGCTGGCCCAAAGGTTGCCAAGGTGCCATATCTGACTGAGAGTGTCTCACTTGACATAATTAACTATATATGTTGATATATATATGTGTGTGTGTGTGTGTATGTATATATATATATATATATATATATATATATATATATATATGTATTGCTTTCCTGGAGATCACACTGCTAACAATTTTGTGTATTTCATTTCTTAATGAGCTTTTAGAATAAAGAAGGGGGAAGAAGATGGGAAGAAGCCAAATGACAAGCATAAAAATCAAGAGAAATAATGAAAAAGAAGCTAACATATGTGCAGCCCAAAAGGACTATGTACACCACCATAGATTCCCCTAATTGTATAATAATAATGATAATTACCTCAAATTGCTCTCATGTATTTTTCCAAAAGACTATAGACATTATTCAATTACAATCTCTGGAAGGGAATTACACATAGAAACAACAGGAACTCCTTTTAGCAAAAGATGCTAAATCCCTACAGGACTCTATAACGCAACTCTGGGAAGACCAGATTTTCCTTCTTCTCTCCTTATGCTAGTACAGAAGGCATATCCCACTCCCTTTCCCCCAAAGTACTTAGACAGTGATTAAGTCAAGGACCAGGCTATCTACATTAGCAGAGACTCATCACCTGAAGATTTGATCACAGGGCAGAAGATTTTTTATTTAAGTCACAAAGACTGTCTATTAGCACATGGAAAGGTTTTAATCTGTATTATTTCACTTTTAACAAAATCAGAATTTCTGAAACTCACAATGTCTACCCACCTTCTCTCCCCTCCCCTATTTTTGCTTTCTTTTTTTGTAATTAAATGTTAGTAAGGGACTGGCTTTCATTTTGAATGTATTTGTATTTTCAGGTTTAGTATAATATCTGGCACATAGTAAGTTCTTTTTTTTTTTAGGTTTTTGCATGGCAATGGGGTTAAGTAACTTGCCCAAGGCCACACATCTAGGCTGGATTTGAACTCAGGTACTCCTGACTCCAGGGTGGGTGCTCTATCCACTAAGCCACCTAGCCACCCCAACACATAGTAATTTCTTTGTCAACCAAAAAACAAAATACTATCAATTAGTCAATAAATATTTATTGATATCTCCCATTCTTTGTATTTTTATCCCTATGCATGTAAATGCTTGAATCACCCATATAAGAATAGTTCACATTCATATGATACTTTAAAGTTTACAAAGTGTTTTGTATCTATTATCTCTCTTGATTCTCACACCTCACTCCTTTTGAGACAGTGACAGTATTATCCCAGTTTCTATAAACTCACACAACTAATTGGTGACTGAACCTAGGTCTCTGGTTACAGATTCACTATACCATAGTTATCTAAGTTTTACCTAGTAAAAAGTGCTATCAAAGATCCTGTAACTGGTGGAAATGAAACTACTCGAGGTTCCAAATATAATCTTTGTAGTAGGTCTAGATCTTACAGTTATACAAAGAGTTAGAGATTCTAACTGCTTTATGAACCTCCAGTTTGAGCTAAAACTTAATGTCACAGATTATGTGCCACAAGACATGGCTCAGTATTTTTTTGTTTTTTTGTTTTTTATTTCTGTCTCACAGACTTGGGAGGAAAATGCCTTATAGTCCACAAGGCAATATATACATGAGTTGTTTGTTATTATTATTTCATCTTCTTGTCCTTATCTTTTATTCAATGGAATTCAGATAGGAACAAATCTATGAGTTTGACACTACCCCCATGCCCAATTTGTTGAATTCTCCTAGATATTTTGGGGGTTTGTAGTATAGGAATTTATCTGTTGGCTATTAATTTTATGAGGGGCAGCTAAGTGGTGCAGTGGATAGAACATTGGTCTTGGATTTAGGAGGATGGGAGTTTGAATCTAGCCTCAGACACTTGCCACTAACTAGCTGTGTAATCTTGGGCAAGTCACTTAACCCTGATTGCCTCACATTCAGCGTCATCTCCAGTTGTCCTGATTCATATCTGGCCACTGGATCCAGATTACTCTGGAGGAGAAAGTAAGGGTGGTGCCTTAGCACAGCACCCCTTCACTCAAATCCAATTCACATGCTTGTCATGGCATCACCTCCCTGATGTCATAGTCTTCTTTGAAAATGAAGGACAAAACATTATTAAAATATGAAAATAATAATTTTCTAATGCATAATTTTGGTTACTTAATCATTTTGCTGTTGCTATTCAATTGTTTCAGTCATGTCCAGCTCTTCATGATCCCATTTGAGGTTTTCTTGGTAAAGATACTGGAGTGGTCTACCATTTTATAACTCATTTTACAGATGAAAAAACTAAGGCTAACAGAGTTCAGTGATTTTGCCCAAGGTAACCCAGCCGGGTATTCAATAAGTAGTCATTTTTATGATTTACAATGAAACATTGCATAATTTCTATCATTTCTTTGCATAATCTGCACTGATCAATAAGCCTGGGTTCCTTTAGGAAGTAATTTCTGATAGTAGTGACCTACCTGGTCATGTATCACTATCAAAAACCTCTCCATTTTTATAAATAAATAAATCTATTTACCTAAGTCATTTATTGATATTATTGATTATAGTTATTACTATTGCTAAGTCATTTATTGATATTAATGGTAATGTTATTACTATTGCTAGTAAAATTATTCGCTGGTAAAGGAGGCAAGAATGCATAATGGATAAAGAATGGAAATTGAAACCAAGAAGACCTGGTTCAAGCAAATACTACTGTCCTCAGTTTTTGGATGAAAACTTAAGTAATTTTCCCTAAAGTTGAAAAGCTGTTAAGTACTCCAGTCTAAGTCTGCTTTTTAAGTCCAGGCCTCTTTCTACTATCCCAGTCTTAACCCTAAAAGATAGGTAAAGCAGATGAGTTGGGGGACAGGAAGACACAGACTTCAGTGAGTAGTTCTGAGAATACCACATTCTTAGCCAAAACAAAGCACATAAAAGTAGGGAGAAATATATTTTCCATTATTTGTGCCTGTATAATTGGTTCTAAAAATACTTCCCATGGTAAACAGGATAGCACTTGGAGGATGATAGCTTTATCACACCTTGCAAAGTCTCAACCCTGGATTATTACCACCATCTACTTTCTTTGCTCCTATTCCAGCAATCATTTTTTAGGCTTTGAGTTTTACATTTTTCCCTCTTTCCCTCCCTCCCTTCCCTTCCCACTTCTCCCTGACTGAAACCAATCCAACAAAGACCAAATATGTATAATCATACTAAACATAGATCCATGATAACTATGATAGTTATAATTGTTCCTATTTCCATTCTGTTAAATAGAACTAGAAGGAAATCAAGAAAACATGCTGATTGTTATGTTCTACAAATTTATGTTATCTGATCTCAACTGGGCTCTCACTGCTCCAGGGTAAGATTTCTATTCTTTTCTAATTGATTCTCTACCATCTCATCATAGCAGCTTTCCCAAACTTTTTCCTTTATCTTCAAGCTTTCTATTTAATTCCTTCCTTCTATCCTCTTAACTGAAGACTTCATCTCATATTCATCTCCTTTCTTTTAACCCCTCCGTAATCTACAATCTGGCTTCTAACCTAATCATTCCACTGAAACTCTTCTATCCTTTCCTAATGATCTTTCCTCAGTCTTCATCCTTCTGGTTCTCTCTTTAAATTCCTCTTTTCTCACTTAATACTGCTTTCTCTTGTTTCTTCTCCTCCCTGTATGACTGTTTCTCTTCAGTCTCCTTTGCTGGATCTTCATCCATGCCTTGCCTGCTAACTGTTGACGTCTTCCAACACCTGTCCTAGGCCCTGTTTTCATTTCGTTTTATCTTTTCTATCATGAGTTCATTTATCATATCTATACAAATGATTCCCAGATTTACATACCTATCCCCTAGTCTCTCTCCTGAACTCCAGTCAGAGATAACAACTGTATAATTGGATATTTTACTTCTTTATGTTGAAGGAATCTCAAATTCAACATGTCTGAGACAGAATTCATTTTATTTCTCTTTCCCCTCTTCCCAACTTCCCTAATATCATTGAGGGAAGCACCAAGCTACCACTTACGAAGGTTTGCAACCTCAGTGTCATCCTCAACTCCTCATTTGTACTCACATAAAATCCATTGCCAAATCTTAGCATTTCAACTTTTCCCACATCTCTCATATACAACCCCTTATATCCACTCACACAGAGATCACTTAGGTTCACCATATCATGTCTTTTATTTCACTAGCTCCCTTTTCCTTCCAGGATCAAATATAAAATATTTTGATTTTTAGTGTTTAAAGTTCTTTATTGCTCATTTTCTTCTGACCTCTCCACTTTTCTTACACTTTACTCCTTGCTCATACATTCCAAATGCAATGGCCTAGCTACTATCTCTCAAAACAGTACTCTATCACCTGTTTCCATATATATGCATTAGCGATTACCTATACTTGGAATATTCTCCTTCCTCACCTCCACTTCTTAGAATCTCTGGTTTCTTTAAAGTATCCATTTAAATATCTTCTTAAAAGGACTTTAAAAGGGGCGGCTAAGTGGTGTAGTGGGGGCGGCTAGGTGACATAGTGGATAAAGCACCGGCCCTGGAGTCAGGAGTACCTGGGTTCAAATCTGGTCTCAGACACGTAATAATTACCTAGCTGTGTGGCTTTGGGCAAGCCATTTAACTCCATTTGCCTTGCAAAAAAAAAAAGGACTTTTCCAGCCCCCTGTGCCCCATCTGTCAGGGTCTCTAAGGTCTGTTCTATAAACATTTCATACATCTCTATTTATTTATATGTCTTCTCATTAGAATGTGAGCTCTTTGAGGGCAGAAGCTATTTTTGTCGCCTTTTCTTTGAATCTGTGTTTAATATAATGCTTGTCATGTAGTAAGCACTTAAAAGTACTTGCTTATGGTGAACTTCTTTAGGCATCCAAATTCACTTAGGCGTTGTTGAAGCTTTGGTAAAAACACATGGCAAAGAATATTGTGTATTCTATTGTCTAAAGGTGCACTATGATTACAAAGGAAAAGGAGAGGAAGAAGAATCTGAGGATCCAAATAAACCAATAAAGAAAATTATGATCAGCATCTTGACAGTGATGGGTATGAGTTATAACAAGATAATCACTGAATCAAATTACTTCTTTTCTTGAATATAGTAGAAAAATGAAGTACACACACGTCTGCTGCTGCTCAATCGTTTGTAAATTGTATTGATATTTCACTAACCTTCAATTACCTGGACTCAAAAGTATAAAGTCTTTTCTAAAATGTATTTTAAGGATGAAAATATTTTAGCATCAGTAAAAGTGGCCAAAATATTTCTAACTTTTTTTGGTTCAGATTTTTAAAAAATAGAAATTAAGGACTAAGATCAGTTATAGAAATTTGACCTTAAATAAACATTAGGGTCACCTTCATCCTCTGCAATATGAGAGTTCTATAATCTCTGAAATAAATATGCCAAAGAAAATAAAGAATAGATCAGATGTGTTTTCAAGGGAATAACATCACTAGACCTTTTAAAAACATCATCACCATGCCAAGCTCTATTGATATATCATAGACCTTAAGGAGGTCTTAGAACTCCTGTAACTTAAAATATAACCCAGAATAAAAGACTCTCCCAAAGGACACACAAAACCTAAGGGAAAACGGATATAAAAGGTAAAAACCTAGATAACCAAACTTCCTAGAACTATGATGTTCCACCATATAGAGCCTTCCAACCATATATCATATTTCCCCATGAACAAGATGCACCATTTTTTTTAAATTGGGATCTAAAAACTGGGAACATCTTATACAGTGATTGTAGATTTTTTAACTTGCATTTTCTGCTTTTTTGAGCTTGTTGTCTTTGTTGTCATTGTTTCACATTTGTTGCCAGTATATTGAGTTATGTTTTGCCACATTCTGCTCAGAAATGACTCAGAAAAGATTTTTGTACAGTGCTGAATTCAAGTTTGAAGTGATCCAGTTTGCAAAAGTGAATGGAGGGGCAGCTAGGTGGCACAGTGGATAGAGCACTAGCCCTGGAGTCAGGAGTACCTGAGTTCAAATCCGGACTCAGACACTTAATAATTACCTAGCTGTGTGGCCTTGGGCAAGCCACTTAACCCCATTTGCCTTGCCAAAAAAAAACCCCCTAAAAAACCAAAAATAAATGGAAATTATGCTGCTGAATGTCAATTTGGTCCTCCTCCAACTGAGAAAACAATCTAAGACTGGCTATGAGAAGAAGAAACTCTACTGAAAATGCCCTGGGATAAGAAGGTCATGAGAGGCAAGTCAGCAAAATGGCCTGAGTTAGTAAGGGATTGAAGAGTGAAGGGCCATTGGAATTCCTGTGTCCACAAAGATGGTTTAGCAGGAAGAATTGCCAATGAAAAAGAAGTGACTTATTTCCAAGGAGGACATAATTTGTGCTTCAGGTTCATGAAAAGGAATGGACTAAGCAATGTGTCCATGCACCAGACTTGCCCAAAAGACTCCTGAAAGTCTATGAACAAAAGGTCCTTGAATTTCATGATGAATAAAACTTGAGTTCAATAACTTTGTGTAATACATTTTTTTTCAAATTTCAGGTCCCAGAATTAAGGTGCATCTTATACATGGGGAAACGCAGCAGTTAGTCCTGAAGCATGAGGGCCAATTTAGGAAAAAATCAGCCAGAAAGCTGGGACAATTCTGCTTTTATAGATTGGCTGTTAGTAGTCTCAGGAAGAGAAGAAAACAGTATCTATGTCAGGTTTATTGGTGATAGCTGCCATCTTCTAGTGCTATAGATCAATTGACACCCTGGGATCACAGAAAACTATAGAGTGAGGCAGCAGCAATGATGTCTATGGTTTTTCTATCATGAACTCATTATGAGCAACTTATAAGGTACCCACTTTACTCTCTAATCCCATTTTAATGACTATTACTGAGATTTTCATGAGGAATTATCAAAAGCCTAGCATACCCATGCAGCTCATAACTGAATACAGTTCTCTGTAGTAAGCTTAGCAGTCAGTAAAGAAAAGAGTGATGAAAATGGAGACCTAGAGTCTAGGTCTCAGCACTGCTGCTTCTAACCATAAGACTTGAGGGAAGCAACTAAAACTTACTGAGCCCCAATTTTCTCCTCTGTAAAATAGAGAGAATGAGACTTTCTTCCCCCATTTCCAGGGTTATCAAGAAGTTCAAACAGTGTATAAAGTCTTGTATAAATGTTAGCTATCATTATTGTAGCTGACACATTGCTGTTGCCAACACCTCTCCTACTCCCTGCCAGTGCTTATCTCTTCACCCAGTGCTCCTCCACTGGACTTGTATATTGCCACCCATTCTCTATCTAGCAACAATTTCTTTTCTATATTTCGGAGGTGTCCATGACCCCTTTTGGGTTTCCTTGGCAAGGATACTGGAGTGATTTGCCATTTCCTTCTCCAGCTTATTTTACAGACGAGGAGACTCTAGCAAACACGGTTAAGTGATTTGCCCAGGGTCACACAGTTAGTTAAATGTCTGGGATCTTCCTGACTCTAGACAAGCACTCTATCCTCTGAACTGGCAACTGCCTATCTAGAAATAGTAGTTAGATTACTATCCTCCATGTACAAAAGGATAGTCTAAGTATTCTTTCTTTTTTTTTTTGGCAAGGCAATGGAGTTAAGTGACTTGTTCAAGGCCACACAGCTATGTAATTATTAAGTGTCTGAGGTCAGATCTGAACTCAGGTCCTCCTGACTACAGGGCCAGTGCTGTGTCCACTATGCCACCTAGCTGCCCCTCAGTATTCTTTCTTAAAGGCAATAGGAATAAAGGGTGGAGTCATTCAACTCTTGAGAAACAAGCTCAGAAGTCAAAGGAAGCTTCCAAGTCAAAAGGATTAATAGCAGTAAGAAAGTTATATGTAAAAACCATGATCAATGAAATTTCTTTCTCATGTGCAAACAGCACAGTTATAAAAAAAAAGCACATTAGGCAGCTTTTCAGTAAAAGCTTCACAGTGTATCAACCTAAGATGCAACTTGAAAACAAAGGCACTTGGTTTCCCAATTAAACCTCTTTCCCTCCTCATATTTGTCCCTGGTCTTGTCTTCTCCCAGAACACTGAAAATAGAATTCTGCATCCCCCTCCCATTTCCCCCACCATGCAAAGTTCAGTGGGATGAGCCAGCCCATATCCAAGTCTTTAAGAAGCCTAACTAAAAAAAAAAAAAAAAAAAAAAAAACAACTGAGAGCCAGCATCAGTCTGGATTTCAGAAGTAGCAATTACATTCAGCTAAAGCGAAATTAAGAAATTTGCATGTCATTTATTAATATCCTCCTTGTCAGTTAAACAGCCTTTCAAAAACATGTTTTCCTTCTTTAGAAAGGAACAGATTGTAATTCAATTCAACAAACATGTATTAAGAACCTACTGTATGCAGAATGCTGAGCTTCATGCCAAGAGAAATAATAATAACTCATATTTACATAGCATTTTAATGTTTACAAATTGTTTCCTCCACAACAATCTTATGAAGTAGGTAATGAAATAATCATAGATAACATTTATATAGGGCTTTAAGGCTTGTAGAGTATTTTATACATATTATCTCATTAACACGTTTACATATTCATATTTATTCTATATTTATATATATATAATAAGTTACCACATCACATTTAATTCTTCCCTATAGATAGAATATAAGTCCCTTGAAAGCTAAGAATATTTTATCTTGTCTTTGTATCCCTGGGACTAGCACAATATCTTGTATATAGTAGACACTTAATAAATGCTTAACAATTGCTTAGTTTGCAGAGAAAGAAATTGAAGCTCAGAGTCCTGAAGTGGCTCAGCCATGATTATGCAGCTGGTGTCAGAGTCTGGATTCTAAAATAGACACTCTTGTTCCAAGTCTAATACTATGTATACAAACATGAAGGTGTTTACATGAGTAGTTCTGAATGTTCCTCTTTGTAGTTCAATTCAACAGTATCTTAGCTTTGGGCTCAAGATACAAAAATAAAAAACAGCAGCCCCTACCTGAAAGAAATATATATTCCATCAATGCAGGAGACTAAAATATAGACACAAATATGGGAGGTGGATTGGTATAGTGGAAAAAAACACCATCTCTGAAGTCAAAAGACCTGGGTTCAAATCCCAACTCAAATGTTTATTGTCATGTGACCTTAGCTTTCCTGGGTCTCAGTTTCCAGATTTATAAAACGAGGAGACTGAACTAGATGACCTGAGGTTCCTTCTGATTCTACATCTATGTTCTTATGACATGTCATTCAAAGGAGGAGAGTGCTAATGAATAGGACCTACAGGAAAAGCGTCATGGAGGACATACATAGCTTCTGAACTTACCTTTGAAGGTAGGTGAATATTCTAAATGGAGATGAAAAAAGTGCATTCCAGGTGAAAGAAAATAAAGTAGTGCAATGGATAAAGTCCTGGGCCAAGAGTAAGGAAGGCTTGAGCTCAAATCCAGCTTCAAACACTTACTACTTATGTGAACATGAGCAAATATTTAAATCGTCTGCCTCACTTTCTTCAACTCTAAAATGGGGATAATGCTAACAACTACTTCACAGAGTAGTTGTGAAGATTAAATGAGATAATATTTGTAGAAGCATTTAATTCAGGACCTAGCATGTAGTAGGAGCTTAATAAATGATTTTGGTTTTCTTTAAGGTGAGGGGCAACCTATGCAAAGGCAGAGAAAGTGATAGAGACAGATAGATGGAGACAGAAAGAGAGAGGGAGAGAGAGAGAGAGAGAGAGAGAGAGAGAGAGAGAGAGAGAGAGAGAGAGAGAGAGAGAGAAATTCCAAGCAGCTGCTTGTCCAGTTTGGCTGAAAAGTAGAGCATGAATGGGAGTTATATGTAATAAGTCTGGAAATATTGGTTGGAGCCAGATTGTGTTGGGCTTCATATGATACTCAGAGGAGTTTGTATTTTATATTAGAGTCAACAGGGAAGCACTAAAGACTGTTGAGATGGGGAATGACATGGTCAGATATGTGCCTTAGGAAGAGTATTTGGGCAACTACATAAAAAGTAGATTGTAGAATAGGGACTGTCTTGCTTTTCTATTTAGAGTACTATGCTCTGTACATAGTAATCAATAGATTTTTTCCCCATTCATCCATTCGTAGTACTTGCAAGAGGTGATGAGTTCCTAGATTATAGCAGGGGTTGGATGAGTAAAGGGAAAGCAATGGATATGATGGATGGAGAAGGTGTTAGCAAGATAGAGTTAACAATATTTGACAGCTGATTAAATGTGAAGGATAAAGGGTTGAAAAAAGGGCAAAGATGATTTCAAGGTTATGAACCTGGATGGTTGGAAGGATAATGATACATTCCACAGATTTGGAAATTTGAAGGAAGCTCATGTAAAGGGCTAGGAGGAAAGAAAAATTGGTTTTGGTTATGGTTGGATGAATTTAAAGAATTTCAGAGTTCAAAATTTAAAGAATTTCAGAGTTCAGAATTATAGATAAATTACATTTGTAGGTGATGGTAAGTTCTAAAGTATAACAATCTGTCGCAGGATCCCTATCTACCAGAATCCTCATCTACTTCATATAAAAGTGAGTGTAATTCTTTCCTTAAAAGAAAAGTATAGGGGCAACTAGGTGGCACAGATAAAGCACCAGCCCTGGAGTCAGGAGTACCTGGGTTCAAATCCAGTCTCAGACACTTAATAATTACCTAGCTGTGTGGCCTTGGGCAAGCCACTTAACCCCATTTGCCTTGCAAAAACCTAAAAAAAAAAAGGATGCTGTCTTTGAGATTTGATTGACCCAAGGGGCTAAGGTTCAAGTCCAAATATGCTTTGATGCAGCTTTCTAATGACCTCTGGTGATAATGTCATGGTTCCCTGGCCACCAAAGGACATGAAAAGACCCAACCCCTGGGTGTTTCTATCCAAACTAAGTAGAGGAAGCTAGGTAGCACAATGGAAAGAATCAGTTCAAATCCAGCCTTATACACTAAAGCTCAATGTGATTTTGGGCAAGTCATTTAACATTAAAATAAGTACAACATAAATGTTTGCTGGTGTTAGTAGTAATAGAAGCCTATTTGTTGACTATCCTTTTTATGCTTTGACTAATTAAAATCTCCTTTTTTAAATTGCTATAAATTGAGTATCATTTTGTTCCTGAACTACATTCTGGAATAACCCTGTATGAGGTTCAGGTGGAAATGAAAATACAAGTCATGGGAATTAAGAAAGTAGATTAGGTGGGAAGACAGTGTTTGTTATGATATCAACATGTAGGTTAAAGTCCCCAAGTATGACTGCAAGGGTAGGGTGGGAGAGAAAGACTATAAAACTTGAGAACAGTTGAAGTCCAAAATGACAACTGACTGAATTTTTTTTAAAAAAGGGTTTATTAGCTGTTTTCTATGTGTAAATCACTGTGTTAATTTCTGAGGATACAAATATAAAAGATAGTCCTGTACTCAAGAAGCTTATGTTCTAGCAAGGAGAGACCTCAGATATAGGATGTGTCAACTAAAAAATTAGATACAAAAGCTTCATAGTTCAAAGAATTGAATGGCAAGGCAGACAGCAATGCCAAGGCCTTTCGTATTGACGATGCCAAAGATCTTGGTATTGACAGAGTCAAGGACTTTAATAAGGACTCTCTTTTCCGAGTCTTCAATAGCTGTGACTGCTGGATAGGCTTGAGTTCTCAGCACCTGCAGAAGCAGTTGCCAAGCAGCATCTCCACAAGAACTAGTGCTGGCTGGAAGTTTGAACTCTTAGGATTAGGGGTCTGAGCTGATTCCATTAGGGGTTTGAGAAGAAGGGGTAGCAGTGGTTTGATGAGACCCTATTTACTGAGTATGCAAAGCCTATGATTCTAGATGGAAAAAACTGACCAATCCCATAAAAGCCCAATTGATTAGGAAGTCCATGTCTGAATCAGATGATTTCAGAAAAATATCATGATCTTAAAAGGGGGAAAGATCCACATAAACAAAAATATTCATAGCAGCTTTTTTTGTAGTGGCAAATAATGGGAAATTGAGGGAATGCTTATCAATTGGGGAATGGCTGAACAAATTATGGTATATGCATGTGATGGAGTACTATTGTTCTGTAAGAAACCATGAAGAAATTGATTTCAGAAAAGCCTAGAAAGACTTGCATGAACTGATGCTGAATGAAAGGAAGTGAAAAGTCCATTGTATACATTTATAGCAACATTGTATGATAATCAATTATGGTGGATTGAGCTCTCCTCAGCAGAACAATGATCAAAGACAATTATGAAGGATTTGTGGTGGAATATGCCATCTGTAGCCAGAAAAGCAACTATAGAGTCTGAATGTAGACCAAAGCATATTATTTTCAATTTTTAAAATTTGTTTTATGCTTTATGTTTTCCCCACTCATGGTTTTCTCCTTCCCTTTTTTGTTCTGATTCTTCCTTCACAATATAACTAATATGGAAATATGTTTAACATAGTTATGCATATATAACCTATATGAGATTACTCATTATCAAGGGGACAGGGAAGGGAGGGAGGAAGAAAAAAATGTCAAGTTCAAAACCTTTCAAAAAAGTGAAAGAAGAAAATTATCTTTGCATGGGATGGAAAAATAAATTTACGATTTTTTAAAAGAAAATACTATGAACTTCAGTAAAGAATACTGCATATCCTTATTGAGATATAATGGAAAAGCCCTAGGAAAAATTTGCCTTCATAGTCTCCCATCTATATAAAGATCAATAGTTATGATGACAAAATTTAGAACTGAAAAAACCTTAGGGATCACCTACTTTACCTTACTACTTTAACTATGAAGAAACTGAGGCTGAGAGAATTTTTAAATGACCAACTTACCCAGAGGTAATTAGCCACAGACTCAGGATTTGAATCTAGGAGAGCCAGTGTTTTTGTCATTAAACTACACTGTTCAGGGTTTATTCAATATTCAGTTCAGAAACTAATGAACCCAGTGTGGATGGCCCCTCAGGGAAAGGATTGGCTTGAATGTTTCCAAAGGGCAGAATTTCTAGCAGACCCAGAGACCTGGATCTGAAAGCACTTAACTCATTCCTAGTCTACTCCCCTGAGTGCTCTCCTTGAATAATTCTCTCCCTCAGCTTATCCCTACAACCTCAGAAAGACAAGTTGAATGGTATTCTGGAAGCTACTTCCTTCCAGGGAACATGAACTTGGGACATCCCCCCCTCCCCACCTGGGTGTCCAGCAGAGAACACAGTGGCCTCCTCAGATGACTACAGAAAAGTATGACACAAGAAACAACTCAAATTAAATGCAAAATACACATTTTGCTTCTCCCCATCCCCTGCTAAATATAAAATCAGTGGCGTATGTAGACCACATTTTTCATAGTGATTCTTCTAGAGCATGCACTGAATAATAATGATAGCTGACATTTATATGGCACTTATTTTGTGCAGAAATTATATTAAGCACTTTATAATTATTATCTCATTTTGATCCTCAATAATTCTGGGGTTAGGTATTTCATTATTATTATTAATTATGCCCATTTTACAGTTGAAGAAACTTAAGTAAACAGAATTAAGTCACTTTTTTCAGGGCTTCACAGCTAGTAACTGTCTAAAGTCAATTTGAACTAAAGTTTCCTTTACTCCAGATCCAGTCTCTTAAACACTGCACCACCTAGCTACCCCAACAGCAAATTGGTTAACAAACATTCATTAATCTCCCATTAAGGGCCAGGAGCTGTGTTAAACTCTAAATATTCAAAGAAAAACAAAAGATAGTCCCTACTTTCAGAGTTCACAGTCTAACAGGGGAGAAAACAAAAACAACTGTACACAAATAAGATTAAAAACAGGATAAGAGAAGGCACTAGTTTTCAGGGGATTTGGGACAGGCTTTCCATGGAAAGTGGAATTTTAGTGGGAGATCAAAGGAAGCCAGGAAAGTCAAGAAAAGGAAATGAAGAGGGAGAACCTTCTAGATATGGGGAATGTTCATGGTCCCAACTAGGCGTGTCTTATGCAAGGAAGGACAAAATAGTGTCACTAGATCAGAGTACATGGGGGAGAGTAAGGTATAAGAAAGATAGGCATCTCTCTTGAAACTCAGATGCCCATGACTGCATCAGCTCAATGTACTGGAGACTATGCCTAACTCTTACTGGCTCCACCACTCCCACTATTTACAGTAGCTCACACCATCACTTCAGAACAATATAGTACAGTTTTTCACCTGCAGCAAGTTTCCATTATTATCAAGTCTCCTTTAATGAATCTATGATTCTCACTCAAGTGGCCCCTACTTGAGTGAGAATTCCAGAGGTCATTTCCCATTTCGTGGTTGTTCAGTCATTTCTTCACATCTAAATCTTACTGACCCTGTTTGGGGATTTTCTTGGCAAAGATATTGCCATTTCCTTTGCCAGCTCATTTTTGTGGATAAGAAACTGAAGCAAACAGGGTTTAGTGACTTGCTCAGGGTCACATAACAAGTAAGTGTGTAAGGCTGAATGTGAACTCATAAAGACGAGTCTTCTTGATTCCAAACCTAGTGCTCTGTCCACTGTATTGACTAGTTTACCCCTCAGTATCTATTCAGTTTTCTCCCTGCCCCATCTACACTGTATTTTTCACAAATGATAATGGTGGGGGGCAACTAGGTGGATAGAGCACAGGCCCTGGAGTCAGGAGTACCTCAGTTCAAATCTGACCTCAGATATTTAATAATTACCTAGCTGTGTGGCCTTGGGCAAGCCACTTAACCCTACTCCCTTGCAAAAAAAAAAAAAAAAACCAAAAAAAAAACAAGATTATGGTGGAAAGACCCACTGGCCTGGGAGTCAAAACACCCATGACATTGAAATTTATTGAGTTGAGGAGTAATACAGTCAGATGTTCATTTTTAAAAATTTCCTTTGGCAGTTGTATGGAGGATATATTGTAGAAGGGAAATACTTGAGCCAGATACATGAGACAGGCTAGGTGAGAGAGAATGAGGAACTGAGCTAAGGCAGAGGTTGTATGAAAGAAAGGATTAGAGGCCAGAAAGATTGTGGAGATAGAAAAGGTGAGATTTGGCAACTAAATGCATATGTGTGATGAGGGAAAGCAAAGAGCTGGGAATGGAAGGATGATGATGACTTTAACAAAAATAAAACATTTCAATAAAGGGAGGGCCAGAAGGGAAAACAAAGAGTTCTGTTTTGAATATATTGAGCTGGAGATAATTAAGGAGTATCCAGATCCTTTATCTCAAGTCAGGTTCAACTCCAAAGAGGAAAATAGAGCCAGGTTTATCAGGGTTAAGTGTATTGAGAATTTTAGGGAAAAGGGCCATCTATTTATGCAAAATCTGGTACAAATATTTATTGAAAATTACAAAGTTATGGAGGATACAAAGATGTAACAGTAACAGGTTCTGTCCCCAGGATGTTGATAGTCTAATAAGGGAAAAAGACAGACACAGGTAAAGGTAATAGGGCAGAATGTTCTAAAAGGACATATATGATTCATCTAGACAAAGGACACAGTCAATGATCACTTCTGGATGAGGAGGTCAGGGATGGCTTTTGAGAAGAGGTAATGTATAAGCTTTGTCTCAAAGGATAAAAGTATTTCAATAGGCAGAGTTGAAAGTTAGCTTTTCAGGTGGAGGGAATAGAGGGAGTAAAGGTATGGCAGTAAGGTCCAGGATGTGTTTGGGAAATGGCAAACATCCTGAACCATTACTATCAAGATCAAACTCAGAATTTCATTTATTGAGATTCTTAACTATTAGGATTGGCAGGAAGTTCTGGCCTTGTGCCCACAAAAGAAGATGCCAAAATGCATCTGGAAATTCTCTCCTGAGGACATAAACCACACCCTTAAAGCAGGAAACTTATTGGGAGAGAAAAAAAATCTACCTACTGGTGGATCCAGATACAGCTCAGAGGATAAAACATTGAAGGACTTTGACTTCTGCATATTGTAGAAATGACTTCTCTCAGAGAAACACTCTGCTGTTATCTAGGAGAGAAATCTGAACACCAAGTTCTAAATTGAAGTAGTCAAGTCAATGAATCAAAAATATAGAAGGACCCTCAAAGGCATCTAGTTCAGCCTCTTATAATACAAATGAAGAAACTGAGACCCATGGAGGTTGTGACTTGCACAAGATCACATGTACAATAAATCTCAGAATTTGTGATTTGAACATAAATATATGACTTTAGATCCAGAATTTTTATCACTATGCCAAGTGAACCATCTAGAAAATGATTTGAGATATTCCAGGCAAATTAGAAGGGGTGGTTCACATAAAGTCTACTACTCTGCAGTCTCCTTGATAGTATGAACTATGCCTACTATATATCGTTTTATTTTCCCACTAGTTCCTAGTTAGCATCATTTAGATATACTAGGTGTTTTTAAAGTATTTTTTTGGATAGGACAAGTATGATACAAATGAGTCTAATCTTAACAAGATAGAAAAAAAGGAATAAATGGATCATTTCAGCTTTCCCTCTGAATTGGAAGGAAGAAATTATTTATCTCTTTATTATTCTCCTGAAAAGATGAATCTATCTGCAAAAAGAGAGATCAGCAGAGTCCTTGTTAGAGAGATCAAGGTAAATAAATGTGAATTTTAAACTTGAAATTCCTGCTTGTAATTGATTCTCTTACATATTTACACTCCACATATTCTAGGATCCAGAAATACTGGCCTTCTAGCTGTTTCTTGCATATGACATGCCATCTCTCAACTCTGGGCATTTTCACTGACTTTTCCCACATGTCTGGAATTTCCCATCCTCCTCCTCATCACTCCCTTCTGACTCCCCTGGATTCCACTTAGTTTCAGCTAAAATCCCTCATTCTACAAGAAGTCTTTTCTAATCCTTCTCAATACTAGTACCTCTCCACTGTTGATTAACATATATCTTCTTTCTACATAGTTGTTTTCATGTTATGTCCCACATTAGACTGAATTTCTGTAGAGAAGGAACAGCCTTTTGTGTTTCTTTGTATTCCCAGAATTTAGCACAGTGATTAACACATAGTAATGCTTACTGGATGCTTTTTGGCTTAGTTATAGCTTGCAGATGAAAAATCTGAGACTTGAAGAAGTTAAGAGATTTTTTCCAAGGTCCCATGGGTAAAAGGGAGAAAGGTGGAATTCAAATTAAAATCCCCTAACAAAAACAAGGGTTGTTTCCACAAATTCATTTTTATTATATATGCATCTATAAGTGAAAAACCTCTAAAATTTTATGTTTAAGGATCAGAGGAAATAAATATATGTGAATGAATGTTTTTAAAAGTTGAGAGTTCAAATTAAGATATTATATAATGTCTTATTTACTGATTATTCTTAGTGGTCCATCACATCAGCCAAAGGAAAGGTACATATAAAGAATACTAAATTAGGGACCTTAACTGTGAAATACTATCCAGTTGTATTTCTATCCTGACCCCTGGATATTCTTGAATGTCCATTTCTTTATACTCTAACCCACATCAAGTTTTAATATTGTGGATCTAAAGGTCTCAACAACCATGATTCAAACAACAGGAAACAATTTCATTCCTTGGGCCAGACCTCTAGTCCTTTAAACCCTTCTATTTAATTAAACTTTTATTGAGTTTAATTTCTGCAGCCCCTCTAACAGGAATCCTCTATTTCAAAAAGGCAAACTGACTGAGCCAAACAAGAATTGATCTAATTTCTACTTCTAAGCCCTGTGACTAATTCACTTGGGAGAGAGTAAGTTCTGTCTAGGTATTTTTATTTGTTTTTCAAAACCTCTTGTACATATAGAGTGTCTGTGGCAGCCATGGAACAGAAATGGAATTTCTAGGGCTCTCTCAGTCCCTGACTATTCAGGATAGCAATGTCTACCTAAAATACACACACACACACACACACACACACACACAAAACAAACACACAACTCAGTAGTAGTCGGAAAGATGCTTTTCCTACTCAAAGCACCAATGTGAATGTCCATTTTTCAGTCCCTAGTGTTATTCTGTCTTTTAATCCAATATCTTCCTCTCTACCCTGATCTTAAGAAGATTACATTTATTCAGCTATAAATATTACAACAGAATTTAGCTTATCTTGCACAAAGTTGATCAACTGCCAATATGAATGTTTATCTATAGTTTGAAAAGGAACAACAGTAAAGATGAAGACAAGAAGATACTTTCCATTTGAATCTCAGGGATGAATTTTTCCATTTGAGTCTCAGTGAGGAATTTTTAGCAAACATCTATGCTCTCCATTTCTGTTGATTTAGGAACTGTCTATAAAGTAATTCTAAAAAAAAATTATTTTCTTTAAAATGAAAAAGGAAAGGAAGATGAAAATTCAGGTCATTCACCCAAGACAGGTTCCTTTTTAATTGTAGTAGGAATCACTGTAAATTACTTTTTAAAATATATCCCTGTATGTGAATATCTCAATGGGACAAAGTCAGGCAATGGAAAGTGAGGGGAAGGAGGTTACCTTGAGCTGTTCAGCTGAGGACACCTAGGGGCAGTACTGCAGACATGTTATGATAACAATTGACATTTCTTTAATACATTAAGCTTTAAAAAGGGACAAACAACTTTGAATGACTGAAGAATGCTGATCAATAAAATGACCAATCATGAATCCAGAGAATTAATGATGACAGAGCAGTAATAAACTCAATATGCAAAATGAGATATGTATTTTTGACCATGACCAATTCAGGTATTTGCTTGATTTGACTGTGCATATTATTAGATGGGTTTTGTGGAATTTTTCCCTAATTAGGAAGGGGGGAGAAAAGTAAAAGAGAGAGAAAATAATTTCTGTTAATTGAAAAAAATTAAATTTTTAAAAGCTTAAGAAAACACTAATATAAAGTATATTTTTATAACTTTAGCAAGATAACATCTCAATCCTCACAATACCATCTGTGAGATCAGTTAAGAATGCAACTTAGAATCAGAAAGATAGAGTAACTTGCTCACACAACTAGTGAATAGAAATGCTAGAACTCAAAACTCTATGCTCTGCCTCCAAATCCATTGCTAATATATACCTCCATACCATGCAAAAAGGATATCCTCTAAAAATTAATATTATAAGCTAAAGAATAGAGCAACTGGTGACAAAGTAGAAATTCAGAAAGAATGGAGGTTCAGAACATTAATTCAAGTAGATAAGAAACGCTAAACAGGATACAAAAATTTGAAATTAGCATGGGTTTGTGCCATTTATACACCTCCTATAGGCTCTTTGCCTATAGGCATTTCCCCACTGTATTCAGTGTGTCTAAGGAGGGGCAGCTAGGTGGTATAGAGGATAGAGCACTGGCCCTGGAGTTAAGAGGCTCTGAGTTCAAATCTGTCCTCAGACACTTAATAATTACCTAGCTGTGTGACCTTGGTCAAGTCACTTAAACCTATTGCCTTGCAAAAAAAATCAGTGTCTAAGAAAATGTGACTGATCTATGACAACTGTGCCATAACTTGTTATTCAGTTATTTCAGTAATAAAATACTGACCCTAGTAGAGGTTTTCTTGACAAAAAATACTGGAGTGGTTCACATTTCCTTCTCCAGCTCATTTTACACTTGAGAAAACTAAGGCAAACAGGGTAAAGTGACTTGCCCAGGATCACACAGCTAGTGTCTGAGATCTGATTTGAACTCAAGAAGATGAGTTTTCCTGACTCCAATCCCAACTCTCTATTCACTGTGTGTACATTTCTTATAGATCAACACCATCTGTGAGGTCAGTAGGAACTGAGAATAGATATAGCAAATGTATCAGAACTTATACATCCAAATGAATGTTTTCCTTCTTCAAATGAGTCCCCTTAGGAAGTTATGCAATAATTCAAATTATTCTGTCATTTCTTCAAACATTTTGGGAGATTTCTTTTTTAGAATTGTGTGTGTGTGTGTGTGTGGTACGTAAGATCTATGCTTTTATTGATGCAGGGATCTTCCTCCACTAATTATCACTATCTCTGAAACTTATAATCATAGAGATTTATTTGCATTCTAAGGGATTAAGTGACTTGACCAGTTGTACTGGTCATGTCCGTGACATGGACAGGACCTTTAGTCACGTCTTTTGGCTATAAAATTACAGTAAAGTAGCTAATTTATAACAATTTCAGAACAATAAAATCTTAGCACAGAAAAAGATCTCAAGGGTCATTGAAGTTTAACCTTTCCATAAATAAAAACCCTTTCTACACTATCCCTGGTGATCAAGCAGTCTTGACCTGCAGACCTCCAATGATAGGGAACTCATTCCCTTCTGATACAACCAACTCTAATCCTAAATAACCATAATTTTTAAAAGGTTTTTCCTTATATTAAGCTGAAATCTGGCTCTTTGTGACAGCCAACTACTGGTGCTAGTTCTGCCTTCCAAGGCTCAACAAAACAAATCCTTCTGCCATGTAACCACTCTTCAAATAGTTTAAGGGATATTTCCCCTGAGTCTTCTCTTCCCTGGGCTAAACAAGTAGTCTGCATGTTATGAAGTTTCAACTTCTTTTGCAATCTTCTCCCTCTGAATACATTCTAATTTATCAATGTTCTCCCTTAGATCTAGTACCTAGGAATGAAAACAGGATCTCAAATGTGATCTTAGCAGGGTAGAATGAATCAAGATTCTCCCTATTTCCTTCCAAACATTAGATTTAAATATCATTGAAGCATTTTTAGTTAAAACTGGAGCTTGTAAGTATTGCAGAAAGAACACTGGCTCTAGAGGGGAGATTCTTCATTTTTTTGGTGCCATGATCCCATTTGATGGTCTGATGAAACCTATGGAATCTTTCTCAGGTTAATGATTTCAAATTCATAAAAGAGAATACTTAAGATTAAAAAGGACACCAAAGCTTAGTGAGAGTAAGATGCAATTTTTTCCCATGTAAGTTCATAGATATCCTGAAAATATACCTGTAGTCTTTGAACCTTAAGTTTGGAACCTCTGACTTAGAGAAAAACCAGGAAAAACAATTTATACAACAATAAAATATCTTAAAGATGTCATCTTTAACTGTAAAGTTAAACTGTAAAGGTCTTCTGAAATATGATCAGTATATGACTAACTA
Organism: Macrotis lagotis; assembly: GCF_037893015.1. NCBI lineage: Eukaryota > Metazoa > Chordata > Mammalia > Peramelemorphia > Peramelidae > Macrotis > Macrotis lagotis. The sequence continues at coordinate 136,272,901 of NC_133659.1, read as the reverse complement.
CAATTCCAGAGGACTATTATGAAATCTGCTAACTGTCACTTAAAAGGAAAGTGAGGGACTCACAGAGTGCAGATTGAGACATAGTTTTGTTTCTTACTTTTAAATGATCAATGTGGGAATTTGTTCTACTTGATGATACATGTTTATAATAAGGATTTTTATTTTTCTTTCATTCTCAAATGGATATGGGGAAGAAAGAAGACAAGGAGGAAGAAGGCAGATTTTCATTGATTGAAAAAATAAAATTTAATTTGAGAAAAAGAACTACTGCTGTAGGATAATAGGTTCTGTGTTCAAATTCTACTTCTAAAGTTTATAACCTATATGACCTTGGCAAAAGTCTTAGCTTCCCTGACTTTGCTTTATTTATGTAGAAAAATAAAGGAGATAAAGTAGTTGATCTCTGAGGTCCCTTCCAACTTTCTTTATATGATGTGTAATTCCTACAAAGTCCTACAATCTTTATACCCTCTAATATATAGGTAATATATGCTACATGTTATACAGGTATTTTATACTGCAATATATGTTTACCAAACAACAAGTTTGCCAAAACTCTAGGCCAGTTTCAGCTGCCACATTACTCTGTTTCTGAAACATTCAAGTGTTTCTATAGAAATACTAACTTGCTATATATCCACTGTGTACTATACCTGAAGATTTTCTTTTTAACTCAGGCACAATATTTTGTTTTCATGCTTGCCTAAAAGAATCAATTCATTCTCCTAACCTGTCAAAATTTGGGGGATACCAGTTTTGTCATCCAGAAGGTTAGTCATTTTTCTTAGCTTTCTATCATCCATGTATCTGATAAGTTTGTCATCAATGACCCTGTGTCACTATTCTAGACACTACTAGTCAAGTTAATGTCAGTCCATTCTCCACACTCTGAGTTATTTGTTCAATCAGTCCTGAGTTCACCTAACGGCACTCCCAATTAATCCCCATTTCTTATATTTTATTTCACTATAAGAATTCACCAAATGCCTTCTTGTCAGGTAAACAATAACTATGGTTTTCCTTAATCTAAGAGTCTCAAAACCTGTAAGACAAGAGGAGACAAAATTAGTCTGCTATAACATGTTTTTAATGGATCCACACTAGCTCACAGTGATCACCTCACAGGTCCCAGCATTGAAACAGCTATAAAATTGCAGGCAGAAGTGTGTGTACACAAGAATACCTTCACCAGAACATAGACCTTTGACCATGCTAATCAACCACTGGCCATATTAGAGGCCTAATACTGATTCTTGCTGTGATTGCTTCATTTATGGGGTTTCCCCCCCCCTTGGCATTCATTCTGTTCTTATTCCCTAGTTCTCACTAATCTGGTTCTCTGCCTTACTTCCTTGCTCCACTACAAACTGTCTAGTTATTATGAAAGTTCCAGAAAAATGCCCACTTGATCTGTTAACTGTAATTTGATTACTCACTCATCAGTCTACAACAGTCACAAGTCTTTCCTTTATTGATATGTTGTAGAATTTTTCCCAAGAAATGTTGTTAGCTTATAGGCTTATAGTTTAAGTTGTCTAACTTTTTTTCATTTTTTGAAAATCAACATAATGTTTGTTCTTCTCCAGTTCTGAAATATCTCTCACTTACCCTCAATCTCTCCCTATTTACCAATTGCTGCCCTATGGCCTATAAATGTGTTTATATCTCTCCATTTCTCAAAATGTGCTGGATCAGTTCCTCCCCACTAAATATCACACTATATTTTTCTCCCTTTTGAGGTTAAACTCTTTGAGAAGACCATCTAAAATATGATTTTCACCCTCTTACATTCTTAACTCTATAGTCTGACTTCAGACCTTTCTTCAGCTTTTGACACTGTTGGTTACCATCTTATCCTTAAAGCCCTCATCTCTCTAGATAGCTTTGACACCACTCAATCATGGATCTTCTCCCACCTGTATGAACAATTTTTTTCAGTCTCCTTTGCTGGATCTTTGTTCAGGACATGTTCATAAATGATGGGTGTCTCTCTGGGCTCTGTCTTCAGCATTATTTTTTCTCCTATCAATCTCCAATTATTCATTAAACATCTCAAACTGACTGTTCTGTAGGCATCTTAAGCTGAACATGTTCGAAATTTTACTCACCTTCCACCAAAAAATTCTCCACCTTAAAAATTTCTCTATTACTGTAAATGAAGCCAACATCCTCCTCCTAACCCAGGATTGAGTTCAGATATCATCCTCAACTCTAACTCTCTCTCCCCTCCCTCCATAGTTAATCATTTTTAAGACCTGCCAAATTCACCTTTATAATTTCACACCTGACCCCTAGACTATTGCAAAGTCTTGTAGTTGTTCTCCTACCTTAAATCTATCTCTACTTCAATCCATTCTCCACTTAGCTGTCAAATTAATCTTTCTACGAATAGATCTATGTCACACATACACATAGACACACACACACACACACACACACACACACACACACACACATACACACATACACATTAAATATAAAACCTTTTGTTTGACATTCATAACCTGGCTCCCTCCTTCCTTTCCAGTCTTCTTGCTCCTTCTACAGTCTCTAAGATCAGTGACACTGATCTTCTTGCTGTTCTTTTAATTCATTCAACATATTCATTCCACCTCCCAACACCATGCATTTTCATGGGCTCTTTCCATGCCTGAAATTCTTTCCCATTTCTCTACCTCCTCACTTCCTTATCTTATTTCAAGTCTCAGATAAAAATCTTACATTCTGTAAGAAGTTTTTTTCCCTTCCCTCTTGATTTTTGACAATGGATTCTATCTGTGTCTTATTTGTACATAAATGATCTCTCCCTCATTGGACAGTGAACTCCTTGAGAACAGGGACTATCCTTTGCCTTTGTATTACCAGCAATTAACAAAATTCCAGGTCCATCATAGGTGATTAATAAATGCTTGTTGACTGCTGTTCTATTTTTCCATAATTCCCCAAAGATTACTGACAGTAGTTGAGCAATCACTTTATAAGTGTTTTTAGTGTCATGAAATGTATTTCATTCAGGTCAGGTTATTTGAACCCATTAAGGATAACTAGGTAATTTTTTCACCATTGCTTCTCTTATTGTGGCCCTCTCTTGGGATTGGTGAGTCCTTAGCCCAATTCACCATTGCATGAGAAGCCCCATACATATTCTCTTCATTACTGGTTCAATTCACTCTCTGGGCTTTACCTCCTTGCCAGAAACTTTACTGCTCATGCTCTTACTGATTCTTCTTTATATATCATCTGACCCCTTCTAAAAGTAAAGACTATCTTTTTTGTTCCTGGAATTATAATAAATGTTTATTAAATGTTTTAGCCATCTGTCTTACCCTGAGCTTAAATTCCCTCAGTATCATTTTTGTTCCATACTTTCTAATGTGACATTGATTTTCAGTGGTAGAGAAAAGAGAAGCAAAAAAAGAAGTGGAGTTCTGCTTTCTCTTTGTTGTATTTTATCTTCCCATCTTCCCCAAACAATGATTCTATATCCTATTCTTTTGTCCTCAACTTCAACAAATCTTAAGTCTCTCTTACTATTCTTAACATTCTTTGCCAGGCTCAGCTTATTTTGGTGGGGGGGGGGTATATTTTTATAGAACTACACACTCCTTCAAAATTGTCCCAGAGTAATGACACATGCTGGAAAATGGCATCAGATTTTGAGTCATATGTGCTGGATCCAAATCATCTATGTGAGCTAAGGCAAGTCACAACTTCTCTGGGTCTCAGTTCTCTCATTTGTAAAATAAAGTTATGGTACTAGATGACTTCTGTAAGCCCTTCCAGCTTTAAATCTTTGATCTTCAGTTACATGTTACTTCTTTTCAAAAAACATTGAACACTTATGGGATTCTTTTGCACATCTTCAGTGATAGTCTAATGTGCTTCTAAGGACTTGATATTTTGGAAAATGTTCAATATCATTCAGAGCTGAATCTAATAAATAAAAAAAATCCACATAAATAAATATGGTTTGATTACTTACACCAAGTGGTTATAAAGTAATAAGGCAAATTTTATTACACAGTATAGCTGTGTTTTTAAGTGATTCCAAATGAGCAATTCCAAATACTTTTTGAGTCAAAACACAATCATTGGAATGTAGTGTAGAAACCTTATCCTTTAAAGAGGACAACATTCATTTGATTGTGTAAATTCTGCTATAACTATTTATAAAGACATTAATTATTTTATAGTAATATCTCATGGACCCAATGAAGTTAGAGCTCCACAAAATTCAATAGATGAGATGGTGTATCAGGCAAGAGTAGTATCAAAACTTTTTATAAAATCTATGTCCTGTCTAAAAAGTTTCTTCTTATCACAAATGGACTTCAACTAGCAACAGAATAGGTCAAACCAGGGATGACCAGGACCCAAAGGCCAAGTTGACTCCCAGGAATGGTCAAGAAATCACACAAGGTTAAAGCAGAAAATAATAAGAGAAAATTTACAAGGCAAGCAACAGGTGTAAATGAGATCATTAATCTTGAACTGGAAGGGTGCTCAGAGGCCAATTAGTTGAACACCTCTAATTTTATAGGTGAGAAAATGAAGGAAGTTAAATGGCTAACCCAAGGCAAGAAAAATCAATAGCAAGTCTTAAATTCAATTGTTTTGACTTAAGAGTCTATACCCTTCCAACAAATCTGGAAGTGGGCAACAAAGGTCCTGGCAGATAGCAAAGAGATAAGGGAACAAGTAGAAGTCCAAATAGATAATCAGGCAGTATACTAAAAGTATAATCTGAAAGCTAAGACCTAGCTATTAGAATTAGATTTGGATGACAAGGCATAGCTAGGTATGGTTAGTCTTGGGAAAAGTAAGAGGTAAAAGACACAACCTCTTTGAACTCGGTCTCCTTATTTGTCAAATGAAGGGATTAGATTCAAAGGTCCCTGTCAACTCCAAATCCATGATCCTATGAGTATTTTCTAAGACAAATGCTATAGATACACCATAAGGTGTTCCAGAATTGAAGATGAGGAAGAGATGAATATGGATAACATTAAGTATACTATTTCTTGGGTTGAATCCAGTCAGTAATCCCATGCTGCTCCCTGATTTTTTAAATGTCATTTTCACATCAATATTCTCTTAGTAATGCCATACAAAGAACACTGGAACATCATGATCTCAAGAGTCAAAATTACAGGTGACCCAATGAGTAACAGAGGAACACATAGTGGGTGTAAGTAGGCTTTAGCATATTACCAATGACAATTTGCATGTGAGAAGTGGTATAAAAGACATCATCAGAGACATTTGTAACTGAAAAAAGGTGTGGGCCGGCCATATAGCAAATGTAAGGGATAACAGATGGACAACTCAAGTGCTGTGATAGTATCCATGAAACATTACAAGAACCCAATAAAGGCCTCCAGGACAATGTGAGAGAGAGTAGAATTCTCTCAGGAGGCATTATAGAAGGACATAAATAAGATTAATACATGATGAAAGAAGGCATGGGTGGATTGTGATCTACACTGGCAAAGGAAATGCCCATTTGTGAGACCGTGAAGTGTTGATGTATAGTTGTGATTAAGGGGCAAGTTGATGATGAATGCAGATTGCAAGATAAATGTTTCATGAGGCAATGTAATACAGTGGAGAGAGTCTTGTATAGTTCTAGAGTTAGAGAACCTGCCTCTATTACTCTCTTTATAACTTTAAGAAAGTCATTTAATTTCCCTGGGTCTCATTTTTCCATTTGGAAAGTAAGAGTTTGGACTAAATGACCTCTCAGATGCCTTCCATTTTCTAAGTCTCTGCTCAATTAGGATACAACCAAAGCAAAATTTTCCCTGTTGTATGACCTAGAAAAGACTTTCTTTGAGTATGAAAACCCAACATTTAAAACTCTATCTTGGGGGCATCTAGGTGGCACAGTACATGGAGCACTGACCCTGGAGTCAAGAGGACCTGAGTCAAATCCAGTCTCAGTCACTTGATACTCATTAGCTGTGTGATCTTGGGTAAGTCACTTAATCCCATTGCCTCACAAAAATCAAAAACAAAAACAAAAATATCTATGTTTAGAGAAGGAAGAGAACTTCTGAGAAAGGACTCATTAAAATCTCGGCAGAATACTAGGGTCTGGCTCTAACCGTCAATGATCCCAATGAAACTATCAGAGGGCATGAAGATGATCAACCTTTCTATCTTTTAGCCCTCTCATCTTTCTAATCATTCATCAAAAAAATGAAAAATCAGTTTTCTCTTTAGAGTCAGTACAAAACATAGCACCCAGGTCTGGGTGGAGATCCCTTCAGTATCCACATAGAACAAACCAACACATTTTTGTTTCCTTTTCTCTCCTTGTGATCCTAGGAGTTACCCTGGCTTTTATTAGCCCAAACTTCCCTATTTCAAAAGAAAATTCTTTTACATAGTCTTGGAAATTACCATTGTTCAGTATGGATGTGGATTGGGTACCTCATGTACCTAATATTGAGGACATGAGATTTTTACTCTTTTCAGTCTCTGAAATTTAAAAAAAAAACTCTATGCAGTGAGCTGAATATCAGGTAATTGATCCAGAAGAAATTTCAACTCAGTTCATATCTAGTTTGTAGAGTATTTTCATAGCAGTTCCAAAAATTTAAAACTGGCAGGAATACTTAAAAGGTCATCTACTTCAACTACCTCATTTTACAGATGAGCAAATAGAAGCTTTCGAATACTTCAGATTTATTCCAATTCAACATTTCTTTTACGAATGTATAATTTCGGTTACCAGTTCAAACTCACTAGGGATTCCTTTTTTAAAAATTGACAGCTAGGCACTAATATTCATTTGCATGATTTAATAATTTAAAAATTATAATGGATTTCAAACATCTCTTTACAAAAAAATTAATTGGGAACAGGGAACATAAAACCTTAATAACTACAACAGATCATTTAAAATATGTTTCAGTTCCACATTGTGATCAATTAAGTGAAAAGATTTCAAAATGAATATAGCCACAGCATTTCTTGAGAATGGAAAATTTTTTTCTTTTCTTTTAATTTCCACCTAATTTCTTTTTTTAGGGAAAAAAAACTGGTTGCTACACGTTTCTAAATTTTATACACGATCTCTTTTATAGTCTATCAGAGTAAGCTATAGATTTGGAGTCAGAAGCCAGTATTGAAATCCAGCTCTGTTATCCACTATAACTTTTGTGATTCAATTTCCTCATCTAGAAAAAAGAAAGAATTGAATAGATAAACTCTAGGGTTCTTTGCAGGCCTCTGCCCTATCATCTTTTTATCAATCATGTGGGTTCTGTGAGTGATAGCCTTGAATATGGGGCACATATCAGGTCCAACTCTTACTTGCTTATTGGTCTATGGAGAAATTAGAAAATCTAACATCTCCATGCCTCAGGTTCCTTGTTTGTAAAATGGGAAAAATAGTGGTTGTGAGAGCACTTTGTAAAGTTCTATATCATGGTTACATGACGGAATGAAGATCTGAGAAGGAAAAGGGAAGAAAAAAAAGGAAAATAAAGAAAAAGATAAATGTCTTTAAAAGAATCAAAATGATTTGCCAGTGGGGAAAAGTTCTAGTTTGGTTCATGGTTCAATGGAAAGATAGTATTTGGGTTGGGTTTGTTTCATGTTTCAACAAACTAGATCACTTGGCTTTGATCTTAGGCCTATCTACAGTCCTTACAGAGACCAGTGGGCAGGGGAAAATGTTACAGGCAGGGAATAAGTTACAGGCAGGGTCAGTCCTAGAGATGTGATAAATGTGACTTTTGATACAAACAAGGTCTTTTGGTGGCCTAGTTTTTCCTGCATTAAATGATATTAATTTGTGCTAACTGGTAACTAATAAGGTACAGAGGGATCTCAATTATCAACTCACAAGACAGCACTGGACATGGACTCAGAAATATCTGGGGTCAAATCATCCCTGCCCCCCAACTAGCAGGGACTATCTTTTATTTTGCCTGGGTTGGGTTTTTTTTTTTTGGCCCCTTCTCTTAGCACAGGAAATGGCACATGTTTGTTACTGACTGTTTGAAACCTCACCTTTGACACAAAAGTTATGAAACACTGGGGAAGTCACTTATTTTCTCTGTGACTCAGTTTCCTTACTTGTAAATGAGGATCTTTCTAGTATTACATCAGTGACTCCATGATACATAATTATTGTGAGCAAATTGTTTGGGTTTTTCTTTCTCCGTTTCTCCTGGTTACAAAATAGATAAGATGCAAAATAAAGTTCCTTCAGAACTACAATAACTCTGTTAAGGTGCTTCAACAAACAGGGAGAAAAAAAGAGAGGAGCTCCAGAGTTGTACAGGCTCCCTTGGGAATTACAGTGTAAACAATGTAGATGTATATGTTCCAACCGTTCAGTCTCTCGCCTAATAATTCAGCCATAGAAGCCAGTAGGGAAAAAAAAAAAAACAAAACAAAAACCGGTGTTGGCATCAGGAATCTAAAGTTCAAATTCCAGTTCTGACAATTGAGAACTGAGTGACTGTGTGTCTCTGAGCCCCAGTTCTCTCCTTTGTAAAGTTAAGGGATTGAACCAGATGATCTCTATGATCTTTTTTGTTCATAGATCCTATGTCATGTCACCACGCTGTTTCAGTTTCCTTGTCTGTAAAATTGTTAAAAATAACATTTGCATAACTTAACTTATATTTTTGCGCTTATTATTGCCCTTACCATTCATAGTGTTCTTGGATCTATGACCTAAACCCTTCCTGTACTTCCTGAGTTTTCTAACATATTCTGGGAACTAGCAGTTTTCCTTTTCCTCTTTTTTCCCTCCTTTTCTTTTCCTCTCTCATTCCCTCTTCTTTCTTTCCTTCTTCCCCTCCCCCATCTCCTCTTCTTTTATTCCCTTCTTTTAGCCTCTATCCTCATTTCTTTCTTTTCCTTCCTTCTTCCCTCCCTCCATTCCTACTTAATGATTTCTTTCTCTCTTTTTTTCCCTCTTCATTCTTTCTTTTCTTTTCCCACTCAATCCTCTCTCACACACACACTCACCTAAGTCCTTTCCAGCTAATGTGCTGGATTTTGCTAACTTTTGTTCTTCTATTTTAGTAACATTGTCAGCTCAGATGAGTATCCTCTCTGGGCCCCAGTTTCCTTATCCATAAAGGAAATGTATTGGATTAGATGTCTTCTGAGGTCTTCTGGTCTGATCCACTGTTCTGTTGTCCTGAAAATCATGTGAGGTTTTCCTCTCTTCCTCCTTCCCTTCCTGCTTTCCTTCCATCTTTATTCCTTTTCTTTTTCCATCCTTTTCCAAGTCCTTTCTTTAAAGAAATCAATGGTCTTAAAATCAGAGGACCAGCTTAAAATTCTGAGTTTTCAACATACCACTTGTGAGATTTGGAGCAAGTTGCTTATTTAGCAAAGGTTAACCAAGCTTCAGTTTTCTCATCTGTAAAGTGAGGAAGCTAAATTAGATGACTCTTTACATCATTTCCAACTCTAATTCAATGATTTGATCCTCTGAAACCTCACCATAAATAGAGAAGATCTGGTTTTTTTTACAAAGAAGTATGGATTCATTCGATCTAAGGAATACTTCCCACTATGGCAAAGCAGAATTAGTAAGAAAAGCACATATATGAGTGAGGTTTCAACTCCAACAAAGTTATCTTCTCATACATATCAGCTAAAATTAGAAACTCTGAGAGCTGAGCATAATGATCCTACAGGGATGGACTCAAAGGTGGTCGATACTACTCTACAGCTATTGTTTGCTTATCCTTACATTGAGATTTAACACTAGAGCCCAAGGAACACCAGAGATGACTTATGGGTGAAATCATGGGATTGGTAGGCTTCATTCAGACTCAATTAAAATAAAAAAATAAGAATTTATTCATAATTTCTTGATTATCAGGATAAACAGATACTGGAATGAGTTTCATTTAAGTAAAGAATAAACTGTATTAAATGTATCTGTCGAAACAATGAAGAATAATAGTTAAACTTTGAGTTAGGAGATGTGTGTTTGGCCTCTCAGTTTTCCTGTCTGTCAAATGGGAACAATATAGCTTGCTGTATCTTCTTTCCAGACTTGTTGTAAGGAAAGTGATTTGCAAGACTGAAAAGTGACTATGCCTTGAGTCAACTGTCTACCTGAGGATGGGGCTCTAGATCGGGTAGATCTCTTGAAATCTCATTCACTTCAGGAATTCTGATGTTTTTCAAATAACATAGTTTGTTGTTGTTGTTGTTGTTGTTGTTGTTGTTGTTTTAAATCTTGAGTGATTATGAAATGGGATGTTTAAGGGAATTTTTGATTAAATGAGTATTAGGCAGAAAATCATTTTTCATATAATCCTAAAATGGAGTCTGCTTCCTTTCCAGAAAAAATAAATTAAGTCCTATGATTTGAAGTAAATGGTTTAGGATCATATAACTAATTAACTACAGAGTTGGAAGTGGATTTCAATTCTCCTGACTCTCAATCCAGTGCTCTTTGACCTACAATGTGCTGCCTTCCCACTTGTTGTCATCTTAAATACAAACACCCTAAATAAAGAAGGAAGGAAGGATATTTCCCTTCATCTTCAGCAACCAACCTCCCACCTACTGCGTCATGCCTGCTGGTCAAATTCTAAGAATACAGCTTCCTTGTAACTTGTTGTAATCCAAATTCACATCTTGCCTGGGGTTCTCTTTTTCTGGTATTTTGGAAACCTCATTATGAATGAATTGTGAAGATCTCTTTTGGAAAAGAGAAGTATGGATTCATGAGAAACCTTAAGGAATATTTCTCACTAGGGAAAAGCAGGGTTAGTGAGAAAAAATGCACGTATGAATGAGTGCCCAGCTCCAATAAGGTTATCTTCATAATTGTAGCCTAGAATCATTTAACCAGCCTCTAAGACTTGATGTGGTGATCCCACAGGAATAGTTTCAAACTCTAGGCCCAAGTCTACCATCCAGTAGCTGCAAAGGCAAGTCACTTCATTTTCTGGGTTTGGGGTTGCTTTGTTTGAAAAGTGAGGAGATTTGACAAGGTCCCTTCTAGCTCTGACATTCTAAAATTATCTCTTTTCCTGTAGGACAGCCTATACAGGAAGACCCAGTGACTTAACATTATTGCAAAAGGATAAATCCATATGTACACCAAACATTGCCATTTTTATCTTTATCAAGCTCTAATAAACTAATTGGCATATTTAAATATAATAAATTATCTATAGAGTGATAATTAATGTCTCATGCATTACTTTTTTCGGATATATATAAATGCTGTCATCAATTAAATATAAATTCATTTAAAGGAAGGACAGCCGAATTCATATTTACTTTGGGTTCATTATGGATTTTCTCAACCATTAGGCTTGAAGAGCACAAATACTTTCAGGTAGGGGCCCCATGTAATTTTTTAAACTTAAGTGGGGTCATTATACTGGAAAAAGTAGAGACCAAGTCAAACTTCCTGCTGTCTGAACATATCCCTGTTTGTGAGGAAAGCCACCAGAGTGAGCAGGTCTGCTGCGGTTTTAATAGGAAGGAGACTCTGTGTAATGTTTCCAAAATGGTTTTCTTATTTCCCCCCAGAGCTGACTCTACCCTGTCTGCCCAGAGCTGAGCAGGAGATGTCAGCTGACCAGGCATTTGATGAGGAACTTGGTAAACTCAGAGAACTATCTCAAGTCCAACAAGTCTCCCTTCACCAAGCCAGGCTCTTTCCCCATCCCCCAGCTGCTTGTGCCTTTCTTTCTCAGGCTTTTCTATCTCTTCTGCATATATTTCAAACGAACTTAGATATTTCGATTTTTGTCTCCCCTGTTAGAACTTGTTTCTTGAGGGAAGAAACTATCTTTCTCTGTGAAACCCCTCTTACAACCCATTGGTTTAAAGCTCTCTCAACTCTTGCCAACTCCTAGATTTTTAGACATGATTATTTGTTACATTTGTATCCCAGTCCCTAGCATAGTGTCTAAAAAATACTTCTTGGCTTAACTTGACTTCCAGGACCAGACATCTCAATGTCCTATGCCAGGTTGTATTTTCATCTCTTTGTTTAGATGTTGGGTCAATTAACTTTGACCAACAAGCAATGTTTCTAAGGAACCAGAGCAAATCCAAGGTCTAACCAAGACCCATGCGCTAGACTTCCTTGGAAGCCACCATATTCCCCAAACCTTCGTGATCATGCAAAACACACTATCTACATAAACAGCAAAGACTTGATTTTAGTCAGAAAGACTTGTGTACATGATTAATATGGATCTATGTTAAACAAGGTTATGCTTGTACATCCTATATTAGATTGCTTTCTATCAGGGGGAGGGGGATGCAAGGGAGGGAGGGAGAAAAATATGAAGCTCAAAACCTTGCAATAAATGATTGTTGAAAAACTACTGTTGCTTATAATTGGAAAAATAAATAAATAAAACTTAAAAAAAAAAAAAGAAAGATGTGCCTGAGATTAGGCACGAGTACACGTTAAGTCCTGGATACGTTTCTTCACCACCATGAATTTAAAATTAGGAAAATAATACTTTCACACCCATCTCACAAAATTGTTGTGAAAGAAACACTTTACAAACCTTAGAACATTTTAGAAATGTGAGTTATTACTGTTGTTGTTAATATAAATTGATTGGTCAAATGGATGGTACAAGTGGATAGGCACCAGCCTTGGAGACAAGAGGACCTGAGTTCAAATCTAGCCTCAGACACTTGATATTTATTAGCTGTATGACCTTGAGCAACTTAATCCTGATTGCTTTGCATCCAGGGCTATCTCCAGTCATCCTGACTCACATCTGGCCACTGGACCCAGATGGCTCTGGTGATTTAGCACAGCACCTCCTCACTCAAATCCAATTCATCATGGCATCACCTTTCTGACATCATGGTCTTTTTGCAGAATGAAGGATAAATATCATATCAATGGATAGAGCACTTTGAGAATTCTAAAGACATATTGTGTCTCCTTGGATATTTCTCATGCTTATTATGTGACCTGAAATAAATTGTAAAATGATAACTTGATCAAATTATCTGAACACTAAATAATTATATTGACTAGCTTTAGTTTAACCACTTGAAGAGCACCTCCTTCCCATCAGTACAAAGATAGAAAGTTATCAGCATGGAATATTCCATTTGCTATATGATAGGGTCACTAGTGTCAGTTGGTTTTGCTTAGTTATTTTTCTTTGGTTCAAGGGAGCACTCTTTGGTTGGGGATGGAGGGAGTGTATTTGGGAACCATTGTGACATAAAAAAAAAGTCACCTATAAAGTTTGTTATTTAATAGTTAAAACGAGGGCTTGTAAAGTAGATAACTCACAATGAAATCTTAGGCAAGTTCAGTTCTCAGAGCCTTGATCTCAACTGTAAAATGATAAAGTTGCATTTCCTTAGTTGTAAGAGTCTTTCCCAGTTTTAAAATTCTATTGAGCAGTATCTTCCCTACCACCAGGTTATTTTATAAAACGTCAAGGAGTTAACATTTTTTCAAATTCCTCAGGGGGCAAATGAAATTCAGAATAGTAATAAAGAGTAGAGGTTAGCCTTTGTAATTGTACTGTGTGTGTTAGGATAAATACGACATAAAAGTCTGATTCTTTCAATTGCATAAGAGAAAGAGGCTTGAATGATTCTAAGCTTGAATGATGATGATTTGGAGAGGTGGTGCTGCTGACTGATATCCCACCCCCCCCAACCATATTTTACTTGGGCTAGTAAGTTTTATTTTTCAAATTCACATCAACTGATAAATGGGGGAAGTGGTTCTAAAGGTTGTCAAGTGAAAGGGAGGGCTGCAATAAGAATGCAACAGAAAGATTTTGAGCTGGACAGAACTCAACAAGCCATCCTTATTTTCCAGATAAGAGAATTTACATGGCTGTGACCCAAAGATCATAGGACCCTAGAAAACACCTAAGGTCTGTTTGCAGATAAGGAAAATGAGGCTTACTGTCACACTGCAAGTACAGCTAATATGTGGTGGTACTGGTAGAAATAGAATTTGAACCCAGAATCTCCAATGCCAACAGGGTTGAGAATACCCCAACTCCCAAGGAAAGTTTCCTCACTCCAGGGCCTCAGACACCAAAGCATATTTTTTCTTTTTTACTAACAAGTCTAGTTTACCCTAAAGTTTTCTTATATTATCCTCCAGTGGGGCAATGACCCCAATCAGCCGGTGGGAAGCTACTGGTGGATCTCAGTCAAACAACACCCGGCTGAAAACCAGAGATGGTGGAGTCAGCTTTCCGGTCAGTGGCTTCTGGGCATGGCCTTCTTTCTCTCTTGCCTTCCCAAGTTGATTTGGATCTGGAAGCTTCCCAGCCCATCACAGAACAAAAGTTCTCTCTGAGGGCCCCATTCCATCTTCCAAAGTATGTTTTTATGCTTGTTGGCCAATAAGATGACAATAACCACACTGTTTTCCCTCTACCGAAGAGACTTTGTTTCTTCACATTTTTTCCAAGGTTGGAACTGTCAGACTAAAAATACAGGCAGGGTATCTGGCCTGAGCCATGACCCCAGGTCTCCAAGAGCAACCCCAGAAGCAAAAATAGACACTCACTGGCGGCTACCTGGTCCTTTGCATTTTTTACTTCCTCATTTCCTACTTAATCATCACAGTAAGTGAGGGCTTTTTCCCGTTTCTTTTTCTTTCCCTTCCTTTGCTTCCCAAAATGAGGGACCACAGCCCTCTAGTGGTCTAAGGACCAAAGCCATACTCCCAATGACTGGGGCTGCTCTGCCATCTGGTGGCAAGATTGGGGAAGTTAGATTGTAACAACAATAAGCATCGGTCCAAACTTCAGAGGCATCCTAGAATTACAACATCAGAGGGGGTCTCATAATCCAGACCCTTCACTTCTGGTATTCCAGACAGGTCTTTAGAACCAGCTTCCTTAAAGTCCTCTGGAGAAAAAAAAATCTGTAGTCATATTTGTTAATCATACAATAATTCAAAATTTGTGATGCGCCATTGCACATTTTTCAGATAAGTTGAAGTTCATTGAGGTGAAGAAAATCTACCCATGGTCACACGGCTCCTTATCACAAGGAGAGATTCAGCCTAACATGGAGCATAGTGACTCATTCACTGAATCAGAAAGACCTATCTCTGGCAATCAATAAATCAATCAGCAAACATTTATTATGTATCAGACACTGCATTAGATGACTGGAAAACTTAAAAAGTTTCTCCTCTAAAGGAATTTAATCAACTCTGTCCTCAGAGACAATATGTACATATATGAAGTAGATAGATAGATAGATAGATAGATAGATAGATAGATAGATGATAGATAGATGGAAAGATATGTACATATATGATGATGAAGAAGGGCACTGACCCTACCCAACTGGGGAGTTTTGCGTAGAAGGAAGTCTTTGAGTTGTGTTTTGAATGAGGGGTTCTATGAGACAAAAAGTTAGGAATGTATGCCTTCCAGAAATAGGGAATAACAACCTCAAAGTGGAGCACCAAGTTTATAGAACAACAAGGACAATTTGTCAGGACTGTGAATTGAGGGGAAGGAAGAAGAGATTGGGGCAAAGTTGTGATGGGCTTCAAGAACCAAACAGAGAAGTTCATATTTCATCCCTAAAGGCAAGAGGAAGGTCCTGGAGTTTATTCTAGCTCTATAAACCTGGACAGTTCATCTTGTCTAGCAGTGAGCCCAGGTCATTCTAAGCTTATAATTACAGAGGGGTTGCCTATCAGTGTCAGTGGAAGGAACTTATACACTTTGAGCTCCCTACAGTAATAAAAAAAACAATTCATTGATTTAAAAAAAAAGTTAATTCTAATGCCTAATGAATCTCTCATATTGTATCCTAAGCCAATTCCCTGTTATTGCTCAAGAGAAATAGAAAGGTTGCTAATTGTTATATCCTTTCATAAATCTACTATTTATGAAATTCCCCAAGTTCCCCTTCTCTTGAGTAAATTCAGTTTCTTTAGTCTTTTATTCCTTTCTTTTTTAAATATTTCCCCCAATTACATGTAAAAACAATTTTTACTTCAGCCTTTCCTAAGCAGGCTCAAAAATGATAGACAGGGAATGTGGACAAGCCCTTTGGAGGTTAAATGATCCTGCTGAAAATGAAATGCAAACGGCACATTAGTGTTGGGTATGAGACACTTGGCTGCAGCCTCTGCTCCCCGGCAGCCCCTCCCAAAGGCAGCAGTAACAGAAACACTTAGAGGACAGCTATGCAGGACTCTGCAGACGTGCAGTGACTCAGCGAAGAGTCCAAGATGGGTTGGTCACCGGCTCCATGCAGCTGTTTGGAGGAAGCCAAGAACTTCTGCTGCCAGGCTGGGGATGGAGGGATCAGACAGGAATTTCCCATCATTCTCTGTTTGCATTCACCTTTGTCTCTGCCTTGGTTTCATGGACAATGTACTTTTAAGGTGCTGCTCCTGAAGTCGGAAAAGATGCCCAGGAGGCAAAGGGATGAAATCAAAGAGGTTTGAATCTAAGCTCTAAGGATGGTTGTCTCCTAGCTCTGTCTTATTCAGTTTAAGACACACCCCCTTTGGGGGGTAACAAGGCCATTTGATAAGCAGGATCAATAGTCACACAAAGAGGAGGAAGTTCATTTCTTTAATAAATAGTTGGGGTTTTTTTAAAAGAAGGTAAATCATTGCTTTACATGAATGACAGAATGGCTTGATTTGGCCTTTTAAGTAATGTTCCTCTTACATTTCAATTTTTTCTTTCCAGTTAGATATTCTATTTGCACCACAACTAAGCCTGAATCTAAATCCTTGACAAACATCCCTCCAGACTCCTGCCTCTTTCACTAGAATTCAGTTCATTTTAGCAGATAAAGAAAAGAGGAAGGAGAGCTGGAAGTTCACTCTTTACCTCTGCCTCTTGATTTCTCTGGCCTCTTTTAAGACTTGACTCATATCTCCCCTTCTAGAACTCCTCTCAGGCCATCCAGCAGAGAGCTTAATCTCTGAAATTGTCTTCCTTTACTCTATATGTATATTTTATGTACCTAGTTGGTTTTTCTTTTAATTTTATCTCCCCCTTTAGGCAGTAAACCTATCAGTGTCAGGGAGATGAATTTACATCCCTTGAGTTCCCTACAATAATAAAAAATTCACCAATTAAAAAAAGTTCAATCTAATGCCTAATGAGTCTTTCATATTGTGTCTTAAGCCAGTTCCTTGTTTTGTTATAGACAAGAGAAATAGAAGGGTTGCTAATTGTTGTATCCCTTCATTAATCTTTTCTTTATATATCCAGTGCTTACTTAGTATAGCATCTTTAGTAGTCATTATATAAATGTTTATTCCTTTTCTCTAATAAATACACATTGAATGAATGACAAAAAGGGGAGAAGACCACTTTAATCTTCCTAGCCAATAAAAAACATCAGTCAAACCAATCCATTTCTGGTTACTAGATGACTCTGGAAGAGAAAATGAGATTGGTGATCTTGTGCAGTCCTCCCTCACCTAAATCCAATTCACTTGCAAGTCATGTCATCACCTCCCTGATATCATGAGCCTCTTCAAGAATAAAAGACAAACAGCAACAATAGACTTGGAATACAGTAAATGTAATAATAAATCAATAAGACAGCTGGTGATATGACAATAGAAAGCTGAATCCAGCATCAGAGAGAACTGAGTTCAAATCCAGTCTCAGGAACTTACCAGTTGTGTAAGGTCATTTCACCCAGGCAAGTCACTTCATCTAGGCAAATCACTTCACCTCTGTTTACCACAGTTTCTTCAACTGTAAAATGAGGATGATAATAATAACACCTACCTCTGAGGGTTATTGCGAAAATCAAAGGAGATAATATTTGTAGCAAAAGCATTTGGCACAGTACTTACAGTAGTCACTATTTAAATATTTATTCCTTTTCCCTAATAAATACACTTTGAATGAAGGACCAACAGGAGAAAAGACTATAGCTAATAAAAAAGCTCAAATCCCAGGACCAGGAAACCTGACTCACTCTTCTGTTTTTTCTATCCCTTAGTCATTTATAACAGATTCAGCATCATTTCTTCCCAGGGTTATTTTCTTTTAAAACAAATATCATTAATCCAAAATGAATCTCTACTTGTTGGACTTTCATCAGAAAGCCTAAAGAAAGTTGTTGGAATTTTTTTAATACAGATTTTTTCCTTCTAAACCAGAATTGAAAAATCAGAGGCCTGAGTTCTGGCTTATGGATCCAAGAAACTGTCAGATGGGTCTTGATTTCCCTCCTCCACACAAATCAATACCCACTCTGCTTCCTTTAGATGACACCAAGTACCCTCTCTTAATTTTCACTTCTTCAGTAGCCTACTTCCTCCCTAAGCCCAGTCTCCATCCTGTTTCTTTGTTGTGGGAGCTGGGTCCATGACTCATTGGGTGCACTTTCCCTCCTGTCTGTATTTCCTCATACATTGCCCAGACTGAGGCATGGACTTTCTCAGTCTAAGGAAACCACCTCCATCCCCATCATGCAACAATCAAATCTACTTGACCAGGGGCTTTTTGTTGTTTTGGAAACTAAGGTAGAATCAAAGGAACTAGGTTGTCAGGAAAGTTGACTCTTCTCCAAGTCTCTTCTCTTATAAATGTTCTATCTTATAATTTGAAGCATTTTCTGTTTGTTGTTATTCTTTTTCTGCCCAGTCATTTTTCAGACATGTCTGATTTTTCATGGCCCCAGTTGGGTTTTTCTTGGAAAAAATACTGGAGTGGTTTATCACATCCTTCTCTAGTTCATTTTATGGATGAGGAAATTAAGGAAAGTGGGGTTAAGTGACTCAACCAGGATCACCTAGCTATTAGATGCCTGAGGCTGAATTTGAACTCACAAAGATGGATCTTCCTAACTGCAGGTCTGGCCCTCTATCCACTGTGCCACTTTATCGTCTTAATAATAGCTCCTCTTCATAGAGTGCTTTAAGTTGGCAAAGAATTCTACATACATTTTCTCCTTCAACCTTCAAAACCATATTGAGGCTGATAGTCTTACTATGTCCATTTTTACAGATTAGGCTCAGTGAGGGACTTTACAGAAGGTCTAGTCTAGACCTTCATTTTGAGGAAACTGAAACCAGAGAGGATTAGTAAATAGCAGAGTTGAAATTCAAAAACAGGTACCCTAACTCTAAATCCTGTGCTCTTTCCTCTTTGACATGTGACTTTTCATCAGTTGTGGAACTTTAAACTGGATGGAACCATAATGATCGTCAGATTGTCAAAGACAAACCTTACTTTAAAGACTAGCCACTTTTGTTAGAATTTAGATGTATCATGTGTAAGCATTTCTCCTCCACTTCAAACCACAAAAAAATGTAATACATTTAACATCCTTTATTCAGATCTGTTCTCTGCCAAAATGGAGAGGGAGGGGCAAGGGAGAGAGAAGATTGGAGGCAGTGGGAAAAAACCAAGTCCCTTTGTATGGCTTCTTTGACTTGGCAGAGATATAGTAAAAATAGGACAAGATAGATGCTACTCTTCATCTAAGCCTTTGGCCATGTTTTATTGATACTATTTTGGACAAGAATAACATTTGTTTGGCTAGGTTGCAAAGGAATCTTGTGACTTTCAATCTTGTAAGAAACAAGAGAATCTAAATAAGTTCTCTTTCAGAAATCAGCCTTGATGTCTCTTCTTGAATAATAAGGACTGTGATTTATATAGCCTTCCAAAGAATGGCATGTATATGATGTCATTTAATTCTCCCAATAAACCCAAGAGCTAAGTAAAGTAAATGTTGTTATCCTCATTTTCCAAATAAGAAAATTCAGAGGAAAAAGAAAGGTTAAGTGGCTCTGTACCCTTACTGGGGTATGAAAATTATACCCCTTGTGTGTTACTGTAAACCCCAACAACAATTGTATTGCAGGAGAGTGGTAGGGACAGAAGCCAGATTGCAGGGGGTGGTGAGGAAGTGGAGACAGTGAGTTTGCTGGAAATCTGGCAGTGAAGGGAAGGAGAGAGAGGGAGAGAGAGAGAGAGAGAGAGCAAAAAAATCAAAGTTGAGGAAGTAACAGAGTAAAGGAGATTTTTTTAAAAGAATAAGAGTTCTGGGCAGCTAGGTGGTACAGTGCAGTAGATAGAGCACTGGCCCTGGAGTCAGGAATACCTGACTTCAAATCCGTCATCAGACACTTAATAATTACCTAGCTGTATGTTTGGGTAAGCCACTTAACCATTTACCTTGCAAAAACCTAAAAAAAAAAAAAAAAAAGAATAAAATTTCTGATATATTTCTAAACATAGAAAGAACAGCAGTTAGAGAGAAGCTGAACATGATTTGCATGGTGGAGAAGAGAATGTAAGAGAAAAAGGAGATAGGATAAGATGAAATCAAGGTCTGATGGAGGGGTGCCCATTGTCAAGGAAATAGACCATCTCATCCTCTAAGAAAATAAATGGGAGAAGAGAGCAAAAAACACCCAGAGAATTTTAGAAATGTGAAGGAGGAAGGTATTGGAATTTAGTGTAGTTTTAACCCTTTCAATAAAGGACAAACCAGTTCCTCGGTTTGTGCTTTCATTTAGACTTCTCTTTCTTCTTTTCTTCCTTCTCTTTTTTAAATTTTTTTATTCCTTTCTTCCCTCCTTTTCCTTCTTGCCTTCCTTCCTCCTTTCCTCCTCCTCCTCTCTGTCTCTCCCTGTGTGTCACTCTGTCTCTGTGTATGTGTGTGTGTGTGTGTGTCTACCTCTTTCTCTCTGTCTATGATTCTGTCTGTCTCAATCTCTCTGACTAATTCTCTCCGTCTGTGTGTGTGTGTGTGTGTGTGTGTGTATGTGTGTCTGCCAGTCTTTTATACAGAGTTCCTGTTGAGGAATTCTTCTAGCCAACACAGACCAGCATCTGTACAACTCAATAGTCTTAGAGTTATTGCTGAGGGGTTAAGCAGACTTGTGACAGAAACAGGATCTGTACCTTTGTCTTCCCACTCCATGGTGAGCCTTCTATTCCCTACTCTTCCTCAGGTTTTTAATATTTTTTAATCAGTTTGCACTTTGAAACCCCCAAACCATTTATTAGAGTTTTAAGAAGATATTACTAGTGTAATGAAGATACTGCCAACATTTTAAAGTCCTCATGCATAGAATGACCATTTCAAAGATGGTTTATTGCTTAGCTGGAATTCCTATGGAGCCACTCTGGGTTCTAGATGACTTGTTTCTGGAGGAGCAATTGGTTTCATATCCGCCAGATCTCCAGTCAGAGCATTGCTGAACCTCGGCCCAAGGGTTTCACAGAATGCCAGAATCTCAGAGATCTTCTAGTCCAATCTATTCTGGAATGAGAACCCCCTCCAAAAACATCAGACAATACCATCTAGTCTTTACTTGAAGTCTTCCAACCATTATCTCAATGGACATCCCATTCTACTTTGGGGCAGCTCTGATTATTAAGAAGGTTTTCCTCAAATCATCCAAAGTCTTTGTATCTTCTATTCACTGCTATTTGTAGCTTCTATTCACTGTTCTCTGGGGCCAAGCAGGAAATCTTTCACATAACAACCTGAAAGATAATTGAAGAGAGCTCTTATACCACTGCCCTATTCTCCCAAGTCTTTTCTTCTCCCAGGTCAACCTTTCCAGTTGCTTCCTCAGATGGCACAACTTCAAGGCATTTTACTGGCCTGGTGAATTCTTTTATGAATTCTCTCAGGCTTATCAATATCCTTCCTCAAATGTGGTGCCTAGAACTAAATAAAATTCTCTAGATATGACCTGAGGCAGGGAAAAGTCCAGCAGAATTAGTATCTCCCTAATCCTGTATAATGAAATCTTAAGGTCACTATATATAGAGGGAGAGAAAGAGAGAGTATCCAAAAAGTATTAGTGCAATTTTAAGTTTTAATCATGTATGTGTATGTTTTTATATTTATATATATACATATAAATATATACACACATACACCTATAAATATATACACTTAGAATTGGTAGTATATGTGTATTATTCCTATATGTCAACATGCACATTCACATATGTCCACATACCTATAGAACACATTTTTACATAATTATTTACCTCTCCTATTAAGTAGTGAGCTCCTTAGAATTGGGACTGTTTTTATCTTTTCTTTTTACCCCCAGTACAAAGTATTTGCCATGTGGTAGGTACTTAATAAATATTTTTTGACTTGTTGGCTTAACTGGGCATAAGTCTTTTGGTAACTATGTCACATTATTAACTTGTATTGAGCTTTCAATCCACTCAAAGTCCCCACTTCCTTTTTGGATGAACTGTTATTCAACCATAACTCCCCCATCTCAGATTTGTATAATTTATTTTTAAATCTATATGACTTTACACTTATCCATATTAAGTATTATCTTATTAGATTTGGCCCAATCACCTAGATCTTGACTCTATGATCTATCATGCTAGCTATCATTTATAGTATAATATTTATGTAAATATATATGTATACTCATACATATATTATATATATATATATATATAAAATATATGTATGTATGTATATAAAACAACCAGATGAGCTATTCCTTTGTTAAAATCACTGGTAAAAATGTTAAGGAACTAGGAGCCAAGCACAGATTCCTGGGACATTCCATTGGATCTTTTTCAACTTAACATGAAATCATTAATGACTATTCCTGGAGTCTGGCCACTCAATCAATGCCAAATCTAGATGACTATACTATTATCTAGCTGACACCTCTCCATTTTGAACACAAGAATAGGATAAGAAATGATCAAGTACTTTATTAAATCTACCTAAACTATATTTCTGGGTATATTCATTGCCAGATCTGGTGTCAGAAAACTCCTCTTCCTAAATAAAATTCTGACCTCAGATACTGGCTAAGCTATGTGACTCTGGGTCAGTCATTTAACCCTATTTGCCTCAGTTTTCTCATTTGTAAAATGATCTGGAGGATGAAGTGGCAAGCTATACTAGCAACTTTACCAATAAAGCACCAAATAAGGTCACAAGGAATTTGATACAACTGAAAAACAACAAACTATATCCCTAGCATTTCCTTGTACTACTACCCATGAAATAATCTTGTCAAAGTAATGCTGGACCTTTGAGATCATTTTCTTCATTAGATATTCACTGGTCAATTAATCTACAAGTATTTATTAAATGCATATCAGTCATTATATTAGGTCCTGGAGAAACAAGTACTCTAAATAAAAACAGTCCCTAGTCATGCCTTTAATTATATGTTCTAGAACAGTGGTATCATACTCAAATAGAAACAGGGCCTCTAAATTGTAAAGAAGAATCCTTTTGAGCTGCATATTGACTTAGAAAATCATATATATTGACATCATCTATGTTCTATTGTATTTTTATTTATTTTGTTAAATATTTCCCAATTATGTTTTAATCTGGTTTGGATTGCTCTACTACTAAAATGTATATGTGTTTTTTCCTTCCCAGAAGAAAGTAAGTTGCTTGAGGTCAGGGAAAATTTCATTTTGTCTTTTTCATCATCAGCCCCTAGCCCAGTATCCATGGGCACTTTTAATAAATGTTTGTAAAATAAATAAATGGTAATAACCAAACCTGCCATTAACAGCAGTAGGGGTGGGCAAGTTATTATGATTGAAAGATTGCCTCACCTAAGTATTTTTCCTTGATCCTGCAAGAAACAGCAGCTTCCTTGGAGGACCCAAACATCAAGTTCAAGAATAAATCAGAAGTTGTCCAGAAGGAATATTCAACTGCAAGAGCTCATCTGTGAGGTAGCTGGGTTCCCTGTGCATTTGAAGGGACCTACTGGAGAAATGTACCTTCTGGAACACCCTTTCTTGTATGACCTAGATTTACAGGGATATTTTGAGAAAATTACTACTTTTTCTCCTGTTTTGGATTCTAATTGGACAGTCCCTAGTATGTTTCCTATGCAGTTGCTCTGGGATAGCTTTAGAATGATTGATTACTTAAATATTCATTTCTGTAGCATTATTGTACCCACCGCAATATAGATGCAGCCTCTCTGGCATATTGGTGCCTCGAGATTCACCCAGAGTGAAGCAACTACTGTGCTTACAGAGTTCATCTGTATTCATTTTTTTCTCTTATTTTACTTTTGAACAAAATTTAACTACATGTCTTACTGTGAAGCTTGTCTAAGATTTTTATGAACTATGGATCCATAGTATAAATTTTATTGAATGTCTGAGAAACCAGCTCCAAGTACTTAATCCCTTTTGGGGTGTCCTTTTCCTCTTTGGGGATTTTTTTTAGCTAATTCATTTTCCTTTTGAGATAACTTACTTGTAATAGTTACAAATTAGTTCAGACCTTTACTTGGATCACTCTGTTTGTTCCAAGTGTCAATTGGGAAAATTTTATCTATCTATGTATATTACAAGAACACAAAAGGTCTGGGTCATCTGTTACATAGCCTGTTAGATATAGGAAGAAAGGGAATAAATATTTATAAAGAAACTATTATATGTACCAGGCACTATATCTTTAAGCACTTGTTAAGAATATTATATCATCACAACAACTCAACAAGGTAACTACTATTATTATTCCCATTTTACAATTGAGGAAACTGAGTCAGACAGTGGCTTAGTGCCTGACCATAGGTCACACAGTTAATGTCTGAGACCATATTTGAATTCAGATCTTCCTGACTTCAGCTCCAGTACTCTATCTACTGAACTACTAGCTGCCTCTATGTGTTGAGAGATTACTAAAGAGATATCTGGGGAGAAATTATGAATTTCAGGAACTTAGAAAAATATTATCCTGCACCCTCCCCTACCCCCAAACTATCCAGTAGTAGATGGTTTGCATAAGTGGCTCTGGAGCAGAGAAGTCCCTTAGTGGAAGAAGGAAAGGAAGAGTATCCCATCTCCTCCCTTACCCTCTCCAGGATCAGCATCAGTTTGTTTTAAACAATCAGTATCTGACTGAACCAAAGTAGATTAAAAGAAAAACCCTTCAGTGAGAAGGGGAGAGCCTTGGGAGAGTGTCCAAAGTTATAACTGAAAATTCTGAATTCAGTGACAAATTTGGTTGAATAGAGCACTAGGAAAAGATGTAATCCTAAGAGATTAGGGCTACAACTTCTGAATCTGAGTATTCCTTGTGGCATGAATCCCCGGGATAGGCCATGATGAAGTACTTTTCCCTAATTGGGTATAATTGTTCTAAGACTGCATCATGGGAATGTCATCCTAAAAGAGGAGTATGTGACAGGGATGAAATCATTGTAGAGTGACATCCTAGATGAAGGATTTTCTTCTTCTAAAGCACCAACTTAGGGAGGCTACACTCTCTTTCTCCATGAGGTCCTCTATCCTAAAATCTTCAGTTTCCATCCCGAAGAGTAACTGCTCTCCAGAGGAAGGAAGGAAGCAAATATCTCCTCTTCCTTGTCCCAAAATTGTTGCCCTGGGGCTAAGTCCCTATAACCTGATGCTAGTTATGGTTCTTAAAGTGATATATTCAGATGGTTTGAATTACAATGGAATAGTTACTATTCACTAACAGGAAAATTTTTTTTTATTGTTGTTCAGTCTTTTCAGTCATTTTCTACTCTTTGTGACCCCTCTTGACATTTTCTTGGCAAAGATACTGGAATGGTTTGCCATTTTCTTCTCCAGTTCATGTTATAAGTGAGGAAACTGAGGAAAACAGAGTGCCCAGAATCACACAGCTATTAAGTGTCAGGCTGGATTTGAATTCAGGGTCTTATGATTCTAGGTCTGGCACTCTATCCACTGTGCCACCTAGCTGCCCTAGAATATGCATCAGAAAGTAAAAGTGGGGAATAAAGTGAATCTAAACATTTCATCCTGGTCTTGTCAAGGGATATGATATAATCTAAGAGGAAGAGAGTAGAGGTGAAGGAAGATTGTTGACAGCTAAATGGTGGAAAGTCCAGAAAGCAAAATGAAAAGAGTAGACAAAAAAAAAAAGATTTAGGACAGAGATAGGGTAGGACTGAGATATATGAAGGATTAGGACAGGAGGAAGTAAAAGAGAAAAAAATCATGATAAAAAAAAGATTAGGGAGTAAAGTAGAAAATGTTGCTAACTGTAAGGCAGGGAGAATACTGGGTAGGCAAAAGCACATAGAAAACTCCAGCTGCAAGGTTATCACTTGAATGTTGTTTTGATGGCATGCCTTCTAGGTAAGCCTCTTAGCTTTCTCTCTAACACATGTGATTTGACTTATCAAAGAATAAATATCTACCTGCCATAGAGAGTATAATTTCCTGGCACTAAAAATATATGCATTTATTAAAAGCATATATTTGAAAGGTTTCTTCATTGTATTATTCTGCTTACTGAGGCCTAGAAAATCACTCAGATGCAATTCAGCTCTAAATTTCTGAGATGGATTCCAAAACTACCTCCTGAAGTTTCAAGAGGAAGCATCCCACTAGCTCTAATATTTGTGATTTGGTGAGCAAATCTGTACTCACCATATTCCTACATTCATTTCATGCCTTTTAAATTTTTATTTCATTTCAGTATTACTAAATGTTATTTTCCTTCTATCAATAAATGAAGCTTAATGACTTCAGAGACGCTGAAAACCAAGGTGAGAACCTGCCACCAGTTTCTGAAAACTGTTTTGGGCAAGAAGTTATCTTATTTGAATGTTGGTTGGTCCTGAACTGTCTTATCTTGCAGCTGCTGCCATTTTGTATTCCTCCTTGGCAGCTCTCTGCAGTGCTTCCGAAGTGGTGCCTCAACTAGTTCTCTCTAAAGTGTTGGCTGGTGCCTTTATCATCAGGGATGAAGACAACTGTGGTACTCTGAGGAATTGTACCCCAGGGACTTCAAGGTGCCTCATGAGCCTTGGTTCCCATGTCAGCAATAACCTCATCCCCATTCCACAGATGGGGGAAACTGCAGTCAGAGGGCAGCCAAACATCTTCTGGAGAGAAACAAAGATGAGATACCAGCCAAATCAACTGCACAAGTATGACTTCTGACTCCCAGAGTTCCTTGTGTCTTTATGATTGGTCATGCTTCTTTTTACCTTTAGAAACTTTGTGGGGTTTATATATAGTTTCAATCTTGTCCCTCCGAACTCGGCAGGGCCTGTAATCAGTCACTGGGCTGAACACCTGGAACTCTGCAGGGATTATCATTAGAGAGATGCGAAGCCAGGTGTGGTTTTGGACCAGCGACCTATAGGAATGTGGATTATTTCTCACTTTCCAAGTTTACTCTGTTCAAGTTAAAACAATTAACCTCCTTTCCCCTTCAAACAACTGTTACTCTGCAGCTTTCTCCAAGAGAAATACAACTCAAAGACACAGCTCCTGTCTCCTCCCCCATCTTTCAAAGCCAAAAGCAAAGAAAGCAAAAAAAGACAGACTAGCTTTTCCTTGGAACTTCTTCCTACCCCTGCTACCCAGCAGCCCTTAGAGTGCTCTCCAACTTTGTCTCATTTCCTTTCCCTCCATCAATCCCCTTTATGTACTCCGTTCATCAAAGCAAGGATTTTGCCTATATTCAAGATCATCATAAACAGTATTCAGAAAATGGAGGCTTTGCCACAGACCACATCCTCTAGGTCTGGTCTTCAGTTGTGACCAAGCCAGGAAATAGCGGGCAGGTTAAGCATAGTTCGACTACAAGTTCAAGAACTTCTAACCCAGGGGTAAGAAATCTCTTTAGCCCTATAGACTAACTACTTGGAAAGACTGACAGATAGAACCACAATTAGGTATTCTGGTGATTAAGGCAACGGAATAGGGGAGAACTTGAGGAGACACAAAGGGAAGTCGGCCATAGTGAGGAAACAGGATTGGGCAAGACTAGGGAGAAAGTCACAATATCTGGGGATTTTTATATTAGATATCAGTAGCTAAATCATTGTGAACCTAGTTGGAGAAGGAAATGGCATCCCTCTAAGTTTTAGGATCCAAGGCAAAATCCTGCTGTCACTGTCCTAGCTCTTCTGACAGATCTGGGACCTGCAAACTTCCTCTTTACTCTATTCTGAGCTTACTTAGAAGGATGGTAATGGTACATGAGCGTGCCTTAGATATTTCTCAAATGACAATCCCATCAACAACAGGGTGAGAATTATGACCTTAAATTATTGGAATAATATCACTCAAGTGTTTAAATCAGAGAAATTGGCTTTTCTTTGCTAACCTTTGGATAAGTGGAATACATTTCCTTGGGTGGAGTTCACCCAGTTCTAATATTCAAGAGGAAAGGAGGTGAGGAATTTTAATTATTCTGCTTAACAGTGGAGTTTATTATGGGGAATCATGAAACAGGTCCAATTGAACACAGCTTCAGGCAAAGTTGATGGGCAAAAGGCTGATAGCCTGGTAGAGTTAACTTGGGGACAGATGCCCCATTGTTCCAATCCCTCCTCAGATATTTACTACTTGTGGAATCTTGGGCAAAGCCTTTCATTTATCTGGGTCTTTGTCTCCTCCTCTGTAAAATGAGGGGGCTGGACTAGATAATTTCTGAGAAAACTGAGGCACAAGGCAGTAAGTGACTTGACAAGATCACATTGATAGTGTCTAAGGTCAGATTTGAACTCTAGGCTAGGCACTCCATCTAGGTACACAATTTGAGTTGGGAAACAGTGAATAACTAAGAGAAAAACTTCAGTAAGAGGAAATCCCAGTCTAGTGATTTACTGCAGAGAGAACCGGCACTCCCGCCAGACTGGCAGAATTCTTGAGGTTTTCGTCCCTTGCCTTGTTGGCTGCGATGACAGAAAACACTGAAGTTGTTTTTTTCCTCCTTGCCAAGAGACAGCTGTGTCTAGGAGCGAGAGGGCAATGCCAAGTGGTCACCAGCTGGGAGCAGCAGAGAGCAACACCTGGAACCACCTGCTGTCAGCTGCAGGGGATTGCCGAAAGAACCACCCCCATGAAGCAGCCAGGGATGACTCAACTTGTAGAGAGGACCTCAGCCAGGGGAAACCTAGGTGAGATTGTGCGTGATTGGGGAGATTTATATCTTTTGAACAAACAGTTTTCATTCAAAAACTTCTGTTGTAAGTTCCTGGTTGTTTTCTTTTTTATTACAAACCATATTTGTCGATGGGGAGTTGATCTCAGAGAACTTAGTAAGTGATTTATTGACCTTTCCTATTGTTTCTGAATTGGAGTACGTGAACAAAGAAAAGTGAGAAAAATCCTCCAAGTTACTTGAACTTTCATGCTGGACTGTAAGAGAAGGAAGGAGTAGTGAAAAGGAGAAGAGAAATAAGAAGGGAGGAAAGAAAAAAATACTTAGGTAGATAACTTTTATGAAGGTGGGGAACAGATATGGAACATTACATTTAAGATTAAACTCAACTGATGGGTTGATTTGTTTTACTGAACTGTCTTTTGTTTTCTTTTGTTGTTTGATAGCAGCTCCTTTTGGTTGTTCACCAATCTCACATGCTTAGAAATAGATTGAGTCTCTCACAGGAAGATGTCTATTCCTAGGTTCCAAGGCATACTCTATGGGCTCCTATGCTTAAAACTATAACTCACAGGCTCCCACTAATGAGTTCTACTTTAACAATCAGCCAGTAGATAAAATGAGCTTAAGACAAAAGCATAGTCGGATAGAATAAGAAGAGTAGCCGCAAAACATTCCCTTCATCATAAATCAAAGGTACTATACTGGCCTTGGATTCAGGAGGACACGAGTTCATATCCAGCCTCAGATACTTGCCACTTATTAGCTGTGTGACCTTGGGCAAGTCACTTAATCTTGATTGCCCTGCAACCAGGGTCACCTCCAGTTGTCCTGATTCATATACAGCCATTGGACCCAAATGGCTCTGGAGGAGAAAGTGAGACTGATGACAGCACTCCCCTCACTCAAATCCACTTCACATGCTTGTCATAGCATCACCTCCCTGATGCCATAGCCTTCTTTGAAAATGAAGGACAAACACCATCATCATTACTACTTAATATTATGGCCAAGATGACTCAAACCTCTGATACTAGAGGTTTGATATCTTTTCTGTCATCTTGGAGTCCCTCATTGCCCTCCCCCCACCCCATCCTGAGAGGGTAGCATTTCTTCTAGATAGGTTTCTTGACTCACCTGTGCAACTCAACTCTTGATTTCCAGAGCTCTCTATCTTTGTCTTTCTCTCTGTCTCATCTCTGTCTCTGTCTGTCTCTGTCTCTGTCTTTCTCTGTGTATATGGCCCTCTCTGTCTGTCTCTTTCACTGACTCTCTCTGTCTGTCTGTCTGTCCCCCCCACTGTGTGTGTGTGTGTGTCTGTCAGTCTGTCTGTCTGTCTCTCTCTCTCTCTCTCATCCATAGACAGTTCTGATTGTTGCTGTCAAGGGTCCTACTTCTGGAATATTACTGGGAGAGAGGAAGGGAAGTAGAGGAAGAAAGAGAGTCATTTCTACCCTACTCCTTTCTAGTATAAATTCAGAAATCTCTTCCACAAAGTCCATTTCAACCTAGACTGAATCCAGAACTCATAATTCCAGCCTTCTAAAAGGACAATCAAGAATGTGAACAATTCTCAGTTTTTTTTTAATGGGCTCAGAGAAAGGTTTTCACCCTTCACAAAGGGATGACATGGTACTAATACCTTGTTAAGACAATTACAGCTAAAGAGCAATGATTATCTCTTTGTGGGAGCAATCAGTTATTTTAGTAGATAAATATTATAGAGATGATTCAGTAAAGAGAAGCAGAATGTATTAAAAATTGAAAACAATATAAGAAGCAAAATATATCAATAAAAATTATTTTAAAGTCTCAAAAAAAGAGAGGATAGTAGAGACTCTCTCATTCTTCCCTCTCCCCATAATGATCCTTAATGCTTTTCAAACCATACTAAACATATTCATATCATACCTACTCTATAACCAAGGCACAATTCTGACTATCAATATCATCTTCCATTTTTGTATTTTTAAATTCTCAAAATACTTTCACATCTTTTATCTCAGTGGACCCTTTCAGCTTAGGTATTATTGTTCTCATTTGACAGATGAGAAAAATAAGGTAGAAGGTAAAATTACTTGGCTGAGTTCAAATAGAACATCTGCCTTCCCCCTACACACAGCTACACAAACACCCACACACACATACACACATATCAAAAAAAAACCCTAGAATAATATGCTACATAGATTGTACAGATGACTTGACTGACAATTTCCTAAATCCCATTCCCCTACTATAAAAGCATCAAAACCTTTTATTGTTTTCTAATCATAATAGTCTTACTCACTGTCTATTCCTCCTTCCTGACCAAAAATTCCCTCACTGTGGCATTGCAAGTTTTATCCGTAGGAAAAAATGTATCTGTAAGACAGCTATTCAATCAGTAATGTAGCAATCTGGTCTGGAAATTGAAGCCTCTTTGTTGTCTGACCCAATTTCAATAAAATCTGAGAAGGAGGTACTTCCACATTTCCAGAACTACCGAGACAGGAATTCTGGAAACCCTAAGAGACATCAGTTATGCCTTCCCACCCCTCAACTTCTGGCTCTTCAGAAACCAGAAGGGAAGGAGGGATTGTTAGTAGTGTGCATGCTGTGACAAGGCCTATAAAAAAAGAATTGCCTCTTCTGGTTTCTTCCCTGAGGAAGGCTTACTTGACTTAGTTGAATCTTTATTCTTACTCTTTAGACATACATTGCATGCCTATGTCAGGTTAATTATCTCACAGATGGGTGTCACAGGTCTTATGGGGTTAGAGTGGGCAGGACTGGAGCTGCCTTCCTTAGTCTTGGTAAACCACATAAATACTTGTCAAATGAATGAATGAATCAGCCCAACTCCATTGCCACCAGTGGAAAAAACAACCAAAAGTAAAAATCCTCTTGACAACATGGGCAGGTCCACACATCTTCCAATATTCCAGGAAGTTTTCATGATTCACAGATTCCTGATTCATAAACCGTGGTCCTTAGTATCCAACATGTAACAATCTCTCTCTCTCTAGGAGTTCCAGGGACAAACTCAGGTTTATCTTTCACTACTCTCAGTTTCACTACCTTTCAATATGTACATACTTCTTGAGGGGTGGAGGTGGGGAGTAAGAAGACCATCTAAGAAACAGATTCCAACCACAGGGCTTCCAAAGATGTATATTTTCCTATATTTTTTACCTGGTCTCACTTTCTGAAGGGAGATACCTCTCAGTACTATGTCTCCATTCCTCCATGTCCCCAGGCAACTCTTTAAGCCTATGACTTTCAGAGAATATACTGATCTGAATTCACAGAGACATTCCTCAGTGAGAACCTCTGACACAGATGAAATCATGAACCTAAACTCCTCCCCTTCTTCCAAAAGTATCCCAGAAATGGAGCAAATTGTAATGCTGTGAATGGGATCTGTTAATCCCCAAACTTTTTGGACCGTGCACCCCTACCAATAAAAAATTTTGAGCAAGTGCCCCCAACATCTGAACATATACTTATTTATAAATTATATATAACTATTACTGTATTTTTTCAGTATTTATATCACAAGACTTATGCCACCGAGCAGCAATCCTTCTGAATAAGGTTGACACTCGTCCTCAAGAGATGGTGTCGCTTCTTGAATTACTGAATCTAGGGAGAGACTAATAAATCGTATTACAGTCCCTTCACGCCCAAGGTTAGATGGCTTTATTTATTCTTTCAGTTCTTTTACACTGGGTCTCACAGCCCTAGTCTATAAACAAAGGAATCCTTTAGAAGCTGTGGGAATTGCCTTCTTCTCACTCTCCTCTATTTAGTCTTTGTTCACCTCCCCTGGTTGAATTAGAATTAAATCCATTTTGTATATTCCTTTTCTCCCAGCCTCCTTGGTAAAGTGCCTCCTACTTACTCTCTCCCTGAGTGTTGGGCTTTACAGGGACCTTTCCATTCCTTCCCACTTGTCTTCATATTTCCCTATGTTCCTCTTGGGCATACTTCAAGAAAGAAAAAGTTAAGTGACTGACCCAGGGTCCTACCACTAATTAATTACCAACAAAGAAAGGGATTCCAGACCTAAAATCTGTGGGGTTTTAAATTCTAAACCAAGACTTTAGAGAAGAAAGGAAAGAATAATATGAACTGATGCTGAGCAAAGGAAGCAGAGCCAGGAGAACAACATTGTGAGTTGACAAACTATGATGAATGTAGCTAGCTCCTCTCAGCAGTTTAGAGTGCTAGAACAATCTTGGGAAACCTGTTAAGAACAACATCAACCACATCCAGAGGAAAACAAAACAAAACAAAAAACCTATAAAATCTGAATGGATACTATATTCACTTTTTAATAACTTGTGTTATGTTTTCCCCCCTCCTATTCCAAGTTTTTTTTTCTTTCCCCTTAGTCCTAATTCCTCACACACAAAATGATTAATATATAAGCATGTTAAACACAAATGAACATGCACAACTTTTACCAGACTGTTCATCACTAACGGGAGGGGGGTGGGAAGGAAAGATGGTAGAAAAATGTGTAATTTATACATATGAAAGTGGATGAATATTAAAAAACTTTCCTAACATGTAGTTGTAGTTGGAAACATAAAATACCAATCAAAAAATTCTAAACTAAGAACTTGTGAAAAAATAGGCAACGTTTCCCATAATCCATGGAATATTAGTTAAGCAAATAATTTAATCTAAATAAAATCTTGTTCTTTCTAGGAGTTGTAACTGAACCTTGAGAGAGTGGGTAGTAGTAGTCAAAAGTCCAAGTCAGCAAAGGTAAGAAGAATATTGACTCCTGCCATTAGGCTGTCCTCTTCTTCCTTTCTATAAAATGAAAGATTAAATTATAATTATAATTTATAATTACAATTATAAATTATAATTAAATTATACAATGATGTAATTCAAATGGGAATATGGAAAAAATAGGAATCATATCACTATATTATTGGATCCTAGGACCATACCCCATGGGTCACCTTCCCCATTGTCAAGAGTAATGTACTTTCCTTATTTTGACCAATCAACCACCTTACTACTTTATAAAATAGAGTCTCATCTCTGACTTCTTGGTCCCTGTACCCACAGAAAATATATTTTTTAGTTTTTGCCTATGGTAGGAATTTATGCTTTTTAAAGTTTCCTCATTGCCGATGCCTTGAATCTGATGTCAGACTACCTGACTAATCTTTGACTTTCCACTTGGCCCTAATTTCTTTGCTGCTCCCTTGGATTCTGACCTTCAGATCAGTCCCCCACCTACAAACTCTTAGATCAGGTTTATTCCCAGCTTTGCCTTCTCTCTCTTGGCCCAACTCCTGACCTGTTTTGCCACTGCTGCCATCATGGCCCCAGTATGATTCCCCTACTGGCCTCAGGCTTCCCAGCATCCCAGAGAGAGTAATGCACTAATCTTGGTGACTACAGTTGTGAGCTCTTTGCGTGCCTCTATCTCTTTGTGACTGGAGGCCAATCTCTCAGATTCTCTATAGGTAAAAACAGGGACAGTAGTATTAACCCACTTCCCATTAAGGAATAATTGTCTGAACAGGTGCTCTAACACCCCTGGGTGCTATAAAGATTCTGAATGGCATGGAAACAGGTGCAGCCATCTTTGCTTACTTACCAGGTGAACATCAGCTTCATTGGGCTGAAACCAACTTACCTAATTGGTATAAACTCAGTTGGGGTCTTCTGCTGAATGGATAATGGGCCAAAAGGACCAAACAAAGGCAGTACAAAATGAAATCTGGATGATAATAATATTGCTTAGGTTGAAATGAATCAAAGGCTCTCACAATTTGATCTGTCCTTTAAGAGGACAAGGAAAGTCATTAGCTTATTCCTAGTGAACTCCTAGAGTTTAGGGCTATTCCTAGTCTTTAGGATTAGCCTTTGCCCTCAAGAAGCTAACACTCTACTCCTTCTAATAGGGGGAGATACCACACAAAAACTATGTTCATATTCTCTCTCTCTCTTTGTATATATAATATGTGTGTATGAATGTATATATGTACACACACATATATACACATTTATAGATACACATATATAGCAAATTAGAGATAATTTCACTCCTATGCCCAATGCACACACGTGCAAAAGCACAACTTAAGTCAAAATCCAGTTCTTCCCCATATCCAGAAAGTTCGAAAGTTCTTGAATTAATCACCTTCCTAACATTTCAATCTTCCTTCTTTCAGCTCTTGCTCCAGTCAGTCCTCTCCTATCTCAACTATACAAATAACTCACATTATTAGCTTTTTTCCCCTAGATATTTCTTTCTGTCTATACCGTTCATCTCCCCTAACCATCTTGATTGCCAGTTTGGCTTCTCTCCTATTGTTTCATTTCCTTTCATTTGACTCCTTACCCTTTATGAATTTATATAAACAAATATCAACATGAAACAACTATATTATCTTCTGCTCAACATAAAAGGGGGCATAGAGTTACTGAGGGAGTTGTGTCCATGGCAGGAGGTCTAATACCACTCAGAAGTTTGATGATAAGTTGTCATGGAATCAATTTGATCTACTTTTCAAAATAAGTGAATGCTATTTTCTTTGGCTCTTATAGGAAACTTGATTCTAGCTAGGACTTAGAATACTGAGCTAATTCTTCAAAAGAATTTGTATTTCATGCCATTGTTAGGGGGTAACCTCAAGTAAGTAACCAGAAACTAGTAATATGAAGATTAAACTACACCCAACAGCCTGAGAGAATAGACAAATGGGGGATGTATGATTTAAGTCTTCTGAAAAGATTATAAAAATACATCTTTATAATTGGTTCAATGGGCATACTTCTTTCAAAATTGAGTAACATTTGGAATGTTTCCTCACAGAGGTGAAGTGACTACAATTAATTTCTGTTTTTGAAATAAGTATGTGGTAGGAGCTAGATATGTAATATTGCTTATATGAGGAATATCCCGATTTAAGAAAGTCTTTCTTCCACTGCAGGTCAGTATGTTCTCTGCAATCTATAGACTTAGAATGTTGTCCAGGTTTTTCTCATTCCAAGACCAGTTCTCTAGCCCTTCTATCATGTAGTTTCATATACATGGTATTTGAAATGCTATAATTATTATTCATATTTATGGATTGTAAGATCAAATGGATCAAAGGTTGTTTATTATTACTCTTTTTAAGTCCAGAGCCCAGCACAGCACTGCCTTGGGAGACAGCAAGTAAAGGAGGTAAAGAAACCTCCTTAGAGGCTAAATCTGAAAGATTAAAGTCAAAAAGTGACAACTTCATACTTGCAGAGAAGTGACTTACATGGTAGTCTAGGTCGATGTGAAAACTTCTGTGGAATGAACAAATCACCAGTCCTCCTTGAACCTTTGCTTCCTCTTCTGCAAGATGAAGGATTAGACTAAGTGGTCTCTATACTTCTTTTCATTCAATAGCTCCATTCTTTAACTCTAGAAGTATTCCAAGAGAAGAATGATGATGGTTTGTCAGCAATGTTATGAGACAGATTCCTATTGATTGGATTAGATAACCTTGGAAGTCCTGTTCAACTATAAGATTCTCTGACAAAAAAAATATACTAGGTATGTATACTATGCCATGAAATAACCCAATGGGTGGAAAAAACCCATTATAACAAGTTCATTTTGGAATCAGCTTTGGATTCAGACAGGTCTTCTTTCTTTTAAATTCAGTTCCAAAGAAAATTAAAACTCAACAATACCAAGGTAATTATCAGACAAAGAAATAGTTGATTCATCAGTTTAAAGGGATATATTTTCAATATCTGTGCTTACCATGCCCCCCCTTTTTGATGTCATCATCCAATCTAAGAAAGATAGGAGAGAGAGAGAGAGAGAGAGAGAGAGAGAGAGAGAGAGAGAGAGAGAGAGCGCAGTATAGGTAACTTGATTTGAAGATGACCAGGAAGTAACAAAGGGGAAATGAAAGAAAGGAAATGATAATGATGGGGAAGAGTGAGAAAATTGGTCAGCTACTAAACTACTAATAGTTGATATATGTATAGTGCTTTACAAGTTCCAAAGCTCTTTCACATAAGCATCTATCATTTGATCCTCCTAATGTCATTGTGAAATAGGAAGAATGTGTTATTCCTATTTTAGATGGGGAAACTGAGATTTGGAAAAGTTAAGTGAATTTTCCAAGATTCTCAGAAGCCCAAATCTGTACATTCTAGCTAGGTGGCACAGTAGATGTAGAGTTAAATTTGGAGAGAGGAAGATGTTCAAATCCTGTCTCAGACACTTATAAACTGTGCGACCCTGGGCATATCTTTTAATTTCTTTTAGCCTCAGGTTCCCCATCTGTAAAATGAGAATAATAAGAGCACCTACCTCACAGTGTGACTGTGAATGCTAAACAAGATAATATGTGTAAGGTACTTTGCAAATCTTAAAAATATATTGCTTGTGGTTGGTTGTTCTTTGAAGAGGACCAGTGACATCAAGAGGTAATATCTTGACTTGCACTTGAATTGGATTTCGGTAAGGTTCAGTAGCAAGACTTCATCAACTTCATTCTCTCTCTTCCAAAGTCATTGGAGTCCAGTGGCAAGACAAAAGTCAAGATAACTGGTGATAGCCTATCTTTCACTGAATAATCTTCACATCTTCCTTTTAAGCAAATCACAACACCTATTTCAGCAACCTTGGTGACTATTGGAACAGATTGCTCTCATCTGCCCATTCCACTAGAGGAAGTCTTCACATGCTTGAGATAAATATCATCCAAATTCACCAACAGGTTTCTTTTATTTTTTCTTTTCTTTTCTTTTCTTTTCTTTTCTTTTCTTTTCTTTTCTTTTCTTTTCTTTTCTTTACTTCTCTTCTCTTCCCTTTTCTCTCTCTCTCTCTCTCTCTCTCTCTCTCTCTCTCTCTCTCTCTCTCTTTTGGTTTTAGCAAGGCATTGTGTTTAAGTGACTTGCCTGAAATCACATAACTAAGCAAATATTAAGTGTCTGAGGACAAATCTGAACTCAGATCCTTCTGATTCCAGGGTAACTTCCCCTCACCAACAGGTTTGAGGCCTGTCAATCACCCTTAACCTAATTTAGTCCATCTGCAGCATGTCAGGTAGACACCAAAGGTAGAGGAGCAGCCCTGAAAAAGACTCAGCAAGCCCTCACACGCATATAAAGAGAAGCATTAGATATTATACAAGGACTAGCAATTATGGCCTTTGTGATTCTGAACTGTGCTACACAGGCTGCCAAACAAAATCTCATAGTGAGTTAATTTCAAAAACCCTTTGCTTTTAGGGGCATATTGCAATTTCCCATGAGATGATAATTGAAGAGAGTGGATGACATTGCCTTATAATAATTCTGGTTAGGTTTCTTAGGAAGGAAGAGAATAGTGAAAGATATTTACTTTTCCATTGAGAGCAATTAATTTTGTAAATTATTCTGCAACTTCTAAGGAACATTTCTCTCTAATACTGTTTGCTATACAATGGTCACTGGGTGAGGTTTTTTTTTTACGTGGTCTATGCTGATGTGAAGCTTGAGAAACACATTCTTTGTTTGTTGTTGGTCATTCTGGCATTCTTGTTTGGTTTCTCCTAATCAGGCAAAGACAGGCATGTGCATAACAATGAAATTGGCTCAAGTTCAACCATAGCCAGCAGCATATGAGATTAGCAGAGAGGTCATTTGAATTACCAAGACTGAAAGAATTTGTTTACATGCATTTGTGGTAGGTTCATGGCCCTTTGAATTTTCCAGGAAGCATGGGAACTCTCAGGTTCTCAAATGACAATTATATTTCAACATGATTTATCCATTTGGAAACACACACACACACACACACACACAGAGAGAGAGAGAGAGAGAGAGAGAGAGAGAGAGTCAATCTCCTTCTCACTCCAGTAGACATAGTGGACATAGTAGATTATAGATTTAGAACTGGAAGGAACCTTAGAGGTCATTTGGGTCAATCCCATCATTTTACAATTTAGGAAAATGAAGCCCAAGGAGGTTACATTGACTTGTCCAAGATTATTCATCTACTAAGTGGCAAAAGTGGGATTCAAACTCAGATCATATGATTCCAAATTCAACACTTATTTCATTATAGTTTTAGTTATCAATATCAATATCAATATCAATATCAAAAAAGTTATCAAAATATCCACCTCAGTTCTTTCAGGGGCATTATCTTATTTACACACACACACACACACACACACACACACACACACACACATATACAACAGTGAGCATCAAACTGCCCACCAGTTTCAAGAAGTGGTTAAACAAAAATCTATGATGGTCCTCATTTTCCTCATATTCTTCCTTTTCTACCATCACCATCACCCTCACCCTCACCCTCACCATCACCCTCACCCTCTTCATTATTATCACCAATCACATTTATTAAGCATCAGCTATTAGCCAGGCAATGTGCTAAGCATTTTACAAATATTATCTCATTTTGTCCTTACAATAATCCTTTGAGGTAGGTTCTATTATTAATTAAACTGAGACAGACAGAAGTTAAGTGACTGTCCAAGATCACACAGCTAGTAACTATCTGAGGTGGGATTTCAATTCAAGTCTTCCTATCTCTTGACTTATCATCTCTTCTTTCCTACTCAAAATTTCTGATTGTTACCCCCAAAAAGGAGACAGCAATGGGATAGTAATGAAGAGAGCAGTGGATTTGGATCAGATCTCAGTTTGAATTTCTGTTCCAATATGTAATATCTGTGTACCACTCACTTTGTCTTATTTGTAACACTCAGATTCTTCATCTGCAAAAAGAGGATAATACTATTTCAACTGCCTATCTCACAGGATTGTTATTAAGGAAATGCTTTAGAAACTTTCAAACCCTATAAAAGTGTGCAATTACTTTCACAATCAGAAAAGCAAGTATAACCCCCATCCCAAAGTACATTGATTTGGACTCTCTCCTCATTGGTGGAGATGATGACCTAAGGTCAGAGTGGGAGAGCTCTAGTTTTCTCTGGTCCCCTTAAAGACTTTTTAAGCTTGTCTTCTTTGGGATTCTTCACTTCTAACTTTGAGTTTCAAGAAGACAGACAAGGTCATCTCCACTTCAAGTTGCTTAAGGAGAAGATTCTCAGAAGACATGGGAAGAGCAGGCTATCTCCACTATGTCTCTATTCTAACTTGCCACCCTTGAGAATTCAGTGGGGAGTTTCCTCTTGGTAAGATATAAAACTCTGTCTCTTGGATGAGCTGAGTTACCTCACTCCCAAAGGGAAAGCCCCTTCACTCTATATTTTCTGGTATATGTTTTCATATGTATATCTTTCCTGATTTTTGATTTGGATAAATGGGTTTCTTTGCAATTCACTATATATATATATATGTTCATTATGGAATTGGCATTTGATGGGAAAGTAGTCAAGCCTTGATTTCCCCCCCCATAAAAATGAATGAGATCAAAAGTTAGATTGAGCCTGATTATATCCCCTAGAATAAACAATATTTAAGAAAGCAGATGAATAAAATCCTTGCCTGATAGCATCTCTATCATTATATGTGATAGTTTTCTGGAATCTGGAATAGGTGAATACAGGAGGGAATTTAGTGAATCTAAGAACAAAATATATCAATTAAAAAGGTTTTTTTTGTTTGGTTGGTTGGTTTTTTTTTTATTATATTAGCTCAGTCTAGCCATGAACAGTTGATAATAGTCTGCCTTGGCAGGTAGACTCCCAAGTATTTTATATGGTCTGAAGTTACTTTGAATGGGATTTCTCTTTCTAGCTCTTGCTGCTGTATCTTGCTAGTAATATATCAATGGCTCTTCCTAAACCTTGTAAAGACAAGTATATATCAATATATCTATCTATATATATATCTATATATATATATATATATATATATATATATATATATATATATATATAAAATGGTATTATTACAATGACAGAAACTCTGAAGAGAACAGAGTAGCCTCTAACCATGACTTCCTGTTTTCCGTCTTGGGAAATTAAAGTCTCCCTTGGAAAAGGGTGAGGAGAAAAGCCACAAGCAAGGCAAGTGAAGACCCAACCCCCTCACCACACATGACCTCATTACATATGGGTCCTCTCTTTACACAAGGAATAGGCACATTCCTTGTATTCCTTTTCAGGTTCCACACACTCTAGTAAGTGTTGGAGATACAAATACAAACAAAATTATAAGAAAGTCCATGTCTTCAAGGATCTCACATTCTAATGGGGAAAAAACAATGCATAAAGGAAGCTGGGGAAAAGATGCAGGGAAGAAGTGGGTCACAGAAAAATACACAGTTGGGAGGCATGGTACTAAAATCCAGAAAGTCAAAAATATGGCTAGGAAGGATGAGGTACTGAGCATATATATAGTACTGAAATCGGGATAACAGTTGAGTTTTAAAGGTAGTAGGGCAGTAAATACTGCCAAAAACACTGATAAGAACATCGGGCAATTGATAACTCAAGGGTAGGGACTGTGTTATACCTTTCTCTATATCCTCAGAGAAGAACTACACAGTAGATATTAATAAATGCTTGATAATGAAATGATTTCACTCATAAAAATTAAGAAAACTCAAACCTTTGAGCTGATGTTCCTAAATGGGCTCTTATACCTAAGCTGCAGAGACAATCATCTTGCTAGAAAGGAAAGCAAAAGAGCCAAGTAAGACTTCTTCATGACAGAAGAATATGACTATTGAGGAATATGGATATTGAAGCAACTTTGCATATGTATCCCTGAGTTAATCTTGTCCCTTGTGCTGTGCTGTCTGAGGTACTAAGTGAAGAAAACAATTGTTTGGATGATTGTGACTCAGGAGTACATCCTTGTTAGCATCTTCTGAATCCTTTCCTAGAGCTCTTGAGGCACAGCTATGCCAGAGATCTTAGGATCCTTGTAGGCCAAGGTCATAATATACTGAATCAATGACACTGTTAGAAAAGAAGAAAGAGAGAAGAGAAGAAAATCAATAAATGACAACCCAAGGAGAAAAATAATAAAAAGTAAACCCATGAATCTTCTCAAAAGTAGACCATGTATCCCAATGAATATACAAATGTACTGTGAATTTCCTAATATCTACTAAAAAGCCCTATTAGAGATGAAAACTCTATGGGGCGGCTAGGTAGCGCAGTGGATAGAGCACCTGCCCTGGAGTCAGGAGTATCTGAGTTCAAATCCGGCCTCAAACACTTAATAATTACCTAGCTGTGTGGCCTTGGGCAAGTCACTTAACCCCATTGCCTTGCAAAAACTTTTTAAAAAAAAAAAAGAAAAATGAAAACTCTAGAATTTGACCTAGTTAATTTCTTAGGAAATGTGAATTTTCTTAGGGATATTAAAGAACACTACAAAGAGCTAGCTGGTACAATGGATAGAGTATTGGATATGGAATCAAGAAGACTGAACTTCCTGAATTCAAATATGACCCCAGACAGTTATTAGCTTTGTGACCTTGGGCAAGTTGCTTAACCCCATTTGCCTCAATTTTCTCAACTGTAAAATGTGCTGGAGAAGGAAATAGCAAACCACTCCACTTTCTTTGCCAAGAAAATCCCAAATGGGATCACAAAGAGTCAGAAAAAAATAAAACAAATGAAATGCAATTAAAGCACATTGAAAAGCATAAAGCACAAAAACAATAAATCAAGTTTGATAGTGACTATAACAGTATAAATGGAAAGAACAATCAGACACAAAAATGTATACATTTTTCCTCTTTGACTACAGTGACTTGTTTTACATGATTTGACATTGAACTTATTAGATTTTGACATATATTCTCTAATTTTTCATCATGAAATCATACTTAGAATATTGGATATTAAGCAAGTCTTTGATGAAGTCAACTTTTTTCTAAGACTAGATTTGATTATACCCCACAGGTTCAAAAAGTTGTTTAAAGGGGGTGAGTTCCTACAATTATTGCCATCTCTTGGATATATTTTTTAAATATTTTTTGACATGTGGCATGATATAAAGTCATATTTCAGTGTTTCATCACCAATCAGGAATATGCAATTTAAAATACCCAGAATATACATATATATATATATATATATATATATATATATACACACACATATAATATACACATATATATTATATGTACATATATTATACACACACACACACATATATAAATTCATCATTTACTAAAGGGAGCAAGTCTTTCAGTCCCATTATAAATCTTTAATAATTCCTTAACATTATATATATTTTATATTTGTATTTAAAAATCCCTTAACATTTTATATTTATATTTATTTATATTTCTCACTTCCTCTGACAGTGATTCTAGTATCTCTTTGAATGAAATAGTAAGTTTTCTTTTTTCCTTTTTTTTTTAGGTTTTTTTTTTTTTTGCAAGGCAATGGGGGTTAAGTGGCTTGCCCAAGGCCACACAGCTAGGTAATTATTAAGTGTCTGAGGCTGGATTTGAACTTGGGTACTCCTGACCCCAGGGCCAGTGCTCTATCCACTGCGCCACCTAGGCGCCCCTATAGTAAGTTTTCTAAGTAAAAAAATTGCTTTTTAC
This sequence comes from Macrotis lagotis, assembly GCF_037893015.1. Lineage (NCBI taxonomy): Eukaryota > Metazoa > Chordata > Mammalia > Peramelemorphia > Peramelidae > Macrotis > Macrotis lagotis. Next base: position 136,229,577 of record NC_133659.1, on the reverse strand, counting down.
TAATCTTCAATATTCTGGTGTTTGTATTATCTTGTCAATGACAAGTGATTTTTCTTCACAGCAATGATTAGCAAATGATTTAATTTTTTACTGACCTCACTTTTCTTCCAACTTTAAGAAGACTGTGTCATACTTTATGGGGATCACTTACAATCACCTCAGTTGCCAAATACTTTTGAAGGTCTTTCCTTTCATTTAAGGATTAATTAACCTGTTTTACAAAAACTGTTTGTAAGTTCTTGGTGCTGTTTTTCATTTTTCTTTGAGCTTTGTTATTACTGTTACTGATCCTTGTGGATCTCAATGATCCCAGAAATATTTAACTGACCAAAACCAACATCCACAGAAATATATTGAATAGTCTTTGAAATATGCTCTTTAGAAGATATAACTTTTATACCTTTCTTTGGATAAATAACTATTCCTTTTAAAAATCACAGAATGAAAAACACAGCAAAAGAGATCAATGAAATGAGTGTATTGCATCAAGTTCAGCATTCAAATGAGAAAAAACCATCTAAAGGTAGGGAAACCAGTTTCATCCAGTTTCAAGTACAGGTCAGACATTCTGAGTCAACCTAATGTCAGCAGAAAGTCACACATATGATCGCTGCTGTCTCAAAATGAAACCATATCAAAATTTGTACTTATCACATGTGTGGAAGATAGCACACAAATTAATACAGTTCAAGGTTGCACAGAAAAGATATTACATTTTCTGTGTCATAGAAATACCACCAGGTATGAATCTTCTACCTTTTCCATTTTCTTCTCCAATTGGAGAATTACATTGTCATAAATTACATTGTCAAAACAAACTATGAGATTCCATGTAAATTCCCCCAAAGTCCTTAGGTTTTTTTCATTAACGTTGGGAAAACTAAATAATACTTGGTAGCATCCAATGCTTCTGAGCAATTTTATTAAAATTCTCTTTTAAATTTTAGATAGATTAAATATGAAATATATTTATAATAACAAAATTTACTAATATATCTCATGCTAAAAAGATGCATTATGAGACCTCAAAAGTTCAACAAAACTCTTTTTGGGGGGGGGAAGAGAGGGAGGGAGGAGCAACACCTCCAAAAAATATAATACATTAGGCAGGCAGTCGTAACCCTTACTTATCAACACTTCCCAGGTTTCTAATAGAATGGCCTCTTAAGCTGACTGAATATGACACCTTCTTAGGACACCTTTATAGAAGACTACATTAGCCCTGCTGTCTGAAAACATTAATAAGGCAGTCCTGTCCTAGATGGTGAGTAAGACACACAAACTCATATAAATGGACTTTCTAACAAAATATATACATATATATATTTATATATGTATATAAATAGTTAATTTCTTGAGGACAAGAACTGTCTCTCTTTTGTCTTCATAGCCCCAGAACCTAGCAAGATTATCAGACAAATAATTAGCATTTAATAAATACCTTTTGATGGAGAAAAGAATATCTAACAATTCCAAAGGGGAAATCAGTCAGTTAAAGGAATACCACAGAAAAAATCATTCTGCAAAAGGTAACCTGAGTCTCAATATTTCTACACTGGAAAAACCCAGCAAAGTTCTGGAGCCGGCTACATTTAGGACAATAATTACTTTTTGAGGGAATATCCCTGATTATTCTCATTGTGCTTATTGACAGATGGGCATAGGTGATCACTACAGTTAGTTCAAGTTCAATGCTGGAAAAAATGAAGCACATGTAGATCTTTTTTTTTCATTTTTATATTTTTTATTTTCCAATTACATGTAAAAATAAATTTTAACATTCATTTTTTAAGATTTTTAAATTATAAATTTTCTTCCTCTCTGGTTATTAAACATTGATGTAAGACAGTTTAGTTAACTGTAATATAGCAACAAGGACACAGTAGCACTTAACTCCTATAGAAATGACTTTCCTCATCTCCAAATGGAAATAAGTCTGTTTAGCAAGGTCCAATTCATGTGGTATTCCAGAATCCATCAAATCTGAAGGGCACCAAACCCAAGTAGGTAGGATCTTTTATTTCTCTTGTTGACCAAGAAATCATATAAATACATTTGACCTCACCAAGAAGTTTTATGGAATTTAAAAATCTGAAAGGCACAGTTTAAATCTTGTTCCACCCTGACCCAATTATGTCCTGACTTTATCACCTTTTAGGAAAAATTTAACCTAACCCAATGTCAGAAAAACATGATCTATCACTAACCACATTCTCCACTGTATCCCACCACACAAATTTTGATATTGGGGCACATTATGACCTAGAAAACTCCAAGATGGAAACTTACTTCAAATGTTGCCTATCTCACCCATTACACACACAAACTCAAACATATACATATACATACACACATATATATATACACAAATATTTATAAATATGTATTATAAGACAAAAATCTATAGATTTTTCAAATACATATTGCAATCTATTTATAATATTCTCTCCATTCACACCCATTGTAAACCTTGGAGATGACTTTGCTTACCTGGTTAATTTGCTAATCCTTTTTTAGACAGGATTTACCTTCCCCTGCTTCTCTCTGTTTTATGAAATGATATTATTCATGATCATCTATCATTCTTCTTTGTAAGATTTTATAAAGAATATTATATTTCAACCCAGCATTCCCTTTGGCAGACATCTTTTTCTTTTTGGGAAGTAAGTCTAATCTTTGCTGATACTGACTTTTTTTGATGACCTTGCTGTAAAAATTAATCTATATATTTCTATAGTGGAGCCAAGATGGCAGTGTGAAGTTAGCATGCTCCTAGAACTTTTCCCTAAACAATATTAAATGTCTCTACACAGATACACAGATATTAAAGCTACAGATCCCACACACACAATGTAAAAGGCAAGATAGAAACAGGTTTTCAATTGTAGACAAGGCAGAGGATCTGGAGTGAAGGTCTGTTTCTTTGGGGGGGAAAGGGAAATAAAGCCTTGCTAGGCAGAAGAGTAGGAAAGTCAATGGGAGGCTTTTAGCCACAATATAGTCCAGCAACTAGAAAACAGCACATGCCCCTCCAGCTAGATAGCAAGCCAATAGGGAGGGTCCCAATCCCAAACAAAGTCTGAACCCTGAGAACACTGGGGTAAAAGACAGGATTGGGTTGAGAACAAACCACTGCATAGGCAATGCCTGTGCTGCATAGGCAACATCTTGGCCAGCAATATGCCAGGGATAAGACTACCCCCCAGCACAAAAAGTTTGGGTCTACATTCCCCATACCCCAGGCACAGAACTCAAACAATCAAAATGAGCCAAAAAAATTAAAAAGAGTCCTAACAATAGAAAGCTACTATTCAGATACAGATGATAAAAAGGCCACTTTAGAAGAAGAAAGCAGTGAAAAATTACCTACATAGGAAGTCGCAAAGGAGTCTAGGAGTTGAACTCAAATCCAAAACCTCATAGAAGAGTTTAAAAAAGAATTTTAAAATCAAAGAAGAGAGGATGAAGAAAAAATGGAAAAAAGAAATGAGAGCCATGCAGGAAAATTATGAAATTATGACCAAAGAAATAAACTCTTATTTTAAAAGTAGTTCTAATAACCAACTGGAAAAAGAATGTAAGTCTTCAAAAAATAAAATTGACCAACTGGAAAATGAATACAACTCATCTAAAACTCAAATCTACCAAGTAGAAAGGAATGCAACTTATTTAAAACTCAAATCAACCAACTGGAAAGGAAATGAAACTCAGCAAAATGTAAAATTAAGCAATTGGAAAAGAAAACAAAATAGCCAGCTGAAAAAAATAAAACCTAAAAATTAAAATTGAACAAATAGAACCCAATGAATCTATAGGACATCATGATTCCATCAAACAAAATAAAAAAGATATAAAAATTGAAGAAAATGTAACTTTTTAGGAAAAAGAAACCACTGGGAAAATAGATCCAGGAGAGATAATTTACAAATTATTGGTCTAGAAGTCTAGATCAAAAAAAAGAGCCTGGAAAACATCTTTTAGGAAATTATAAGGGAAAACTGTCCAAATCTGCTAGATCAAGAAGACAGAATAGCCATTGAAAGAATACATAGTGGGGTGGCTAGGTGGCGCATAGGGGTGGCTAGGTGGGGCAGTGAATAAAGCACTGGCCTTGGAGTCAGGAGTACCTGGGTTCAAATCTGGTCTCAGACACTTGATAATTACCTAGCTGTGTGGCCTTGGGCAAGCCACTTAACCCTATTTGCCTTGCAAAAACCTACCAAAAAAAAAAAAGAATACATAGAACCACACCAGAAAGAGGCTCCAGGATAAAAACTTCAAGGACTGTCAGCCAAATTCCAGAATTCTCAAATAAAGGAGAAAGTACTGCAAGAAGTCAAAAAGAAGCAAATTAAATACAAAGAAAGCACAACCAGACTTATACAGGACTTAGCAACTTCACCTTGAAGGATCAGAGGACCTAGAATATGATACTTAGGAAGGCAAAGAACCCTGGAGTGCAACTAAGAATTTACCACTCTGAAAAGTTCAGCCCATTTTGTCAGAGGAAAAAGGAAATGAAATAGAGAACTTTCAAAATTTCCTGATAAAAAGACCAGAACTGAACAGAGAATTCAATCTTCAAATACAAGACTAGAATTGTATTAAAAAAGTAAATGGAAAGGGAAAAAAAAACAAATATTAGTCAAGAATAATAAATTGTATTCAGCCCTATAAGGGAAGATAACACTTTTAACTCTTGAGAATTGTATTTTCCTTAGGATAGTTAAAGTGTTGAATATAGTTGAAGAGATTGTACTTAGAGGATATGGATATGATTGGTTCTTGTCCTTCTACAAGAAGACCAAACTGAGACAAATTACAGGGTGTCTAACTGTGGTTGATCAGACCAATATGATCTCAGAATGTTCTATCACAGGTTGTGCACAAATAATCCAGGTGAAAAGCTGGGGTGTTTACTCTAAAATTATGTGTCTCACATTTCTTTTGACCTACCTTAATCCTGTCTTGCTCATAGAGCTCAGAACTTTCTCTGAGGAGGGCATCCTATACTGAGCAGTCCTGAGCCAATGTCTCACACACCTTACAATCAATTGTAAAGTTCTTAAGAGAGACCTTCAGAGTGTCCCAGTACTTAAAATACCTAGAGATTCTACAGTTAATTAAATCAGAAGTGATTTTACTTTACTAGATACTTAGAGGTTTGTAAAGGTCAGAGGGTGGGAACCTATTTAGAAGGGTTCCCACCCTCTGACTTTTACAAAGAGATTAAGAGATTAAAGAGATTAAGAAATAACATTATCTTAATCCATACTTGAGGGTTTAAGTACCATGTTTGGGGAGCTAAAGGGACAGAGAGTATTGGGGGGAGTAGTACAAATGGTACATGAAATGATTTGACTTTGCATGATGTTTGCTCATGAGGATTATGTGTCCAGGGAGCATACCTGAAAAGGGAATAAGGTATTAAAGTGATTATAATTTGATGTACTTGTCTTGAGTCTTGAGAAATGTATGTCTGAGACAGAAAAGGGGAGGGCACTTGATAGATTGTACTTTGATTGATAGTACTTCTATCAGGTCAGATAAAAGGAGTATAATTTGACAAAATGGATGCAGTACAAGACAGGGTTAAAACAAGAAAAACATAAAAGAGAAAGCTAGACATTAGTGGATAAATAACACCAGGTGAAGAGGCACAAAAACCTATTGGAGTAGAGGGAAAGAAGGAAGGATGTGAGTACAGTAAATACTATTCAATAGATCTGACTCAGAGAGGGAATATGATATATTCTCAATTGGTTTTAGAAATCTATCCTATTCTATAGGAAAGGGGGAAGGGAAAGAAAGGGGATGAAGGGACTGATAAAAGGGAAGTGAAAGTAAACTGAAAGTTAAAATTTAAAAGAAAAGTTAAAAGGAAAAGGGAGGAATTGGTATATTATCCTAGTAATTGTGAGAAGGAATAGAAGGAAAGGAAAGAGAAAAGAACAAACAGGGAAAAATAACATGTGGGGAAATAAAGAATTAGTAATTTTTTTTAGGTTTTTGCAAGGCAAATGGAGCTAAGTGGCCACACAGCTAGGTAATTATTAAGTGTTTGAGACTGGATTTGAACCCAGGTACTCCTGACTCCAGGGCCGGTGCTTTATCCACTATGCCACCTAGTTGCCCCTACTGTGCCACCTAGCCCCCCCTAAGAATTAGTAATCTTAAATGTAAATATGAATGGAATGAACTCTCCCATAAAAATGGAAGTGGATTGCAGAATGGATTGAAAACCAGAATCCTACAATATGTTATTTACAAGAAACACATTTGAAACAGAGAGATGCATACAGGGTAAAGGCAAAAGGCTGGAGCAAAATATATTATGCTTCAGCAGAAATGAAAAAAAAAAAGATCAAGGGTAGCAGTCCTGATCTCAGACAAAGCAAAAGCAAAATTAGATATTATTGAAAATCATAAGGAAAGAAACTACATCTTTTTAAGAGGCACCATAAGCATTGAAGTGATATCATTATTAAACATATATGCAACTAGGAGAATAGCATCCAAATTCTTAGAGGAAAAGCTGAATTACAGGGAGACATAGATAGCAAAGCCATAATAATGGAGGACCTCAACCTCCCTCTCTCAGAATCAGATAAATTAAACAAGAAAAATAAACAAGAAGGAATTTAAGAAGGTGAATACAATCTTAAAAACTTACATATGATAGACCTCTGGAGAAAACTGAATGGTGATAGAAAAGAATATACATACCTTTGTCTCTGTTGAACATGACACATATACCAAAATTGACTATGTACTAGGGCATAAAAATGTTAAAATCAAATGCAGGAAGGCAGGAAATAATAAATGCATACTTTTCAGATCATGATGCAATAAAAATTACATGTAATAAAGAGCCATGGAAAGATAAACCAAAAATTAACTGAAAACAAAACTTATTTTAAAGAACAAGTAGATCAAATGACAAACATAGATATAATCAATCATTTAATCCAAGAAAATGATAACAATGAGAGATCATACAAAATTTATGGCATGCAGCCAAAGCAGTTTTTAGGGAAAATTTTATATTTCTAAATGCTTATATGAATAAAATAGAGATAGAGGAGATCATCAAATTGGATGTACAACTAAAAAAGCCAGAAAAAAGAACAAATTAAAGCTCTCCAATTAAACACCAAATTAGAAACTCTAAAAATCAAGGGAGAGATTAATAAAATTGAAAGCAAGAAAACCATTAACCTAATAAATAAAACTAAGAGTTGGTTTTATTAAAAAAACAATAAAACAGATAAACCTTTGGTTAATCTGATTTTTTTAAAAAGAAAGAACAAAACCAAATTACCAGTATCAAAAAAGGAAAAGGGTAAACAGTACCAATGAGGAGGAAATTAAAGAGATAATTCTGAGCTATTTTACCCAACATTATGCCAATAAATTTGATAACCTGAGTGAAATGGATAAATATTTACAAAAATACAAACTGCCCAGAATAACAGAAAAGGAAATAAAATACTTAAGAATTGAAGAAACTATCAATAAACTCTCTAAAAAAAAACTCTATGCATCCAGATGGATTTGTAAGTAAATTCTACCAAACATTAGGGAACAATTAATTCTGATTCTACATAAACTATTTTTAAAAATAGGAGAAGGGGTTCTGCCAAATTCCTTTTCTGATACCAATATGGTGCTGATACCTAAACCAGGAAGAATCAAAACAGATAGCATTGTAGACCAATCTCCCTAAAGACATTGATGCAGAAATCTTAAATAAAATTTTAGCAAAGAGATTACAGCAAGTTGTTATTACTAGGATAATACACCATGATCAAGTAGAATTACACCAGATAGGCAGAAATGGTTCAATATTGGGAAAACACTCAACTTAATTGAAAACACCAATAACAAAACCAACAGAAATATATGATTCTCTCAATTAGATGTTAAAAAAGCCTTTGACAAAATACAGTAACCTATTCTATTAAAAATACTAGAGAATATAGGAATAAATGGAATTTCCCTTAAAATAATAAGCATTATCTATCTTAAACCATCAACAAATATGTAATGGGGATAAACTAGGATCATTTCCAAGTAGATCAGGGAGTGAAGAAAGAATCCCCATTATCACTATTATTATTCAATATAATATTAAAAATGTTAGCTTTAGCAATGAGAAGAAAAAGAAATGAATGAGGAAGCAAAGTTTTCACTATTTGCAAATGATATGATGTTATACTTAAGAGAATCCAAGAAAAATCATCTAAAAACTCCTTTAAACAATTAACAAATTCAACAAAATAGCAGGATATAAAATAAACTTACATAAAACATCAACATTTCTATATATGAACAACAAAGCCAGTGAACAAGAGATAGAGAAATTCCATCAAAAATAACTGCAGACAATATTAAGTACTTGGGAATCTACCTCCCAAAACAAACCCAGAAACTGTATGACCACAATTACAAAACCCTTTTCAACAAAGGAAGTTATCTAAACAATTGGAAAAATGTTAATTGCTCATGCTTAGGTCAAGCTAATATAATAAAAATGATAATTCTACCCAAATTAAATTACTTATTTAGTGCTATACTGATCAAACTACCAAATAACTACTTTACCTAGCTAGAAAAAAATAAGTAACAAAATTCATCTGGAACAACCAAATGTCTAGAAAAGCAAGGGAACTGATGAAAAATAAATGTAAAGGAAGGTGACTTAGCTCTATCAGACCTAAAACTATACTATAAAGCAGCAACCATCAAAACTGCCTGGTACTGGTTAAGAAATGGAGTAATGGATCAGTGGATTAGGATAGGTTAAAAATAAACAGTAGTAAATGACTACAGTAATCTACTGTTTGACAAATCCAAAGACATTAGTTTCTGGGATAAGAACTCACTATCTGAAAAAAATTGTTGGAAAAACTGGAAAATTGTATGGCAAAAACTAGGCATAGACCCACATCTCAAACCCTATACCAAAATAAGGTCAAAATGAGTACAGGATTTAGACATAAAGGACAATATCACAGACCAATTAATAAGATCAATAAATACTCTATCTGTCAGATCTATGAAAAGGGGAGAAATTTTTGACCAAACAAGAAATAGAATACATTATATAATGCAAAATGAATGATTTTGACTATATTAAATTAAAATGGTTTTGCACTAATAAAAACCAATGCTGCCAAGATTAGAAGGAAAACAGAAATCTGGGAAACAATTTTCATAGCTAGGGGTTCTGATAAAGTTTGCATTTCTAAAATACACAGAGAATTGAATCAAATTTATAAGGTTACAAGTCATTTCCCAATTGATAAATGGTCAAAGGATATAAGCAGGAAGTTTACAAAGAAATTAAAACTATATATAATCATATAAAAATGCTCCAAATCATTACTCGTTATAGAAATGCAAATTAAAACAACTATGATGTACCATCTCACAGCTATTAGATTGGCAAAGATGACAAAAAAAAGGAAAATTATCAATGTTGGAAAGGTTGTGGGAAGATTGGGATAATAGTGGATTGTTGGTAGAGTTGTAAACTAATCCAACCATTCTGGAGAGCAATATGAAACTATGCCCAAAGAGTTATAAAACTGATCATACCTTTAACCCAGCAAAAAACAATCCTAGGCTTATATCTGATAGGAAAAAAATCATAAAAAAAAGGGAAAAGTCCCACATATTCCAAAATATTCATAGTAGCTCTTTTTGTAGTGGCAAAGAATTGGACATTGAAAGGATGCCCATCCATCAGGGAATGGGTGAACAAGTTATGGCATATGAATATTATGGAATGCTATTATTATATAAGAAACCATGAATGGTCAGACTCTTGAGAAGCATGGAAAGAATTACAGTAACTGATGCTGAATGAAGGGAGCAAAACCAAAAGAACAACTGTACACATTAACAACAACATTATAAGTTGATGGACTTTGATGGATGCAGCTCCTCTCAGCAGTTCAGAGAGCTAGGATAATCCTGGGAAACCTGTTATGGTCTATGCTATCCACATTCAGAGGAAGAAAAGTCCTAATTCCTCATATAGAAAATGAGTAATCTGTAAACATGTTAAACACAAATTATATGTACAATTTTCACCAGACTGTTCACCATTGAGGGGGGTAGAAGGAAATTATGTAACTTATCAATATGCATATTCATGTGAATGAATGTTGAAAAACTTTTACAACACGTAATTGGAAAAAATTAAATTAAATATCAATTGGGGAAAAAGTAATTAATCTATATAATTTTATCATCTGGATGAAATTATTATAACTGATGCCAAAATTCCATCATCTACCTCCCATTGTTAAATTTTAATAACTTGTTTTTATAATTCAGGGTTAAATCTTCTTGATCATATGCCATATCTTTTTTTTTTTAATTATTATTCTTTCTTTTGGTTTGTTATAGAGTCTGATGTTATTTCTAGAACTTTGGTGTTCCAACTGCATCTAGCACAGCCTTCCAGAATTCTTAATAGTAAAACATCTCTGTGTTTCTTTAAATGTAGTCTATTTTATTCTTTGTTTGTGGTGATATTTAATGCTTATTGTTAAATAATACTTCAATTACACTTTGTAATTCATGATGTAAGAATAATAGAATTAATTGAAAGAAATGCCAATTAACCTAAGAGGAGAACTATGATAATTCACAGACCTGAGTTTAAATTTAGCCACAGATACTTACAAGCTGTTTAATTGCAGTCATAACTCCTATTTGCCTCAGTTTCTTCAATTATAAAATGTGGATAAAAATAGTACCACTAAAAGGGTTATTGTAAGAATCAAATAAAACATTTACCACAGGGCCAGATATGTAAAAGACATAAACATTTATTCCTTTCCTTTCCTCTTTCACAGATAGATGTTATTTACAATATGCAAGATCTGATAGCTTTTCATATTACTTAATTATTCTTGCTAACTAGGTATTAAGATCCTAGTTAGCAGCTAGTTATTTCTACATTGCTCAAGGTGGGCACTTACTTGAATATATACATAATGAATTTTCTCATTCTCTAAATTTTGGAGCCCAAGAACAAGCCCAAATTCTAGATAAGACATATGGTAGTTAAAACACTGATAGTTGCCAACCCCTCTTACAGGCACACAGGCTTACAAGGCTTAACGAATAAATAGTATTTTTTAACAAGCCAAGGGAAACCAATAGAACTTGAAAATTAATATTAATAACCTATAATAAACAGGGATCTGTATAATATCTAGTATGTATCATCATAGCCAGATATTAACATATTGCATTAACAGAGGTTGCTCGATATCTGGCCTTCAATCACAACCCTTCACAACTCTAGGACTCTTTCCCTTCCTTGTCTGACTGCACAGTATTGCTCTGCCAGCAGTCCTCCATCAGACGGCACTGGTATCATTCAATTGTCATGGGATTTTGTCACTGTATCTGGGTTCTTACCTTTGAACCTTGATCTGCATCAGTTCCCAACAAAGGATTGTACTTAATTGGCATCCTAACTCAGGGGAAAGACAGAGACTCTAAAATGAGAGAACCTAGTTTCAAATCCCACCCCAAACTCCCTAGGCCTCAGTTCCCTTATCCATAAAATTAAAGATAGTGGTCCCTTCTATCTATAAATCTATGATCAATGATGAGTACAATTTTATAAATCTCTCATATCCATAAATAAACCAATCATAAAAAACAACTCACACACACACTTTTAATCCACATGTTGAAGCTTTCCTTCTTTCTCATATCCCTCAGCTTCTTATAATCTCCAGATTACAAAATGTAATCCAAATTACAAGATGTACTCCAGAATCCAGTGGCAAAAACCAGCCAATCCTGAGTCTCTTCCTTTGCTCACTAGAGAAATGGATTGGTGGTGGATAAACACTTTCACTCTTCACCCCCTTTGCACTTGACTATGACCAGGAAATGTTGTAATCCCCACTACAAGTGGCCAGAATTACATAAGGTCTCACTAAAGTTGCAGTTGGAGCAAAATTAACTTCTCAAGAAATAAAGAATAAATTTAAAGGAATCAATCCAGTTACACTCTAGACTGAGAGACATATGCATCAAAGGAGATTGTTTAGACATGGATACATGCTCAAATATGCAATCTCACCAATAGCCAGCAGCCTAGAGAAGGTGGGCAATAGGTACCAACTTTCCATTAGTCCCCTCCTTAAAATGAGACATAGAAGCTTCATTCCACTTAAAACTGAATACCATTCTGAGCAAACTAGGACTTATACCCTTTCACTATTTATCACAAAGAAAAAAGAACACTGCAGTAGAAGAGAGAAACTTGGGGTTTTAATTCTAGTTCTTTCATCTGTTAGATACTTTACCTTTCTGTGTCTCAAAAAACATCTGTAAAATAAAGGTGTTAAGCTAAATGAGGTTCCCTTCTAGCTCTAATATTCCAGATTCTTTACCTATTCCTTGTCCTAGACAAGACAAACTTTCACAGTGCTGTCTGAATTACTGAGTTTCTCCTTGGAAATCATAGGCATTTAAAAGAAAATGAAATAAAATTTTCAACTAGACAAGAAAACATGGGCTGGAGAGGTGAGGGAGTGGGAAAGAAATCCTTAAAATACTAGCTTAAAAATTACATATATATATATATATATATATATGTATATAAATATATATATATATACACATTATATATATATTTATATATGTGTGTGTTTGTGTGTGTGTAGATACAGATATCCTCAACTTTGAAACTTGTCCAATTCCTCTATTTAGTTTATGGTTGTGACCACACTAATTATTGGTCATCCCATCTCATTTCAACACAGGTCATCAGTAGTTTGTCCTTCAGATATGAGAGAAAGACTAACAGGATGCCATCCTTGAACTCTGGCCTCCCCAGTAAACAGTATGGGAGTCATAGTGATTAGCAAAAGCAAAATGAACCTATTTTATCTAAACAAACAGGGTTCTATGAATCAGTTAAGCTTCCTTTATCTGTGAATCTGGAAGAATTCTGTCATTAAGTGATTCTTGGCAAAAGTTTTTTATATCTCAATGGTAATAAGCATTACAGTAACTTGAAAAGAAAAAAAAAGGTGGACAAGCATGTTAACCTTAGTGATTTCAACTGGGTTTTGAAGGTAGTATACTAGAATAGAAAGATCAACTGTTGGGGCAGCAGAGCACTTAAGTTCAAATTTCAGACCTACCACTCTGCTTTTAACCTCTCTGATGCCTCAGTTTCCTTATCCACTAAATGGGAGGTTTGTATTACTAGCTCTATAAGGGTATTTCTGTTTCTGAAATATCTAAAATCTACTCTCAGATGCCCTGGGATCAGTAATTTCCATCATTAAGAACTTACTAATGCAAACCTTTGCTTATAGAAACAAGCCCCTTGATTTTACATTCCAACTAAACAGAATTCTAAAAAGATTTATATTGATTTTAACCACTTTAGGATAAAGGAACTGTTGCAGAGAAAGAAAAATTAAGGATAAACAGCCTAGAGAATGAAATGTACTTTTTCCCCAAGTACTTTTGAATAGATTTGTTAATAAGAATTTTCCTTTTTTTTAAGTCCTTGGCCCTTCTTCACTTTCTCCTTTTTTCTTTTCTTCCATATTCTCCTTTCTCAATAACCATTTTAACCTGAAGTCTATTTTCATACATCAATAATTAACAGTTGATCAATTGATGCTTATTAAGTGGCTACTATGTGCTACTTGCCACAAACACAAAAAAACCTGAAGGGCTGTTTTGATCATATAGATCCAGAGTAGCCCATGTTGGAACAAGGAGGGATTGAATCATAGATACACAAGAATTGTTCCATCTCATGACTGAAAGACAGCTTCCTCTCCCTCACTGTTCAGTCCAATCTATATCTAAATGAAAATCCTTTCTAAAACTTTGTTAAGAGCATTATCTACTATCAAACCATCCTCAGAACTTTATCGACTCAGGATCAAAACTCTCCAGCCATTAATTTGGCGTCTTGGTGACCTACTTACCAAAGTCAACCCACAGGAAGGCAGGAATAACTCTTGCTCAGGTTTGTCTAGCCCACTAATATAGTCCAAATAGAGGCAAGGAAGCTGTATGAAACTCAATCAATGATCTTTCCATGATATGTTTAAGTAAATCATCTTTCGTTCAATGTCAGATGGCTGTTGGTTGCCTCCCTCTTTTTATTTCAGTTCCCAACTTGAAGCATTAGAACATCATAATCAGGTTTGGCCTACAACATAAGCAATATAAACAGCAAGAGTTTATCTTCTTTTTCTTGTAAACATCCAGTGAGAGTAGAACCCACTACCTCCTGAAGCAGCTGAAGATTTTCTTTTTATCAAGTCTAAATTTAAATTTGCCTCTTTATAAGTTCAATATATTGCTCTCATCTCTTTCCTATATAGCTAGTTGGGCTCTTTTTTTTTTTGGTCCTCTCCATTCCAAAGATCATTCTTAAAGGAGAAAAAAGAAACAAAATAAGACCTTCATATTTCTGCCTTCTTGTTCACAAACATTTTCAACATGTGTTCTGTCTAAATCAACTGGGTCCTGTCTCTTCTTTGTTCCTCTTTATTTGCCAATATAACTAAAATACACAGTAAGTTATCACATGCACATGGATTTGGAAATAGGGACAATATATTCAAAAATGCCCCTGATCCCCTTGCTAGTTTGCCAAGAATAGTAAATTTTAAGAGGTCGGTGAGGGTAGTAAGAATGAAGGAGGGGGTTAGTCACTTATTCGTCAGAGTATGTACAGGGACCTCTGATTATGTCAACAGTAACTAGAAATGTGTCCCTTCTAGAAATGTCTTCAATGCAGAGTACACCCAAGTATTCTGTGACTATATCCTATCTGCTTAGTGTATGGTGAAGGAAAGAATTTTTCTTTTTTTTTAATGTTTATTTAAGTTTTTTTATTTAAAACTTTAAGTTTCAAATTCTATCCCTTCCTGAGATGGTAAATAATCATATATAGGTTATGCATGTGCAATTATGTAAAAGATTTCCATCTTAGTCATTTTGTACAAGAAAACTTGAATAAAAGAAAAAAACTAAAGAAAGAAAGTAAAAATAGCATGCTTCAGTCTATACTCAATAGATGTCAGTTTTTTTTCCTCTGGGGGCAGATTAGTCTCATCACAAGTCCTTTGGGATTGTCTTAGATCATAATATTGCTGAGTATAACTAAGTTATTCACAGTTCATCAAACAATATTGCTTTTAATGTGTACAATATTCTCCTGGTTCTGTTCATTTCATTATGTATCATTTCATGTAGCTCTATCCAGGTTTTTCTGAAATAATTCCAATATTTCTAATAGCACAATAATATTCCATTGCAATTATATATCACAGAAAGTTTAGCCATTCCCCAATTGATATCCAATTCTAGACACCACAAAAAAATTGTTATAACTATTTTTGTACAAATAGAACCTTTTTCTTTTTTTTTTTGGATATAGTTGATATAGATCTATCAGTGGTATTGCATGGTTATGTAGCCCTTTGGGCTCTCCGGAATCATTGGAACAGTTCACAGCTCCACCAATAGCACATTAAAGTCCCAGCTTTCCCACATTTCAATACTTTCATTTACTTTCAATACTTAACATTTACCATTTTGGCCATATTAAATACTATAACAGATGTGAAGGAAACCTCAGAGTTGTTTTTATTTGCATTTCTCTTATCAATGATTTAGTAAATTTTAAGAGGTGGGTGAGAGTAGCAAGTATTTTTATATGACTATAGATAGTTTTTATTTCTTTGTCTGAAAACTCCCTGTTTGTATCCTTTGAACATTTATCAATTGGGAAATGACTTGTATTTTTATAAATTTGACTTAGTTCTCTATATATTTCAGAAATGAGGCCTTTGTTAGAGATACTTTTTACAAAATTTTTCCTGTTTTCTGCTTTGAAGAAAAGTTTTTAATTGATTGTTGATCTGCTAAATCTCTCTCTTCCTTTGTAATAAGTATAGTATGAACTGCTCTAAGTCACCAGGTGGAGAGAGATGTAGAACCAGCAACCTATTCTCCCTACTTGGATTGAAATATGACCGTGAGCTCATGGGTGCTTCTGTTTCTTCTATACTCTTGTTTCCTCTTTCTTAATGTTAGGTGAATGTGCAATGGAACAAATTAACAATGGAACAAACCAGGCAATGACTTTTCAAACTAAAAAGGTCACAAAAGCCCCCAAAAATTCAGTAACCAACTCTAGGAAGGCGTCTGAAGAGTGACCTGCTTGGTCTAACCCACTAATAGATCAACACAGAAGCCAAGATTGAGTCCTGCAAATGAGAGATATTCATCCATTTCTTATTCCATACCTAAAACTTAAATACCCATAGTTAAGACTAACCAAAGGTATAAATTTCTCTAATTTCACAATTTCAAAAGCAAATACAATTTTTTTTCAAGCAACCAGCAGAAAGGTGTTGAACTATGAAAGAATGTCAGTTAGAATGATAGAGTTGCTACTTAAGCATTAAAAACTGACAGAGGGGTGCAGCTAGATGGTACAGTGGATAGAACCAGCCCTGGAGTCAGGAGTACCTGAATTCAAATCCGGCCTCAGACATTTAATAATTGCCTAGCTGTGTGACCTTGGGCAAGTCTCTCAACCCTATTGCCTTAAATAAAGAATTTTTTTTTAAAAAATTGACAGGGAGAACAGAAAAGGATTTTTTTTTTAAGTTCAAACTGCAACCCAAAAGGACTTACTCTGCAAAGTTGAAACTTGTCAACTTTGGAAACAAATAAACTCTCAACAAAAGAGGGACATTTAACAGTTGTTGCTTTGCCCTTGAATTATACATATATATTTTTTATGAATATATATGTCATATTTAAGTATTTATTGAAATATATAATATCTCATTTCTGATATATATAAATGTTTGCAGTGAAAATTCAATAGCCTGCTTTCACAAACTAGTTTCAGTTTTCAGGAATCATAAGTTCAACATATATATATATATATATATATATGAGAGGCAATATTATTTTCTTTGAGCAAGGCATGTTTTGAAAGATGGGTGCTCTGGCTTTGACCAGAGCAGCAGGAGACAAGAGGTAAATCCCTTTCATTTGGTGGCTATTCCTAAAAGCCATGTTGCTTTTACATATACATATACATGTATAAAATGAGAGAGTGAAAGATCTATATTTATATAAATATAGAGATACATGAATATAAGTATTATAGATATATAAAATGTGTGTATATTATAGTATAAAGTAGTATACAATCACACACATACATATACACATATATATATATATATATATATATATATATATATATATATATATGTTTGTTTTGTTTGTCCTTCATTTTTTTTTTAGGCTTTTGCAAGGCAAATGGGGTTAAGTGGCTTGCCCAAGGCCACACAGCTAGGTAATTATTAAGTGTCTGAGACCGGATTTGAACCCAGATACTCCTGACTCCAGGGCCGGTGCTTTATCCACTGTGCCACCTAGCTGCCCCTGTCCTTCATTTTTGAAGACCATTGTCATTAGGGGATGATGTCTTGACTCATTTATGAAATGGATTTGGATTTAAATGAAGCCGAGATATGCCAACATCAGCCTCCTCCCCCTCCTTTTCTCCTTACTTTTATTTGAGGATCCATCAATTGCTGTCCAAAGAAACATTTTAAGAGAATAAGTCATCTCTAACCTCAAATATATTCCATATGTCTTTATAAGGAAGAATGATTAATGTTCCCTCCTTCATATCCTCCCTACTCTTCCTTTCCTTTTCCCTTTAATTGGAAGCAGAGTGTAGGGCCTTAAGTTAATCCATGGCTTTAGCAGTACTATATTTGTCCATTAACAATTTCAAACTTAACAATAGAAACTGCCATGACAATTTCTTAACTTTCCTACTTGGAATCAGAAGTTCTTTCCACCTTCTAGAAATATATGCCTAGAGGCAAAGATCACCTGGCTCCCCAATAGATTCCATTAATTCAGCCACTGTAACCTAGGTAAACACTCTTGAGCCCTGCCTACTCCACCAACAATCTACATAATTGAGTCTAAGACTGGTTAAACCAGAAAACCACTGCTCATTCCCAGAGAGTCATATGACCACAAACAATTCCACCTGAAAGACTGAAGATTATAAATTAATTAACAAAAAAATTAAAGACCAAATGGTTATTTCATCACTGTTGTCCACTGTCAATCAATAAAAGACTTTCAAAGCAAAAAATAAATTTGGTAAAAGAATAGTGCTTAAGGGGTGGCTAGGTGGCGCATTGGATAGAGCACCGGCCCTGGAGTCAAGAGAACCTGAGTTAAAATCCGACCTCAGACATTTAATAATTACCTAGTTTCGTGAACTTGGGCAAGTCACTTAATCCCATTTGCCTTGCAAAAAAACCTAAAAATAAATAAATAAACAAACAAACAAACAAATAAATAAAAATAAAAGAATAGAGTAGCACTTAAGATGATGGTGAAAAAAAATATACATTTGGTTCCTGTACCCCAACTTGAAATATAGAAATTGAAGATTTCTGGTCAGGATAGAGTTCCTCTTAAAAATAAAGATTTTAAACCAGAAAGGAAACCCTATATATAATTGCATTTTAACCACAGAGTAGGATTTGGAAGAACAATTGAAAAAGCATCTAGTTCACAGGCAACGAAATCCAAGAAGGAAACCAGAAACAACACTTATGATCTCAGATGTACAGTTCAATCCTAACCAAGAAATATTTTTAAGTGGCTGCTTAAAGGTGCCATGCTGAGTATTAGGAATAAAAAACAAAATAAAAAAACAGGTCCTTGTTTTATTATTTAAACAGAATCTGTAAGCATGGGGAATAAACAAATTGTGATAGAAATACTAATGCAGGGAGGTGAATTTGACTTCATGGTTATCACTAAGATATAGTGGGATTAAAATCCATGTATGGAATATGGCAATGAAAGGTTATGCCTATTTTACAAGAAACAGGATACATAAAGAGAGCATGGAGGAGTTGGGGGTAGAAATGATATCAATTTATCAAAAAGATATAGACATGTAACAGGATTTAGTACATGCCTAGATCACTTAAGATGGAGGTACCCACATGACAGACTATAGGGACCTGTTTCAGGGAAACAGGAGCACTATCTCAATGTGGATATTCTGGGTATGATAGGAGAAGACTGTGCTCCCAAAGTGTGAGAGGAAATCTTTGTATATATTCTTACAACATATCTTTGAAGTAAATATTTCTTTATAAAAGTAAATTTGACATAAAAAGGAAACTGGGGATAATACTCAATGGCTCCTAAAAGTAGGGCTCTCAAATGGTAGGGGATCTAACTATTAAGAAAAATAAGACACCCCAATCCCTATCCTCTCAGGGTACCAGGGAACACTAGGAAGTTGTGCAAATGAAATAGACCTCCTAATACCCAGACAGTGGGGCCAAAGCAAACTCATTTTAAACTTATATAAGAAAATCCTGGGGGAAAAAAGGGAATGAGTGAGAACATTTAGGTTAAGCTCAACCAAGGCAGAAGTACAAGCAATCAAATGACAATCCATTTGAATATACCGCAAGGGGAATGACTAAACAAATTATGGCACATGGGTGTCACAGAAAATCACTGTGCTAAAATATGATGACTACTCCAAAGACACTTGAGCAAAATGAAATAAGCTGAGTCAGGAAAATAATATATACAATGACTGCAACAATATAAATGAAAAGAACAATCATCATAAAACATTTTTTAAAAAAAATGAAGAGGGGTGGCTAGGTGGCATAGTGGATAGGGCACCAGCCCTGGAGTTAGGAGTACCTGAGTTCAAATGCAGCCTCAGACACTTAATAATTACCTAGCTGTGTGGTCTTGGGCAAGTCACTTAACCTCACTGCTTTGCAAAAAAAAAAAAAAATGAATATACTGAAATTATATAGAACAGCCCTGGCCCAAAGAAGAGATATGACAACTCCCCCTATTCCTTTACCTAGGTTGGGTGTGGGGAATGGAGGACATCTATGAGCATAGAACTTTACAAATGACAGATTTTTTCTTTCAAATTATTAATAGGTTTGCTGGAATTTTTTTCTTATTTTTTCTTTTTTAAAATATTCTTTGTCATAAAGGATGTCTTTCTGGGAGGAAGTGATGGTTACAAGGGAAAATCTAGAAGATATAAAAATGAAATAATAAAAATTATTATTTTTATAAAAAAAGAACATACAATAGACTAGATGAACAGAAAGAGGAAAGAGAAAAGGAACTCAGGAAATAGCTTACAAGCCTGTCATAGAGACATAATGTAGTAATGATGGGGGATCAATTATCCAGACATCTGCTGGAGTTCTCTCTCTCTGCCAAAAGCAGAGCAACTAAATAATTCCTTGATTTGCTTTAATGATCATTTCATTTTTTCAAAGAGTAAAGGAACCAAAAAGGGGAAATCATTCTATATCTGACCTTCAACAAGGTGCACCTGGTTGCTATGGTAGAAAGACCTGGAATTTTGGGGAAAGTTCCAACCAATCCATCTTAGAATTTGCAGAAGAGGAAAGGCAAGTCAAGAATTGATTGGCAAGCACCCTACATTTTTGAAAAGTAGATTTCAAAGTGTTCATAGAAAAAATAGGTAGTGTTCAATATATTAAAATTGAAAGGGAAAGTCAACCTGTAAGAAATGGGAAACTCTCAAGAATGAAATCCTAGAGACTCAAAGAGAAAATGTTATGATCAGAAAGAAAAAAGAAGAGATCAATAATAGATGCATAGGGAACTCATTAAGCAACTGAAAAAGTACATAGAGGGAGGATGGAAGCAAGGCTAAGTAATAGGAATGTTTTTAAAAGCCTGGCCTGTTTAAAAAGGAAAAAAAAGAATGAGGAGTGCTAAAACTCTCAATGAACAGATTGTAAGAAAAAATTAACATTAACAAAAAGAAGTTGTGAGTTAGTTGGTATTATATTTTTATTTGTTAAGATGTGTTGCAGAAAAGAGTTGAACTTAAAAAAGAGACAGGACTAGTACTTGGGCTACACAGGAACCAATAGACAATGGAGAGAAAGCAGAATTTCTCATCTCATTTTTACTTGTTTTCTCTGTCAAGGAGAATAATTCTTGTATAGGAAAGCAAGACAGGAAGGAAGGGGAAAGCAAGAAAGGAAGGAAGGGAGGAAAGGAGGAAGGGAGGAAGGGAGGAAGGGAGGAAGGGAGGAAGGGAGGGAGGAGCAGAAAGAGGGAAGGGATTATGGAGAACATTCCAAAGTAGTTTGATCATTCAGTAGAAGTAGAATGTAAATTAAGCTCTGATAAAGATCTGGAAAAGGATTCTATCTTGAAAAGCATTATAATACTGTGAAAAGTGTACTAGTCTGAGAGTCAGAGGACATGAGGTCAAATATTTACTCAACTTCTCATAGGATCTTCACCCTTACTTTACTCAACCAGAAAATTAACAATGAGAATCAACTCTCCTTGAAAATCCCTTCCAACTCCAAATCTGTTCTATATATCTCCTTTATAGCTTTGAATTCCATCAAGTAAAAACTATTTTTTATTAAATCTTGTTATTTTTAAAAAATTCTGAATAGATACTGTTTGACTTCCTTAAAGAGTCATTTTTAGAGTTGGATCATTTTATGAAAAAGATCTGAAACTGCTGGACCTTCTTTAAGCTGGCTCAAATGGGTTTTGGTCTCCTTTCTGGGCTATAGTTTTGTGTGATACTAGACAAGTCACTGGCAAAGTGATACTTAAATTTCAATTCCCTCATCTATAAAAGTGGAGTAATAATACCTGTCTTATATTCTATGTATGGATAAAGAATGTAACTGGAGAAATATGTACCATAAAAAGAATAACATAAGAATAGCCTATTTGACACACTGGTATCCACCCAATGCTAAGAGAACCCAGGGAGCACCAGCCCCGCTCCAGTTGGGTATAGATTTATGGGAATTGTGGAGAGGCGAAGTACATATTAGGTGGAATAGATGTTGCTGTTTTGCTGGAGAGACCAACCAGGTCAAAGAGATCACAGGCCTATTGAATATTGGATTATTGGAGTATAAAACTTACAGGGTCATTGAGAGGATTGGTAAAGTAATGTGTGTAATAATGGGTCAGTCAGTAAGTCATCAAGAATTTATTAAGTGCCTACTAGGTAGCAGCCAATTCTGGAAATTACAATACTTGGGAATCCTGGGTGTTTAATCCTGGGAATACAAATAGAAGCAGAAAAAAAGACAATCCCTGTCCTAAAGGAGTTTATATTCCAGGCTGAGCCAAGATAGCTAAGAGAAACCAGGAATTTCCTTAAGGTCTCCTGGGTTTCCTCAGAAATAGCATTAATCAAGCCTCTAAATGGATTCTAGAGTGACAGAATCCACAAAAGAACAGAGTGGAGCATTTTCTAGGATAATCTGTCTGGGAAGAGCCCAAGACCTGAAACCCAGCTCCAGGATGGTGGGGTATGCTGAGGACCAACTGGAGTTTTTCAGCTACAGAAGAGATCTGCAACAGGACAACTGGGAGGGCTCCAACTCCAACCCAAACCCTCATTCAGCCAGCATACCTGGACTGGATGCTCCAGGTCAGACAGCAAGTCACTAGCATTCCCAATCCAGAAGTTCTCAGCCTAGTGAGTAAGCTGCTAGTGTTCTCAACCCCAAGGTCAGTAAGCAGCTCCTCCCTCAATACAAGAATTGTGGGACAACTTAATCTACTCAGAATGAGTAAGAAAAGTCACAGAAAAGTCAGAACTATACAATGTTAATTTGGGGATAGGAATGGGCAGAAGAGGATGGCAGAAAAAGCCACTCCTATCTCCTATCCAATTAAAATTCTGGTAGCTGGGATCTACTGCTCCCCTTCTTTCCTCAATGAGTTCAAGTCCTGGCTCACAAACTTTCCTCCCCATTTCCTGCCCTCAAATTAGTAAGCTTCAAAATATATATACATCCAGTCCAGGTATACACACATGTATATATATACATATATACACATGCATATATATATACATACATATATAGATAGATACATAGATAGATATGATATTCCTCCAAAAACTCTGAATTCTTAGTTTCTCAACTTGTTCATTCCTCATGACCTATTCCACCATCCTACCTTAGCTACACATGAAGATGATCTTAATCTTGTCAACACCCTCAAATATACCATTTCTTCATTCATTAACTCTGAAATTCCCATATCTCATTACTCATTATAATCTGTTCTTTTTGGACCTCTCCCTTTACCTTGAAACCCCCTAACTCTTTTGTCCTTACTGTGATCTCCAATAACTTCAGCCCTCAGTTCTTTCTTAAATTATAATTCCTACAATGGCTACACTCACAGCCCTTTACTGTCTTGACTCTTTGGTGAACCATTTCCATTGTATACCATCCTTTTCTCTTGAGTCCCTTGCCCTGGATTTTTATCTCCCAAATCTTACCTTTGGATTTCTCCCACCATTCATTATATGTTGGAGCAAAATATGAAAACAGTCTTACTAGATACACTACAAATTTATGTAACATGATATCAATTGAGTTCCCACTGCAGCAAGGCAACCTTTTTTATATTGGTTCACTATCCCACTCAACTTGATGACTTTTCTAAACATTTTTAGCTGTCCTCAAACTCCCAAAGTTCACCATCTCTCTTATCTGCTCATATTTTAATGAAGAAATCGAGGCCATTTTCTGACAGTTCCCTCTACTCTTATCCACATCTCACATTACTGTTATTTTCCCATCTCTGCTCAGTCTCATATGAGGAATGATCTTTCTCCTTGCTGAGATACTTATGGACCTGTGTAAAAATGATCCCATTTTATCCTGTCTTCTCCAATACATTGCCCCTCTATCATCTCCATACTTTATCTCTAGTCTCTCCATCTATTAGTTGCTTCCTTACTGTATACAAACATGGTTACATCTCTTTCATCCTCAAAAAAGTCCCCATTTGAATCCATCCAAATCTCTCCTCCCTTTTGGGGCTAAACTTGAAAAGGCTGACTACAGGTGATGCCTCTACATTTCTTTCTTACATTCTTTTGTTAACTCTATACAGTAGTCTAACTTCCAACCTCATCATTTAACTAAATTCACTCTCTTCAAAGTTATTGATGATCTCTCAACTGTCAAATATAATAACCTTTTCTCAATTTTCAGCCTTCTTGACCTCTCCTGTAGCATTGACACTGTCAATCACCCTTTCCTCCTTGATACTTCTCTCTAGGTCTCCATTCCATTCAGATTCTCCTACTTGTCTGACCACTCCACAATTTCATTTGCTGGATCTTTGTCCAGGTTATACCTGCTAAAAAGAGATGTCCTTTAAGGCTCTGTCCTGGAGCCTCTCTTTTCTTCTCCTATTTGTTGATATCATTAACTTCCATAGATTCAATTATCATTTCTATACTGATGATTTGAGAATCCAGCCCTAACCTCTTTCCTAACCTCCAGACCCTGATCTCCAACTCCCCCTGGAATATCTCAAACTGGATCAAATCCAACATCTCCAATATCAAAATTATCTTTCTCCACAAACTCTTGCCTTCTAAACTTCCTTATTAGTAGTTTGCCAAAATCCACCCTCCCAGTCAGCTAGGCTCACAGCCTAGAGGCCATCTACAACTTTCTCTCTCTCTCTCTCTCTCTCTCTCTCTCTCTCTCTCTCTCTCTCTCTCTCTCTCTCTCTCTCTCTCTCTCTCTCTCTCTCTCTCTCTCTCTCTCTCTCTCTCTCTCTCTCTCTGTGTGTGTGTGTGTGTGTGTGTGTGTGTGTGTGTGTGTATCTCTGTCTGTCTGTCTCTCTCTTTCTCTAGGTCTCTCTCTCTCTCCCACCCTCCCTTTGTCCCTCCCTCTCCCTCTTTACCTCTTTCTCTCTCTGTTTCTGTCTCTGTCTCTTTCACATACCCACACATACATACAAAACACACACACACACACACACACACACACACACACACACACACATGTTCAATAGGCTTCAATGGTTCCCTGTTATCTCCAAGTTAAAATAGAAAATCTTCTGTGTAACCGTCAAAGCCCTTCATAACCTGGCCCATTCCTGTATTTCTGATCTTCTTAGACTTTACTCCCCTCTGCAGTTGAGAGACATTGGCCTCATTGATATTATTCATCTGTCAAATATTTGCACATTCATGGACAATATGAGTTCAGTAGACCTGAAAGAGGAACACAAGAGAACTCAGCAGATATTGTAATCAACTGCATGAAATAGCAGCCCTGAGTGAAACTAGATTGGCAAATGAAGGTCAGCTTACTAAAGTCATGTATTTCTGGAGTGGTCACAGACAAGGGGAGCACCATGAAGCTGGTTTAGGCTTTTCAATGAAAGCTAATCTAGTAAAAAAAATAAAATAAAATAAAAAAACTTGTATCTGAGGGGCAGCTAGGTGGCATACCGGGCTTGAAATCAGGAGAATCTGAGTTGAAATCTGGCCTCAGACATTTAATAATTGGCTAACCATGTGACCTTGGACAAGTCACTTAACCCCATTTCCTTAAATAAATAAAATTTTTTAAAAAACACACTTGTATGCCTTTCAAAAAGAGTGAGCAAAAGGCTCATGACGATGTGATTCCCACTTGTAAGAAAGGATCATGCTACCATCATCAGTGCATACATTCCCACCATGAAGAAACCTGATGAAGTCAAAGAAAACTTTTACAACGCCATGGAGACCCTTACTATCAATGCTTGATCACCCAGAGAAGTTCTTACAAGTATTGTACATCATATATACATACAAATACACACATGCTTACATACACATATCGTACACCAGTTCCACAATGGCATGCTTGCACAGTTCCTGGATGATGAAAGACATTCTTGTGCTTTCTTAGTCACCAATGGAGTACAGCAAGGCTTTGTGCTTTCTCCCATGCTTTTGCACATGTTTTCAGCAATGTTGCCAGATGCATTCATGGAAGATGAAAACAGAATCAAGATCAGTTACCATACTGATGATAAATTGTTTAATTTGAGAAAGTTATTTGCCAAAGACTAAATTGAAGAGAAAGTTGGTGCATGATTTTTTTGTTTGCAGATGATTGTGCACTCAATGCTACCTCTGAGACTGAGATGCAACAAAGTACAGGTCAGTTATCTGCTGCTTGTGCTAATTTTGGCCTAACAACACCAAGAAAACAAATGACCTCCACCAACCAGTACCACATCATCCACACTTATAACCATAAGTTACAGTAAATGGACAAATTATGAATGTTGTAGATAAGTTCACTTACTATGGCAATATATTTTCTAGGAATGTACACATAGATGATGATGTTGACTCATGTATTGCCAGAGTTGGGTCAATGTTTGGTATGCTCTGAAGGAAAATGTGGGAGAAAAGAGGTATTATAATGCCTACCAGACTGAAATGGCTCTACAGAGCCATTGTGCTTATCTCGTTGTTGTATGTCTGAAACCTGGACAATCTACCAGCGCCATTGAATCCCTTCCATTTGAATTGTCTTAGGAAGATGCAGAAGATCACCTGGCAGGATAAAGTACCAGACACTGACATCCTTTCTAGAACTAAATTGCTAAGCATTTAAACTCTACTGCAGAAAATGCAACTCCAAAGGGCTGACCTTGTTGGAATGTCAAACACACATTTGTCTAAGAGGCTATTTTACAGAGAACTCATGCAATGCAGGTGGTCAAAAGAAGTGATAAAAAGATACTCTCAAGGTATCTCTGAAGAACTACATGAAATGGGAGACACTGGTAAAGGACCACCCAGCATGGCATGCCTACATTAAAAAAAGTGTTGTGCTCTATGAATGAAGCAGAATATCAGTAGCTAAAAAAAATAAGAAAGGGAAATAAAATTTGATGCACAAGTTTATTGACATCTACACTGCAGATTTTCATAAGGACTATTTGTGCCAAACCTCTGCTAGAGCTTTCCAAACTTACATTGGTCTGATCAGTCATGGTTGGACAAACTGTGCCACAATTCTAACATAGTGATGTCATTTTGTTCCTCTTCAAAAACAAAGGACAACAACCAAGTTGCTTTTGTGTTGTCACTCCTATTAAATTTAAGAGCAGGGACTTTCTTGTTTTTCTCTGTATCTTTAGTGTTTTATATAGAAGATGCTTAAGGAGGAGAAGGAGAAAAAGGAGATCAATGAGGAAGAGGAGAAAAAAAGTAGTAGGAAAGAGGAGGAGGAGGAACATAGCTAGCTCTTTAAATTTACAAAGTACGTTACATATGTTATATCATTTGATCCTTACAACAAACCTCTGATATTGGTTCTATTATTATCTCCATTTTAACAAAGGAGAAATTAAGGCTCAGAAAGAGAAAGTGGCTTGCCCAGGTTCACACAACTAGTAACTCTCTGTGGTATGATTTAAATGTATGTCTTCCTAATTCAAAGTTCAGCACTTTATCCACTGCACCACTGAATATATTTGCTTATTGTACAAGTAAGACAGGTGTTATCCAAATAAGTCATAGATGTGATTATACTAGAACCTCAAATAAGAGGCAAATAATGCCTTCCTACATTTCCATTAAAATTCTACATTTCAGAAACTTCTTACATTTGTCTCTCTGTGCAAAAATTTTGTTTTAAACCAATTTAAAAAACACAACTCTGTTGGTAGGTATAAGGAGTTTAGTTTCACAGATGAATTTCACTCAGAAATCAATGAATTGGATAGTATGAAACAAGAGACAATTATGCCAGTCTAGCATTTATTAAGAATGCTGCAGTTGACAAAGGAAATGGAAATCATCTTTGTCCCATGAGTACATCTTGCAACAATGACACTTTTTTGGAGGTGTCTCACAGTCCACCACAGACAATTTTCTTTAGATTCTAGCAATGTTTTCTGTTGTTTAAAGACACACATTAATTTAAAGTTTTCTCCCATTTTCTCTGCAAATTACAGCATTCAGATGAAGTGGCAGCTGCTGTAATTAAGACACAGTTAATTGCCTATCCCCTTAATTGCAATGATAGGATTTTGGCAGTTTGGTAAATAAGAATTGTTTGGTTTTTTTCTGGCAAACTAAGCTTCAGTCTGATCTTCCCTAGTAAATGCTGAGTAACCAGGATTCTATGACAAAGGAATCATCAGATGGAAGAATCAGGGAACAGGCACATCCTATGATATTACAATTGTCTCAAGCTCCTATTACTGGCAGGTATGTTTGTGTATTTGTATACATGCATATATGTGTATGGTGCATGTGTGTGCATATCTTGCAAATATGCACATGTGTGTCAGACTTACATGTGTGTGCATATTTAAGTGTATGTATGTGTATATTGTTTGCAAACACACAGGTATGGGTGGTGTGGCATATAAACATGGGTGGCATGTAAACATGCATGTGTAATCAATGTGTTTATGAACACAAATGCATATATATATGTACATATATATATATATATATATATATATATATTTACAACTCATGTATTCCTGCCTGTTTCTTCATTAAGGATGCCCCTCGATGCATAGATGTCTGTCTCATCAAAAGTTTGTTCAGTTAGAAATGGAGGCATAGGTCTTTCTGTTACCTTGCTTTCCTACTAAGGTTAGAGATGTTTATCCATATCTTTGGAATCTGCATCTCTCAGATAATTCAATATTGAATATCCCTACAACTGAGTCACCTACAGAACAAATATTCTCTATGTGTACTTGTAATCCAGCTGCTTTTCCCATCTTTGTTCCCTTTAGTGCTATGTCAACCTCCCCTCCTCTTTTATGTTACAGTTCAAATGAGCTGGCTCTACTGTGCCTGTCAGTAAGAAAAGTTCATTACAAAAATTTTTGCTCATATTTCCCATATTTCTTCTTGTCCTCCCATTCTTATTTTTAATTTGCTCAATAGGCTACCTTTTTTAACATCACATAATTGAAAGAATGATGCAAAGACACACAGGGATTGATTTTTATTGATAGTGAAAATTTTAATTTGATAGAGCAAGCAATAACCTTAAGGGGTCTCTTTCAGCCAGGGAACACTCATCAATATACCAAAATTAATTCAAAAATTCTTAAATTATACAATAGAAATAGTCTAATTCAACAGCTTTGGTCACAAAACAAGGAGATAGATGCTAATCAAAAGTGTTCAAAACTGGAGCAGCTAGGGCGGCTAGGTGGCGCAGTGAATAAAGCATCAGCCCTGGAGTCAGGAGTACCTGGGTTCAAATCTGGTCTCAGACAGTTAATAATTACCTAGCTGTGTGGCCTTGGGCAAGCCACTTAACCCCATTGCCTAGCAAAAACCTAAAAAAAAAAAAAACAAAAATTAACTGGAGCAGCTAGGTGGTACAGTGAATAGAGTATCAGTCCTGGAGTCAGAAGGATCTGAGTTCAAATCCATCTTCAGGCACTTGATAGTTACTAGCTGTGTGACCTTATACAAGTCACTTAACCCCATTGCCCCAGGAAAAACAAAAACGAAAAGTGTTCACTGTGATGGAGGATATCAAGCTCAGAAATCCAAATGCAGATGGCATTATTCTGATTGCATCACACACCCTGGAACTTTGTGCCTCCTAGAAGAGATCCTTAATTATTCAAAAGAATTTGATCTTATAATTCATACAGTAAAAACAAAATGGAGAAAGAATTTATATTGCTCAGATTACTGTTTGCAGTTGGAAGGATAATCTATAGACTTTATCGGTTTGTATATCTGGGATGAAACAAATGGATAAGTTGGATGTGGAATTAAGCATGAGGAAGAGTATGGGCTGGATTGCCTTTAGGAAACTGCAAAGCTCCAGTAACAATCTCAAACTTCTCCTGAAAACAAAGGCTCTTCTTTTTAATACCATTTAATACCATTTTTGGTTCTTAGGTGATGGCAAGATAGTCTTTAAGAACAAAAAATTAATGTCATAAAGAACTTGAGAGATGTGTGTTATGATCATGAAACTGCTGCAATGAATAACAAAATAAGGAACTTGGAAGAAAAATAGGAGTAAAGGTCATTATCAGGGAAGTACATAATTAAAAATGAAAATGGCCTGATAATATGATGAGGATGAGGGATAATAGGAGAGGACCAAGCACTCCTTTGGTGATGATGTTTGTCCTTTGATCTCGAAGAAGACCAGGACATCAGGGAGGTGATGCCATGACAAGCATATGAATTGGATTTGAGTGAGGGGGGGAAGGGCTGTGCTAAGTCACCAGCCTCACTTTCTCCTCCAGAGCCATCTGAGTCCAGTGGCCAGCTATGAATCAGGATGACTGGAGATGGCCCTAGGTGCAAGGCAGTCAGGGTTAAGAGACTTGCTCAAGGTCACATGTCTGAGGCTGAATTCAAACTCTTGTCCTCCTAATTCCTAGGCTGGTGTTCTTTCCACTACACCACCTAGCTGCCCCTGCATCCATGTCCAGAAAAACCAAGAAAGTCTTTCCATTTGAAGAACTTAAAGATGATATGGATGAGAGTCACGCAGGATGGGCAAGAATGAATAGCGTGATCTGCATTCTTGAAGGGAATTTTAATAACCACCTTATCTTCCCTAGTCCATCATATGCTTTTTGTGCTTTCCTTAAATAAATGGCATTCCCTGTACTTAGTAAGTACTTCTCCTTATCTCTATTATAATATTTGAAAACGAAGCTAAAAGCCTACATTAAGCCTTTCCTGATCCACCCTGTCAGAAATTATATTTTCTTCCTTGGACCTCAATATCATTTGTCATGTTTTATTTTATATTATACTTATCTGGGTATATGCCTTGTCTCTTACTACATTCTGACTTTCTTGAGGGCAAGAGGTATGTCTTAATTATTTTTGTTTCTCCTGGTGCTAAGGACAGTTTCTTTCTATGAGCAGGTGCTTAATAAAATGTTCTTGAATCCCCAAAGTAGCAAGGTTATTAATTTATCCATTCATTCAATAACTTTTTTTGCTGCTCCCCTGGTAATTCTCCAAGACTAATTTGTAGAGGAATTTCCAATCTCAATCAGTGGAGGGAGTTTTCATGCTAGCAATTCCTTACCCAAACAACATCACAGTTCCAGACAATAATAACTGATATTTAAATATTTTTAAGTTTATAAAATCATATATATTTATATATATATATATATTAATTTAATTCTAGCAACAAATCCATGGAGCAGGTAATAAAAATATTATTGTCCCCATTTTACAGATGAATAAATAGACTGAGAGAGTTTAAGTGACTTGTCTGAAGACACACAACCACTATATCTACAGCTCTATTCCAGGTCAATAGATCACAAATGAATTGTCTACAACTTTACATTAAATTGATCTTTCAAGGGTACTTCTGGCTGATACCAGAGGACTGATCAAAGCCATCCTGTACTAGAATATCAAAGAAGAGCTAAGGTATTCTACACAGCTATCTCTTGTTTAAAGCTTTTAAACATCTTAAAGTCATTCAGGTTTAAACGTTAACCTCTTCTCCCAGGGCCTGAATCTCCTTGTTAAAGTTCCAACTGAAGCATCCACTTAGCCACAAATTTTAACAAAGTTCAGCATGGAACCTCCAGAAGTCTTTCTACTTATTGATTATATGTACTGTTTCATTAAGAATTGTTTAATGACTAATATGAAAATACATTTAACATGATTGCTCATGTATCACATATCAAATCACTAGCTGTCCTGGGGTGGGAGGAGGGAAGGGAAGGAGAGAGAAAAATGTGAATTCTTACAAAAGAAGAATTTTTTTTTACAAAATTTACAATTTTACAAAAAAAAAGAAAATTATCTCTATATGTAATTGAAAAAATAAAAATTCAAAAAAGAGAGAAGTATTTAATTAGGAAAAATAAAATTCAACAGTGCCAGTGAAGAATGGAAAATTTTAAGAGAAATATGTTCTATAATTAATCTTTTCCCCTTTTCACTATGTACCTTACAATAACACTGACCTCCCTCCATCCCATTGTAGAAATTATAAGATGAGGTTAATGAACTTTTAGTAAAAAAACTTACCCTTCCCTGGCAATGACTACTGGTAAATCACTGCCCCAGACACAAAAACCACTATCAACAAAACAGCGGGTCCCTGCCTTAGACTGAAAGAATTAAGGTTTTTGAGTCCCTACCACTTATCTAAATATCCCTAATTACCTCATCTCTGCTCTTTGAGCTACTTCCTTTCATCAACATATACCTAAATTACCTCATCTCTGTTTTTTGAACTACTGCCCCACATTAACATATAACTAAAATCACCTCATCTCTGCTCTCTGATATACCCAACCCCCACCTACATCTCCCTACATTCTCCCTACTTCTCTCTACATCTGTCCACATCCTCCTTAAAAGCTTGTCTTTCAGGGCAGCTAGGTGGTACAGTGGATAGAGCACTGGCCCTGGAGTCAGGAGGATCTAAGTTCAAATCTGGATTCAGACACTTAATAATGACCTAGCTGTGTGGTCTTGGGCAAGTCACTTAACCCCATTGTCTTGCAAAAAAACAAAAACAAAAAAAGCTTGTCCTTCTGTGAAGTTGGACTGCTCTGGGGGAGTGTCATCCCCCAGATAACCTCTCACTTTCCTTTGTTCTTCTCTACTGCTTATTCCTTGGTTATTTCTTTACTGCTCAACCTTTCATGGTGGCTTTTGATGTTTAGATTGTTTAGTAGTTTTCTACCCTTTAGTCTCTCTTTTCTTTAAGCACACAGTAATATTTAAATAAACCTTTGTGTCTCTAATATTAAAAAAATAATACATATGCACTTTTTTTTGTGGTAACCTGAGCAATCTGGGAATGAAAGTCCATCCCTTTTCTTACCTTCCTGAGTCAGACAGTCCGTTGATTTCTTCACCCAAAATGAACCCATATAGATCCTCAAGCACCCTCTCTTGAAGTCCACTATCCTGGCTTCAACAATAGCTCTTGGCTAGAGTCTGACTTTTAGCAGTCTTGATCCTGACTCTCCATTTTATTTATCCTGAGCTACTTGGATCATGAAAACACTATTTGTTTATATTTTCATGTTGAATTAAAGAATGATTGCTTTATCATCTCAGCTTTTATTAATATTCTTTCTTTTAAATCACCATAGTTCCCAATGTGGATAATTCTGATTTGTTCTCTTCTACTTATTAATAGAGTTAACTACTTAACAATGGAATATATTCAGTTTTATAGATATACTATAATTAGAATGGGAAGCTAGAGTGGGAGTGGAGTGTAAGGCAAGAGAAAACTTCAAAGTCAGAAAGATCTAGGTTTCATTTTCTTTCTGCCTCTGACCTATACTAGTTGTATAATCTGATCAAGTCTGTTAAGCCCACTCTCCCATTGATCTTCTCTCTCTCTCTCTCTCTCTCTCTCTCTCTCTCTCAGTACTCTAGGAGAAAGGGCATTGACCTGTATTAGTAGAAGAATTTTCCTCACTGTTCTCTATACCAGTGAAGTCACAGATGCAAAACTTACTTCTATTGTCAGAAAGTCATTCTGAAAGGTCAGAGAACTGTCTGTAAAATGGTTGGGCTGAAAAGGGTCTTGGGTGTCATCTACTCAAATTCCTTTGCTCATGCATGTACCAGCAACCATCATTTTAACCTATTGAGTGTTTTGGTTAATGGTATTCCAGGAATGAGTGAAGATATATTTAGACTGCAAAGCCCAAATCATGACCCCCACTCCTTTTTTTAAATCCAAATTTCAATAGAAATTCCATCCCCATCTCATCTCCATCCTCTTCTGTCAAATTTCTGAGAAAACCCGTGCCAGTATGAAACCTTCATTCTATAAATGGTACAATGCATTTCATCCCAAACAGATTTCACAGGTAGGATTAACTGCTGTCTTTAAAATATATGCATATTATAGCCACATTTTCTATTTCCCTATAATTCACAATACTTAATCTGGTGACATTACCTATTATTTTCTGAGAGAAGTTTTTAAAACCTGGGAATCAGTATTTATGCATTCTTTGTGTGCATAGCTCTGACACCAGAAGAATAACAAAACTAAAATAAGTCATTGTTTCTGTCTTCAAAGAGTTAATAGTCTGCAAGACACAAATAATCGCCTATAATGCATGACATTTTGTAAGTACATGAAAGAGTTGTGAAATAAAGTACTTTCTGAGCTCCGAGGGAGAAGATTGTTGACAATGGGAGAAACAGGGAAGGTTTCATGGAGGAAATGAAATCAATGTTGCCCTTTAGGGTAATAGTAAGAAAGAATTCAACAAGTAATGAGGTGGACAGAGAATAATTTTAGGAACATGAGAGCAAAGGTCAAGAAAGTCAAGAAGATTTCCCAGAAGAGAGCAGGATCCTAGATCTTAACTTGGAAAGGACCTCAGAAACCATTACTGAGTTTTGTTTTGTTTTGTTTTTAGATTTTTCAAGGCAATGGGGTTAAGTGGCTTGCCCAAGGCCACACGGCTAGGTAATTATTAAGTGTCTGAGGTTGGTTTTGAACCCAGGTACTCCTGACTTCAGGGCCGGTGCCCTATCCACTGCGTCACCTAGCCGCCCCCAATTACTGAGTTTTAAAGAACTCAGTATTTGATTAAGGTCACTCAAGTAAAAAACATTAAAGGTAATGTTTGAACCTACATTCTCTGCCTCAAGAGGCAGTGTTTTTTCCATTGTACTAGACTGTTATTGATAATGTTTGTCCTTCATTCTCGAAGGAGACCAGGACATCAGGGAAGTGGTGCCATGACAAGCACATGAATTGGATTTATGCTAAGTCACTAGCCCCACTCTCTTCTCCAGAGCCATCTGGATCCAGTGGTCAGATATGGACAGAACACTGGGAAATAGAAGAGAAGCCTACAGAAGACTTACTGAAGAAGAAGAGAAACCAAGATGGCATAATTTGATTGAAGTCATGGGAAGAGATGATAGATGGAATTATCATTTGCTGTAGAAATGTAGAGATAAAAAGAAAATTGCACTTAGTTTGGATTTTAGGTGACTTTTAAGAGAATGGTATGAAAGAGGGACAAAAGGATTTTAAAGAATTAAAGGAGAGAGTAACCGGGGAAGAAGTGGGGGGGACATTGAGTTTAAACAACTTTTCAGGAAGCTTAGCAACAAAGGAGAGATGAAACAGTAGCTGCTTAGAATAAAAAAGAACCAAGGGAAGTTTTTTTGGCCACTATTTTTAAGAATAACTTTTGTTTAAGCTCATTTGTAAGCATTGGAGGAGTCAGAGGGGAGGTAAGAGATTGAATGTAAAGAAAGAAGGGACCAACTGTTTGTAGTACAAAGTCCTAAAGGAGAGAAGAATGAAATCAGGAGTGGAAGTAGAGGAACCAGTCACTCCCCATTCCTTATCCTTCAAATCCTCCTTTGAAACCAATTTTCATCCCCCCCAAATTGGTACATACATACATGATTTCATTGCTTAATTTTCAAGAGAAAAATATTAAGCATCTAATTTTTCTTACATATCTCTTATGAAACCCCATGGAACATTTATTGAAACCACAGAAGAAAGTTTAGGGAACACTGCTCTAGAACACTTTTGGCTATGTCTCATTTGTTTCCTCTTTCAGTAATTAATGAAAAAAATTGACCCTAATACTTTTTCTGTTTCATAAGAAATTGAATTTTCCAGAATAATCAAGAAGGCACCAAGATGATACAGTCAAAGACTTGGCATAATTTAGACTAATTTTTCCATTAATCAACAAATGTTTATTAAGCCCCAATAGCAATCAACAATGTTTATTAAGCCCCCAATATGTGAAAAATACTGTGCTGTGTGCTGGGGACGTACCTATAAAGGTCCCTGTCTTCAAAGAACTTACATTGCAAGCCCTACTTATCTAGTACTTCATAATGCCTCAGTTATGATGTAAGTGGTTGACTAGTCACCAGAAGGTGACTGTTTCACTGTTGGATTTCAAAGGGATCTAAGATCTCTAAGGACCTAGTATATCTACTATTCTCCTAATGATAATTTTCCTTTCATCATCTAAAAAGGGCAGATTTTCATCTTACCACAACATCAACCTAAGCAGGTAATTCTAATGGTTTTTCAATAGAAACCTAACCTTCCATAAACATAAATATTTCTGAAAACTCATCCAATTTGTCCAAATAGAATCCTAATTTTAAATACTTTATGGAAAGGTGCATTAGCATTTGGTAGATAGAGAGCATAGAGCATAAAAGGTTTGGATTTAAGTCCAAGACATAGTGACTATGTTCCTGGGCACACTCTACCTTTCAGTGTCCCAAGTAACTCTTTAAAACTACAGACTGTAGAGCTGTTGAATTGTATTAGTGAATGGAGTTTCCTCCTTGGCCTAAGAAGTACAAGTATGAACCAAAATCTTTGGATAAGGAAAGCAGAGGAGATGGGTTGCTTAAAGGAATCTTATAGTAAATAATTTTAGAAAGCAAATAATTATTGTTTGAACTTCAAAGGATTGGACTCCCTGAACTTTAAGGTCTCTTCTAGGTGTATCTATGAACCTATGATCAATGAGTGTTTGGAGGAGGGTGGGTGGGTCATGAGTCTGGGTGAGTCTACCATTGTGACTCATAACACTCCAAAGTCCACCATATAAAATGCAAATAAAAACCAAATCCCCCAAAACTAGGTGACAAAGTTGTGCTTAGAGCCACTCCATTACAGTTTATCTGAAAGGCACACTGAGCTTATATGTGAATGTCTTTCTCTAGAGAAGTAGGGAAGAGGTAGAGCTAAGAATCAAATTTGTTCAATATACATCTTACTCATTACATCCCATTTCATTGAATCAGTTTACTAATCAATTATGTAATCACATTTTGGAAGGAAAATCTCAAGCCTTATTGTAGTCACTAAGAAACTAATTCAGCCAGGATTAAATAACAATATGTTGGCTAGAATTCAAATCCAGCCTCAGTCACTATCTGTGTAACCTTATACAAGTGACTTTACCTCTGTCTCAGTTTTACTGTGAAATGGACATAATGCTGGCATCTACTTCCAAGGATAATGTGAGGGTCAAATAAGATAATATTTTTAAAGCACCTGGTATATTTTCAGTTATGTCTGATTCTTCAGGACCACATTTGGGGTTTTCTTGGCAGAGATACCACAGTGATTTGCTATTTTCTTCTCCAGCTTATTTTTATAGATAAGAAAACTGAGGCAAACAGGATTTACTGACTTGCCCTGGCTTTCACAGCTAGTAGGTAGCTGAAGTCACATTTGAACTCAGGAAGATGAGTCTTCCTGACTCCAGGCTCAGTACTCTATTCCTTGCTGTTCAGAATTCTGGCACCATAGTAGTTGCCATATAAATTTTAGCTATTATCATTTTTTTTAGGTTTTTGCAAGGCAAATGGGATTAAGTGGCTTGCCCAAGGCCACACATCTAGGTAATTATTAAGTGTCTGAGACCAGATTTGAACCCAGGTACTCCTGACTCCAGGGCCGGTGCTTTATCCACTATGTCACCTAATGCCCCAGCTATTATCATTAATTAGAATATTCCCCAGTACCTCTTCAATTTCTACCTCTGTGCCTCAGACAAAGATGCTGCACCCTCAGAGACAAAATGAGAAAAATAATGCAGGAATTAAGGACAACTCTGGGACCACTCATGGGAAACTAAATTGGACTTAGAGAAAAATTGTTTCTATTGATCACAGATACTAAATAGTCCCGGTTTGATCTAAAGTAGATTAGGACCCTGGAAGTATGATTCTAAATCTTTGTCCTGTCCTTGGACCTAACAGCAATGGACTCCTTGCTTCACCTGGACTCCTTCCAAGACAGCTCAAAACACACCTTCAGGAACCTTTCCAATACCTCCCTTGTTTAGTGCCTTCTCCTCTACCTCTCATTTACCTCTCATTTGGTAATACATAGTTGTACATTTATATAAATGTGTGTAAATATGGTGTATTTCTATGTATATTGTTGTATGTTATGCTTCTATAAATGTATATGCTAACACAAGCACATGACTGAACATGTGTATGTATATGGAAATAGGTTATATTTATATGTACAGGGTTTTCACGTTACACTAGTATAAACATGCATATAAGCATAGTATGTTTATATATACATAGTTGTCCATGTTATGAACATGCATGCAAACACATTGGATTTCAATTACATGCTACATGTGTAGATATGCATGTTATACTTGTATAAGCATGATGTTTTTATTGCATGATTATACATGTTACAAATATATAAATGTGTGTTCATCTAAAATAGATTAGATTAAAGCCCTGGGAGTATGATTCTAAATCCTTGTCCTGTGCTTGGGTCTAGCAACAATGGACTCCTTGCTTTACCCACTGACTTTCCTGGATTCCTTCCAAGACAGCTACAATCCCACCTTCTTCAGGAAATCTTTCCTATTCCTCCCTGGTTAGAGCATTCTCCTCTAAAAATACCTCTCATTTACAGTTGTGTATATTGTATGTACAAAGTTTTACAAGGCACACTTGTATAAATGTGTAGTAAACATGAAGTATTTATAAGTACATGATTGCTTGTTTCCTACCCCATTAACATGTGACCTCCTTAACAGAAAGGATTGGGTCTTTTTTGCCTTTCTTTGTATCCCTCGAAGCTTAGTCACAGTGATACGCAGTACTATGTGCTCTGCTTATCGATTAACTAACCACCTACTTCACACCCTTCACAACATGCCCCCAACCTATTTTCCAGTCTGATAAGACTGGTCATTTCTCCCTTCACACTCACTGGTCTAGCCAAACTGACCTTCTTGTTGTTTCTCATGCATGTCCCTTCTTTTCCCATATCCATGCCTTCGTACTGGCTGTTCTCCATGCTTGAAATGTATTTTTCTCACCTCTATCTCTTTAAATTTATTTATTTCCCTCAAAAATTGATTTGTGTCATCTTCTACATGAAACCTTTCATGATTCCCACAGCTGCTAGTGCTTCTTCCCAGTACCTCCCTCCAAAAAAAAATGTACCCAGTATTTATTTGGTAAAATGGAAAGGAGGGAGGGAGGAAGGAAGGAAGGAAGGAAGGAGGGAGGGAGGGAGGGAGGGAGGGAAGGAAGGAAGGAAGGAAGGAAGGAAGGAAGGAAGGAAGGAAGGAAGGAAGGAAGGAAGGAAGGAAGGAAGGAAGGAAGGAAGGAAGGAGGGAGGGAGGGAGGGAGGGAGGAAGGGAGAGAGAGAGAGAGTGAGAAGGAGGGAGGAAATGAATAAATAAAGAATGGAAATAATAAAAATATAAATAAAAAATATGAAAATAAAGTAAATAAATAATGCATGTATCAGATTATCAAGCTCTTTTCCCTTTCAGTTTGAATTCCTGGAAAAAGATGTCTTCCCCTCTTACCTCCAAATTCTCTCTTTAATTTCTTGGTGCTTTGCAAATTGGCATCTGACCTCATCACTCAAGTGTGATTTTTCTCTTTAGTATTACCAATGATTTCTTGATTGCCAGAAAAAAATAGGAAGAGAACTTTAAATGAATTCTTTATGATACTATTGAACTTGGATGCTCTCTCTTGTCTGGATTTTTGAGACATAGCTTTCTTGGTTCTCCTCCCACCTGTCTGACTACTTCTCCTGAATCTCCTCTGCTGATTCATCTTTAATATCATGATCGCTAAAAGGGTAGACATCCCAAGGTTCTGTCCTAGATCCTCTTCTCTCTCTTTTCTCTCTCTCCTCTCTAACTTGGTAACCTCTTTGGTTCCATGCATCCTATCCATATTCATCTAACACCAGGTAATGTCATGATTCCATTGTATTCACAATTAGGATAAACTCTATAGAAATTGCTAAAAACATTTTTTCCCAAATCTAGCATATTACTTGGCCATATAAAGAAATTTGTTGTTCATTCCAAACTCCTAGGCCAGAAGTGTCAAACTTGGGCCAGGAAAACCCCCAAGTAAAGCCTTAACCAGATTAAAATGTAATTGGGAAATGCTTATCTAAATAAACAAAAGTACAGTTCAACATAGTTAATTATTTGTGATTTTTCTGAGTTAATATGGGTGGGGGAAGGACAGAGTTCTATTTGAGTTTCATCAGTACTCTAGCTGACTAATTTCATGACATTGATTTTTTTAAAAAGTAGATCCACTAATAAGCTTTAATTTCAGAGTACAGGGAATATGACTTCCTAACCAGTACAGGAACCAGATAAAATTCTCAAATGTGGATCAGGTTGGAATTGTCTCCTCTGAGACAAGAGGCATAGAGTTTGCTTTGGTTCTAGAAGAATTTGCTGTGTGAAAATCTGAAGGAGAATCTACCACTGAAGTTATAACCAATGAATAATAATCTATATTTTTTAATGAGATGAAAGATGTTGTTGATGATGGTGAAGAAAAGAGTTAAGCAGTACTGGCTGACAAGAATATGGAAATGATGGCAAATATAACAGTGAAACCCAACAGCTAGTGTCATGTGTTCATATTTCAGTTTCACATTTAAATTTGGGATGTGATTACACTTTGTAAGATTGACTAAAACATTCACAGAAGCTTAAAACCATTTCAATCAATTCTTCAACATTTATTAAATACCTATTAGGTGTCAGGCATTATGTTAATGCTAATGCTTTCTCTCCTTTTAGATTCTTTGTACATAGTCTTATATGTTCTTGAACTGTGAGCTCCATGAGAGCAAACCTGAAGCTTTGCTTTGAATGTCCACTACTTAGCACAGTGTCTACTACATAGGTGCATAATAAATGCTTATTTTTTATAAATTTAAATTATTTATAAATTTGAATACTTTGTGCATTATATTTTATAAATTTATAAATATAAATTTGACTCAAGACAAAACAAGACAAAAAAATAGTTCTTGCCCTCAAGGAGCTTCTATTTTACTTTTAAATCCATACTAGGTACCGATAAGTAAATGTGAAGAAAATACAAATTAATATAAAACATTTTCAAAAGGTAGAGAGTACTGATGTCTATAGGAGTAAGAAGTCTCCTGGAGGAGGCAACCTCCCAGCTGGATTAGTGTTTTTCAGGCATGATGATCAGCCCATGCAAAGACCCTGGTAATGGCAAATGGAATGTCATGGATAGGGTGGGGTGTCTACAATTAGAAAGTCAAATAGAGAACTTGAAGGAGGTGTAAGATAAAATAAAAATGAAAAGTTTGCCATTTCCTCTTATAGATTACATTTTTGTTGGAGAGAGAACAGAGGGAGGGCAGCCTGGAATAGTGAAAGGAAGCATTGGACTTCCAAGTCTGAAAATGGGAATTGATAACCAGGTCCTCAACTTATTAGATCTGTGGTGTAATTATTTAAAAAGTTCATTTAACTTTTCAGAAGCATGGTTTCTCTGTATATTAAATGGAAAATAACAGCACTTCAGGTCAGTTAGGTGATATAGTAGATAAAGTACCAAGATGGAGTCAGGGAGACCTGAGTTCAAATGTGACTTTTAATTTATTTAATATATCTGTGTGACCCTGGGTAAGTCACATAACCCTGTTTGCTTGAGTTTCCTCATCTGTCAAATGAACTGGAGAAGAAAACAGTAAACCACTGCATTTGAATATCTCTTCCAAGAATACCAAATAACTGCCAGATGGAGTCACAAAGGGTAGGATAGCACTGAAACAACTAAGAGAAATAGCACTTCTGCTAATTTTCTCACAAGATTGTTGTAAGGTCTTTAAGGTGCAATGTCAAAAGCACCTGTCTGGTATCAGAGGACTTGGATTCAAATTCTACCATGCCCCCATCACTTATTATCTATATGACTTTGATCACATAATTTAACATCTCTGCATCCTAATTTTTCTCCTATGCAAAATAAGGAATTTACACCTGAAAATCTATGATCAGGTTACTTATTTGACTGTGGGTGTGGGCCCATAAAGAAGCAGCTTTTAGCTTAGTACATAAATTGCAGGGCTTGGAATCAGGATGACTTGAATTCAAATCCAGCCTCAGATACTTCCTAGCTATGTGACCCTGAGGAAGTCACTTAACATCAGATTGTCTGTCAAAAGGATCCATTGGGGCAGCTTTGTGGTTCAGTGAATAGAGCACCAGGCCTCAGACCCTTAATAATTACCTAGCTGTGTGACCTTGGGCAAGCCACTTAACCCCACTGACTTACCAAAAAAAAAAACCTAATTAAAAGAATCCATTGAATCTATTGAAGAAGAAATGGTAAATCACTCTAATATCTTTGCCACAGGGGCAGCTAGCTTGCACAAACAGATAAGAGCATCAGCCCTGGACTCAAGAGGATCTGAGTTCAAATCATGCCTCAGCCTTTTAATACTTACTTAGCTGTATGACTTGGGCAAGTCACTTAACCCACTGCGTGGAAAAACTTATTTTAAAAAAAATGAAGTGTTTTTGCCAAGGAAATGGGTAGTACATTTCTCCAGGCCACTCAGAGGTAGACATAACTCAGCAACAACATCATTGGGCCAATAAAGATTCTGTGTGTTTGTGTGTGTGTGTGTGCATGTGTGTGTGTGTGTGTGTGTGTGTGTGTGAGACCGATTATTTCCATTACTATGTGGCATAAGGAAGTTGTAAGGAAAGTGTTTTTAAACTTTAAAACACTGTAGTAGGCATAGCTAGGTGGTGTAGTGGTCCTGGAGTAGGGAGGACCTGAGTCAAATCCGACCTCAGACAATTAATAATTGCCTAGCTGTGTGACCTTGGGCAAGTCACTTAAACCCATTGCCATAAATAAAAAAAAATTAAAACACTATAATAATAGCTAATATCTATAGAATGACTTATGGTATCTTGAGTGAAATGTGTGGGTGTGGGTATCTGTGGGTTTTTATGTCTGTGTACAGGTGCAATTCATCCCCCTTTAATCCCATCTCCTATAGGAAGCTTTCCTAGCCCCTCTTAATTCTAATGCCTTTCCTCTGTAAATTCCTATTTATCCCATATAGAGCTTGCTTTGTGTATATTTGTTATCTCCCTTTTAGATTCTAAATTCCTTGATGATAGACTATCTTGTCTTCTCAGTGTTTAGCATAATGTCTGGTGTATAATAGACTTTCAATATATGTGTATTGAACTGAATTAAAGAAGAAGAAAGAGAGAGATAAAAAGATATAGCTATCTGTATATATCTACTTTTTCTTAACAGAAACAGATACATACAAATAAATATGTATATGTAGGAAGAGATATGTAATGCATACAAATTGATATACATATACATAGATAGGCATATGTGTGTATATATATTTCTATCTATAATTTTATCATATATAACACTTTGAGAAAGATTCCACAAGTATTAATAGCAATTAGCACAGTTCTATAACTTAGCAGATGCTTAATCAGTGTTTATAGAATTGAATTAAATTGAAAATATATATAGGCATGTATGTACATACATAATTAAGTGATATTTTATATATGTATAGATAAATTTTATCCTAAATAATTGGTTGAGAGAGGTTCTACAAGTATTAACAGGGAATAATTAACACAGTTCCTAGCACTTAGTAGATACTTAATGAATGTTTATTGTCTACTTGGCTATATATCCAACTTTGCAAATGAGGAAAGGCTCAGAGAGATTGTGATTTGTTCATTGTCACACAGTAAATGACAAAGACGGAAAATGAACACAAGTTTTTCTGAATCCAAGTCCAATACCCCATACTATGTTGTTCCTTCTTAATGTATTATTGTTATGAAGTAGAAGTTAATGTTAGACAATGAACAGAAGAAAGCAGGGTGGTAAATAAACAAACAAAAATATTGCCTTTGATAGGATTTAGAGGACCTGATTTTAAATCCTGGTTTTGCTACTGAATGACCTAAAGTAAGAGGTTGAACCAAAAGTGTCTTGAGTCTCCTTTCTTGTTCAGTTCTTTTTCAGTCTCATCTGATTCTTTGTGACCCTATTTAGGTTTTCTTGACAAAGATACTGGTGGGCTTTGCCATTTCCTTCTCCAGTTCATTTTACAAATGAGGAAACTGAGGCAAATAGGGTTAAGTCACCTACCCAGGGTTACATAGCTGGTAGGTGTCTGAGGTCAGATTTGAACTCGGAAAGATGAGCCTTTCTTGACTCCAGGCCTAGCATGGCACAATCTAGC
Source organism: Macrotis lagotis (assembly GCF_037893015.1). Classification (NCBI taxonomy): domain Eukaryota; kingdom Metazoa; phylum Chordata; class Mammalia; order Peramelemorphia; family Peramelidae; genus Macrotis; species Macrotis lagotis. The sequence continues at coordinate 136,185,565 of NC_133659.1, read as the reverse complement.
TGACCTTGAATCCCTCTCAGGTCTCAAACCTATGATGCTAAATGAGTTAGCTGAGGGGATGACCAAGCAACCTCTCTCAGTTCTCTGGTAAGCAGACAAATTAATATCTCTTAGTTCTTTGAAGTTCAAGTTATCTTGTATTCCCCCAAAACTTAACTCCAGCACCCTCTTTGCAGTGATCATTTGCCACAGATGCTGCTACTTGAGTGTAGCAAACCAGAACCACTTCTGATGACTGACAAAACTTGGAAACCAAAGAATGATTTCTTTATTCCAAAGAGTGGTAATTCAGAATCTGTAGACACTAACAAAATATTCCATTCTCAAAGGCAAAGCAATTCCAGCTTCACTAGAAAGACATTATTTCCAGGTGAACTAAGCTTATTTGCCACTTTCCATTTCTTCCTTAGGAATGAAAAATAAATCTTGGGAGGTATGGCAGAATGGAGAGAACACTGGCTTTGAAGGGAAATATTTTTGGGAAGTCAGGTAAAGTGAGGTGAGGATAAGGAAAGTCCTCTGTACAAGGCAATGATTAAGCTCAGTTTGAAGGGATCTTGGGATTCTGGCATAAAGAATGAAGAAGAGATGGAGTTGAATGTAAATGTCAGTTTGGCAAAGACATGGAATTAAAAGTTGGAATACTGTGTATGCCCAATAACATCTGGGCCAGTTGATCAACCCACCTTTATTAACTTTTTTTGTTTGTTTTTGACCTCCCCAAAGAGAATCTAAGAGACATCTGAAACTTCCTTTAATGTTCTGACTTTATTATAGTGTCTATGTCAAGGTTGATATCATTCAGTAATATGACTCCTCCAGTAGTATGACCATGAATTGGTCATTGGACAAGGAGACTATATTTAGAACATCCAAGTTCAAGGTTATAGAACATCTAAAAATGATGACATTCTTAGCATCCTCTATCCTTTCTTTCTGACCCTCTGCTCCTTGGCTACAGAACTAGAGGGGGAGACAAACAGGATGGAGGTCCATACTATCTTTTTCTTTGTTCTATGGGCTACCACAGAATTTATCATCAGCTTACTAACTGTGAACCTCTTTTAGTTCCTAAGAAGAAAACTGCTTTTTTATTTGAATTTATTACAATTGTGCCTGACTTAACACAACAGATTGCTACAGAGAAGATGTGTACAAATTATATATTTTGCATAAATTGAATCACACTATACAAGCAGACCTTTGCCTAGCAGAGTTCATTACTTCTATAAAAACATGATTTTTAGGGGAACAGTTCTTAATTTTTTTTGTCTTATGGACCCTTCTGGCAGTCTGGTGAAGCCAACAGACCCCATTTTTAGAATAATGTTTTTAAATGCATAAAATAAAATCCATAGACTTTAAAAGGAAAGCAATTTTAATCACATCATATGTGATTTATGTATATATATCATACATCTTATAATTATTAAAGTTGTTTTATATATCTTTATAGCATTATATATGAGTGTAAAGATCTACAAATACATATAAATTATATATAAGTGTAAATCTATAAATGTAATACATATTTACTATATATGTTATATAATATATATATATATATATATATATATGTATATTTATAGAACTGAGGGTAAGGACCTCTCTTGAAGAAAAAAAATTCACAAGAGACAGTTATTTCCATAAGAACTCTGCTTAAAAGGGAGAAAAAAAATTCCTTGGATTTGGGGAGATGGGGAGAGGAGGGTTGTGAAGGAGCTTGTGACAGTGGGTGAGTAGAGTAATTACGGTAGTGCTAGAGGCAGTGATGAATGGCATGATTGGGTAGACCTGGAGAGGGAAAGATTCAAGTGAGACAGTAGGGAGCTTGGAAAGCTGTGAGAGCTCAGGTTGCAAGAGGGCAACCTGGGACTGAAGAAACCTAGGAGATGCTGACAAGGATGACAGTGGTGGTGTTGGATGGTGATACTGATGATGATGATGAATAGCCCACATTTATATAATGGTTAACGGATCACAAAGTGATTTGTGTCACTTAATTCATTTGAATCTAACAATGTCCTGTGAGGTAGTTGCTATAATTATTCTCATTTTACAGAGGCACAACAAGATTAAATGATTTGTCCAAAGTCATACAGTTAGGAAGTATCTGAGGCAGGATTCAAACTCTGGTCTTCCTGCCTCTAGTTCCTGAGCTCTCCTCATTATATCATCTACCTATATAGGGTTGCAAAATGGAGGAAAGGGAAAGAAACCTCAAGATGGTCTTGGGATTTGGATTATGTCAGGGTTTATCTATAATATAGTAATAGCATCTAATATACTAGTTTGCATACTTTACATATGTCTGTTAACCAAGATAAGTTCAAAATGGGTACACTATAAACAAATTAAGAGAACATGGAATAATTTATTTGTCAAATTTATGGATAAGGGAAGAATGTAGGATCAAAGTAGATATAGAGAGCATTACAAAGTATAAAACAGATAATTTTGGTAACATAAATTAAAAGGTTTCACACAAAACCAATGCAACCAAAATTAAAAGGAAAGCAGAAAACTGGGGCGGGAGCAACAAGTGCCTCTAATAAAGGTTTCACTCTCAAATATATAGAGAACTGGGTCGAATTTATAAAAACACAAGTCATTCCTTGTTGGGAGCCAGGGTCTCTAAGCTGCTTGACACAGTCGCGGCAAGAAGACTCAAGGCAGCCACACTGCCTGATGGAACAACATTTCCTTCTTCAATATATATAAGGATTCCATGTATACCCATATTTGTAGGATTAATATTGATTGCAAAACTTACTCATCCTACTAGTGGAATGACTATAAAGGAAGGATTCCAGGGAAAGTCCTTGAATAAAACAGATTGTAAACTCTGTCCAAATTTAACAGGACTGCCTTTCCCCAAGGCATATAAAAGGTTCCAACATAATGAAATCTTTGGAAAATACAGCACTTGGAATTCCAGAGAGACATCAGAATATATACAGGAAAAACAGATACAAAATGAGTTAGAATTCTTAGGAAATCAACAGTTTTGCCCCCCCCCCCCCATCATACACAGGAATATATGGTAAAGATGGTGAAAGAATAGTCAGTATAGGTGACCGATATGTGAACTTTAACAGCCTTAGTTTATTGGGAAAGAATAAAAAAGTCACAGAAACCATGGTTTCTATCAAGGGTTGAAAGGAAATTGGTTATTGAAGGAGTCAACAGATGCGTGGACAAACATGACTGCCCTTACTGTAGGTTGTCAAGAGAGCGTATCGAAAAACATTACATACATGGCACAAAAACATAAAAGCATTCCATTAAAAGAATTATATCAGAGATCATTATTATTAGGAAAGTTCTGTTTAATTAATAACTTTACTATGCAGCAACAAACTAGGTAACAGACAGGTTGAGGTCATCATGGTCTGAGCAGGGACAAAAAATTAATTAACTACATGATTGATAATGAAACTTGTAACCGCATGATAATGAAACTTGTAACTACATGATTAAACTTGTAACCACATGAATTATATGATTGATAATGAAAATTGTAAACTTTTGTAACCAAGGAAATGATCTTAGCTTGCTTGCTTGATGATTAAATGATTCTGAGACTATAAAAATAAATCTGAGCAGCAGTCAGTCAACCTGCTTCTGCCTTCAAACCCTTGCGTTGACTCAATTCCTTTTTCTGACTCTATCCCTCCTGTCAGGTTCTGAGGACCCCACGGAGGCTGGACCCCCGCAATTCCTCAATTGATAAAAAAAGTCAAAATATATCAATAGACTATTTTCAGACAAAGAAATCAAAATTATCTATAATCATATGAAAAAATGTACTAAATCACTTTTTATAAAAGAAATGCACATTAAAATAATTCTGAGGTTCTCACACCTATCAGAGTGACTCATATAACAAAAAGGGTAATTGTTCAGTATTGAAGAAAATATGAGAAATTGGGACTTTGATGCACTATTTGGAGGAATTTTGGGTTGAGCTAACCATTTTGGAAAGCAATTAGAAACTCTGCCAAAAAGGATTATAAAACTGTGCTTACCCTTTGATCCAACAATACCATTGTTAGGTCCAGAGACATCCATAAAAGGGGAAAGGAACTATTTGTGCAAAAATATTTATAGCAACTTTTTTTTGTGGTGGCTAAAAATTGGAAATCAAAGGATACTCTTCAATTGAGAATGGCTAAGCTAGCTGTGGTATATAATTGTAATGGAACCTTATGGTACTATATAAAATGGCAAGCAGATGATTTCTTTTTTTAAGAAAGATTTTATTTGTTTTGAGTTTTACAATTTTCCCCCCATTCTTGCTTCCCTCCTCCCACCCCCCACAAAAGGCATTCTGTTAGTCTTTACATTGATTCCATGTTATACATTGATCTCAGTTGAATGTGATGACAGAGAAATCATATCCTTAAGGAAGAAAAATAAATTATGAGATAGTAAAATTACATAATAAGATAACAGTTTTTTTTCTAATTTGAAGGTAATAGTCTTTGGTTTTTGTTCAAAATCCATAATTCTTTCTTTGGATACAGATGGTATTCTCCATTGCAGATAGCCCAAAATTGTCCCTGATTGTTGCACTGATGGAATGAGTAAGTCCATCAAGGTTGATCATTACTCCCATGTTGCTATTAGGGTGTACAATGTTTTTCTGATTCAAACAGATGATTTCAGAAAAAACTGGCAATTCTTACATGAACTGATGCATAGTGAAGTGAAGAAAACCAGAAAAATGTTGTACACAGTATCAGCAATGTTGTTCAATGACTTAGCTATTCTCAACAATACAATGATCCAGAACAATCCCAAAGGAATAATGATGAAGTATACCACCTGCTTCCAGAGAAAGAACTAATATTGACTTATTACACACTAAAGTATCTTATTTCCCCCCTTTTTTCTTATATTCAAGCCTTCTTGTACAAAATAACTAATGTAGAAATCTTTTACATAAGTACATCTGTATAGTCTATATCTGATTTTTTTACCATTTTAGGAATGGGAGAGGGTAGGGAAAGAGAGTGGGGTAAAATTTAGACCTCAAAACTTTAAATAAAAAAGTTTAAATATTTTTTTAAAAAGCTTATGTCTGTTCAATCATTGGTCAGGACATCTGAGTATCATCAGAAAGGAAAGTCAGGAAAGACCTAGCTTCCAATCCAATTTGATAAGCATGAATAACTCACTTCATGTCTCTAAGCTGAGTTTCCTCATCCATAAAATGAGAATAATCTGTACTACCTTCCTCAATGAGTTATAAGGAAAATGATTCGTAAACACTAATAAGTTCATACAATTATGAATTATAAGAGGTAGTATGCTCTATGAACAATGAAAAATTGTTATAGCTCTAAAGAAATGCAAGATGTGCAAATTTAGAGAATCCACCCCAAATATTCACATGGTCTAACTGGCTGACCTGTGGTAAACCATTCTGAGTTCATATTTGTCTGACCAGTCAGTCAGACACACTGTAATCTGACTCTAACATAGTGATGTCATTTTGGTCCTTTTTAAGAGTGAAAGACAACAACCATAATCATTTGTGAAGATGTAGTAGCATTTTGTTTTACACATGCACTGATCTCTTAACATGGAGACCCCAATGGGAGATGCCAGGAATCTGCTTCTGGGAGAAGACAACCCTGTGTTCTCCTGTGTTCCTGTTTATAGATAGGAACAGCCTCTTTCCTTTGACTGCATAACTGGAACAGGTTGCATCTTAAAAACTGTCACAACAAGATGGAGCAGTTTCTCTCTCCAGTTATGTCCAAAAGTAGTTGTTCTTACTCATATTTAGCAAAATGTTTGGCCATAGTAGACATTTAATAAATGCTTATTGATTTGACTAATGCTAAAGATCTTCACAGTCTGTGCACCTTGGATTCTCAGAACTTTCCTGCTGAGCTTTTGCAACATCCAGTCTGGAATCTTGACTAAATAGTTGTGAAGCCCAGAATCAGTACAGGGAGATTCTATGCCTCATGCCTAAAATTGAACAAATGGAAAAGAACAAAACCACAACCTTTATTTGTAAGAGCCACAGGACCCAAAGGGAGAGAAGGAAGGAAGATATTCCTTCTCCTACAGTTCAGTTTGTGGTACCTAAGCTATGGATGAACAGGACCTTTACCTTCCTTGGATGCAACTGGAAAGAGAAAGATTATTCCAGTTTAGTAGTTTTGAAGAACCAATCCATTCCAGTTATGTAGAGAGTAGGAAAAGGCTGTTCCCACCCATTTGGTAAGGGAATGAAAAATATTTTCTCCTGAAGCGGGTCCCTTTCTTGGGGTTGCCTATAAATGTACTAGGGGACCTGACTGTTAAATTGCAGTTAAATGTAAATTCCTTGAAGGTAGAAACTTTAGTGGCTCCTTCCACATAGCAAGGACTTGGAATGCAGCACCCCCTCTATCTGGAAAATCTGGAAAATTTTTCGATCTTTCCTTTGTTACCAGAGAAGAAGTCTGAGTTATCATGGTATTAAAGATAAAATATGTTGATATTATACAATACTATACATATATATTATACATTTTTGAGTCTCTAAACTTGTCCTGTGCCCTCTTCTAGATTTGCATATCATCTGTAGCCTCCACAACATTCTCCCCCAAATTTCCTTTTAAATGTCTCTGTCATTAAAATGTCTCTGAATCTTAGTTTCCTCATCCACAATAGAGAAAGTCGGGATGTGGAAAAGATAACTATACTTGACTTTTGTCTTCCCAGCACCTAGGACAGTACCCTATTCATCCTTGGTATTTAATAACTGTTAAATGAAAGGAAAATGCTTTGTCAAGTGAAAAATCATTTCCAGTCTATAGAAAAATCTAGACTTTTAAACACAGAATAAAGGTCTAATAAAGCACAGTGTGTATTTTTTGGTTTAGGATTTGTTTTACTTACCTCACCATTTGTGTCCTTCCCTAGGTATTCTCGAAGAGAAATGTTCTTATTTCCTGGAAGAGGCTAGTCATCCCGCCGTGTTCTTCTGTGCAATACCTGGGGAAGGTTGAAATTGTGTCTTGATATCTTACAACAGACAAATTAAAAAAAAATTAAGAACAAATATTCACCTTTTACATCAAGTTTTTCTCACCTTGACCTTTATCCACTATGTCTTACCTAAAACTACGAGATTTCAGGGATGGCAAGCCTATTCAACATCCCAGGTAAAATGTTTATTGGTATAGATGCATCTTCCCAATGTCCAATTTGAAATGAGCAGATGCACATCAGAGACATTTTACAGATGGTTTCCAACTGATTAGTTGGTATTAGATGCTACTAGAAATGCCAATAATGGGGCTTCTTGTATGACTTGGCAGAGTTTCATGGAAGTTCCATGAATGGCCAAGCCTTTGGTTCTGCTAATTTAATTCCCCCCAATCCTTCCACTTTGAATGGTTATTAGTCTGACCTTTAGAGTGCCATAGCTGGAAATTTGGAGCTCCCCTTCACTTCTTTTCCTTTGATAATTACAAAATAAGTAGGGACTCTAATCCTTCTACTATTAAAAAAGAAATTTTTGAAGAAAAAAAAAAGTTTGCATTTTTCCCAGATAGTTACAACATTGATTAACCCTCAATAGACCAAGCATGTACATTTAATGGGCATCTTCTGTAAGTTTAAAAGTAATAGATATTATAGAAGCTTCTCTAACTCTGTATTTCATTCATAAAATGAACCTTCACTTGTAGTTAGGTTTAAAAGGTCACAATTGCTTTACTGAGACCTTCAGTATGAATTTTTATGAGTGCTTCAGTCCAGAACTTAAGTCTCACAGGGACTACTGAGGATTCAGTATCTCCCTATAGCTACTGGAATAAAACACAAATTTCTTAGCATAGTATTCAAAGCCCTTCACAATCTGGCTCCATACTAACTTTCCAGGTTTAGGACTACCCCATTAGCCAGATTGGCTTCATGCTCCAAAGCAAGACCCTGAACATCAACTTCCAGGAACTAGAAGAGAGAGAGGTAGAAGGGAAGTGATCAGGGGGACCAAAACAAAGTACAATTTTACATAGTTTGTCTATAGAGTAACCCATTGGTAGTTTGGTTGGTATGACACTGAATCTGTAAATTCATTTAGGTAGTGTTGTTCTTTTTATTGGCAGCAATTAATATCTCTTCAATTATCCAAGTTTTCTTTCATTTTTGTAAAGAATATACTTTTTCAGAGGCATGGAAAAGATTTTGCAATGGAGTGGAAGAGGGAGTGAGCCTTTATTCTCATCAGAAGTGACTGGAGAGGAAATAACATACACACTCAATTGGGTAAAGAAGTCCCATTAAGATTCTTTTATCCACCCAGCTGACACAATGTACAATAGAAAAAGAGCTGGGATGAGAATTGAGATTAAATTCAAATCCTAGTCCTCCTACTTACTTCCAAGTCTCCCTTCTCATGCCCTCTTGCCTTGCTTATCTGTAAAAGTGAAGGTTTTGTATTAGATGATCTCTTAATGTTCCTTTCAACTCCAAATATAATCTTATATTTCTCAATTGGGTATAGAAGCATTACCCTTTGCATAGAGGAAAATAGGAGAGGGAAAGGGATAGGAGAAAGGGGATAGGAGGAGGTAAGGGGATTTAGGGGAAGGAAGAGAAGGAAGATTGTGGGAGAGGGTGTCAGATAAAACACACTTTTGAGGAGGGACAGGGTGAAAGGAGAGAGAGAGAGAGAGAGAGAGAGAGAGAGAGAATAAAGTAAATGGAGGTGAGAAATTAAATTATTGATGGATTTATGATAAAGAATGCTGTTCATCCCAAAGAAAGAGTTGGTGGTGGTTTCTGAATATAGACTGAAGCCCACTTTTTTTCTCACTTTATTTTTCTTGACATATCTCTTTCTTAGTGGAGGGGTATATTTACTTTTACATCTTGATTATTATTATTAGTAAAATTTCATGGCTACACATTTTATAACCTATACCAAGTAACTTGCTTTCTCAATGTGGGTAGTGGAGTGGGAGGAAGGGAGAGAATTTGAAACTCAGGATTTGGTAATAAATGTTGAAATTTGTTTTGCATGTAGCTGGAGTAAAAAAATAAAAAAAAATAAAAAAATAAAAATATGTACTTTTTAATTTCTCAGGAGTTCTTGCCAAATTGGGAGAATCTTCTTTATTTAAAAATTATTTAATTTATATTCTCAGACTTATTAGATACTTGATTATGAAAAACTGGTCCTTGCTTTCTAGGAGCTTGCTATATAATAGAAGTCTATAGTAAGAAGTTTGCAATCTAGTTTTCTTTGTTATTCGTGTGCTTCTAATGAAATTGTAAATTCTATGAAAGCACAGTATTCTAAAAATACAAAATGATTAACAGATTTTACATTTGAAATTAGCCAGTTTTCAAATCACTTCAACTCACCTTTGTTCAAGTTATAATGACTTTTTTGTAAAATTCATTTTAAATAAAACATAAATCCAAGAAATATTTGGGGGAAAAAAGCTTTTAAAAGCATATCTTTAGGGGTAGTTAGGTGGCACAGTGGATAGAGCACCAACCCTGGAGTCAGGAGTACCTGAGTTCAAATCTAACCTAGAAACCTAAAAAAAAAGTATATCTTTAGCACTAATAAATATAATCTTTCATTTTTCCAACTAGCTTTTCAAGTTAATCCTTTCCTCTGACCATGTAGCACATGGATAAAATACCAGCCTTAGATTCAGGAATATTTGAGTTCAAATCTTACTTATAGCAGTTATTTGCTGTGCAACTCTAAGCAAGTCACTTATTCAGTACCAGCTTCAGTTTTCTCATTTGTCAAATGGGGATAATGATAATGATAACACATACCTTAGTGTTGTAGTGGGAATCAAATGAGATTGTTTGTAAAGTGATAAGTGAAAGTAAAAAAGTTTTCATACAAGTTTAAGCTTTAATTCCTCACAACAGCTCTAAGTTAATAGCTTAAAGCTAACTAGGACTTTTGGTACACCTAAAGTAACTGCCAGTTATTCTTAACCTGCCAAAGCAAAGCTCTTTGTGATAAAACTGGAAATCATTGTTTAAACTATTTATATGACATACCACAAAATGATGACCATCTATCATTTCTCTGCTAATTCAATGCTTTCTCCCCTAGATTTTGTGTTCATCAAGGAAAGTACATCAATGGCTATTATGCTGGGCAATTGGCAAAAATCCAATATGCTAAGGAACTTGAGAGACCTCCTGGGTGAGACAATTTCCAAATTATAATTTCAAAGAATTACATGAAAGAAATGCAAGAAAGTATAGTGGAAGTTGAGAATTGTCTAATTTTATCTTGGACAAATCACTTTCCTCATGTGCATCTATGTCTTCATCTGTCAGTGGGGATTCATTACCACATTAATCTAAGATCCTCCTAGTCCTATGTTTTATAGTATCAAAAACAAAAACTATCTGTCATCCAATTTTCCCCTCCGACTTTCCTCTCTTCCTAGTTATTCTTTTGTCTCTGAATTTTCCTAATATTATTCTCTCCTGGCTCTCTTTCTATCTAACTCTTCATCTCCTTTACAAGGAATTTGCATTACCCTTTGCATTATCCTTTGCATTATCTGTATCCCACTCCCTTTTCTTAGGGCACTGTCCAGGACTCTCTTCTTTCTTTGTATTTTCTTGGTGATCTAAAAACCTTTTGTGAGGTTGATTATGGTTTCTGAGAATGACACTCAGATCTACATATCCTGCCCTTAGCTACCTGCATCAGCATCTCAAACATAGTATGTTCAAAATGGAACTCATTACTTTTTAAAAAAAACTTTAAATTCAATCTTCCTCCAAATGCATTGTGTTGTTTTGTTTTGTTTTTAATTTTTTCCAGGATACTACTATTCTTTCAGTTTTTCAATTTCACAACCTCAGATTTAGCCTCCAGTGTTTTTTTAACTCTCATCCCCCATCAATCCTCACATCTAGTCAGTTGCCAAGTCTTATAGACTTTACCTCCACAATCCCTCCTCCACTCAAATGAACAGCATGTTCATTCAGACTTTCATCCTTTCACTTGGATTACTGCAATAGGCCTTCCTGTCTCCAGTTTATCCCATCAACATTCTTTTATCCACCCAGTTGACACAATATACAATAGAAAAAGAGCTGAGATGAGAATTGTGAGATTGAAATTCAAATCCTGGTCCTCCCACTTACTTCCAAGTCTCCCTTCTCATGCCCTCTTGCCTTGCTCATCTGTAAAAGTGAAGGTTTTGTACTAGATGATCTCTTTTTTTTTTTTTTTAGATTTTTCAAGGCAATGGGGTTAAGGGCTTGCCCAAGGCCACACAGCTAGGTAATTATTAAGTGTCTGAGGTAGGATTTGAACCCAGGTATTCCTGACTCCAAGGCCAGTGCTTTATCTACTACGCCACCTAGCCGCCCCAGATGATCTCTTAATGTGCCTTTCATCTCTTAATATAATCTTATATTTCTCAAGTTCTGATTTGACATTACTCCCTGGATCCAGAAACTTCAATGTTTGCATAGTATTAAATACAAACTCCTATGTCTGGCATGTAAAATTAGTCATATTCTAGATCCAGTCTAACTTTCTAGATTAATTTAATATTTAATCCTTCTCATACTGTCAATACTCCAGTCAAACTGACAGATAAGCTCCTTCCCATACATGATATTTCATTTCCTATATCCATGTATTTGTACAAGATGCCCCCCCCCCCCATGCTGAGAATGCTTTCCTTCCTCACCTCCAGCTCTTTGAATCACTAGCACCTTTTGAGGAACATATCAAGTGACAATTCACTCAAAGATGTTTCCTAAGTTCTGGAACTTTTATTGATCTCACCCCTGTCCCCTCACTACCACCAGTACCACTACCATAACCACTCATTTGTGTGTGTGTGTGTGTGTGTGTGTGTGAATATATAAATAAATGTATGTATGCCAGAATTGGGCATGCCTAGCATAGACTTATGTATATAGGAGCCATATAAAGTATATTGAATGAAATTGAACTGAACTGAACCAAATCAAGTCACTAAAAACACTGAATTTTCACAGACTTGATACCTTTCATTAAAAATGATAGACCCATGGCTGCTAGGTAGCAGCACAGTGGATAGAGCACTGGCCCTGGAGTCAGGAGTGCCTGAGTTCAAATCCGGCCTCAGACACTTTATATTTATTTATTTATAAAGACACTGACTGTGTGCCACTTAACCCCACTGCCTTGCAAAAACCTAAAAAAAAAAGTGATAGACCCAACAATTGTCTGGGAAGAATGAAAAGTTCAGAATCAGTCTTGACAAATAGAATGTCCTTTATATGGTATGTGTTCAACAAGCTTTTCCTACTTTCTTTAAGGCATCCTGAAGACTACAGACCTTATTACCAGCCAAAAAGTCCTTATCAAATTCAATTTGACCGACTAACCTTAGCCAACTACATTTGTCATCGAAGAAGGGATCAACAACCATTCAAGGGGTGGTACAATGAAACCACTTATCAAAGAGCTTTCTCCTTACCATTTTACAGGTTTGGTAAGTTAAGCCTACTGTTCAGCATTCTTATGAAATTTATCCTAATGTCCCTTTGGTCAAACTACTCTTTTCTTACCTTAACCACTAGGTTATAAATTAGTACCTCCTGATGTGTGAAGTATCCAAAGTTGTTGAGGATGTCTGAAAATGGTCATTATCTAGATAGGAACTCCTAATATTTCTCTCCTGATATCCCAGGAAAGAATTTACACAGATTCATTTGAATGGAAAGTTCTTTGCCTGTGATTGCTCAATATTTTTTTTCCACAGTTGCTAATGCTAGCTATATTTCCTTTCATCTTATTCCCCCCACTTCCATTTATTCTATTTTCTCTCTCACACTGTCCCTCTTCAAAAGTGTGTGACATATGATTGCAACTCTAATTCTAACCTCACCTATAGGAAATGATGAGGATGGTTGTTTCAGAAATACCTGGAAAGACTTCTATGAACTGATACAAAGAAAAGTGAGCAGAACCAGGAGAACACTGTACATAGTAACAGCAATATTGCATTATGATCAATTGTGAAAGACAATTCCTCTGATCAGTGCAATGATCTAAAATAATTCTGAAGGACTCACGATGAAAAATGCTTTCTGGGGCAGCTAGGTGGTGCAGTGGATAGAGCACCAGCCCTGGATACAGGAGTGCCTGAGTTCAAATCCAGCCTCAGATAATAATTACCAACTGTGTGACCTTAGGCAAGCCACTTAATTCCATTTGCCTTGCAAAAACCTAAAGAAAAAATGCTTTCCACCTTCAGAGAAAGAACTGAGGGACTCTGAGTACAGATTGAACTATATGGTTTTTCACTTTATTTTTCTTTTGCAACATGGCTAATTGGACTTTTTTTGGCATGGCTACATATGTATTTTGGGTGACATGGTGCTTGTTTCTCATGGTTAGAGGGAAGAAAAGAAAAAATTTAGAACTCAAAAAGTTTAAAATAATGCCAAAAATAAATTTTTAAATGAAGATTATTATATGTGTGTTCACTACTGTGAAAGGACTGTATAGAGAATCTGATTTTCTTCCTTGAGCCTTTATTTTTTCTTTAAACAAGTTATTTTCTTGGTATCTTTTATTTTTATGTCATCTTCATTTAAAAATGTAGCCATCTTCCCTTATCCAATAAGCTACCACATCACTAAATAAATAAATAAACAAAGATAAAATAAGATGAAAGGAAAGGTATCTTTTTTAAAAGCAGGAAGGCAAACTCATATACTAACTGAGTTTAACATCTTTATTTAATTTTAAAATTATATTTGTTTCATTAAATATCTCCCAGTTAAACATAAAAAAATTAACAATCATCTGAAAAAATTTTGAGTTCCAAATTCTCTCCCTCCATCCCACCCTTCCTCTCTCCTTGAGACAGCAAGGACTTTGATTTTGGTTAAATATATGAAATCATGCCAAACATATTTTTATACTATCTGTGTTGCAAAAGAAAACAAACAACATAAAACAGTAAAAATAAAGCAAAAAGAAATAGTATGCTTCACTCTGCATTGAGAATATCAGGGCAGAGCCAAGATGACAGAGTAAAGGCAGGAATTCCCCCAAATTCTCCTCCAAATTACTCCAAATACCTTTAAATAAAAGACTATAACCAAATTCTAGAGTGGCAGGAACATAAAAAAGACTGAGTGGAACAATTTTCCAGCCCAAGACAACTTGGAAGATCCACCAGAAAGATCTGTCTCATCAGTGTTAGAAAGGGCCCATAGCGCAGCCCAATCTCATGGAACAAAGCAGCTTCAGCCATTCCAGAACAGCCCAAGGGGTGCTTAGGAACCTGGGGGCACCTAGGTCCATGGCAGCAGTGGCAGTTTCCAGATCTCTCAGCCCAGAGATTGCCAAGGACAATTGGGAAGGTCAGCAGGAAGAAACTATTGGCAGCAGAGTGGGCTTGGAGCCCCGTCCAGCGCAGGCCTCAACAAAGTCCCTAGAATCAGAAGCAGGCCCAGGGAGTCACCTGGCAGGGAGCCAACCAGCAACTCCTTCCAGAGCAGTCAACAGACAGACAGAAAGAGGGTTGGGGGAGATTGCAGAGCTCTCTATCTTATCCCTCAGGCAGGATTCTGTTGCTTTGTCCATTTTCAAAACCAGATCACAGTCTGGGCTCATTCTCAGGAAAAGTTTTATTGCCAGAGCAGAGCAGAGACCCTCCTCAGAGCTCCAGGGCAGAGAAGGAAGATTGAGGGAGATTGTAGTCAGGTTCACCACACTTTTGAAGAGGGACAGTGTGAGAGAGAAAATAGAATAAATGGGGGTAGGGGGGAATAAGATGGAAGGAAACATAGCTAGCATTAGCAACTGTGGAAAAAAATATTGAAGCAATTTCTCTGATGGACTTATGATTAAAGAATGTTATTTATCCCAAAGAGAGAACTGATAGTGTCTGAATGCAGACTGAAGCACACTTTTTTTTCTCTCACTTTATTTTTCCTGAGGTTTCTCTTTCTTTGTTTACTTTTACAACATGAATATTATAATAATGTGCTTCATGGCTACACATTTTTAAACTATATACCAAGTAACTTGCTTTCTCAGTGAGGGGAGTGGAATGGGATAAAAAGAATTTGAATCTCAAGGTTTGGAAGTAAATGTTGAAACTTGCTTTTGCATGTAGCTTCACTAAAAAATTTAAATATAATAAAATACCAAGAATAAAAAAGAGTACATTATAATTTCTGCCAAATTGCTTTTTTTGGTTTTCCCAGTAACTTTTGTTAAATAGTGAGTTTTTTCCCAAAAGTTTACCTTTTTCTTTGATTTTATCATTTATAATCATTTACTACTGTTCTTTGTATACCTAATCTATTCCAATGAACCAACATTCTATTTCTTAGCTAGCACCACTCTGTTTGAAATCTGAAACTGCTAAGTTGCCTCCCATAACATTGATTAGTTTGATATTCTTAAACTTTTGTTCTTTTTTCTAGCCCTATAAAATAATTCTGGTAGTTTAACTGGGATGACCTTGAATAAGTAAATTAATTTGGGTGGAATTTCCTTTTTATTAATGTTGACTTGTTCAATGTATGAGCAATTAATATTTCTCCAATTGTTTAGATCTGATTTTATTTGTGTGAAAAGTTTTTTGTAATTGTATTCACATAATTCCTGGGTTTGTCTTGGTAGTTAGACTTCCAAGTATTTTATATTGTCTGCAATTTTTTTTTTAGTTTTTGCAAGGCAATGGGGTCATGTGACTTGCCCAAGGTCACACAGCTAGTTATTAAAAGTCTGAGGTCGCATTTGAACTCAGGTCTTCCTGATTCCAGGGCCAGTGTTCTATCCATTGTGTCACCTAGATGCCTCTACAATTGTTTTAATTGGAATTTCTCTATCTCTTCTCCGGGTTTTGTTGATTCTGTGTTGAAATACTGATGATTTATATGAACTTTGCTAAAGGTTAAGTGGACTTTTTAGTGGATTCTCTAGGGTTTCCAAGTATATTATCATATCAGTTTCAATGAATGATAGTTTTGTTTATTGCCTTCTTTTTTTAAATCAAATTAACCAGGTCTATTTTATTGACTCTTTCATAAAACTAGCTCTTAGTTTAATTTATTAGTTCAGTGATGTTTTGTTTACATTCAATTTTATTAATTTCTCCTTTGTTTTTCAGAATTTTATTTTTTCTGTTTAATTTGGACATTTTTATTTGTTGCTTTTCTGATGTTTTTAGTTGTAAGTCCAATTCATTGGCTTACCCTTTCTCTCTTTTATTAATGTATACATTTATAGATAATAATGTCTCATTGTCATCATTCTCTTTAATGAAATTATTGTTTCTAGTTTGTTATGTGACACACTAACACTTTAGGATTAGATTACCAGTTGCCAATTAGCTTTTAATCTATGCTTCTACAGCCATTTATTAAATATAACTTTATTGTGTTATGGTGTGAAAAGAGTACATTCACTTTTCTGCATTAGGTTGTGAAACTTTTAGGATATAATACATATTAAATCTTCAAAGAGGTGCCATGTACAGCTGAGAAAAAAGGTGTACTCTTTTCTATTCCATCATTTTCTCCTCACATTTAACTTTTCTAAAATTCTATTCATATCTTGATTTCCTTGTTACTTATTTTATGGTTAGATTTAACTAGGTCTGAGAGGGGTAGGTTGAAATCTCCCACTAGTATAGTTTTACTTCCACTAGTATATTTTCCTTCTGTAGTTCATTCAACTTTGCCCTTAAGAATTTGAATGTTTTTCAATTTGATGCATATATGTTTAGTATTAACATTACTCTATTATCTATAGTCCTTTTTAGCAAAATATTATTTGATTCTTAGGTCTATTTTTTATTTTGTATTGTCTGATATCATTATTGCTACCTCAACCTTTTCATTTCAGCTGAAGCCTAAGAGATTTCTGCTCCAGAACCTTATTTTAACTGAGTCTCTCTCTCTCTCTCTGTTTCAAATTTGTTTTTGTAAACAGCATATTTTCAAATTCTATTTCTAAACTATTCTTCTATTTGCTTCCATTTTATGGATAAGTTCATCCCATTCACAGTTTTGATTACTAGCTGTCCATTTTCCTCCATTCTATTTTGTCCTTTATCTTTATTTTTTGTCCTGTTCCTCCTCTAAAGCTTTGCTTCTGACCACTGCCCTTTTTATCTGCCCTATCTTTTACCATACCCTCTCCCTTTCTCCTATTCCCTTCCCTTCCTACTTCCCTATTAGGTAAGAGATTTCTATCACATATTCAGTGTTTGTGTATCTGTGTGTGTGTTTGTGTTTGTGTGTGTGTGTGTGTGTGTGTGTGTGTATTTTTCTCTTTTTGAACCAATTTGGAAGTGAGTAAAGCATTGCCCCTATCCTAAACCATTTCCCCCTCCACAATAATGTTGTTCTTTAAATATTTCTCTTCCTTCTTCATCTCCAAGGGCATCTTCTTTTTTGCCAGTCCATTTTTTTAACATAATCCCAGCATAATCTTCTCACTTGTGTACCCACTTTCTATGTAGAATTCTAATAACTGCCGTAATAATAATAATAAAGTCCTTAGAAGATATATATATCACTTTCCCATAAAGATACCCAGTTTAACCTTATTGAATACCTTTTGATTTTCCTTTCTTTATCTTTTAATGCTTCTCGAGTCATGTATTTGAAAGTCACATTTTCTATTCATTTTTATTTTTTAATTTGGAATGCTTGAAAGGCCTCTATTTCATTAAATATCTGTTTTTCTTTAGAAGAATTATACTAGGTTTTGCAAGTTAGGTTATTCTTGATTGTAATGCCAAGCTCATTACCTTCTGAACATGGCAGTTCCTAATTCTTATGTGACCTGGCTGGGGTTCCATAGTATTTGAACAGATTCTTTATGGCTGCTTAAAACATTTTTCTTTGACTGGGAAACTGCAATTTGACTACAATGTTCCTGGGAGCTATAATTTTGGGGTTTCTTTCATATGATGAACAATGGATTCTTTCCATTCTTATTTTGCCTTCTGGGTCTAGGATATTAGGACAGTTTTCCATTATAAATTCTTGTAATATGATGCCAAGGCTCTTTTTTATTCATCATTGTTTCCTGGTGATCCAATAATTTTAAAGTATCTCTCTTCAATCTTTTTTTCCCAGGTCAGTTATTTTTTCAATGAAATCTCATATTTTCTTCTATTTTTTCATTCTTTTGACTGTTTAATTGCTTTTTGATGTTTTGTGGAGTCTTTAGCTTCCACTTGCTGAGTTCTAATTATTAAGGAATTATCTTCTTCAATGAACTTTTGTACCTTTTTTTGCATTCAGCCAATTCTATTTTTTTCAGGTATTATTTTCTTAAATAATTTTTTGTGTCTCTTTTACCAAGCTATTTATTGGTTGTCTTCAGAATTTTCTTCCTTTGCCTCCATTTCTTTACCTAATTTTTTCTCCATCCCTCTTATTTAACGCTTAGCTCTTCTAGGAATTCTTGTTGTGCTTTTGTCCAATTTACATTTGTCTTTGAAACTTTGATTGTAACTCTTTTGTATTCATTGACTTCTGAGTTTTGTGTCCTGTTCTTCCTTGTCACCATAGCAGCTTTTTATTGTCCAATTCTTTTTTATTGTTTGTTCATTTCCTCACCCTATTTCTTGATTTGGAACTTTATGTTAATGTTGGACTCTAGTCCCACTGTGGAATAGGGGATAAGAGGAGTTTTATCTCAACACAGGGGATAAGAGGAGTTTTATCTCAACTTATCTCAAATAGGCTTTTTTTTATACTTTTTTTTCAGAGCTGGGATTTTGGAAATTTTTGATGCTTTCATCGTGTGATCTGGGCAGAGGTGCTGTCACTGCTCTCTTGGTCTGCACTCTGGTCCTTACCCAGGAAGAGCCTTTCATCATTGGAATAGTAATCAATGTTGCTCTTCAGGGCCCCTCCTCCTCCCTTGAGAACAAAAACAATACTGTTCCTCTGAGTCCCTGATCTCTTGGAGTTGGAAGTGATACTGATAGAGATTCCTCTCTATCCTTGAACTATGACTCAGAAGTGGGTACAGGCAATGAAGTTGCCAAAGTGTCTGGTTCTATATCCAGTGTTCACATAGGGGTAACCCTGTAATCAATTCTTTGCCACTACAAAAAAGGGCTATTACAGATTTTTTTTGTACTTGTAGGTCTTTTTTCTTTTTATGATTGCTTTGGGAAACAGACCTAGTGGTGGTATTCCTGGATCAAAGGTTATGCACAGTTTTATTGCCCTTTCGGCAATAAAGTGGTCTCCAGAATGCTTGGATCAGTTCACAACAACAAACCACAACAATGGTGTTTTAGTGTCCCATTTTCCCCCATTCTCTCCAACTATGATCATTTTCCTTTTTATTTTTCATTTAAGCCAATCTTATGAGTGTGAAGTGGTGTACCTCAGGGTTGTTTTAATTTGCATTTTTCTAATTAATTAATAATTTAGAGTATTTTTTCATATAACTATAGTTTTAATTTCTTCATGTGAAAACTGCCTGTTCATATCCTTTGGCTATTTATCATTTGGAGAAAGACTTGTTTTCTTAGAAAGTTGACTTATTTCTCTATATATTATAGAAATGAGTCCTTTATCAGAAATGCTAGGCGTGAAAATTGTTTCTCAGCTTTCTGCATTACTTGGTTTTGTTTTGGTTTTTGGTTTTTGCAGGGCAATGAGGTTGTGACTTACCCAAGGTCACACATAAAAACCCAAGGTATTTATAAAGTATCTGAGGCCTGATTTTGAACTCTCTCCATTGCACCACCTAGCTTCCCCTTTCCACATTACTTCTAATCTTGGTTGCACTGATTTTGTTTGTGGAAAAGCTTTTTGATAGAGTCAAAATTATCCATTTTGCAATTTATAATGTTCTTTACCTCTTGTTTGGTCATAAAACTCCTCCCTTCTCCATAGATTTGACAGCTACATTATTCCTTGCTCTCCTAACTGGCTTATGGTATCAACCTTTATGTCTTAATCATGTACAGATTTCAACCTTATCTTGGTGTATCTAAGGTAGCAGTCTGACCTTTTGTTGTCTCTGCCACCGCAGAATTCAATTTAAGCCATTATTTTAGAGCTTTTGGAGAGGATTAGTAGGAGAGCTCAGCTGATTGTTTCTCTACATCACCATCTTACACCATCCCACCCCTACCCAATCAACATCTTTATTTTAGAAATCGGTTCATATTTCCTTTTCTCTGACACTCAGCTTTTTTCATCTCCAAGAGGACTAAGGTGAAGCATAGTAATATAAGCAACACCTGCCCCTATACCCTCTTCCCCACCAACTCAAATACTCAACTCTCTTCTAGGTCTGTGAGAGATACAAAATATGAAATGGAATCTATTCTCAAGGAGCTTATATGTACAGAAACATATCAAGTGTCAAACTGTGTGGTATTGATCACAAGTACAACACAAATTCAGGAAAGAGAGCAATGCAGTCACCAATGGTGTCATGGAGAAGGGAAACTTGAGCTCTGGACCTTAGCAGTGAAGCCACAGTTTACAGATAGAATAAATTTCTTAAGTCAAGGAATGATGTAATGGAAGAAGTTCATTAGAGAGCTTAGTCTGGCAAAAGTATGCAGAATGGATTAATTTTAATCAGGAATCAGTGTATTCTTTATTACCCACAGATATCCCTATGGTGCTTTGCATACAGTAGGCACTCAATATTTGTTAAATACATTTATTTAACATTATTAAGTATAGTTTGGTCTGGATTCTTTTTAAAACAATATTTATTTTTTAACATTCATTTAAAAAAATTTAGTTTTAATTTCTCCCTTTTATCCCTCCTCTACCCATTGAGGTGTGTAATATATCAATCATACATGTGTAGTCATGTAAAATACATTTCCATATCTTCCATGCTGCAAAAAAAGAAAAACTTAGAAAGTGAAACAATTATACTTCAATTAAACTCAGTTCATCAGTTTTTTCTCCAAAAGTAGATAGCACTTTTCATCTTGAATACTTTGGAATTGTTTTGGATTAATTGGCATAGCTGAATCTCTCCTTGTTGATAATCATTACTGTATTGCTATTACTGTGTACAAGGTTCTGCTCACTTCTTTTTGCATCAGTTCAAAAAATCTTCACTGATACTGTTTCAATATTGTCTGTATACTTCCTGCCTTGTACAATAGCTGGCTCATGGGGGGGTACTTAATTAAATTTTATTGATTCACTGACTTCTAAAGGCCTTTGGTCCTTTAAAAGCATTTCCTGGACTTAGATATAGTTATGATAATATTTTACATACACATTTGTCTTCCCAGGGCTCAGGTCATATTCTAGAAAAAATAAGATTGGCCTCAATTGAGATAGCTTAAAGCAGGTCAAAATCTACCCCAAAATCATCAGTATGTAGTGTTCATTACTGCAGCCCTTCATATTTATGTTGAAATTAATCACATTTGTGACAAATATCCATCATGGCAGTCTAAACAAATAAATGCAACCTTAGTTTATACAGCTACTCTTTAGGTCCAGATTAATGAAAGTAATAAAGACTATGAAGAAATTCCATTATTTGAGTTTGCATATTTTCACTGGACTGGAACCAAATTTTACATTATAATTTCAAATAGTTTGAATATAAATAGGCTACTTATTCACACTAAAATAATAATTGTTAACATTTATATAACATCTACTATGAGCAGGGTACTGTGCTAAGCACTTTTTTCATTAGTTCATAAGCATAATTTTTTTCAACTGAATTTTTCAGTTTAGTAACCTTAGAGTGTAGTAAAAGATTTAATGAAAACAAAGAAAAAATAGAATAGTTCAGAGGTTTTCTTTTTTGATAACATTTTATTTTCCAATTATATGCTTAAACAATTTTTAATTTTTTTCTTTAACTTATTTACACATTACTAAAACATTCTTGTTTAAGAGTAAACATAATACCCCCTCCCCTACAAAAATATAAAACCTCATGCAAAATAAAGTAAAAGAGAAAAAAAATGTGTTTCAGTCTGTGTTCTGATACTATCAGCTCTGTCTCCGGTGGATCACATTCTTTATCATAAGTCCATCACAGAAGTTACTTCCATATTCTTCCACAGTTGCTGATGCTGATTGTAATTCCCTTCATCTATTCCTCCCTACTACATTATATTTTCTCTCTCCTTTTACTCTGTCCCTCTTCAAAAATGTGCTATGGGACAGCTGAGTGGCACAGCAGACAAAGCACCAGCCCTGGGACCAGGATGCCCCAAACCCACATCCCACCCTAGAGACCCAGCAACCACCAGGCCCCATGACCCAGACAGACCATCCAATTCCAGCATCTTGGAAAAAGTAAAAGAAAATGTGTTATATCTGACTATTCCCTCCTATGATCTACCCTCTCCTCTATCACCCACATCCTCCCTCCTCGTTCCCTTTCTCTCCTTTTTTTTCCTAGATGTCGATTCCCTATTGAGTGTGTATGCTGTTTCCTCTCTGAGCCATTTCTGATGAGAATGAAGGTTCCCTCATTCCCTTACCCTTCCCCTTCACACCACTGCAAAAGTTACATTAAATATCTTTTATATGAAATATCTTAGTCTATTCTACCTCTCCTTTCTCTTTCTCCCATACATTTTCCTTTCACCTATTGAATCCATTTTTACAATATCTTCAAATTCAGCTCCCTCCCTCATCTATAAAAGCTCCTTCTACTTGCTCTATTAAATGAGAAGGTTCATGAGTATTATCAGCATCATTTTTCTATGCAGGAATATATGTGGTTCATCCTCATTAAGTCCCTCATATTTTCCCCTTCTCCTCCACTCTCTATGCTTCACCTGAGTCCTGCACTTGAAGGTCAAACTTTCTGTTCAGCTCTGGTCATTTCAACAGGAACATTTCAAAGTCCCGGTTCATTGGAAATTCATCTTTTCACCTGGAAGATGATGTTCAGTTTTGCTGGGTAGCTGATTCTTGGTTGCATTTCAAGCTATTTTGCCTTCTGGAATATTATATTCCAAGCCCTACTAGCCCTTCCATAGGCTGGGCACTCAGGGCACGGCTGCCTGGAGGCTCTCTGCTGGGTGACTCCATGGACCTGCTTCCATTTCCTGGGATCTGGGCTATGCCACGCTGAAGAGCTGGGCTTCACACTCACTCTGGCAGAGGTCTCCCTGCTGAGCAGGTCAGGAACCTGGTACTCCCAGGTGCCCTGGGGTTGTTCCCCAGGAGGCTGAAGTTCCATTGTTCTGGCCGGGCACCCCTCCAACCCCATGGAACAGTCTTCCCACTATTTTCCCAGTTACCTTGGGCTGGAGAATTGCCTCACTGGACTTTCTATAGGTTCTGTCTCTTAATAATTTAGTTAGTCATAATTTTAAGGTTTTTTGAAATATTTTTGGAGAGAGCACCTAAGAAAGGCTCTTCTCCAGCTGCCACCTTGGCTCCACCCCACTCTTAAACAATTTTTAACTTTTGTTTAAGTTTGGGTTCAGATTTTATTCTTTCTTTCTTTCCTCCCTCCTATCCTCTTTCCCTGAAATGATGTTGCTCAGTAGTTTTAAATGCAATCATGTAATACATTTCCATATTATTCATTTTGTACAAGAAGATTCAAGAAAAATTTTTTTAAAAAAGAAAAGAAAGTGAAAAATAGTCTACTCCAATCTATATTCAAACAGCAATATTTTCTCTGGAGGTGAAGAGCATGTTTCATCATGAGTCCTTTGAGATCATCTTAGATTATTGTATTGCTAAGAATAGTTACAGCATTCACATTGTACATTGTACAATATTGCTTTTGCTGTATACAATGTTCTCCTGGTTTTATTCTATTTTGAATTAGTTTCTACAAGTTTTTCTGAACTCATCCTGCTTATTATTTCTTATGGCACAATAATATCCCATCACAATTGTACCACAGCTTATTCTACCATTCTCTGATCCACCCTTGGATTTCCAGTTCTGGGGTTAAGTGACTTGACCAAGGCCACACAGCTAGATAATTATTAAGTGTCTGAGGCTGGATTTGAACTCAGGTCCTCCTGACTCCAGGGCTGGTGCTCTATCCACTGCACCACCTAGCTGCTCCTAAGTATTTTTACTATTATTATTTCACTTGATCTTCACAACAAAGATGAGTTAGATGTTGTTATCCCCATTCTACAGATGAGGAAACTGAGACAGTGATTAAATGACTTGCCCAGGATCACATAGAAAATAAACATTTGAGGTTGGATTTGACTTCCTAGCTCTAGGTCTACCACTTTATCTACTCCCCAACTGTCCAAGGAATCTCCTTTAAACAATGTGCTTTGGGGTCTCAAATGAGTTACTGACTAGTTAGTATTAAGGTCAAATAGAGTCAGAGAGGCACCATGATTAGTGGGGAAAGAACAAGCTTCAGAGTCAGAATAATCAGGAAGAAAGTCTTCTTGAAAATTGGCTATAAGACCCTGGCAAGTCAGTTAGTCTTTTAGGGCTTCTGAGACCCTACGATTACAATGCATTTTTGTAAAGATTTCTTCATAGAAACTTCCTATACCATGAAATCATAGGTTTTGTCTGCCCCTCCTACATCACCCTTCCTAGTCTCCTAAACTTATCTATCGAGGCAGATGTTAAAAATCTAGGCATTCTTTTTAGATTAAATTTGGAAGTCAAAAGAACTATAGTCATTTATTAACAGGCATTTACATTAGTCAAAAGTTGTTCTGGGGTAGATATTCTTAAAATAATAGCACTTTTTTAAAAAGCTCATTTTAATGTAATAACACTTGCATATTAATTTTACTCACAATTCATAAAATTAAGGTTAATTCAATTTTTTTTATTATAGAGTTGGACCAGATTTTAGCTACACCAGTACTTGAACCAAAGCCACTTAACTCCCTACCAAAGCTCCACTGATGAAAAGAAGGCTTTTGAAAGAAATGGATCTGAATTCCAGTAATAATTCCCCAGGCAGGCAAAGTACAATTTTTGATATTTTCTGATTAAAGAAACTAGTAACAAACTGTTTAAAGATATAAACAGGAATATCAAATTCTAAAACATTTAAACTAAATACTATAATAAATTCTAAAACATTTAAATTGTACAAATTATTCTCTTTTACCAGCTAATTAGACTCCCTCATGAAACCAATTAGACTGAGATCAGGGATTCTATTCCAAGGATATCAGCTAACTCTCCTCTATCTTAGAGTCAGACCACATATACTGCTGTAAAATATTCTGATACTGGTTATGAAGGTAATCAAAGAAGAGTATGGATGGGTGGGAAACAATTCACTTGTGGCTTGGTGCGTTAGTGAATCAATGTAACATTTTGGAAAGCAGAACATTTTGAGCAATAGGTTGAATTAAGGTAAAGTACAGGTATACTTCACAGATGGATAATGAAGGAGATTGGCAGCAAGAGTGTACTATTAGATGGGACATAACATTAAAACCACTTCAAATGGCACTCTCCCTTCCCTTGTTCCGCTGTCATGGAGACCCTGACTCTAGTCTACAGAAGTTTTCCTATGGCCACAACCCTTCAGGAGCAAAAACCTGATCAGAGGCTGTAACCCAAAAGCACCACCAGTACTACGAAACTCTGAACTGGCGATGCTATGTAAAACGGGATCTGAACTGCTGATAGCTAAAGAACTGAGGAATAGAGAGTGTGGAACAGGCCATCATTCGGACAAGACATTATCATATGATAGACTGGGCCACACTCCATCAAGCCTAAGAGAGAAAGTATGGCATCCAGCTGGAGTTGATTCTAACCACCCAAAAATCAGTTGGGGCAGATATCCAGGATGGTGAACCATGCATTGTCCAGTGCTTGAGGAGGCTGAGATGTTTTAATCCAACCTTCAAGAAATCGATAATCAAAGGGGGCAAAGTCAGGAAGTTAGTGATAAGGAAAATGGGAGAGGAGGGAATTGAAAGATTTCAGGAAGAGAACCCAAAGATCTTGAACATAAACAGATAAACAAACAGTAAAAATAGTAACAACAGGAGGAACTATGACCTCCAAAACTAGCAAATAAATTCAAGTATCTATCAATAAATACTATAAAACTAGGGGAAATAATTCAACACTTGATGAGACAAAGGACTTGGTAGAATTTGAGAAGAACGTGGAACCATATCACACTATTTTTGAGAAGTTTAAAAGAGGAATGAGATTTATGAAAACAGAATATATGTTCCTCACAGTAAAAATCATGAAAAACTTGAATCTGCAATGGTAAGCCTCACCAAAGGACCAATTGAGACAACATTAGATTGAAAATTCATACACACAGAAACAAAAGAAAGTATATTCCATTATTCTGCACTTACTAGAAAAAAGGAGAAAATGGAATAATGTATTCCAAAGAGTAACGGAACTTAGAATGAGCTAACCCTACTCAACAAAAAATGGATATTCAATGATAAGGAAAATGAAATATTTTTAGAAAGAAAAATAGAACTAAAGAGATTATTTGCTCCTCAAACACCCTACCCCAAATAGAAATGCAGGAGGAATGAATAAATGAAGTAGGTAAGGATAACAATAACAGAGTGACAATGGAGACCAGTGAGAGATTTCTTTCTAAATGTACCCAAGGGTAAAGGTGGAAATCTGGTAGAGGTAGCAGTGAAGAGGCAAATAAAGGGTTTTATGGACAAAACCTTGGCTTAGAGATGAATGCTTCTTTTGGGGGGATTATATTACAGGAGAGCACATGAAAAAAGGGGGAGAACAGGAATAGAGAAAAATGAGTGAGTTGCCAGAGTTTGAATCAAGGGTTAGCCATGAGGGTAAGGTGACCTTGTGATCCCAGAAAGAGACTTCAAGAAAGTATCTTAGAAAGGGGTGGAGAGACTAATAAAAAAGGAGTGGGAGAAGGAATGAAGGTTCCACTAATGAATGTTCCTATTGATAAAGGGAGATATGAGGACCTTACACTGGATGAGATCTAGGGGATTGGGAACTTAAAAACTTAATGTAGGAGGGAACAAGTTAGAACTCCTTGGGGCACCTGGCACCTGAAGGAGTGGAGATATTCAGACAAATAATGGAGAGGGGGGGAGAAGATCAATGAGAGGATACAGATCAGTGGTGAGGGAGGGGCCCTACCATTGGGCAGTGTCCTTTGATACCTTCAATAATAGGCATTGCTCTGGGAGCAAGGCCCAATGGAAAGAGGAATCATGGGATAAGTCCTACCAGGCAGTGGCAAAAAGTATGTAGAGAGCAAAGTCCAGAGCAGTTACTTTGGAAGCTCTGATTGCATAAAGAATACAGAGAAAAGAGTCCTGATAGAGGGGTCTTGAATCAGAGATTGAAGAAGTAGAATAGAGAGGATGGGATAATGAAAAGATTGAAATATTTATTTGGAAAGGGGGTCAAAAAAGTGAAATTGTAAAAATAATGAATAAAACTAGATAAAAGGAGAGGAAGGTGGAATCTAGTTGGTTAATGAGGAAAAAGAGGGAGATGAAACCAAAAGAGAAAAAGGCATTAATAAACATAACCCTAACAGAAAAGGAGTAACAAAATGAGATCACAGGTGAGAAAAAGAGAGTCAGTAAGAACAGGATCACCTTTTAAAAAATGTCACAGTAACTGAAGAAATATAATACTGTGTTTAAAAATTTCTGTATAGATAACAATACATCTATGAGAAGGAAAGAGGTCAAGTATATACATATATATATATATATATATATATATATACACACACACACACAACATCACATGGTCTGAAGGCTACGAACAACCAGTTCTCAAAAGGAGAAATGCCAAATATTCATAATCACATTTAAAAAAATGCTCCAAATCACTAATA